>NW_024503457.1:6961769-7657963 GCF_017590055.1 Onychostruthus taczanowskii | reverse complement strand
AGCGCCGCGCCGCGCCGCGCTCGGACAGCTCCGCATCGCCCCGCCGGCCTGCCCCCAGCCCGGCCCTGCCGCGCGGGGACCCTGCCTTTGCGGGGCACTGGGGGACTGCTGCAGCCCCTGGCTCAGGTGCTGGTCCAGCAGGTACCGCACGCATGAAGTTCTCTACACGCCCCACAAAACCAAGAAGATGGAGCTGTCCGGGCAGAGGCGGTGCGACCTCTCTTTTTTTTAAAGAAGAGATGATCCACGAGGGAGAGTGTCCATGTGAACGCTCCCGTTGCAGGGAAAGCTTCGTTTAGGCACTGGGGTCAAGTCACAGCAATACCCCAAGTCCGAGGTGGCAGGCAGCATTAGTTTGGTGCTTGCAGGGATGTGGTTTTGATATGCAAATGTATGGAGCTACTATTAAACGCTTTCCAGGCGAGATTTTAATCAGGCAAAGATTTGCATGTATATGAGTTTATATCAATAGCCCAATTTAATAAAGGCACATGTGCATACAGTTCTTTTCTTGGCAGCAGACCTGTTCGATATGGCAATGCAAAGCTGTAATTCTTTAAAACACATGCTTGTCAACTTCCATTGCATTAATGCAAATTATTTAAGGAACACAGGTTCAGTAGGAGACAGGGAAGAATGAATCTCTCAGAAGCCTTTGCTGTCAGAAAGTTCTCAGGTACATCTAAAAGATGTTCTCAGGTACATCTTACTTTTTCATATCTGTGAAGAACAGATTCCAAGATCAGTCTACTGACACAACTTCTGCTTAATTGTGCCATGAGAACAGGTATATCTAATCTAGAATTTAAACTCTTATAAATAAAAGTAGACTGGAGAACACTGAGTATTTTTAGCTTATATTTTTTCCTATGCACCCTGTTCCATTTTTTCCTTCACCATAAAAACCTAAGGAGTAGTGGAAATGGGTATAATGGGCCTTAAGACCATAATAATTTTTTCTGACTGTGAAGATACTTCCCAAGAAAATGTAATTTTGGCACGAAACTCTTAATGTTATCTGCAGAATTGAATACACGAGTACCTTTTCCTTTAGCATGTGGTCCTGTCTACATCTGCTGCAATACCACACTTTTGAAAATTGATTCCCACTTCAGAGCTTGAGCTGAGACAGAGGAATGGAGATGCGAGCGGAAAATCAATGTAGATTTCCAAACCCAAAATGAGTGAAAGCCTCCCAAGCTCCTGACAAGTGCTTCTCTCTGATTCAGGATATGTCCCTTCTTAAAATATCGAAGCAGTTGTCCCTTCTTGAAATAGCAACCAGGCACAGACAACTCACTGCAGACATGCTCTTCAAAAATAGCCAAACCCCTCATTTCCATGGTGTTTCAGGGAATTTCCTCACACAATCTGATGCATGCAAGATACAAATCTCATCATTTGTATGTACTATTTTCTATGAATTTATGCCAGAGTTTCTCTTTATAAATGTCTTTGCTTGTACTTTACTTACAGAACAAGCCCAAACAACCTAGTTTTGAACATAATAAAATAGTATAATTATATACAGCCTATTTTATTTTGTTTAATAGAATTATGTGAGATACTGACTCTTGTATCCTGCAGAAATGGTAAATAAAGCAGGAATTTCTAAAGACAGGAATTATTCAATAAATATAAATGTTAAATTAAACACCATAGACACAAAGCAGCATTAACACAGAGTCATTCATTTATGCTGTAGCTTCCAGATAATTTACCATGATTACCTCAGGTACATCTTCAGCTTTACTGACAACAGAAACATACAAGAAATACATAAAACCAAGCCACAAGTACTTCACCTTTATCTTTTGAAGATTTATTCAAATAATCAAAATCAAATCACATGACAACTTAAAATAATTGCATTGCTAGCCCAGTTTTGCATTTTGTATTAAAAAAAAAAAAGATCTTTAAGAGAATGAAAACAGTATTTCTTAAACTTTTATCAAAAAGTAAGAATCATATATCATATAGATATATCATATCATATAGAATGCTACAGCCAGGATGCTTTTCTCTGAAGATTTGCTGTTCATTGGAGGCAAAGAAATATAATTTCATCTTTTTGAGTAAGAAATGTTTCCTTTCCAACTTGAAGATCCAACTTAGTACATGATATAATAATTTTCTCTTCCTAAATCACCTGGATGTGCTGAAAATTAGAAAAGAAACATGGAAATGTTTTGACTGTAGGAATTGTAAATCATTTGTTTCTCCCTTCATTGAACAAAAAAGTCTTCTCTATTTTTACTTGCTGAACCTGATGTATTTTATAGATATCCAGCCTTATTTTACATCAAATAAACCCAACAAGAGGAAGCACATATTGGGGTTCATCATAGGATGGCAAAGGTCTGGCAGAAGGGCATATCCCCTTTGAATACATCATTCACACTTCTCACACTTTGTTTTGAAAATGAATAGAAGGGATTACAGCTGACACACAGTCTCAGCCTCTCTCCTGATGGGCACTGCTTTTTCATGCTGAAATTCTGGCTTTCTTAAAGGCAGCAGAAGTTTTGACACTGAATTCAAGCAGGGTCATGTTTTTGCTCTCATTTTTTGATCATTTTTGTTAATGATTTCTCTTGATCTCTGTATCCTGGTTTATACAGACCACTCATATGAACACTTACCATTCCTACAAGTCAAGTAGTTAACTATGTCCTATTTTTTCTCCCTTTTTAACAAACCAAAGTGTTTGATTTGCTCTCTGCCAACAGAGCTAGGAATAGCATACCCTCAGTCTCTTCGTGCCCTGATTTGCAGTATATTGTATGTTGTGAAGGTGTGGAATTGGATTAAAAGCTACAGCACACTGCTCTGCGGATGAATCCACTGCAGGTGTGCTGCTTAATAGGATTTTAATTTGGTAACAAGTGAAAAAAATGCAGAAACCTAGAATGAGATTTTCTAGATGAAAAAAAAATGCTATTCATGCTGAGAGAAAGCAACTGCAAGCTCCGTGATAAGGAATAAGGACTGGCCAATTTTCTCTGAACTGCACTTTTATAGATTATGGCTTGTTCAGTGCATCTCTGTTACTGCCACTGGTTTCATCAGTTTTGAGTTCATACTATGTGTGTTTGGCTCTATAGCATTTCATCTGCCACACTTCCCTGCTAAGCCAGTGTGTACAAATCTTCTACTATCTTGCCCCCTGCCCTCTATGGTTTTTTTCATATAAAATCAATGTTTTCCTTGGGAGATGCCACCAACCTGGAATGTATTCTGTTTTCCAGAGTATTAACTCTATTTATTAATTCTATGTATTAATTATTTAAACCATATTTAAAGATAAGATTCATAAATGTACTGTGCTGTTCAGAATAAATGGGAAAAGATGGTCTCCCTGCTGAGGAGTCTAATTTATATTCAGCATCAACTAGGAATGGAAGACTAGAAACAGATGGAGAAGGAAGAGGAAGAATAAAGGTGACAACTAAAAGATCAAGAAGGGATCTGCTAAGCCACACATATTGGTGCTGCTGATACCAGGGTAAGGTTGGGAGATTCTTTTCTGATTTGTGTTACCAGTCTTCTCTCATATTTTTCCAGGGTTTTGTAGCAAGACCAAGTGGTTAGCACTAATTTCAATGAGCTGAGTGGGGAGGTGTGATGAACAGATTTTTTTTTTCCTCAGCATAACAGGCTGTAGAGAAGGCATAGAAATGTCTTGTGGAGCAAGATTAAAAACTACGGAGGTTGGGTGATGCTGGCAATGGATGGAGTGGAGGATGAGAACTGATGAAAAGCTCTGGGTTACAGAAAGCTGCCAAGCCTGCCTAAGGTGAAGGAATTAAAAGCAAAAATTATGAAATAAACCTGAGCAATATGTCAGACAGCAGAAATGTGGTCCAGGAAACAGCAGTGTGGCTGATGGATGCTGCTATGGCTGCTGAGGCTTTAGATACCCAAGAGAATGGGCTGTGGCCAAAGGGGGATTAGTCAAGGGCAGGGACAGATGGTTCCTTGGAAGCATGATGATTTTTGGTGGTCAAAAGTCACAGAACAAAAATCCTCATGCAATGGAAATCTTGTCAGAGGAACTACAGAGATGACAATACATACAAAGCAGTGGGTGATCGAGATGCTTTTGGCAACTGTGTTTTTCAGCAACCCATGGCATCAGTGTTGATATACAAAAGAAAGAATCTGCAATAGTCAAGGTGGGAGCACCATCCATCTGAAGAACATGAGTGGGCAGAAGTGCTCACTCACTCACTCACTCTCTCACAGCTCCTGAAGCCCTTTTGAGCTGCAGGTTCAAGTTTTTTGACTCCATCATAAACAGTAAGCGCTTGAACCACAACATAGCAAGTGCTTACTAGAATATCTTTTTCATCCCAGTTATTAGCATCTTGCACATGGACTGGTAGATTCCATCATCTGTTGGGTTATTTGATATTTAAACTTCTACACTTTCTCAAGTCATTCACTGTGTCCCTCCCTCATGCACACCTTCTACCAAGTCCTCATACTCCTCATATCACATTTTACACTCTTCCCCTCTTATTCTGAAGGGGATCATTCTTCATCCCTCACTCTAATCAGCCTTGCTCTGTTCTTGTGATCAGGTACAAAAAATTCCAAATTGGTACATATTTATAAGCACATTACTTCCACAGACCAAACCTGGGTCAAGCCCATGTTTGATGACCCCTGCAAAAAGCACTGCAATGGGCATAGGACATACAAAAGGCAGCACAGAGAAGGGCACAGGAAAAGGGCAGATATTGAATAAAATTTCTAGTGGTTCATTTCCTCATTTCTGACCATCACTGATTTAGAGCTCTCTTGCAAATTGTCAGCACCCAGCACAGTTTGCATTTTGACAGCACAGTTTGCATAAAGGTGATATGGCAGGATGGGTCTTTATTTTACATTTGAAAAATAACAAAAGCTGTCAAACACGCCCATCACATGTATAAATTATTCTTGGTTTGTCCTCTGTGTGCCTGCTTACTCCAATTTTATTTGCTGACCTAGTCTTAGCATACTTTAAAAAAAAATTAGGGTCCCTTACAGGGCCTTATAATTAATAAAGATGTTCTAAAAACAGTCAATTTCCACTCTGTGCTAGTGTATGGAAACTGAGTACCTCTTAGGAATAAAATAACAATGGTAGCATCACCCCAAAATGTCATTTTCTCTGTGAGTCCTGGTGCGATTAACATTTTTCTTTCACAGTTTTATGGAAAACACCATGTTCTCTGAGACGTAAGACAAGTGCTCTTACTGCATGGAAGAGAAATATGAAAACAGCTGAATGTCTAATTCATCACTTGCATTAACCACAGAGGCTTGATCCATATTCCCATATGTTCTTGTATTTTGGAAGACTTAGAGTCTATCTTGTTTTCTACCTGTATGTCACACCTTATGCTAGTAAGTTTGGAGCAGAGGACTGACTGCAAGAAAATCTGGTAGAGGAGAAGGGTCTCAAGTATTTCATATTTCTGAAGATATTTCATATCTTTTGATAAAAGTAACAGATAACTGGGGGCAGAGAGCCTCTCAGTGCTTCCTAAAGTGAGGAAAGACCACACTGTGCCCTCTCTTTTTTGATGGATAAATACATGCAGTCTGTTTGTCAGTTAGTCCATGGCCTGCTCCCAGCCCACCAGAATAGCACTGCTCTTCCTTAGACAACATTTGGGGAGTAAGAAGGAGCTCCTGATGTCTGCTGGAAACCTAAGGAAAGAATCAGGAACCTGTGGTGCTGGGGAGGTGGGTGATGTTGAGATTACAATCCATTGATGGGGTGGGGGCAGGATGTGGAGGATGCTTTGTGAGTTGAGGTTTCAGTGACATTGGACACAGCTCCCTGCAAATCTGGATTTCGTTAGTTCTACTTTACATGCAGAAAATACCCCAATTAGCCACACACCTCCCAATCTGTCCTAATTTGCCCAATTTATAACATTTTCCCCATCATTTTCTTTCAAGTTAATGTTAATTTCACCTTGCTGACAGTGGTTGTGTTCACCAAACAACTCAGAACTCTGGAAAGCATTGCTTAATCCGAAGTTATTCTGGTTCTGCATCACAAGAGCTGTCTGTGGAGCATTGGCTTGAGGTTCCTCCTCTGCAAAACAGGCTGAGAGATGGTTGGGCTCATAAACACACAGAACAGGGACCTCATTTTGCTTTGCAACCAAGGCATTTCCTTCTTCCTTCTCCTCTTCTATATAGGACTGGAAAATGTGAGCCGCAAAATCAACAAGTAGCATATTCAACAAAAGCCAGGATCCTAAAGAAAAGCAAAGATAATTATGACAACATCTTCATTTGCATATCTTTATGATGTGTTCTTTTTTGAAGGGCTTCATTATAGTAATAAGCTAGACAAAGTAATGGACTAGCACTCATCAAACAGTACTTATAAAGTTATGTACTTCCAAATATCCCAGAAAAATAATCACCACTGCTAATTTTAAACATATGCAATTTTTTCCCCTTATTTAACTAGAGAGGAAAGTTATGTTCATTCACTTTCTTGTTCAAGTTCCTCCTCTACATTCACTTCTACTACAGGGCTTATCAATAACCACATATTATCCCCATTCTCCCCTCAGACAGATAAATCATTCCACCTCTTCCCAAGCGAAACCTCCCACAGACATCTGTGTGTGTTGTAACTATGACATTAAATGGCCCACCCTGTAGCTTGAACCATAAGTGATAAAAGCCAAGAAAGACTCACTGAGGCCATTGACTTTTGAATCATACCTTGGTGGAAAGCCCTTACAGTAAAAAGTAGATCTTCCATGCGATAAATCTGCATAGGAATTCATCAAGCAATTTATAACCTCTGCATCCCACAAACTAGTTTATATGGACATCAACAAGGAGATATCACAATTTATATTAATGACCACAGTTTACAGAGCTTTAAAAATGAAAAATACTCTCTTTTGATGTTATATCTGTCTAAGAAGCTGCTGCTTCTGCTGTTCATCCTTTTGAGGATCCTTAAACTAGGAAAGTAGGAGGAAGTGCTTGTTTACTTATGGAACAAGGAAAAGGATTTTTGTAGTTGGAGTTGCAACTATACTGATTTGTTAATAGTAGTTCAAGAGTGTTTCTAACAGTCTTACAGGTGTTTTCAATACATTCTCTAAGAGTAAGCATGAAGCCAGAGCTCCCACTCCCCTTTGGGATAATACAGAAAAAACACAATTCTCAAGAGGACCCAGGTTGAAGCAACTTGCTTGCAGAAGAGGAATGCACAGCTCACTACTCAGTGGCTACCCATGGCTTGGCAGTGCTGCCCTGAATGCCTTGGAAGGCAGCAGAGGTGTGTGAGTGACATGAAACTCTGTGAGGGAGGTATGCAGAGGCACATTTTCTGGAAAGGAAATGGAGCTGAAGGAGCTGCAGAGGTCTACAGAGGCCTTACAGCAAGCAGGGGTAACTGCAGGGCTCCTCTGATCTCACTTGGACATCACCCAAGTGGGAGCTGGGCTGGAACAGGGTGAAACCCAATCCTAAATTGAGAGGTGTGAGTATGCCAGTGTATTATGTCTGCTGGATGTGGCAAGCTAGAAGGCAAGAGGTCAAGTCAGAAGTAAGATTAGTTTTGGTTACTGGATTACCATGACACACATTTCCCCAGATAATTGTGTTTCCTCAGTGTGGATGCTACATAGTTCATATTTTGAAGAAATTCTGAGATTTAAGACATTTCTGGAAAGCAATGTTCCCAAGTACAGAACTTTTACACCAGATGGCTTGTTAACAGAACTGCTTCAGCCTGTCTGGTAAAACTCAGTGTCCTAAAGGAATAGAAATATAAAAGGACATTGATAGATCAAATACAACATCTTAAGGAGTAAAGAAAGATAATAATGACCACATTATTGAAGCATCACAGCAAAATACTAAACAATATTTTTAAATCTCTTATATTTGAAATAAATTCAATTTTACTGTTATTTAAGTATAGTAGGAAAACTGTCATAAAATGAGCAAAAATGTAATTTGTAATTAGTTTAACAAAGACTCAGCAGACCAAGAAATGTGTTCTATCCATTGTATCCCATTCATCAACACAACTGCAGAACAGGGAGGCAATTCATTAAACTCTTCTTGTGGTGGAAAGAGGGAAGAGGATTTTTTCATCATGAGGGATTTCAATAACCATTATACTTCCAGTGCAGTTCTTGGAATGCATTCTCAATTTATTCATTGCCAAAAATATTGCATGTAACATTGGAGAGTTTTGTGCAGAACTCCTCTGGAGAGAGAAAGGACTGATTATTTTACTCTCACTGTAATGCAGCAGCTGATGGACGAGGGACCCTACTGTGTTATGTTCCCTGCAGACACAGAACAAAACTCTGATCCTGCTCCAGACAGTTTACAAGTAAACAGAAGGCAAAAGGCAGCAGCTTGATGCAGAAGAAGAGCGTGTTCATACATGCACAAGCACAGACATTAATGGGGTAAGAATATTGAAGAACACAAAAAGCAACAACCTTGGCATATCCCTTTGTCACGTATTTATAGCAAACACATGAAAGTATGGTTTTGAAGGGGCATTTCAATGAAAATAATGACGTTTTCTTTGGCTATTTGTATGAAGTTGCATCCAACAGAAGAGTTAAAAATATGAAGGTACTCCTTTGAAAATCTAAAAGGCATTTCATACAGTTTGGGATAAGATGTAACTCCAGGAGACAGTACATTTCTGCAGAAATGGCACCTTTGTGAGGTGTTACAAGTGAAGAGAAGAGCAGTTAGGGTAGGGATTGGACTGATTAAAGACATGTTTGTATCACTTCAAGCCTCTTTGAGTGGACACAACTGCACAGTTCCTTCTCTTCTCCCACCTTGCACTGGCTTATGATGGATTTGATGTTTGACAGCTCAGAGCCATAAGAAGGAAAGAAAAATAACCCAGCTAAAGAAGTGGCTATTTTTCAGTCAGTTCAATACCTTCAAAAGGTGTGCTGCTGGCTAGGCAAGAACTTAGGTCAGTGTAAGACATTAAGTAAGATGAGCCTATATCTGTTGTCAGAGGAACTAACTGCTTTTTTGGCAACTAGTTATTGCAGTGGCTCTGCTCTGGCTGTATTATACAGAAAGAACCTGGGGGACTCAGAGCTATCACTTGAGATGTCTGGAATGCTTACGGTTTGGAATATTAGTGGCCCCAGGTGTCCATCAAACCATTTTGCTGTGGGGTGCAGCTCTTGCATGGAGGGAAAGCAGAGGCTCTCACCTCAGGGTGCTGTTCCCTGTTTCCCCACAAAGTACAGCTTCTGCCAAAAGAGGGAGTCCTGGCTTTCCTGCCATCTACAGCTGCATGCTCCTACTCTCCTCTCTTCTGCTAGAGTTTTGCTCAGAGAACTGGTTTGGTCAAAACCTAATCATTTCATTTCCCTGACCTGGCTAGCCACATCACCAGGAGAATGGAGGAAAAGGAAAGGAGTAGGAGAAGAGATGCCTCTATTAAATGTTTCATGCATTTATGTCAGTTAAAATCACAGAATCACAGAAACACAGAGCAGTTTGGGTTGGAAGGGACCTTAAAGACCATCTAATGCCAACCCCCTGCCATGCACTTTCCAGAGGTTGCTCAAAGCCCCATCCGACCTGGCCTTGAACACTTCCAGTGATGGGGCATCCACAGCTTCTCTGGGCAACCTGTTCCAATGCCTCACCACCCTCACAGTAAATAATTTATTCCCAATATCCAGTCTATACCTGCTCTCTTTCATTTTAAAGCCATTCTCCATTGTCCTGTCATTACATCACCAGCCCTCATTGCCCCCTTTAGGTACTTTTGGATCTATTGCCTCTGCCATCTCAGGTCAAAATGGGGCACATCAAATTAGAGTCACAAAGATCCTGTTTACCAAAACTGTCTGTCCTGTTGATGGTCAGAATCTTGCCTACATTGCTCAGTAGGAGGTTCCATTTCAACATGAAATCTGATGCCTGCTCTTTAAATGCCTCTTTACTCTTGCTTGGCTGCAGATAATTAAAAAAAAAAAAAAAAAGGTTTATTATAAAGTTGGTTAAAAGAATTCCTTTCTGTGTGTCAGACCATTTTCCCTGTTCAAACTGCATACAAAGGTGAAAAAAGTAACAAGCATTTTTTTTTTTTCTATTAGAATCCTAAAATGTCTTAGGTTGAAAGACATCTTTGGATATTACCTATTCTGATGTCTTGTCCAAAGCATGGCCAGCTTAGTTCAGGCCTTGTCTGGCCAAGTTCTGAATATCTCCTGGATAAAGATGCTACAGCCTTTCCAGGTAACCTCTTCCTATGCTTAATTATTCTAATGGTAATTTTTTTTATTTGTATCTGTTGGAAATTTTCTTTGCTGCAACTTGTGTTTATTGCCTAATGGTCTATAACTATGAACCCCCAGGAAAAGTCCCACTCCATCTTCTCTATATCCTCTCATCATGTAGTTGAGGGTTATGTAAGATGGAGGCACTACAGAATTGCAAAGAACTATTCTTCATTTAAACAGAAAAAAATAAGAGCAAATAATTAAGCCAAGGCAACACAGTTTACTCTGCTTCTTCAGAAAGGAGGAAAAAAAATCCCAAACTCTAAGCACCACCCCAACCCAAGTTAATTGTTATGGTAATCAACCAAATGCAGCAGTACCAACACCGTGACACAAATTGTGAGTCAGTGAAGGCAGAGGGGTGGTAGAGTTGGTAATCTATTGAAAGGTGCACATGTGAGGATGGTCATACTTGAATATTTCACAAGAGCTAGAGACTTTCTACTAGAAGTTCTTAGCACTTGCTAAAAGTCAACAGCTTGGTGAAACAAAGATGTAAGGAACCATGAAGTGTTTTCTTCATTTATACCAACACATTACTTCTGAATTTTGGTTTATTAGGGGCTATGATATGTCTTTGAAATGAGAGATGATACTGAAACCACTAGAGAGAATATGTGCACAGAAATATGCTTGTAGTTGTTTGCACAGATGGAATTTTTGTATGTCAATTAATTCTCCCCTTTTACACAGCCTGCATAAATTGTATTTATGCAAATCTGCAGTCTGGTCAGGTTGCTAGTGTGCAATGTAGCTCCTGCAGACTAGTGACAGTCAGCATGTAGCAGGATAAATGATGTGATCACTCCTTCTATTCTGAAATTATTAATTTTATACCTTAATAACAAAAGTCTGGAGATCTGAAGACAAACAGCTCAGGAGATCCCGAATATCTGTGGAAGACGTCAGTGAAGAAATGAAGTTTTTCAGACCTGTGAAATACAGAAGGGAGATCATTACTTGAAGTGATTGGTCTGCCTCTTGGGTTTTTCTGCAGTTTTAAGCTTTTTTTTTTCTTTTATCTTTACCTTAAAATAGATTAAGACATCTGTTTCTAGCATTTTGATTAATATACCATTTCTTTAGTGAAGAATAGTACGCTTTGAATTAGTCAGAATTCATGTGTATGTCCATTTCCAGCATACCTGCACTGACCAGACATGATCATGGCAAAGGTGGCAAGAAAAAACAGTTCCAATGAGAAAGCTGGAATTTGATAAATTATTTATCTGAGATTTTATGTGGTTGAGAAAAAACAAATCTTGGTCTTGCTGTTGATGGGAGAACAAAATCTTAAAACAATAACAGAAAATGCAGAATATTCTGTAGACCAACAGAAATATGGATAATGTTGCCACATATCAATGCAATTGTTCCCCCACAAGTTTGGCACCTACCACCTAATGTCAAAAGGTAAATTGCACTTCCCTGAATTTATACCCTTCTAATTGAGACCTCTTCCTTTAAGAAAGCATATGGACAAGTTCAGTGAAACCTTGCTTATTACATATGACAGTTTGGAAAAGCAATGAAAACAGAGAATTCAATAAAACCACCTTGGGAAGACTAAGAACATCGGTGATATAACGGAAAAATGTAATAAGTGTTCTATGCAGGGGTTTTGGGTTTAGCATATATATGTATATTATTGAAATGGTTCTCCTGATGGTTCTGTGAAGCAGGCAAGTTATTATTCCTTCTGAAAGCAGTCACAGAAAGTCTGTGACAGACCCCTTGTCAGTGCCTGAGTCGGTGATGTACCAGGAAGAGAGCTGAGGTTCCCCCAGATAGTTCTGTGCACAGCCTAGTCCAACTTGCCTATCTCTTCCCAATATTTTAAATGGCAGACCATTAATTTAAAAATTAAGCTGCCATTCTGTTCCTTTTCATTTAAGTTGTCAAATCATTATGTCATGGCTGCACACAAACTGTGTATTTTATTGTTTACAGCACAACATTGATCCCACAGGCCACAATACAGCAAAAGGACACAAAAGCTAACAGGCCTTGTCCAGTTCAGCATACAGTATTTTAAAATCTGGCCAGAAGAAATGATTTTGTGTGCTTCAACTAATAACAGAGGAAAATGCAATGACTAAAAACATCTCTCCTGTCAAAAGAAACCATTAAAAAATATCCCTGCTTATCAACCTTCTTCTGGGAGATACATAATTCAGTAACACAAACCTCACTCTTGCTGTCACAAAAAGCTTTAAGAGAGTCAGAACCAAAAGCCTTTAATTTTTAACCTTTAAAGTTAGGAGGCTATTACCTCATGCTCGATTCTCAGTTTTATTGGCTCTTTTCTAGCCCTTCAGGTTACAGGAAGATGTAATTCCCAGTAAGGCAGATGTCATGAATAAACAAGAGGAAATGCTGGACCTTCAACAATGACAAGCTAGGCTTAAGAGGAAAGACAATAAATAGCAACAATTAATTACATTTTAATTGTATGTTTTTCTGCCGCTTCTTCGGATTCCTAAACTTCTCTTGAAAGAGGTCTTTAGTCACATCCAGAGATTTCTCATTGAAGATGGCATGCAAGCCTGATCGCAGAACAGTGACTGTGCTGTTGTTGTTCAAGAGTGCTCTTACTGTCTGCAGAGAATAAAAAAGCAGTTAATGCCTTTCATTTTCTCAAGCCCTTAACTCAGCCAAATAAGGGAATTTAAAAAGGAAAGCTTCCCTTATTCAATACTAGACTTCATATGACCAGTCTCCAAACTGGGGGTGTGAGGGGCTATAGGATCAAAGGAGATAAATCTGAAGTTGTCTTCAAGAGAGTTTTGTTCTGGGAGATGTCCTTTTCAATGATGCTCTGTGTTGCCTGTGATGGAGCAGACAAGGCTAACATACTTGAATTATCTGGGCAATTGCCTGGGCAATTGGCTTTGCCTAGAGTTATTATAATTACACTAAAGAATGATATTTTGTCTAAAGCATGGAATGGTGTATCAGGGATGACTTTCCTTCAGTGTTATCTGTCCTTAATTTATGTTGCAACTTAGTTGTTGCAAGTTTTCTCAAATTGCTCAAGCCTTTGAGAGAGTAAAAATAACATTAGAAATAGGTATTAGTTAAAACAGTATTAGCTGGTATTTTATCCTAGTTATCTGCTTATGAGTAATTTGTGAATGAATCTGTCTTCATATTTGTCTCAAAAAGTACTACTCACATAGATATATTGCAAACAATTTCCAGACTAACACTTATCATCATCTCTTCACTCTTTTTAATTAGTTGCTAATATCACACAATATTCCTTAAGATTCTGGATAAAACAATGAAAATGGTCAAGGAAACTAAATCTGAATCCTTTAAACTTTGTTAACAAATATGTTTAGTCTTTCATACTGAAGTCAGTAAGATCCTAAAGCCTTTTTTGCACTTCAGGCTTTTCAGAGGAAAAATATATTTTGTAAAATTCCAGAAAACTTCAGGATTCATACATGTTTTAACAAATCCCATTCACCAGGTGCTTAACATGACCCCACAAGCAGCAAAAAATGCAGCTGACCATTTCTTTGCAAAAATTATACAGCTATTTTTCATCACTGCTGAGTTTTTTTAAATACCAAACTCAATCTGATTCTCACTTAGCAATCTCCTTCATATAAGTTAAAGACAAAGGCATTGTTCTTATTTGACTTGGAGCTTTCAGTGACAGAAAAAGAGCCTGCAAAAAGAATACATGACCCCAAGGCTGGGAACTACTGGGGCAGCACCTTCAGTAGGCTGCTAATACCTGACTCCATGCCCCAACACTTTGGACTGATCCCTTTAGCCATTGGATTTCACTATACTAAACATGATTCTCCAAAATGACTGAGAGCCAGCCCTCTCAACACTCAAATACAACTTACCAGAGGCAGGAATCAGCCCCAGAAAATGACAAGCATCATATTCACATTCTTTTCTCATAGGGAATTTGCACCTTTTTATGCTCTAATTATTTCTACATGTCCAGGTAGTAGCAGCTGTCAGCCTGCTTTATCTACACATGGTGGGAAAGTTAGCTTTTTTCTTTTGAATGTTGACCCTGCCAAAATTGTTCTTACTTTCTCACCAGATGGCTGAATTATTGTGAAGTGCTCTACAAGGAATGATGTGGTTACAATGTTCAGAGGTTGCAGCTGCACAGTGCCTTTCTAGCACTTCTCATCAGGAGCACTCTGCTGCTCTAACCATCAGTCTTTAGTGGAAATTCCAGATGCATTTTAGACAGAAAACTGAGAAGGTTGATTAGAAATATCAAATTACTCCTGTGTGAGAAGATGAGAGAAACTTAACCTTCAGAGAGGAATAACTGAAACAGGATGTGGTGCAGGTTTGTGGGAAGCATTGCTTGAAGAAGGGTAGAAATTTTAAAATAATGAAAGAAAGTATTTTTTCATACAACAAATAATTAAATCTTGGAACTCACTACCCCAAAATGTCAAGTACAGTAAAACTCTTTTACTTTTCCCTTGTGTTTTGAAGAGGCTCTAGAGAAGGTACAAACAACTTTTACTTGTGAGAGCTAGAAGTGTAAATTCGACCCTGATTCTCCAGTCTGCTGTGTTCAATTTGTGTGGGTTAAACCGTGTAAAAGGGATGCAGAGCACCCAGAGGCTTCTCCTAGAGAACATCCCCCAATTGCTGCAATTCTCTTGCTGTAAATCTTGAGGGTGTAAATCCAGTTTTGACTCTGCAGCTTTTCCACACATTAAGAATAGGGAAGGAAGGCTGAAAGAGCTACAACCAGCCCTTTGACACCATGGCTTGAAAACAAGAAGTATGCAAATCAAATGCAAATATCTGGGAATAGGTGACACTCATGATCTTGCTGGATCATGCTCTTCAATGCACAAAAAGACCTGTTTAGAAGCACATAAAGCTGAGATTTTCAGGTATTTGTATCTCCAAGGGTTGCTGCAGTTAGTGGAAACTATGAGTGCTCAGTACTTCATGGAAGTCAACGTTTTGCATGGGTAGGCACCCTTATGCATGTCTGTGCTTTTTATTTTTTACTCTTTTTTTTGTTAAAGTAAGAGGAGGGAGTGTTTTCTATGTTACTCGTGATGAAGTTTTCTCACAAAGAAAAGCTACATTTATTGGTTCAAGAAGATGCAGTTCCTCACGTCCCTCCCTCATTTGTTTTCTTCCTGCTTCCCTTCTTCCATCTGAGTAACAATTCAAATCAGATGGCATGTTGGGAAAATATAAAAAAAACCCTTGTACATGTTTGAGTCTATATCCCTTGTTCTCTTTTGCTTTCTTCCCTATTTGTGACCTTCCTTTTTCTGCTATAGCCCAGAGCACCTCAAAACCCAAGGATCTGGGAGGATCCAAGGACACCAGTGGAAGGAATGCTCCAGCATGTGCTCTCAACTGACTTTGGCATGGATGGGCAAAGATACTGGAAACTGTCATCTGACCCTTCCAGCTACTGTGTTCTCCTCTCTATGGGCTACCATCAACTACATCTCAGAGGCTTTCAGAAGAATCCAGAGTGAGGAAAATGTCCTCTCAGCATGCTTCACAGTGTGGGAAGAGATGGGTGGGAGTGTGAGCGTGACATGGTCGGTGTACAGTTAAGAACATCCATGCTGCTGCACTTCTTCTCCAATGGAGCATGTCAAAAACAGTGCAAACACCTCACAGGAATGAGATTCCAGCCTCTTTTTTTCCATTAATTCTGGAACATACCTTGACCATGTTGCAAAGGTCTGTCTGTCTCCTGAGCCTTTTTACAAACTCTTTAGCTTCTGTTAAAGAAGAAGAGGCAGATGTTTCACATCATTAATATTTTACAGTCTAAAATACATTAATGAAGACATCTTTTAAGTTAGAAAGTAGTTCCCTGGGGGAGATTTGGAGGGCACAGCAGGGGCACTGAGCCAGCATTATGGGATGGGCTGGGGACCCTTGCAGTCAAAACTTGCAAGGAGAAACTGCCCGGCCCACCTCTCTTCCTTCCTTCTGAATCTATTAATCCATGATGTGCAGGAAAAAGTCTTTCAATATTTTCTTATTTTTATTTAATACTTCCTAATTAATGCCCTGTCAAGCATTCAAATGTAAGAAATGCCAAAATTAAGTCTGTCTGCAACATCCTAACACAAACTTTTGCCTACACAGGAGTCCTGCTTTACCTCTGTGGAGTTGGTCTTCACTCAATGATCAACTGAGCAACACAATGTTTTAGTCAGAATCTTCAACTTAATAGGTATAAGTATAATTGTGTGTGTGTACATGTTTACAAACACACACATATACCACAGCTTTGTAGAGAACAGATTTTTTTCCAATTGTCTTCTAATATCAGTCATATTTTCCCTATGGGACTATGGCTTTTTTCCCTTTCATATTGGACTGCTATAGCCATTAATTTATTTATCAGCATAAAGCCACTTGTAAGAGGAAGAGACACAATAATATCTGAGTTTCAGAGGGCATACTGCATATCATTGGTCATCTACACAGCCAAAGCAATCATGGCAAGAGACAGATCTGTAAAAAGATTTAAGTACATTTCAATTTAAGTTCATTTCAATTTACCATGAATTGGGAATACTTTTGGCTTAAGTTTGTTCTCATATATGCAAAACCATTTATTTTTAACTGAATCCCAACTAACTCTAATTGTTGCTACTATCACTGTTACATCAGCTAATTTTTTTAAAAATCATTTAAGAGTTTTGTAATACAATCTTCTCTGCAGTTTAACCGAAGATTATTTTTGAAAATATCTCTCTTACTCAAACCTACCATTAGACTTGGATGTTTGGAGCAGTAATGGAAAACCTCCCAAAGGATTAAGCATCCAACATTTAACATTTTCACTGAATGATCTGATTGAGTCTATGTGTTGTGCAGGCACCTCCTCCAGGAAATCAGGAAGTAGGATGTTCTCCAATTCCTAGAATACAAATTCATGCTGCTGGTGTACCACAGATATTGACTGCAGCATGAAATAAAATTATATTGATAATTTAAATGTAAGTGTAAAGAAACACATTTTTTCCTTCCAATTAAGAAAGAGCTAAGCTAACTTTTTTAGCAGAAGGACAAAGACCCTAAGAGTAAATCTTGCTTCCTGAAGTAATTTCTAGACAATACTTAATGACCTGTTTGGAATAAGAAGCAAATTATTTTTATCAGAAAACTGCATATTTCTGTGTGGAAGGTTACTGAGAAATGCATTAGTGTTCTCAAAGGAAAAGTAACTCTCATAATCTGGAAAATCATCATCAGTTGAAATTTCAGTCAGATAACCCCATGCCAGAACCACAGACCATATAACAGCACACTCCACTGATATTAGGAACTTTCAAATTAATATATAGGAGAAAAATGAAAGCTATCCCAAATTCTACTATTTCCTTTCAAAACCAAAACCCATACCAGGCTGTCTCAGAAGAAGCAAAAGGATAGAGTTGAGGAATAAACAGAAATCCTATTGTACAGCACAAAAGAAAGAGAGGACCCTTCTCCTTAGAGTTACCAAAAAGACACAAACACGTAATAGCATAACTACAGCAAGGAAATGTGTGTGCAGTACCTTGAACAGATACCTATCATAGCTTTTTAACAGCTGGCACACATCTGGCAGGCACATCAGTTCTATTCTTTCAGGCTGCAGAGATGTCCAGAATGACATGATACAATCTTCCACCTGTCACACAAAGCCCTTTATGAATTTTCACTGATTTTACACTCGTGGAATATGAAATATAATTCAGTAAGACAACACACAGACACAGAAGCAAAGGAATGACCATGGAGATGGGCTCTTTGCCTGGGCCCATCCTGGCTGGGCTCCAGTGTAAGTAGAAGTGTGCTGGGGAAGCAGCAACAAGCTGAACCTCACCAGGCAGTGTACAAAAGAGGAAAGAAACAAAGAATTGTGCCATGGATACGAGGATGTAGTTAAAGGTATGTATCCATAGCTATGTGTTAGGTGCTCAGACTTACTGATGTGCCAGGAAGGCTCAGGATATGTGTACAAATTCAGATTCTTGGAGCAAGTTTTGTTAATTCAGAATTTTAAAATAACTTGACTAAATGCTCCTTTTGTCTGCAAATCATCATCTACCTTGGCTCAAACCATCAAGTAAATAAGCTACACAGACACAATTTTGCCCTCACAGCTGTTTGCTGTTGTTGGAGTAAATGTTGTTAAAGAAAAAGCATACCTTGTCAAGCTTCGTCTCTCTCACCATTTGTAAAATAACTTGACAATAGTTGTAGTAGTCATTGGCAAGCAGTGCAATCTGTTACCAAAAAGAGGGTACAAAATGATCTCACAGGAAAAGAGCTAACTTGTTTTATGGCCAAGTACTTTCAACGTACCAGTTCATACGGGTATGTCTCACTTTGTGCTTGTTCTCCAAAGAAGAACTGGTTGAAATCAGGAGAAAGGTAATGAAATGTCTCTTGTTCAGTCTTCAGATAAATGACAGATGGATAATACTGCAAATTCTTACTCTTGATGCATCAGAATTTATTTTGGACAATTAAAAAAAAAAAAGATTGCAATTACTTTGTCAGTTTGGTTAAAGGTGTTAAGTATTTTCTTGAAGTTGTAGGACATGATTTTATAATAAGATGTATTTCTTTAGAGAAATGCTTGTCTTTTCTTAGAAAATAGGGGGGATGAAAAAAACCAAGAAGGTCTGCCTAAATGTTTAAATCCTAAGCTGTACATTAATTTCTTTTCAAAACCAGTAAATATTTAATGCTATACAGATCTTCCATATATATTTTCCGTAGCACTCGTGTCACACTTGTTACCCTCTGCATAAGGCTGCAGACAGCTGGCTGTGCTGGGGGGATGACAGGACATTTCCCATTGTCTGTCATTGTCACAGCACTCATTACTGCACCCAAGCACTCGGTGGAAGTAAGTCACACATCCAGCCTCTCATTCTTTCCTCACTTTGGTCCACATAAGTTTGTTGCTCATGCTCTGCTGGCTGATCCAACAAGCCTGGTGTCAGGACATCCCATGACAGCTGGCTGAGGGGAGAACTGCCACAGGTTAGTTTTGCATCTGCCCTTTTCTGTGGGCAGAGGTTGTGCTCTTTTTTCTTAATAATTTCCTAGTAATTAAATACTTCTCATGGCAATAAACTCCGAGCATGTAGATGTTGTCAGTGAGTAAGAAACAACGTGTTGAAAAGACACCGTCTCAACAGCATGAGGGTCTGTTACTGTGGGCCTCAGGCAAGGAAAGCTGTGCCCCACTAACTCCCCTAATATTCAAAACCTGATCTGTCAGCCACAATTTCTGCTCTCAGTACAGAAAAAATTATTTGAGCTGACGTTAAGGCAACAAAAATATTTAGCTAATGGATGAAATAGGAGTGGGGGAACTGGGCATGTAGTGAGATTACACAGACCAAGATTATTTTGAGGAAGATGGGCTAGCTGTATTTCATCAAAACATATTAGATAGAAGTTGTAATTAAACACACACATAGATATTTTGTTATGTCTAATGTATCTGAAACTCACTGTTCCTTTTTTTTGTCTATTCTTCTTGTAATCAGCTGCATTTTCAGAACTCCAGGGACTTCTACTGTGATAAAATAAATAACAGAAAAAACCAAACAAACATTCAAAAGTTCACTGATTCATTCTGTATTTAGCAAGAAAATGAGCTCAAACTGGATAGACTACACTAGACTGGAGAATTGTATTTGGGAAGCAAAGCCCGCTGCCTTTCTTGTCATTTGGCAATCCCATGATTTTCTAACAAATCTGGGACCAACTTCTGAATTTTACGATTAAACTGAAACATTCACTTTAATGACAACTGACCATTTAACAGTGCAATGTCTTTGAACTTCTTGCACCAGAACCGTGGGTTTATATTTCTAGTTGCAGTTTGTTTGGAATGGTAATAACTATCACAAATATGAAAATAACAAAAACATTATAATCCTTTTGCTTTAGGTTTCACAGTTATTATATTTTCGGCATCAGACATAAGTTTAGATGGCATTTTCTTTCTGACTGCTTCCCATTAACTTTGCAAGTTGGCCATGGTGTTTCACACAGTCAGAATTTACCTAGACCTGCAAAGGCTTGACCTCTGGCTTGCTGAAAGCAGGCACAACAGGCTGCTTTCTTGCTGGACTTTCTCCTGGCTCTCCCCCTGCCTGTTTTGTGAGGCTGATGGTAGCAGAGGGAGAAGCAATGTTGCTAGTAAAAGAGACATGCTGCAAAAATTGGATGTCTCCAGTCAAGCCTCCATCTGCTGCTGACAGCTGCTCACTGTCTATGAAAGCATTTCAAACTCAAGGCTCCTGTCTGGAAGGGTGGCAGGCTATCTAATCAGAACCTGGCTACTGGGTTTCACTGCTGGGATGCATTACAAACCAGGGTTCCACCATACGCCCTGAAGGGACGGAGGACAAAATGTAACAACTTACGCTCCTGTAAACTCCAGCCACTGAAAATGTTCCTCTCCACTCTCTGCCATCCACAGCACTGGCCCTTGCCACCTTTCCCTCTGCCCTACTCTGTGCCTTGAAGGCTGTGCTCCAGCAAAACCACCAATCTGGCTGCCCAACGCAGGGCACAACATTCATGCTGAGTACGTTTGGTAGGGCTGGTGACTCCTTTGCCCAAACATTTTAGAAGTGGTGACTGGACAAAGCAAACACATGTAAGTAGAGATGTTTCATAACACTCCTTTCAAATAGGTCCTTCCTGCAGATTTCTAAAGCCGGTGAAATAAAATTAATGAATATTTTCCAGCTCCTGCTCTCCCTGAGAGGGCGGCCAGCTGTATCTTCTGCTGCTGCTGCTATGGCAACACGTATCAGCATGGCTCGCCTCCAGTGCCTGGGCTCCCTCGGCAGCCTGGCTCCCCACTCCCCTGACACAGGGAGATGGAGGACAGACAAGGAGTCCTCTGTGCCCAGCAGCCAGCTAGGAGCTCGGTGTGGTTAAGTGCAAACACCTATGGAACACTGACGAACAGCTCCCACTGTTACCAAAGGGGGCTGGGGCTCACCTGGTGCTCGGCTGCACATCAGAGATGCTCACTTCCCCCGGAGAGCAGTGCCTGGGAAAAGGCAGAACGCACAAAAGAGGAGGTGGGTGGGAGAAGGGGAAAATCGGAGACAAAAAAATCACAAGGAGTTTCACCATCTCCCTTGCAGAGTTTGGGCAATGCTCTGGAGTGGGAACTAAAGCTAAAATGGAAAATACAACAATGGGGATGAAATAAAGAATAACAGCGAAGCAAATGGGAAGAACAAAAGAAAAATGAAAGGAGGGAAGGTGGTGAATATGCCTGCTGTTGACTGTCAGATTACACAGAGATTGGAAAAGTTAATTTGCTGGAAGCAAAATATTTTTTTTTAATGAAAAAATAGTATGTTTGCTTCACTAGCCAGTCAGGACCCTAAACCTTGTCTATTACTAGAATCAAAAAAACAGCTATCACAGAACCAAAATTCAATGACAGTTTTTAAACACTGCTGTACTCTGAGCCAGACCAGGTACCATTTTAGGGAGAGCTTGTCCTCAAAGCTCCCATTCCAAGAGGGATCACATTCTGCTGTAATACAAATCAGTAAATACCACATTCCCTCATGTCTGTAATACATTTGCAGACCTCACTGACTACAGCTGCATATATTTACACTATTTTCATAGCAATGCCATCAGAGCAGTGGTACACATATTTTCAAAGAATTGAAGATTTCTCAATGAACCAATTCACAGGTGCTGAGTAAGACCATCCTCATCACCCCTTGTGTGAAAATATTCCAACCCAGACACGTCCGAGGTCCCACTGACTACCAAAATGCAAACACCTTCTTTGTGTTTAAAGGCAAACCACTATAATCTTACAGCCATTTCTGTACCACCCACAAGCATAGCTCCCAGGCTGCCAGATCCTTCAGCAGCCTAGTTCCTCACTACCAGCACCATGTCACTTGCTGGCTGTCATGGTCAAGAAATATCCTTTGCAGTAACTAGAACGAGTCCACAATTTTGGAGCCATTCTTTTCCTTGCCAGCCCCACTGGCTGATGGACACTGTGGTGTCTCAGCTGGGCTCAGGGATCCACTTCCCTCTCTGGTAGGTGTGACAGAAAAAGCATCTGCATGTTGGATTTTATTCAGGCATGGGAGGGCGCAGTAGCTATTTAGGACACGTTTACTGTTGAAACAGATATCCCAGCCTGTGCCTGAGGGAAATGGCAACAAGCCAGAGAAGTTATGCCATCAGAGGGGTCTGGACAACAGACTCGCACTCGACTGCACTCAAATGCTACATTATAAATCTTCTTCACTCTGATTTGGAAATTTCCACACAAATACACTCTCAAAAATTTACATTATATGTCATATACCCTGCTGTGTTTACACATATGATTACTTATACGAAAACACAACTTCTTCTTGCAGGTAAAAGAGTCATCAAGTTTTAACTACTTTTTCAAAATTTCAATTTTTTTAAGTAAAAAAACAATATAGATTTTTCCATTGCTGGTTTTATCAGTTTTATTGGATCATGAAAAATTAATGGTACTTTCAAAAAGTACTGAACCCTACTGACAGGACAGTAAAGATGAGTTATTTCCTTCATTACTTAATTGCAAAAAAATTTACAAAACTCCACAGAAATGGAAACTAACTCACTTATTTGGTTGAAGCAGATGCTTTTTTAGTATGAGACCTAATTATTTCTTTCAGAGTCCTGCTACTCATCTTTCTCTGGCTGCCTTTTGTGCTTTTCTACTGCTTTCTCTCTGTTTTCTCCTGCTGTGCTATATGAGATACTAAGAAGTAATTGTGACATCCATCTGCCCAGGTGTTGTGGGCCTGCATGTTGGCTTGGGAGAGGGACATGCAGCTGAATTTAGAGATTTCAGCTGTCTGGCTTGCCTCAACATTTTAGTGTCTTCTTAAAATTGTCTTTAATAAAGGGAGCATCAGATAAGATAATTTTGTAGTTAAGGGACTTTTCTACTGCAGCTAGAAATACGATCTTTGTCTGAATATGATCTTTATATTTTGATTATTTTCTTTTTTTAATCTGAAAAGTTACAGAACCATAGAACAGTTTGGTTTGTAAGGGACTGTGAAGTATTATTCAGTCCAACTCCACTGCCATGGACAGGGAGCACTAGAGCAGGTTGCTCAGAGCCCCATCCAGCCTGGCCTTGAACAATTCCAAGGATGGGGATCCACAGCTTCTCTGGGCAACCTGTTCCAGTGCTTCACCTCCCTCATTGTAAAGAATTTCTTCCTAATATCCAATCAAGCCTACCTTCTTTCAGTACAAAGTCTTTCCCCAGCTCTCCTTTTCTCAATAGGACAGGTGCTTATCTTAAGAACCAATATCAAGATCAGTAGGTGGCTGGTTGATGTCAGTCCTTTCCCTGGAAGGCACATCCTATTTCTTGCCTTGGCCAAATTAAACACAGTTTTTTAGGAGTGGGTGTCTGGGCAGGCACCTCTGCAGCTGTGGAGAAGGAGGAGGAGGCCTGGAGCAGCCAGGGCAGCAGCTCCCCTGTGGTTAAGCATGACCCACAGGCTGTTCCCCAGCCCACAGAGGAGATGGCTCATTTCCATCAGGAGGGCTAAAGACAGAAGCTATGCTGGCATATGTGGTGTGTCTGTCTCTCAGCAGTGGCTAAAGTCCTTATTTCTGCACCTGCCCCAAACTCAGCTAACATTGCTTCTTTGGTTCCTCCTACTTTATAATTTTTTCCTCATGTTTCTACACTGGAAGGAAAAAAGGGCAACAATTCAAGTCATTCTGTTCTCTCTCAGCTCCCATATGACCAGAGCAATCAGCTTTCCTTTTATGCCCATCAAGATTGCTATTTTTAAGTGATGCTGCCGGGAAACACCTTTCTTTCTGTGAAAAGGAAAGAAACTTAGCCAGAGACCTGCAATATCCCTTAAACAGTGGACAAGACCTTTCTCATTGTGAATGTCAAACCTTAGGCCTGTTCTGGTTATACTGGGTACAGAGAAAGTGAAGGATATCCTTCAGTAAGTGTGACATGGGAAACCAGCCTCAAATTTCCTATTAATAATTTGTTTAGTCTCACAGACTGCCAGTCGATCATCTGCAGAACCTGATCCTCTGTCCTGTCTCAACATTTACCCTTGTCCCTCTATGGACTTCTGCAACATTACCTGCCATAAAACCTGTGAAGAAAGGCAACAAACCTATGTGTATAATTTTTCCATGTTCTTCCAATGCATGCACTCAATTAAGTAAATATTATACAAAATATCACTGAAACACTTTCAGCATCACCAGATATCTGGGTCCTTCTATGGACTTGTATGCCCCTAGCATTCATGCCACAGAATAATGCTGTATCTCCATATTAAATTAAATTAAATTCTCTAATTATAGAATTTACCCACATACACACTAAAGTAATGTATATGACTGTAAGAGAATAAGGATACAAACATAGTCTTCAAAGGCGAAGGCAAAGACTGTACCTAATTTTTTTCTTCACTGTAAAGCAGTGTAAAACATTTCTCTTCCTTTTTTTTTTTTTTTTTCCTTTCCTTGGGAAGAAGTTCAAGCCTGGGTTTGTTTATCTGAACCATGAGCTCAGCCATAAGAATTCTTCCTCTCCTGCCCACAACATGCTCCTGTCTACCCTTTAACCTACGATAGTATCTTACATTCATTTTAGGACTTTACGCTTTTAAGTTTTGCAATCCATTTTTACTTGTCTTATGCATTTTATAATTGATGTTCTCGACAAGAGGTGATTTTAAAATCTGATATTTTAAAACCAAGTGGCTGAAGTATTTTTGAAATACTGTTTCAAGCAGCAAAAACCCAGATAACAAGATTGTGTGTAGGACTCTTCAAAGCAGCACAGTCGTTTATACTGTAACACATTTCTCCAGCCTACTGTTTAATGAGGAATGTGATAGAATGTCAAGAAGCCATTTCAATGATTTTTTTTGAGCTCCCATTTAGGGTCTTAACATATTAAGCTCTTCTTTTAGGTTCAGCATGAGTTCCTGCTCTTAAGATCTATGTGGCTAAAATGTCAAATTTTTGGAAGTCTAATTAGGCAGTGTCTGTTTCCAAAATGCAGCTTGTCTCTTAGGGCACAGCACTTAATGGCACAGCACTTTCATAGTGTTTATAATGAGAACAAAAATATAATGCTACTGTCAGTGTTCAACAGAAGATTTACAGATTTTCATGGACAGAAAACATATAGACAGCCATGTGACATTTTTTGATTAAAACATTTTAAAAAACAAACCTCAGATAATTTTGTTCATACAGGAGACAGCAAAAACGTGCATAAAAGGAAGACTCCTTCTTGATAGCTATTCCATCATAATGATATCTAGAAAATAAAAAAAATATTAACTGTATGATTTTCAACAAGTCGGCAAATAATTCATAATCCTCTTTTGAAAGCAGATGATCATTCTATTTAACCAAGAAAAGATCAAGTAGAAAAAGTTATATTTGTTTTTTTAAATTTTGTTGAATGTTTATTTTCCCAAACAGAAAATAATTACACAAACTTTTTTACAAACTCCTTTTAACAGTCTTTGTCCTGCAATGATACCCTCTTCTAAATGAAATAAAACTTAAGCCAGTGAATGGAGTGCCTCAGATTTGTACAGGACAGTTAGTGAAGTCAGGAAACAGACTCCGAGCAGACAGAGGTCCCCACATCCCCGCGGATGTTGAAGGACTTAGTGCAGCTGTTCCTCGGCCATTTACAGTAGCTCAGTGACTGGATGGCCCCTCAGTGTCATGGCAAGCTAAAACTCAAGGAAACTGCCAGACCTTCTGTAAGATTTATCTGAGCTCAGTGAGAAACAGAGCCACCATCTCTGCCACACGGTGCTGCCAGCCGGCTCCTCCCAGTGCCATGCTTTGGGGCAGCCAGGAGCAGGGAACCTTCTGCTGATGGGAACAGAGAACATGGAGGCCACCAAACACCATCCCAAATCCTGTCTGCTCTGAGCAGGAGCCCAGGAGTGTCTCCCAAAATAAAGGATCTCCTAGCTCAAGCTGATAGCAAGTCCAGACTAGTGAAGACAAATCAAGGCATGTTGTTCTCAAAGCCCATACTTGACAGCTACACAAAATGCTTGTAAAATTATTCTGTTTCAATGAGCTTAAAACATCCCTTTTCCTAGTCTGGATGTTCAGCATGTGAGTATAACTTTGGATATGAAAATGCATCAAACTCTCTGTGCTCCAGAAGAGAGGGAAGGGAAAAGAAAGGACGTTTAGGAGGAGGACCTGAAGTTGTCTGATTTAAATGGTTTGAAACTGTACAGTATTTCCACTGACCATCAGTATATGCTGGGTCACTCCATGGATGTGTGTAAGAACAAAAAGCCAATACAAATTGGAGCACTAAGGTCTTTTAAAAAGCAGTCCAATCTGGAAATCATGCCTTACCAAAACAGATCTGATGTGGTGGTTTTCATGGAATTAACTCTATTTTAATGTCCTTGGTTACACCATGAATTACTCTGGATCTTGGGTTGTGTTACAGACTTGCAACCAACAATTCAGCTGACATATTACAGTGTTGGGGCTGAAAAGTCACCCACTGTAATTTTTTTAATTAGAATAGTTATAAATAACACTTTCAAAGAAAGGACAAAAACCCAATACCTGATGCTCCCTGCTGTGGTCCGCTTTCTTGTCACCAGGCCTGGGAAAACTAACTGAATAAGCTGTATAAACAGAAAATTAGAGATACTTGGTAAATTCATTAGAAGATGCAAAAATGTATCTGGCATGCTTTTTTGTCTTTAATCACTTTGTTTGCTTTTCATAATTTCCAGGCTAATACCTGTTCTTACATACCTCTTAAATGGTAACTGTTGAACTAAACTCAATCAGGCATTTGTGGATCCAAGGCTAAATAATTTAAAGGATTACCTCTCTCAGGTAGGAATTTCTTTTATAGTTTACACTAGAAAACAGTGCTCACACCAAGAGATCCCCTGCAGCCAGGGCAAGATCAATCAGCTGGGGGAACCTGAAGGTGCCCTGACGGTCCCATGCTCTGCCAGACCTTCAAGCCCTATTCCTTTATGAAGGACTTACCCAAGGAGCTTCACCTACCTACTTACTCTTGGAAGGTGTACTGACAGGATAGGGCCAGATTATCTGTCTTAAAAGGACCTGAATCATCAAGCTGCAAAGCAACCTTTTGACCACTGTGGTGGTGTGAACTGAGGTCATGCAGCATCTGTCAAGGCTGGGCTCTACAGAGTAATTAGACACTGTCAGGGTTATAATCCACTTCACTACGATTATTCTGCATGAGCTGTCCTGAGGCTAACAGAGACTAACTCAGGACACCTGGGTCCAGGACTAACCCAGGACACTCTAATATTCCCAATATAGCAGGAGCAGAGATTTACTCCGTGTTAGCGAGGAGTGAGGAGAGTCTCCACTCAGCAGCACAGAGCTTGGACTCTGCTCAGTGTGTTGGTGGCCCAAAGCCCTGGTAAAGGTCTCATCAACATGCACCTCTAGGGTTTATGATGGACCTGTTCACTGCACATTTCTGCATGCACCCACCCCAGCTGCTCCCTTTCTCAAATTGATAGCTTAGTATAACCCCATTTTTCTAAAAGGACAGCCTATGAAACTGGGACTTTTGTGGCACAGGACATATCCTTACAGAGACAGTGATGTATTTGGGCAGAGGGACAGGGCAGATGAGACTAGTAGTGTCTTCAACCACCGTAGTTTGACCCACACGGGGCTGGACTGTAAAAGCCCTTGCAGTCCACACACATGGAGCACAGTCAGGTTACTACAGCTTGGTAAATTATTAATAGCTCAGCCCATTACAGGCTGTGGTCAGTGATTACACATGCACTCAGGTTAAACCAGGATTGCTGCGGTTCCTGCTCTCTTCGGCTTCTTGCTACAAGGTCCATTCTCTTGGTGCACAAGGCCAGACCATTTCAAGGCACTGGGGAGCTGCACCCCAGCTTGCTGCTTTGGGGTGTGCCAGCTTGCACTGCAATGCCCTGGGTTGGTTGAGGCTGTAAGCAAATAGCTGCAAGCACCAGCCCACAGCAGCTCTGGCTTGTCAGCTCTTCCATGTCACCAGACACGCTTCATCTGTGCCTGTCCCAGCTTAAAAGTCAAACACATTAAGGTAAACCACATGAAGGCTTGGCTTACAGGCGGCAACTCAGCTGTGCTGGAGCACTGGAAGGGTACAGGCAGGATGGGATTGATCTCATCCACATGGCTACAAGGCAGAGGAGTCTAGGATAGTCGCTGCAGACTGCGCAGTCAATGAGAAACACAAATGGCAGTTCTGAGGCCCCGTTCATCTGAGCTGTCTGAGGTGACTCATTTAGTCTGAGGAAATGTGTAGCTACTTATTTCTCTCCAGTGGCTACCTAGAGAGTTTTAAGGTGACAAGCTTCATGGCCAATGTCTATGCTGAGCCTGGCAAATTCTACCCGTGGTCTTAGCTGGTGGGTGATGATCCATTAAGCTGTGGTAATAAATTACACCAGATCACTCACTCAAATACTAATTTTCAGCAAAAGTGATTTAACTTATCCAGTAAAAAAATTAGATTCAACTGAATTGAGATAAATGATTCATAGAATGGGGTTAGCCATACAAATGAAATTGACTTCAGGTACAACTTGTACTTAAATTATTTTGGGCTTGTGTTAAAACAATGCTTAGTAGCTCTTACTGTGGGAATTAACAGAAAGTTACCCATATAAAACAGGAAGTTCTGAAATCTGAATTAGAAGTCTCGAACAAGAAATAATCACAATATCTTCCTTAATTAGTTAAAAAAGGTTGACTAGCTATGGGTGTTGATTGCAATTTGGATTCCTAAGTGTCAATATTTCCGTGGGTTGTATCAACCTGTACGTAACAGAAAAGTGGAACTGTTAGAAGGAGATTCAGTTCTACATCTGCATTTGTTTTGCATGGATGATTCTGTAGCAACTTTTTAGGGTATGTTTGGAGCAAAATCTCCTCAAGTATACTGAAAAGGGAAAGTATAAAATTGTGTAACAACCAAAGGTATCTTTTAAATACAGAAGAGTCATCTCCTTGGAATGAGTTGCATAATTTTCTGCTGTTAAAAAAAGAAAACTGTAAAACTTTCTAAAATATACTGGCAAAAGAAATCTTTGCTAATGTATCACGCACCAGCTCCCTGAAGAAAATAAACTGCATGCCAAACAATACTCTTTCCTCTGGTACAAATGCATCTACACCAAGACTTAGCAGAAATACATTAGAAAATGCACAATCATAATTCATTACATATTCATTCTCCTCTGTTATTTAATGTCTTTTGATATGCAGTGTGTAAACCTGATGATCAGGCTTTCTCTTTAGGCATCCCTACTTCTTATCCTGTATGTCCTGTCTACTCTGTACCTTTCCAAAGGTGGATGGATGTACTTGAATCTTGAAATCTGGATTGCAGGTTTCAATATACAGCTCATATAGCAGCCGACAGGGTACAGTGCATCCTCCACACAAATAGAAATTATCAGCTAGCCTTCAAAACAAAAGTCATCAATTGGTTTATGTCAGAGTTAGAAGAAAGAATTGTCAGATTTTTATAGTTCATCAGACTTACTGTGACCTCTGTAATAGTCATTCTAATTTTATAGAAGCATAGAATCAAAAAGAGCTACTTCCTTTGTGTCATTCTGTATCCTGGGAAACAATATACTTTTTCATATATATATATATATATATACATATATATATATATATATATACATACACATGTATACTCTCTGTTTACTTTTAACTTTTAAAGCCCTATTTTCCTTGCTTTCAACATGTAAGAGAGGTGATGTGAGATTCTGCTAAGAAATTAACTAGTTCTCATAATTTTTAAATTAAAACAATAGCACTTAGTATTACCATTATAACATTAACACCAATACAGACAGTATTAGAATTTCTCATATGCAAAATATTGTTATATCAAAGGACCTAACTTCAGCCTTCTAAATAGAAGGGTATCCACTATACCAAAAATAATAATACAAGAATTTTTCCACCTAAAATATTAAATATGGTGTTTCGGGACAGAGTGCACAAACTATAATAGACCACATTCTGTTTTTGTGATTTTAGGACAAGTTTAATAGGAGAACAGAGTTTTAATTTACAGTTACTACATAACAGAACTGCCAGGACTGAAACAGGCTTAGGTGTTTAAATACCCATCCTTTTGCCAAATCCCTGATTCATCCTACTAATCAGAATGGTCATAGTCAAGTAAATGCAACTACTCGTGTGAATAAGGTGAGGGAAATGTAAACTTGGTTACTTATTAGCCTAAGATATTATCTTCACCAGGAAAAAATGATCTTTAATTATAAAATAATGCCAATGGTTTTGATGTCAGAAGATAATAGGCTATGGTGCAAATACGAGAGCAAAGATGAATCAAAGGAGCAGAGGGATTAATCTTCAAAGCATGACACACTGCTCATATCATGGGACTTTCTTGCTCTGACTCTGTTTCCATTCTACCAAATTATTTATGCATATTTAATTAATTTATCAGCTGAATGCCAGTGCAGCACAGTGCCAGTTACTCACTGTGTCTTTACTGACAATCGAGTTGGTTGGGAAAGCAGACTTTTCAATCCACTGGGTGTGATAAGTCAGCTGGACTTCAAATCAGCATCCTCTGCTTTAGTGCCCTGACTTCAGGCAACCCAGTTGTTCATCTTAGTTGCTTTGTCAGGAGGCACTAGATAAGGTCTATGGCAAATTGGCTTGCTAGAACAGACTGAGCAAGAATATGGTCTCTGTGCAGTTGATGATGTTTACCTCCCTGTTATTTGTGCCTCCTCCTCTCTTTCCATTGAAGAATGCTATCTGCTTCCCCCAGCGTTCCTTCTGCCTAGCAGAAGACCCCCAAATGCCTCACCTATACCTCCTTGAAGACCATCTCCTCACCCAACAACCCAAGAGGCTGTGCTGGGCTCCCTGACAGCTCCTCACCACCTCCAGCCCCACCATCCAAGAGCAAAGGCTTCATGTCCAGACCTGAGCAGGAACCTGAACCCAAAGACAGGGGATCTGCTGCTCTAATGGGGTATTTCCCATCATCAGGCTAAAAGGCAAATGAAATTCATTCTACATAAGAATCCTGATGAGCTCTCCCTCCCAGCAGGCAGAAGTGCTTTTTCTTCTAGAGCATCTCAAAACTCTTCACAATTGAGCAGTCTCAGAGGAGATTAATCTTAAGTTCAAATTCATCCTTAATATAACATCACAAGAGTCATTGGAAGTGCATGAGAAATTAATTCATGCTCCAGTAGTTGGTTTCTGCCAATAGTTTTTCCTCAGCATCTAACTACTTAGCGACAAAGTATTTGGGAATTCAATTTCGTAAATTTTTTGTCTATTAAGCTGCCAGTCTTTTTCAAATAGTAAGTCAAACACCTTCTTAGTGCTGACACATAATACAAAAATATTACTATCAGGAAAGCAATCTACACAGAAAAGAACACAGCACTCCTCTTCTTGCTTATTAGCCCCAAGGTTTTCAAAACCTGAGCTTTTATGGCATGCATCAAAACAAAACTGTGAATAAAGACAAAAAAATAAATGAAAGTGTGGTAAGGGAGAAAGCTAGAGGTTAAAGTGAAAGCACAGGAGGAAAGGCCTCCTCCATTCATGTACTGTCTATCCATACACTGTGTAGGGGTTTTTATCTGATTGATTTTAGGACCTCACACAGACTCCAAATATTTAGGGTTTGCCACCTATTCTGTGTGAGCCCTTAGCAGCCAGGCCATTATACAGGTTGGCAAGTCTGCTGTTAAACCATTTCTAGACCAAAATCTGGTTTGCTACTGGAAATGCGTCAACTGTAAAATGAAGCTGAACATTCAAAAATTTTCAAAACATGAAAAGAGGGCTGTCATGACGAAAAGAATCATTAGTTCATCCTTTCAAGGACTGCTTATGAGACACGGTTTTATGCTGTGTCTCAGACCTGTTGGATGAATGACCTTGTATGAATCTCTTTCTTCAGTCCTTTCAAAATGGGAGCAGTGGTATCTACATCACAGGGAAAACACAAGACTAACTCCCACTGCTCCAGTATGACTGACGGGGGGAGTAAAATTATTTAAGACCACTTGTTGATGAGTTAAAAGTTTGTACGTGTTGTTACTGTTTCACAAAAGCTTCAACATTATTTATGAGCAGGACTCATTTGTGCTTGGGGAGACAAGTAAAGTAACCCTGGTTTCTCTGTGGCTGTCACAGGGCAGAGGATGCTCTTCTCAAAGCCCAAGAAAACAATGGCGTCAATCTTCCTCCACCACACCAAGTGTCTCATTAAGGTGTTAGACCTTCAGCTCAGGAAAAAATAACCTTGGAGAATCTCAAACATCCGGCATCACCCCGAGTGCCAGTGTGCCACCTGCTCGCAGCCACCTGTGTGCTGTGAGAGCCCACCAGGCACCAGTGGTAGAGCCAGGGAGATCCTCCAGGGAGATGCCCTGCAGCATCACACCAAGGGGATGCTGCCAGGGCTGCATCCCGGCCAGTGCACAGGCTGAGACAAAGCCCCGTTTCCCCCATGTCAAGCCACCTCCGTATCACTAAGGCATGTGGCACGGGATGGTCTTTCGGGGAAATTTCCCTGCTTGCTTGGTATCGTTAATGCATCACCATGATGATGGGGCCTCTGCAGCAAACCACACTCTTGCCCTACGAAACCGCGAGAAGAGTTAAAAGCGGGACTCTCCACTCCCTGTGGCAAGGCAGATCCTGCCAGCCCCACGGGAGAGCAGAGACAGCCGCGCCACCTCCCCGCTCCATCCAGCGCCCCGGCCCGTCCGGGGGGCGGGCACAGGGACAGCACGCACCACTGCAGGACGGGGAGGTAGGTGAGGGAGGTGGGGCCGAAATAAGCCACGTCGGCCGGCTCCGGGGCGGGCTGCGGCTCCGCGTCGTCCATTGGGACCGCGATGGTGGGGCCGGGGCCGCGGCGTGCCGGGCCGTGCCTAACGGACGGCGCTAACGCCCGCCCCCCGCGCGGCCCCGCCCCGCACGGCTCCGCACTGCCCCCAATGGCCCCGCACAGCCCCGCACTGCCCCCAATGGCCTCGCCCCGCCCCGCGCGGCTCCGCAGCGGTGCCCGCGCCCTGCGGAGAGCTCGGGCGAGCCACGGCCCCGGTGCGAAGGGCGGGCGCCACGCAGCATTCCTGGCACCCACCCACTGCTCCGCTGCCTGATACTCAGCCGCGCCATAGGTTTATTGGGGTTTGTTTTGGTTTTTTTTGTTTTGGTTTTTTTTTTGGTTTTGTTTGTTTGTTTTTGGATTTTTGTCTTTTTTTTTTCTTTCTTTTTTTTTTTTTTTTTTTTTAGGAACTGCAGGCGAGAAAAGGAATTCTGTCCGAATGGAAAAGCGGTGTAAATGGCCGATCGCGCAGCAGTACTTCTGAATATCACGCAGTGGCAGGAGAAGAGGGAATAGCTTCAAACTAAGCATAGGTTTAGATTATGTGTTAGGAAAAAATTCCTTGCGGTGAGGGTGCAAGGCACTGGCCCAGGTTGCCCTGAGAAGCTGTGGGTACTCTGTTCCTGGAAATGTTCAAGGCCGGGTCAGATGGGGCTTTGAGCAGCGTGGTCTGGTGGAAGGTGTCACTGCCCATGGCAGGGGAGGTTGGGACTCGGTGATCTTTATGGTCCCTTCCAACCAGGCCATTCTATGATTCCATGATTCTGTGATCACAAGTGCCGTCCTAGAGGGTTTTGTACATCTTTAAGGCCTGACTTTCAGAGTTTTCAACAGGGATGCTGCAAACTCCCATAATTGTTTAATTTCTCTTTGATACACATAGATGAAAGGTCTGTCTGCTCTGCTGAAACCCTGTAAGCACTTTTCCATCACAAGTATCCATTATGCAAAATGAGCCTTGCTGCCATGTGACTGACAAATATAAATTATGTATGGCTGGAGCATCTAAAAGCTTACTAGTCCACGGCTTTGGGTTACATCAGAGCTCAGCTTCTCAGAAACTCCCACAGCTCCCTCCTGTTAATTAGCTTCCTGAAATCCCCATATGTGACAGAGACTGGCTTGCTTCCCTCGTTATGACAATATGACCAAAGCCACCACGTTGGTAGACAGCAATATTAAAGCGGGGGTAGGGAGCACAACACCAGGAAAGGGAATTTAAAGTGGCAGGTTACTGGTTTTCTGGTCCCTTGATGTACCTTGTTTTTGAGGAGCAGTGCACACAGATGTCATGTACGGTACAGGTTGCTTTGAATCTGTGAAGCCTCGTGCTGTGTTGAGAAGCCCATGGGGAGATGATGTTCACTCAAGGGCCCCTGAACCAAAGCCTTGAAAATGCTGTCAACCAAAAACCCAATACAGTGTTAGTATATGCATTGTAACCAGTACAGTCTGCCATCAATAACTGTGCTTAATGGCCGATTGTGGAAGCTTCCCTCAGTGACTGCAGTTTTTGGTCTTGATTTTGTTTGTCTGCAGCCTACTGACCTCCTCTGTGGGGCATTTAGAGAGCAAATACTCCTGCAAATACTGTAGAGCAAAAGCTTTCTCAGGTTGAAGCAGCTGTTGTAAGAACTAAGAGTGGTTACTGCAGCAGCTGTAAGGCTGCTGTGGTGTTGCCATGTAAGTACTCCCAGAGCAGCTGCAGCAGGTCTGGCAGTAGGTGCTGCCTGGGACACTCCTGCCAGTTCAGGTGTGCCTGTTCATTCTGCACTCAGAGCAGTGCCCTCCACTCCATGCACCTAAGGAAGAGGAAACCTCATCTCCAGTTTCCAGCAGCTGGCTTGCTTATGTGTTTGCATGTGCTTCTGAGTCCTGGTCTTAGTTCTCAAGGTTCATGATCAACAACTCACTTTTTGGGACTGTCTGAAACTCTACTGAAACTCAGTAGAGTCTGAAACTCTACTACACAGGGAAGTTCCCTAGGGCCAAAACCACCTTAGCAGGAAAAATCCCCAAAAACACTTACAACTTAGCTAAAACTGAAGAATGATAAATAGAATATTACTGTGGTAACAGACTGAAATAAGGGAAATTATACAGATCAGAAAGTCCCTAGACAACAGCTCATACTCAGGAAGGTTTTTATGATAAGAAGCAAATGCTGCACAAAAAAACCTGTCCAGTTACTGTCCATGGGTTGAGATACCAATTAGGTCACAGCATTTTTCCTGCTCAGTTTGCAGATAATGAGATAGACAGATCTGTGTGCTGTTCAGGTCTTGACATACATCTCAGGTAATTTTAACATGTGGGTTTTTTTTTTTTTTTTGGGTTTTTTTTTTTTTTTTTTTTGTTGGCAGAAGGGAGAGTGAGTGGGAGAGAAGGGAGATTCTGACTTTAAATGCCAGGCTGTTAGAAGAATTTGGTTGAAAACCTGAAATCAGTTTCTTCAGCTTAAACCAGTCAGATAGGACTGGTGGATACAGATTAGGTCAAGCTGTAGTAAATCTTTATTCTTGCATAAGCTGAAAGCTGCAAAGCTCTTTATTGCTGTCATGGACATACTCCTTGCATAAAATTACAGAGTATATAATGAACATGCACTTTGACTGAAAAAAGATTTGGTATAAAATTAGGAGTATGGTTGAACAGATTAAAAGGTGTACAAAAAAAGCTTCCTTCCTCTGACTTTCTCCCATAACTAGGACAAATTTAAACCAAACTTTGAGGTAATCTCCAAAACGTTGTAAGGAGTGTCTTTAGCACAAAATTGCCCATTCAGATTACTGTCTGCCCTCAGCTTCCCCATCCCATATTCAAGAGAAGTTTTGGATACCTTGGGAGATTTGGGTAAACAGATTATGTAAGAGCTCTTGCTGGTGACAGCTGTCTTGTTAAGGCAAGTGCTAACATCTCTCAGATATTTACAGTTTTAAAAACAAGTGCTTTATATGATTTTTTAATACTTAAGCAAAAGTATGTATGAAACAGTCATTAAAGCAAGTGAATCTACTACAGCTTCCACCACTAGCAGCAGCAATGAACATATGTGACTATAGGAAATTGTATGTTTCTCCTAGAGCTGCAAAGGCCTGAAGGGTATTAATTGCATTCATTCTCATGTAGGAAGGAATGGGTAAAAGAGCTTGAAAAGGAAAATCAAAAATACGAATCCTTCCCTCACACCCACCAAACCAAAGTCCTGGAGCAACGTATTATTAACTTTTCCATACAAAAAGTTAAAAGACTTGGATCACTGTTGGTGTAAGAGTCCCATTGAACAAAGGCAAATATCCCAGTCTGAGAAATGTGTCAGTACACTTGATTAGTTTGGCATTTGTTTGTTTGCTTGTTTGTAGTTTTTTTATCTCTACTAGCTGGCCTACCAGGGACAAAATTACATCTGTGTAAAAGTTTACTCATTTTCCCTTCCTTTGAGATCTGAATAACGCCAATGATCAGGCATTACCTAAATGTGATCACTTTACTATGAGCAGAGATCTTCAGTCATAGTTACCTTTTCAACTTTAGTTTGAAATAGATCACTTGAAAGAGTCAAACAAATCCAATGCTTTAACATTGTAGAACGCTCTGTCCTTCACAAGCCGCACATTTGGACATGAATACACAGGAGGAAGAGGAAGGCTCCTCTCCCAAGTGCCTATAGCATGTGAATTCTTGTATGTAGGAAAATCCAATTCCGCAAAGCATGTCAGCATGTTTGTAAGACTGCTTCATTCAGCAAAGCATTTAAGAATGTGCTTAAATTTAAATATGTACTTAGCTGAATCGTTCTGCTGAGTGGGGATTGATGGCTGAATCGAGGCATTAAGCATTAATGAGGGAGCTGGGAACACAAAATAATATGTAAATTGGGATGTGTCCTGTCATGACTAGAATAAACTGATTCAAACAATGCAATCATTGCATGACTAAGATCTCTTGAAAGATGTGAAGCCATTAGAAATACTTAAGACCTGGTGACTTGAGATGGGACACAATCACTGACAATCACTCAGTCCCTCACTCATCTCAGATCACCTGGCTTTGGAGTGTCTGGTGGAGAGGCTGGGTGAAAATCTCTTCCGCACAGAAACTGAAACACTTCACTCACTGTTGCCACATCGTTCATTCCAGATGCTGCCCAGGCCAGTGTCATTTACTGATCTTCTTTTAACTAAGATGAACGGTGGATTCTTTGACTGCTTTTGGTTCAGCCACAACTGGTAGCAGGGTCTGTCTGAGCAGCTCTGTCCCTCTTGTCTGGAGAGACTCTGGTGTGAGCACTTCCCCCTTCGTGCTCCTGTATGGGGCAGTGCCTCTAGGAAGGTGACTGTGGAGCTGAGGACTCTGCTTTCCACTGTGTGCTGACACCTGCTCTTTGTATTTCTTCCTCTTTAGTCCAGCTTAGGGCAGCCAAACAGTTTATACAGTGACTCATGAAGATGGAGATACGGATAAAAGCCTATCTGTCCAGAAGAGGCTGAGGTAATGCTTGCAGGAGAAAGCAACTGCTTCATTTCTGCTTGGCAGAAGATGTGGTGCTTGCTCCTCCAAGTAGAAATAGCATTTTATGATGCTTCTCTGATACATTATTTTTGTGGTTTTGTTTCGTTTTCTACATTTTGGATGCATACTGGAGTTAACTTTCTGTTTAATAGGACAATCTATTTTAAAACTCTGAAATAGTGATGCTAGGTTTGCATGTTAGAGTAATTTGAATAGAAAAAAAAATTCTCTACAATAAAAGCAGTGGTGAGTCATGCAGAAAAGCCCAATCTATCTCAGAGGCTAGAAAGAGCAGCTCTTACATTAGCTCCTGTGCCTGGTTGGCAGATGACATGCAAAAGACCCTTGATTGTATTTGTGTGTCAGGAATGTTTACACAATGAATCAATTAGTTCTGAAGTAAGGAATGGCATTAAGGGCAGCTTTCAAATGTATTTACAGTAAAGTCCAACTACAAAAGTTTTGAAAAGAGAGAAAAACATCACCCTCCTCCACAAAAATAAATACAGACTTTACTGTGAAAAGAGGTGCTTGCTTTCTTTCTTAATTAAAACAAAAGGTGAAAATGTTTCACTTAAATAGCTCCATTAACCAATAATTTTCTAGAAAGTACTTGTTGAAAGATTAGGCATAGTGTTTGACATAATTAAATGACAATGCAGTCAACAGTTAACTCTTCCAAAACTGAATTTTATTGTAACAAATACAAATCCTGCCTCAGTAATTTTTGAGGGTAAAGCATACGCTACATGAGTGATGTAGTTTTATCCTCTCACCTTTTGAATATCTTAGACGAAATGGTACATTAGAGAAACATTATATGCATGTAGTGTCAGGGGTGATATTATTAAAACTGCATACAGTTCTGTATTCCTATTATTCTTTTACAAATCTTGTTTTATCCTTCAGACTAGAAAACATAGTAGGAGATAGAGTGATTTATGCCTTGCTTATAGTTACATAACTGACATTTTCATATAATATATTTTATCTCAGATTACCAATAAATTCAAGAGAGAAAAAACCCCCGACCTAACAGACTTAATAAGCTTAACCACTGTAGGAACAATGAAACCTGAAGTACCATGACCCATCTGAACTGTTCAGATCCACCAGGACCCCTCTTTGATCAGGGAGGTGAATTAGATAACCTCCAGACATCCCTGACCACCTCATTTATTCCATGATTGCTGTATGGTCTTTTTCTTAATTGCATCTGAAGCATATGTGACTTGTCTATGCTTGGCTTTTGTTCAAATAAGTAGAACATTCATTTATGTTGCTGGCAGTAGTGTTGCTCTAGCTGCAGCAGTGTACAGATACAGCCAAAGCAAACTTTATAAAGAGAAATCTTTTACTTGGGCCAGTTCATATAGCTGGACTGGATACAGATACTGTATGCCCACACAGATTGTGTTGGATCTGAAGCTAGCAGCAAACACATGGCTAATAAAGGTTGGGAACAATTGCTCTGGTAGAATGAGTGTTTCTTTTTCCCAATTTAGTGAATTAGATTAGACTGATATGGTTTAGGAAGACAAGATGTCTGCTACACCAACTGATATTCTCTGTTTTCATTGGAATAAATTACAAAATCAACCTTTGTGAAAAATTGGATTTAAAATTCCCCTTTGAGGAGCTTGTGAGCTCTGGTCCCACGGCTTTGCACTGACATGAAGGAGCTCTGGGGTGATTGGATTGTGACTAGCCATGGAGGGGCTCTGGACCGATCAACATCCTTCATTTATGGTCCTAATTTTTAATCCTGATCTTGAACTACTCCATCATTTCTGACCCTTACAAATACTTTCCTTACTGCTAAGTGCTCCTCAGATGGCTTGCATACAACATTTCCACCTCTGCAAGCTTCTTATTTCGACTGTGTGCTATTTGTAATGAGGCCCTCTGGTTGGTACTGTTGGAGTTTTGCAGGAGCAAGGACTAGAGAGCCTGAGCACATATCCTAAATATCCATTTTGCTTCGAAAGGGAACGTCCATTGAACTGTGGTTGTAATCCTTTCATGTTTGTTTTCTATGAATATGCGATCATGTGAGCTTTACTAGCAGAATACTTCTCTGTGAGAATGCCCATGTGACTTACTCATGGGAGGCAAACATTTAATTCAAATGTTGCATTTCCAAAAGGAGGTTCAGAATTTTTTATTGACTTTGTTTTGATTACTTACTCAAACTAAATGTTACGATCCTTGAGGATAAAGCAAAACAAACCTGGGCAATATTATAGTCAGTGGGGTGATAAGCATTCATGCTCAATTTGTTAATTTTTAAAAATGGTGTCAACATAGGCCAAAAGATATATGGGTCTTAAATTCACTTTTCTTGATTTATTGTAGAAGATACATTCCCAACTGAAAATTTCAATGTGGATTACAATATTCATAAATGGGATGATCTGCAGACCTACAATTATTCTCTGAAGTATTTAATTCACGATTTTATAACAAGCACATTTCAGACTTGAACTGCAGATGTACAATTGATTCAGTGTAAACTTTGCCAAAGCAAATCCTCTGGTAAGATCAAAATGTGTGAGTTAGAGATGCAGGATGTGGTTGCTTAGTTACTAAGCAGGAGTCTACCTGAAAAGCACAGAGGGTATGGAGAGCACTTCAGAGTGTGGAGAAGGGTTTTGCCCTTTACTTTTGACTGACATTTCTGCTGAACGTTAAACATGGAACCAATTTTAATAAACAGTGACTCCAGTCTGGCAACCTCATTGCTACTGCAGCCAGTGGTATTGCAACCATCGGGGAAGATGGAATCACTGGGGAAAATTTAGACAAAAATTTAGACACAATTTAGTTTTAAGAGGCATTTAAGAGGCATTTTAGAGAGTGTAACTTGGATATTTTTCTCTCATATGCCATCCTCCTTGCCCTCAGAAATCACAGAGATTTCTTACCTGTTTTAATATTTTCAGTACATCCTTGGATTGTTTTTAATAAAATTTTTATAACTGTTTAAAATTTAAAAAACCTAAAAAGATTGTTAACCTGTAGTATTTAAAATTAGTTTTCCCTTGAATCTGATTCTTGAGAGAAACAGCATTTAACAAGATTCTGTGATGTTTCTGCAATTTGCCAAAATTTTTTCAAATATTTATAAGATATTTACACCACTGTCTTGAAAATAATCAAGAAGACAATGGATTATTTCCCTTTCAACTGTGCAACAGTAAGTTAGAATCAGAAATGTTTTCCATAATTTGAAGCCTTAATGGCCACAGGGAAAAATATTTTTAAATCAAATCTTTAATGGTTTTCATAATTGAAAGAGATGCTAACATATTGTTAGGAATGCACAAAGCTTTTGTTTTAGAATATATATAATTTTGACTATGAGTGAATCTTGGAAAACAGCATGATTTAATTTGCCATCACAGTCAAGTGATCTATATGAATGATATCAGACAATCTTATGACATATTTTTTATGCTTCTGCAGCTGTCATCTTTTTCCAATTTTCTTAGCTACAAAACAGATGTCAAATGTTTTGTTTGTAGAAGTTACCCTGGAATTCTTTTATCACTCACACCATTTATAGGCATTAGTGCACCTAAGGATGCAGTTAGTTAAGAAATCTCTGCATAAATCGCAAAAATACAGTAAGTATTATACAAAGCTACGCACAGTCATTTCTTTACAAATTTTGGAAAGTACAGAACATTTTTCTAGAGCTCGCATCTTAATGGCAGATTACTGTCACAGCTATGGCTACAGTCTGTGTAGAAATGTAGCGTGACCAAGAAAAAAACATAAATAATATGTAAAGCCTCCCCTACTGTGGCATTACTTGCCTATGCAATACCCATTTTTCATACCCTAAACTCAGATGCTGTTTTCCACACAGTCACTCTTTACCCATGTGGAAAAGCGTGGAAGGATCTCCAGCCATGACCTGGCTCTCTGCTGGCACGAGTACTGCAGGGATGCATCTGCAGCCCCTTGTTTCCTTCCTCACTGGGTGGGGAGGCACCGAGGGCCGGGAGCCAGGAGCATGGCACTCCAGCAGCTGAACACTGAGGGACCACGAAGGACCTTGCAGGTGAGCCTCTGCTTCTCTAGTGGGGTCAATATTCACAAGTCTTTCTTCTCTGATCTTTGGCTCACTCTCATGGGTTCTTTCATTTCAGTTTTAATTGGAGGCCTTGGTAAAGGGGCATATTCGCCCCACTTTTTCTGAAGAAATCTCTAAAACCCTCAACCATACCTTGCCATCCAAATTACTTTTTCCCCCTCTCTCTCCTATTTTGTCTTATGGCTTCCTTCAGCTGCCCTCCTTCATTAACAGTTCCTGGTTAATTAAGCAGGTTAATACAAGAAAATCATATCAAGATGAAACGTCCTTTCACACAGGTTGCTGAAGCCTGGTTGCGAATTAACAAGAACCTCCAGTAAGGGTTCTCTTGAGCAAATCCTATTAACAGCAGGCTACCATGGTCAGTCAAAACATTGAAACATTGCATTTAAACACACCAGAAGCCACTGACAAAATTTTATAGTGTTATTCCTTCTACATCACCTCCTTAAGTGGGTTAAAAGAGTACAAATGATGGCTGGAGCAATGTCGTATTTTAATAGGCAAAACACAAAGCAGCATCTACAGTTCTTACTTCAGGTGAGCAATTTAGCATAGTTTTAGAACTATATAAAAAAAAGTGGTTTCTTTTAAATGCTGTGATTAATTATTATTGAAATGCTAACTTTCTTTGGGCCAAATTCTACTTCAAAAATGAGCTTTAATCAAGAGTTACAGTGCTTAATGTTGCTCTGTGCAGGTTTGATTGATTCAGTTTTCTTCTTGCTCCTGCAAAAATGAATGCAATAAGACATGACTCTTAAATTAAAGAGAGGATTATCACCTTCAGGGAGGAGTCAAAGGATTTAGAAAGAATCTCAAATAAGGGATGGATGAACATAGTAATGACAAAGGAGTTAGCATTCACTGTCTGCTAGGTTGAAATAAATTAAGGCAATTTGAGCATGTATATGACAAAGCTTTTTCAGTTTCTTGAAACCAAATTTGTTAACTATTAACACATGCTAAAAACCCTTAACCCTTTGATAAAAGTTTGGGAAGTAAGATGTGCATGTTAAACCCAAAGTAATTTTTCATTATTAGTAATATTATTAAATGTGGTATTTCATCCTGTTTGTTTTTGTTGGGTAGGTAGTTGCTCATGTTCTGCCAGTTAATCCTGTTTGCCTGTTTTAATTATAAAGCACCTAATAACATAATGGCTGCTTCTAATAAATTAAAAATACATGGGTAAATAGAGAGGTGGTGTTGTCTAATAGGCACAATATCCAGGTTTGGTTAAAACCAGGAAAGTCTGCTTGAACTCTTAAAGTAGCTTCTGCAGCTTGACACAGATCTAGAAGACTTGCTCTCAGCTCTAGCAGAAATGCCTGAAGCATAAGGACCTGGGAACTTCTGTTCAAGGACAGAAATAATCAGCACACACAACATCCTATTTTTTTCTGTTCATCCCTTATAAATATTGTTCCTAATTCTACATGTGACAGTGGAAAACATTTTGCAGCCTTGTGAGGTTTTTACATTTTCAGCTTAGTGTGGTTTAACCACAAACTGTGTAGCTTGGAGAAGAACAACCCACTTGTGCATTTCTCCAAAAGCAGTGGTTCAAATGCCTCTGAAACAGAGAGGATAAAATGCCCAGGCTGTGGCCAGCTTCAGTGCTTGCCACATCGGTGGTGCTGCCAGTCACCCTGCAAAGCCAGTGCAATGCAGCTTTTAGTCACAGTGCTTACACTAACTTCTGATTTTCTGAAACAACTTGCCATGGGTTTTTAGTCAGGCCCTTGTAGTTCTCCTTTCCTTAGTGTACAGCAACTCTTAGAGGCTGGTTTAGCCAGTGTTTCCAAGTGAGGTCTCAGCCAAATTTGGATTGTTTCATGTATGAGCCCATTCAGAATCTGAGTTCTTTGAAAACCCTAGTCATCATTATCTAAGTGCAACTTTATCATTCTACAGCAGTAACCATTCTGGGGACCTCACCATGGGTGAAAATACTGAGCTGAGGAGAAAAGAGGGATCATGAGAAAATGTACTACAGTTACCCCTTATTAGTGAATGAATGCACACTCACGCATACTTCAGCTATCTGCTTTGATATCCAAATACAATAGAGCTATAGACTAGGCTCAGAATTTGACCTTCAGTATCTTTCTGCCAGGGCATTTACTCCTCAACTGGTTTCTTTAGTCTTTGGCTGTTTTTGTGTTAAGTAATGAAGAAGTCTGGTAACCCCTGCTGTGCCAGAGGAGATTGGCCCTGTACAGCAATCAGGGTGTAAGACTGACAAACTTGAGCCTGACATGTAGTGACATCTCCTGCCAATCCTTCTTCATCCACAGAACCCAAGCTTTACTAAGCTGCTTAATGATGGCACAATGTTTACTTCCTTTTCAATGTAGGTGTAGAAGGAATCTCAATAAAAATTATCCCCTTTTGGTCATGAAATATTATACGTTGTATAACACAGGTTGTACAGCTGAGAGCACAACAATTTGAGGACAGACAGAACTACCTCTGGAAAAACCATTTCAGGTGCTCTTCTGCACATTCCTATCTGCCTTTTATATTGCTGTTTATCTTTGTAATTATGAAGTACATCTTTCTGCATAGTGGTCATAGCTCAAATATTATTTGAAGGGAATGTCTCTTGACTGTCATTTTGCTCGCTCAAGCCTTTGGAGTTCTTGAAATGTAAAGATTTATGGATTTTCTTGCTCTGCTTGTCCCTTACCTATGCATGTACAGATGCATATCTCTATCTCAAACTGGCTGATTAAAGCAACTGGTGCAGAGGAATCCCCATCCTAGGAACAGTATCTTCTGCTATATCTGTGACTCCAGTCAACACATGTCTTTTGAGACCTGGAGGAAAAATACACAGTACAAACACAAAATCAAGGAGCAGGAAGTATTTTGATAAAAAATTTTGCTGACCTATGTTCCTTTACTACAGTAATGAAAGCCCATCCACCTATAGAACATGATACTACACCTTTGATTAGGGGAAATTATTTCAACAAACATAAGGCCCTGATGACTTTATTATCAATTATCATTCCCCTTTAATGGCAGGGTTAATATGAAGATGTATTTTGTGTGTCTCCGTAGGACTGGGCCAGATATCCAGAGTTTTAAAATAGAGAAAAGAACACTTCCCTTTTAGGTAACAATCTAAAACTCTTTTAACATTCCTGAATGGTTTATCCTCCCTGTGCTAAACAATTTTCAGGGTGTAAGTGCTTACCTTTGCTCGTGCCTTTTGGTAATATGCATTGACATATGCAGGAACACATGTGAAAAAGGCTTTGTCACCACACCTTAGCATTACAGGTAGTGTGTTTTATTGAGAGCCATGAAAAAAAAATAAAGGTAGAAAAAGTTGAGGCTTAAAGCAGAGGTCTTGCACTTGGCACAAAAGAAGCGGGCTTGTAATGCTCATAGTTTCTAGGGGAGCTCATGGCCCTAAGATGAGGTATGCCATAATGGGAAGTTCTCTGCCAAGTGAGGATCAAAGCTGAACATCACAGTCTTCACACAGGAACTTCAGATGAATTTGGGACCCAGTCTACTGAGTGCTTTGGAGACAACAGGCTTGGGCTGGAGTCAGCAGTGCAGGAAAACACCAAGAGAGTACTAGTCCTAGTCTGTGCCGTGAGAAGAAATGCTGCAGCCTTCTGCACTTGCTGGAATTTCCTAAGAGCTCATGACTTCTCACTCATGTGTGTGACATTGCTTTGGTCTAGACAAGAACTGACAGAAGCTTGTATAATGGGGAACAGGTCACCATCTGAGGCTGACTCCCATGACCATTAAATGACATTGTTTTTCCAGACAGTTATCATAAATAACATTTGCTGTTAGAATACATGACAAAAGCTCTACTACATTTTTTGCTCTGCTTTGAAAGAAATCCCCTTTTACAATTCCTGGTCAAATCTGGCTAAAAGATTCTGGAATGGGACTTTTGTGATCAGAATTTTCTGCTATGAAAAAAAAAAAAGAAAAAAAAAGTATCTTCTTTGTCAAAGGGGTTTAAAGTTGACACAATCCAAAGTAAAAACATCCACATAATCTAAAATGACCAAGAATATTTGTGCACTATAAAGTTTGATGACAAAAACCTTTCAGAAAAGTCATATTACCAGACAACAGTAATTCAAAAGTGATCACAGATTTTTTTTTCTTTTATTCTAGGTATCAGCATCTCCCATAAATAAACAAATATGTAACTTGCCAGATGAATGATCCAAATCCTTCATGTTCTGAAAATAGCAGTAACTAAATAAAGATTTTTTTTTAAAGAAAAGTACAATCTTTCACTGACCCTGTGAAATTTACCCTTCTGCTTCAGCTCTCACTTGCACCATCAGACTTCAGGTCACTGCCCTTTTGGGTGTGCTATCAAATGTGCTTATTGTGATCAGTGCTCTCAGTGAAATGATCTAATTTAGTCCTCAAATGGTGCAAGCAACTGAGCTGGTGCAGAGGAGAAGGAACTAACCTCTAAGGAAGGGATGACTACAAGCCCTGTGCACTGTGTAACATGCTAGACCAGTGCACAATTAACATTAGTATTTAGTGGAATTCCCCCTCCTCCTGTATTAATTAATTAGTGACAGGGACTCTCCCAGCTGCTGGCCCCTGGTCATCAGCGCACCTCATTTGCTGAAAGGCTGGCCTGAGGGTTTGGCCCATGGTGACTAATGCTATTCCAAGGAATTTAGCAGCTAGCACAATCAAGGCCCTCTTCCCAGTAGATACTGTGCTTAAGGAGTTAAAGTGGTTGAACACAATAGGCATGGACTAAACTCCATCTCCTCCAGCCCAACAGGCTGAGAATGGTCCTGGATGGTATTCCTTCATGAGGATGTCTGCCTACATACTTGTTCATCCATCTGGCCCATACCATATGATCTTTAAAGACAAAATCATTACCCACTGTCCCTCTGCAAACTGTCTTTAATCACTCTGGAGGCCTTCAGGAGTACTAACAGAACTGTAGAATCGCGGAATAGTTTAAGATGGAAGAGACCTTTAAAGGTCTTCTAGTCTAACCCCCTGCAATGAGACAGGACATCTTCAACTAAATCAAGTTGCCCAAAGCCCCATCCAACTTGACCTTGAATATTTCCAATGATAGGGCTTCTGCTTCCTCTCTGAACAACCTGTTCCTATGTTTCAACACCTTAAGTGTAAAAAATGTCTTCCTTAAATCTAGTCTAAATATACCCTATTTTAGTTTAAGGTCTTGACCTCTTGTCCTATGCAACAAGCCTAAATTGTTTGTCCCCATATTTATTGTAGGCCCTCTTTAAGTACTGAAAGGCTGTAATAAGATCTTACTGAAGCTTTGTCTTCTCCAGGCAGACAACCCCAACTTTCTCATAATTTCTTCATAGGAGAGGTGCTCCAGCCAACTGATCATCTTGGTGGCCCTCCTTTGGACCTATTCCAACAGGTCCCTGTCCTCCCTGTGCTGGGAACCCCAGAGCTGGACACAGCACTCCTGGTGGGGTCTCACCAGAGCAGAGCAGAGGGGCAGAATCCCCTCCCTTCCCTGCTGCCCACACTGCTCTGGATGCAGCCCAGGACACAGCTGGGTTTCTGGGCTGTGCGTGTGCATTGCCAAGTCATGTCCAGCCTCTCATTCACCAGCACCCACAGTCCTGCTCTGCAGGGTTGCTCTCAAGCCCTTCTCCCCCCAGGCTGTATTGATCCCAGGGTTGCCATGACCCAGGTGTAGGACTCAGAGCAAGGGGCTGAGGGCCCTTGCTAGCACTCTGTCCCTTTAACCTTGGTGTCATGCACAGCTTGTCACAGGAAAGCCTGGCATTATCCCACTCTCCCTTCAAGTCTGGTTTAAAGCTCTGTTGACAAACCCTGCTAACCTCTGAGCAAAGACCCCCCCCCACCCTTTAATTATGGGGAAAAAAATTTAAGGTTTAAATTTGGCCACTCTTCAACATCAGACTGAATTTGACCCAGAGCCACCAAACGCCATTGAAAGGAAAGCTGCAAAATAACCCGTTCTGAGGCTGGAAGAAAATTTCTGGGCAATGTTTCTGAATCCTTTTGCTGTAGTACTGTCATCTTTGTCAGCTAATACTTCTTTTAGCAATGAAACCACTTTGATTTGAGTAGAACTCAGAACTTCTCTGCTTTCTTAGAAAAACAAAATTATGCTGATTTGTATCTTTTCCTTGTGCAGGCTGCATTTGTTTGCACACAAGATGTGAATAATGAAGGAGTCTACAAAATTCAGCTGGCGAAATTCTATCAGGGTTTGCAAGAAACAAAACAAACACAAAAACAGCCCATCAAGTAAAAATGGCTGATAGATGCAAAAGGCAACACAGATGGAGGTAATGGAGTTTCAAAAGAGGAATTAGAGAAGATCTGAATGGAAGCTCGTAAATCTGCAGCAATTCAGCTTTGCCAAGAATTGCAGTGGGAAATCCTCATTATGGGAGATATTTCCATTCTGTACTCACCGATGAGAGCTTTGCAAGGGCAACCACAGGGAAAGCAGGAGACCCAGCCATCAGCATTCCTGAGCCCTGCCAGCCTGCACTGCTGACTCACAAGGCAGCCTTGAGTGAGTCACTCATTGCCAGATGCTTCCACCTGACCTTGTCAAGGTGCTGCAAACAAGGAAACAAAATAGACTCACCTTTGGCAACTCTGGCAAACAAGTTTTATCATGTTGTATTCCAGCTTCCCCCACACCACCAGTAAGCAGTGTGGCCAAGGAAGAGGCCGGGCCAAGCCATTTCTGGGACTGGGAGCCATTTCCCTGGCGTGGCAGACACATAAAGGAGTTGTTTGAAACAGAGGAAGACTTGACTGTTGCAAAGGAAACATGACAACTGGTAGAATGTTCTTTCTACACAGAAAGTGGAGAACCTGGCATGGGCAGCAGAGAAGCCAGTGCCTCAGCAGATCCTGTGGAAAAGATCAGTGAACAAGGAGATGCAGAGTCCCAGGGAGGGAGCCACATAAACATCTGAAATATCCTCCTACCATACAAGCTCAGCTGAAGGGCTTAGATAGAGGCTTAAATCTTCCAGCAAATGGGAAAAATATCACTGCTTCTAACAGTGGGCTAGTGCGTCCTGGAGGGCTACAAAATCTGGGGATTTTTCTCTTTTATTCCACCAGTTTCTCACCAGAGGGCATGCCACATTGCTAGTCTGGGAAGGACAGTCCTTGGTGTGACAATCTGTCTCAAGGCAACTGCTGTGAGGTGCTCTTTCTCTTCTATGGGATCAGACGTGGGCAGCCTGATCTATGTTAGAAAAAAGTTTTGTCATCCAAACTTTCTGAAATAATTCCCTTGTGACTGAAATTTCCTGAGGGTTTTTCTCTGTAGTGCCCCTCTGTAATATCTCTTGTACCACCACCTCCAACCCCAAACACTGGGCTGGACTAACATGATTTGCAAAGCCTAAAAAAAGAGCTGAGACCTGAGTGGTGCATGGTCAGACCTGCAACCTCAGGGGAAAAGGAGTCATAATCACCATTATCCTTGCCTAAGCTTCATCTCCTCTTGCCTCCCAGCACTGGCTCTGGATCAAACTTCCCTGTTTCGTGACAGGAGACAATGTCATTAATCACATTGCTGCATCCAGTATTTATACATAGAAAAATCAAGCTGTGTTCCAGGTTATTGAAAATCCCTCCTGCGTGCCAGCAGAGGGTTAGTTTTAGGCTGCAGCTGCCCAGATACCATTACTGGTAAGGACCCTTACTATAGGGTCCTTACTATAGGGGGAGTTTCTTGCGGGTGGGGGAGGGGGAGACAGGAGAGGCTGCCCTGCAGAGCTGTAACCTGGGGTTTAGAGTTAGCCCACATCTCCTACAGAGCAGTATAGAAGTGCCATTAAAGTCAGTGCAGGAGCTCTCACTGCAGTAGGCAGCTTAGACACAAATACAGGCAACAAGCTGTGTCCTGAGTGCTCCTCTCCACTTGCCCATCTTCCGCCCCCCCCAGGCTCTGGGAGGACTGTGAAATGCAGGAGGGTTTGGGATGGGTCTCAGCTCTGTTGGGCTGGTGAAGGTAAACTGATGTGAGTGATATGGTCCCTGTTTTCTGTTACTGTGACCGTTCCGTGACACCTGAAAGCTTCAGGAAGTGATTCATACAAACGCATTTGCAGCAGGTTGGGTGCACTAAGGAAGCTGTAGGAAGAGGTGTCAAGAAATCATCACAGGTATGGGTAAACCCAGCTGTGTGCCACCAACAACACAGAAAGCTGTCCTGAGCTGTTGGTACTGACCCAACAAGACAGACTGTGTTGTAGTAGGTGCACCAGGCTTAGATCCTCCCCAGCACTCCAGCAGTCACCCAGGTGAGGCATGGATGTCCCTCTCTGTGAGGTCTCACTCTGACACCACAAATTATTCCAGGTAGCAAGCCTTTATTCAGAGAGGCAGAACCTCCATGCAATGAGTGCCTCTCTTGTTTCTGCTCTGTGACTCTGTTAGAAAACCAGGCTAGTGAAATACTCTTACCAATTTTAATCCCTGGATAGCACAGTGAAGCCTTATGTCCTTTGTGCTGCTTCCAGCTACAGCACTAGCTTTGCTAAATATAATAAGTGTTAGAATTTTTGTACTCTTTTGGTAGAAACAGAGAAAAAGAATACTTATGGTGGACCTGACCCATTTGAGCTAGTGAAACACTGAAAACTCCCAGTTGTCTTTGAATAGAAACATTTCAAAGTATTACCTAAATATTTTGGAACAATATTCAAACTATGTTTTCTTTGTGAGATATTTTGTTTGATGTTTGCAAAATATTTGATGTCTGCAAGCTATTGGATTTGACTCTCAGCTCATGTTGAGCAGTAAGCAACATGCTTTTTGGCTACAGGACTAAAGCTTTCCTCCTGACAGCTGGTGACTTGCACACCATTGTCTTTCTTTCTTTGCATTTCTTCAGGTAATTTATGCTAAATTAATGAAGCATTTGCAGAATAGCTTCTAATCACCAATAGAAAAACCATTATGCTATCTCAGAAGTTGCAGTTAATGAAATGATGTGGTTTTACTTGCAGTACACCTAAATGTTTTATTTGCTCCTTGAGAAGAGCTATAAGCTCTTTTTCTGAAATAAGCTCATTTTCAAATTTTATCTTTCTGGAACTATCAATGGGCATATTTTCTGTCACAGCCAGGGCTGCATATATTATGTGACCAGCTGTCTTGTTAAATTCCTTTGAGCAAATCATCATTTAGTATGGCAGGTGCAAATTCTTCTGCAGCCAGTGGGTGTAGCAAGTACATATCCAAGACCTGCATTTTTCCTGTTGAATCAAACTGCTGAGATCGTCAGAGGTCCAAATGGGATGGGGGAAAAAATGGGAGCCATGAATTGTGGTACCACTAACAGGCTGGGGTGCTGGAAGGATATAGACACATGTGCTTTTGGGACACATAACCACTTTCCAGTGATGAGAAAATCTGGGGAAAGTGGTGACATTTGAGAGGCTGGGAAAGAGATTTAGCAACTGGAGTGGGAGAGCATGACTGTACCCACTGTCAGAGTTTCAGTGCACCAAAGCCAGGATGCCTCACCCCATAATGACACAGCTAAATGGAAAGATTTTGTTTCTTTTGTGTCTCCACCCAGTTAGATAAAGATATGGCTAATGAAAGCCAGGTCACACCTGTCTACTGGCACCTTTTCCTCTCTCATTACATGTGTAACCTTCACAGATAGATTTATCTCGGCATAGAGATAAAGGGAGTTCTTTTTGTTTGTTTTCTGTTTTCTCTTTAATTTTAGAGGAAGTGTTTCATACCTGAAAGGTACAGATTACAGTTGCTTTTGCTTTCTCTAAACTTAACTTCGGTGGAAAAATGGGTGCTGCTGAATCTGTTGTTTTTGATCCACTAGAGAATAAATATGTAAATAAAAAGTTGGGGCTGCACAGATTATAGTCCTCTGACAAGAGCTGATTAAAAGCCACAAAGTAAAACCAAGGATATCTTAAGCAATTTCATTAAATGAAAAATATTTATGTTTCTGGCTTTAATATTTTCACATATCTTTTTATCTTTTTGCATATTATGATTTAAGGGAATTTTAATTCACCTCAAAGTACTTGTTAATTCAATAAACACTTCACTGTCTAGTATAGCTGGTTCTAGACCTGCATCTTTTATCAATACCTTCTCTGAGGAAATCCTATTTATTTCTAACAGACAACCCAAATCAGGATTACAGAGTTTAACCTACAATGAATTAGGAATGCAGACATGGCTCAGCTGAGAAAGCACAGGTTTCAGTTAATCGTGGAATTATCTGTCCTGAAGCAAAAACCCTCCTTGAATGTACTGTTCAGACAAGAGAATATTTTTTCAGCTTCAAGCCTACAGCAGAATAATAAAAGTCCTGGTGTTGAAACTACAGGTGCTTCATGCAACACTGAGTAAATTACTCCAGAGTGAGTTTGGCTGGGGAGAAGTGACAGTCTTTTATTCATTGCACAAGCACCTCAGTCAGTCTGTCTGCTCAGGTTTCTGGAAACCTCTGTGGTCTGATTCACTATTTCCTTACTGTTTGTTTTGGGGCTGGGAGTAACTATGCAAACATGACGTTGATGCAATGTTGTAGGGAGTATCTAGGCTAATCCCTGCATTCAACTTCTCAACATGTTTGTTGGGAGCAAGGGGTTGGATTCCTTACTGTCTTATCTCCTGTGCTAAGCCTATGGAGATATAGGCACCCACAGTTTTTACACTTATTTTCTAACTAAATCACCATGTGAAAGCCAGTGAAAGAGAGAACTTCTAGTGCACAGTGAAATGTTCTGACAGTTGACATAAGGACATAGCTAGCACAAAAAATGTATTTTCACACAGCTTCTAAGAAATCAGTGTTGTCTTCAAAGTCATCTGAGGTAGGCTAACATCTTGATCTTGGTTTTGGTACTGATGGCTTGCTGCTTTCAGGAAAGAATTAGAATTTGCTTCCCTCCAGATTTGTTTACTGTCCAAAGATATCGTATTTCTAGCAGGCCCTGTCTGGTGACTCAGAGTTGAGCTGGAGGGCTGGTAGTGGGGCCAGAAACACACTTCTAGAGACCCGTGCCACTTTTTAACGTGCATTCCAGGCAGCATCCATCTCAAGTAACAGTACCTGTGAGAAACATCTGACCTGTTTTAGAAGTCTACCTTTTGAAGAAAGGTAGGAAAGCTGCTTCCATAGGTCAGCTGTGAAGGGATCCATTCAGCACCCTCAGATGTGGAAGCCTGCAGCCACTTTGGCTAGCAGACATCCTACCCTTTGCTGCTGAGGAAGAAGCAGGATTTGATACAAGAAGTACATTATTTACAGTAGCAGAAAATATGAAGGAAGAAAAAAAACAACAAACCTTTCAGACCTGCTTTCCAGTTCCTGATTCTCCAGGGAGTGTTGTGTTAGTTTTGGAGACATTTATGAGGGAGGATTTAAAGTTTCCTTTAAGGACTGCAGAGTTTCTGAAGGTGGGGTGGATGGTCTTTGTAAGTCTTTTTAGGAAAGAAAAGCTTGACTTGTATCTCTCTGCAGACAGTGCCACTTTCAGTTGCAAAGCAGTGGTATGGAGACCAGAAAAGTTTCCTGTTTAATCTCCCAGCCAAAACTACAAACACATGAATAGTTCTCTAGAAAAACACAGCTAAAAGATTGCATTTCCTGGCACTGGCTAAGGAACATCAAATTGTAGGTGTCTGTGCTTTGATACTGTAAAATGTACATGGCCTGCAGACAGGCAGGACAGAAGTCCGTGGGACTCGGGATGCATCCGAGGGTGCTGAGAGAGACAGCTATGGCTTCCTGCCATCTTTGGAAGGCTGCGGTCATTGGGGAAGGCCTCCAAGAGGCCTTGCAAATGTCAGCCTGAAGTGTGAGAAAGGATCCAAGGAACTGCAGGCTGATTGGCCTAACCTGGAAAGATTATGAACATATCTCATCTCCTGGAAGCTGTGACTGGACACATGAGGAACCGACAGATAAGTGGGAGCGGCCAGCATGGGCTTAGCAAGGACAAGTCCTGCCTGCCCACCCTGCCTGCCTTCTGTGCTGCAGTGGCAGACAGTGAACAAGGGGAGAGCAATGCTCATTATGAAGATGTTAAGCAGCACCGGCCCCAGCACTGACCTCTGAGGGAGGCCACTAGCAGCCAGCTGCCAGTGGAACTCTGCACCTCTGACCACAAGTCTTTAAGTGCAGCAATGCAGCCAGATTTCCACCCACCATGCACTCTGCTCATTTGTTTCAGCAGTTTGGCTCTAGGGATACTACAAGGTCAAGATCAAATCAAGAGGCAGCTGGCAGAGGTTGCAACAATCCTAATCAGATAAAAAGAAAACCAAACCTCACAGAGGGATGGCAGGGGGGGATGGACTGATTCTTATTCAGGAACCCCTGTCCTTGAAGTTGCTGATAACACAGCTATCCAAGGCCCTGAGCAACATGTTCTGAGAGAGCCACATTCCAGTGAAGGGGTGGCCCAGATGGATGGAAGGCACCCAGACAGGTCCTTTCCAAACTGAATTATTCTATGATCTACACTGTATTGTAGCATGTGTTTATACGTAGGTGTGCAGGAGACTTCCAGCACCATGTCTGGCCTTGTGTGGGAGGCTGTTCTGTACCTTAATTCAAAACAGTTGTGTCTGGCTTTCTCCAAGAGAAGAGACAACCTTCTGGGAGCTCATGTTTTTGTTTCTACTTCTGTTAGGAAGATGTCAGAATTGTGAAAGTTACCACTGTGTGCAAGACTAATTACTGCCTCTTTGAGAAAAGGGATATGGGGCTGTGTTGCCTTCTTACAAGGTCAGGTGTACAAGCTGTCTGGGCAATGGGAGGAGGTCTGTGCTCTCCCACAGAGGAAGAGCTGAAGAACAAAGCTGTCAGCCTACTGCTTATCATCCCCAATACACAACTCTGTTTTATGTGTGAATTGGTATTTGCTCTACGCCTGACCCTGCTCTAAAATTAAAGATAATAATATTTCAATATGTTCTTGCCATGCAGAGACAGCTAAAGAGAATTAACAGCAAGGATAGACCCAAGGGAACAGCAGTGAGGGGTAGTATGTACTTTCTCTGTCCTCCAGACAGGAGTCAGAATAACCTTTAAGGGCTCAACCAACAAATATTTTTCTGACATCATCAGTGTTTAATCTAAACAACTCATGTTGATATTACCTCCAATATCATGATAGAGATAATGCCTGTGAATGGATAGGAAGGCTCCACATTGTGGGGCTACATCCATGTACACTTTATCTCATCTCTGATGACATAAGCACTCCAGTCTGTGCTCATTCTGGATCTCAGAGGTACATCTACTAGGGCGCTTCTGACCCATTTTGCAGCAAATCCACCTGCACTGAGATTCCCTCTGTGGTCAGAGGAGAGGTATAGGTGTTTGCAGGGAGTAATTTCTGTCTTTTGATAGCGGATCTTCAGAACAGATTATACAACTTCCAGCTACTGAAAAGGAAGGGTGGCAGGCTCAAATGCAGATATCTTAATTGTGAACATCAAAAGTGCAGATTCATCTCACCCTGATTTCAGGGTGTTAGAGTACTTGCCCTGACTAGCCTCCCACAGGACCCCCAGACATGTACCCTGTGCCTCCTGTGTGTGAGCTCAGGCCCTGGTGCCCAGCCCTTGCCCCAGCTATGTTGTAGTCGTACCTGTGCCCTCTGCCCCATCCCCTGCTTATCCAGACTCACTCCCTGGACTCCTCACATTGACTTCACACCAGACTCCTTGCTTGCTGCTTTCCTCTGAAGGGCTTGATCCAATCACCTCAGCTCTGATGCAATTTGGTGTTGGTTATCTCGCTTAGTACGGGAGGTAATATATAACAGCAGTCTCCCAGAGGTCTGGCACCAGCCCCCCAGGATTTCACAACAACCCAGAGGAGTCTGAAAAGGTGTCAGACATCAATGGGCAGGCAGCTGGACTGCACCTCAGGTGTCCAAAGCCCAGGTGTCAGTGTCGGCCTGAAAGCAAGGTGTCTAAGCTCTTGTTCAGGCAGTAAGGATCTAGACCATATAGTTAGTTGAGTCTGGAGAACAATTTGGCTCACCAAATGTTGGGACCAACCTCTGGAAGAAAGTAGCTTGCTAGCCTCGACCAACTGTATGGGCTTGGTCTTCCTTGTCTACCATTGGAGTTTAAACTGCATCTCACTATAATTTAGGCAAGCTAAATCCCACCCATGGTGACTAAAAGGAGAAGAAATAAATACATTTATGAGAAAAATATTAAAATGATCAGTCTTTGTGTTAAAAATTATGATTTTCATCTGAAAGGTATAGCAAGGCAAAAGCTTTCTGGATATTTAAAGTTCAGTCACTGTGTCTGTACATGCAATCACATACTCCAAGATTATTACATACACTCTCACAAAACACATCCTTTGTTTACAGTCATATGGATTTACAAACACTCCCTGGAAGAACAGGGACACACTCATTGTATACAATATATTTTTTGCTTCTGTAAACTGTTAATGTGGAATTATAAATAATAATTTGGGATATTTCCCATATGGTTTTCTGCATTCTGTGATTCTCTCTCTCCAAGTAAATGAAAATATTGGTAGTGTAAAATAATGATCTGTTTTTGCCCAGTCTCCTCCGCTCAGTTTTACAGTATTGTTATATTCTCCTCTGTTGCCATAGAAATGATTGATATGTCCAACCATCACATTCTTGCCATACCCTTGCCTCTACATATGATGTATTTTGCCCTTTAAACCAGATTCTTGGTTGGCTTTTTGATATTTTGGGTAATGCTCTGCAGAGACAATAACAATGAAACACATAAACAAAAGAAAGAAAGGAAAAAAGAAAACTTTGGCTTTGAGAAGACTGAAACTAATTCAAAATACAGTTACCTGTAGTAATACTGTGAATATCCATGATTTTACTGTAAACCTTTGGCATTTGTTGTTCTTATTAACTCCTAGCTCTGGCAAGCAATGACTTTGTGAGATTCTTAGCATCTTCTCATGCAAAACAAGTATTTGCAGTGTTTAAAGCTTCCTAGCTATGGAACGTTAAACACAAAAGAAATTTAAAGATCTGCCTTTTGAGGGGCCTGCTGATTGTAGGGGGAATGCATTATGATTTTTGCAGATTTGGGTTTCCCTCTCAAGAAAGCAGAAGAAAAAAAGAACTAGTCTAGCACGGTGACATGATGCAAAGAATAGCAGTCAGAACGATTAATTTAATTTTGTTCACATGTTTCAGAACTTACTAATGCAAGCTGGCTACTTCCAGACTCAGATGTCCATTCCACAGCACTTTATGACTCTAGGAAATACCCTGGGGCTGTCTGGACTTCCTTTTCACGGACTTCCACTTCTCCCCAGCAGTGCCTGGGGCACCAGACATGCTCCCCCTTCCCTACTTTTGGACTTCGCTCCCCCTCCCCACTCCTTTGCTCAGAGCCCCACGGAGGTCCTACACATTCCCCGAACATCCTCTGCGCAGGAGAGAGAGCTTTCTGTTCATGCACGGCACTTGCAGCACCAGTGCTCTCAGCCCGGAGCACAGGAAACCAAGGCCAGCCGGGTTTTAGGAGCGGGGGCTGCATGGCTCTGCACGGCTCTGCATGGCTGCTAGCTCCTGCTGAGGTGCTCAGCATTTGCTCCGCGCCCCAAAGGATGGCACCGCCAGCAGCACAAAGGGCTTGCGGGGCCACCGCGGCAAAGCGGGCTCGCACCTCTCAGCTGCCGCCGAATCGCCTTCCCCATCGCCTGCCTTTTTTGGGGATTTCACATCCCGAAGCTGCCTGTAATACCGGTTTCTGTGAAGCGCCACTAGGTGGCCCGAGAATGAACCTCTGCAGGCAGCAGCTTTCAGTGGGATGTGCGTGTGTGGGGGGCAGGAATTTGGGAATTATCCTTGGGCGGTGCGCACCACCCTCATCGCTTCTGTGATTTTTAGATCTTGGTTGCAGATGCTGGAGGAGGGAAAGGGGCATCCCAGCAAACCCTCTGAAATGGAAACGAGCTCGTTCTTATTTCTCACGTGAAATGAAACACAAAGTTTTTCTCTTGAGAATTGGGATTGGTGATAGCCTGGAGCCTACTAGTACACCCCGGAATACCAGCCCCGCCGCCGCCCCAAATAAAAACGTGTATTGTTCTTCTCTTTTAAACTTTTTCAAAGGCAATTGTTACCATCATCAGGGGCTTATTTTGACACATAGGTTAGCTTTGAGAACTCACCATGGATGAGACATACTAGAGGAGAAAAGGGCTTTCACATGCCCAGCCGATGACAAGGGTGATCCACAGGCATCGGCTTTACGTCTGTCACCCTCCTAATCTCTTTCTCAGAGGAGCCCTGAAGTAATTGATTACTCCCCATTTCTCACTTCCCTCCATACCAAACCTCTGTGTTTTCTGCCCATTCTTGCTCACTCTCATTCCAGGGTGTCCCTCTGCCTCACTGACGCCTATCGGGGCATCAGACCCGCGGTTTGGCAGACACCCCCTGTGGCGAGCAGGGACATCTCCCACCTGCCTCCCACCCGGAGCTGCCCCAGACGCTTGGGGCGGTGTGAGAGGATGCTGCGGGCAAGAGCCGGGAGGTGGGATGTAGGACCCAGCGCTGCCTGGAAAACCTCGCCCTGCTCCCTGGGGAGGCCAGGGCTGAGTTTGTCAGGGTGTCAACAGCTCAAAGGCAAGGAGGAGGAGGAGGGGGAAAGAGGAGATAGAGATATCGTTGAGCAAGAAGGTGCAAGTGGGTGCCATCAGCCGGTTGTTTGAACTATAAACAACTGCAGAGATGCTGGGAGCTGTAGCTATGCTAAACAGTTGGCCCATCCACCTCCTGAGTTGTTCCCATTCCACCTTCTCTCATCCACAGTCAACAGGGTTTTGGCCAGCAGTGCTTTCCCTGACACTTTGGATTTTATTGGAAAGCAACTCCATCCTATGACATGCAGGCAGACGAGCACAGCAATGCTGGCCAAGTCAAGCATGTGGTCTCACAGACCCTGACAGCAAGTCAAATATATCCCCCCACACCCTTATGTGCTGTAAAAATTCCTCTTTTAGGGCCAGAGACAGAAAAGGTGAGCAACACCAAAGTGCTCACCCGGCTCCTTGGGGGTACAGAGTGAGGAAGTTTCATCTGGCTTCTGCACAGCAGCTACCAGAGCTCCTGCTAACCATCGACAAATTAGAGGCTTGTTTTAAAGTGTAAAAATACACTTATTCTCAACTTTGTTTTTATTGAGAGAAAAGGGATAAAAAGCTAATTCATAAGCCCCACCTAAAGCCTCTTCCCCAGTGTTGGCTCTGCCTCATCCTCCCTCCCCACGAACATTACCTGCCTTCCCCCCAGAGGGCTCCTCCTGCCTTCCTCGTTTTTAGGGTGGAGGCTAATAAGCTCCCCAGCCCTGGTAAGTCAGTATTAATTAACCTGCAGATCCCTGCAGGCTTCCAACACCTGCTAACTGAGAGAATGCAGCCAGGCTCTCACGGTGGTGTTTTTTGTTTTTTTTTTTTTTTTTTTTTTCCACACAGCAAGCTTTACCACCTGGAATAAGGGAAGGTTATAAGATCTCACTTTGCCTGGCTGAGGGGAAAAAAAAAGGGGGGGGAATAATATTTTGTAGGTCTGTTTTCTTTGTTTTCTTCCGTTTTTTCACTCTTTTTTTTTCTTCCCTTTTTTCCTTTTAATTTAGACCAGCAACCTCTTTTGCATGGGAGGGGCATCTGCAAGGAAGCAGCTGTGCTGCATGCCATTACCACCTTTCTGAGGCTGGGGGAGGCACTTTTAGCTGAGTTCTGCTCCTCTGCTAATGGGCACCCCTCTCTGCTGGCTGGTGGCTGCCATCTGTGGCAAACGTTGTAGAGCATGTAGTCAATCACTGTGGGATGCAGTTATGTGGTGCAACAGCTCTCTAGGGACTGATTTAGGGCCACTACAGTAAGGCCAGTTGGAGCTAATTGGATTTTTTTCTCCCCCCCCCAGCCTGGGTCTCCAGATGTGACAGGGCAGCATAGCTTTATTAACCTAACCGTGTTCATCCATGCTCCCTCTTACAGAAAAAGAGATTTCTCTTTTTTTTTTTTTTTTTTTTTTTTTTTTCTTTTTTGCCTTGGTGTTGAATCACAGCATAGTGGGGGTTGTTTCCTGCCAGTTCCTGAACAAGAGCCAAGTGGCATTCCTTGCCTGCTGGAATTTTACAGCATGCACTGAGCAGGGGTGCCACCCTGCTGAATGCTGGCATTTTTTATTTCAGTGAGCACTTCTTGTTATCTCCACTAATACATGAGTCATTTTTCAGTGGACTAGTAAAACCAGAAAAAAAACCAAAACCCTGGCAACATTCTTCAGTGACCTGACATTCAGGTGGCTAAAGCTTTTACAAATGTCCCCTCACAGGTAAGAGGACACCCTGGTAAATAGTTTGTGTGCAGAAGAATGAAGATGGTGTTTTGCTGGGTCACTCCTGCAAGATTGTGCATGCCTCTGCCAGAGAACTGCCACCACCCAGCTCTTCCCTGCCAGGCTCCATCTTGGTGCCAGCTTTGGTGCTCTCTGGGTCCTCCCCACAGCCACATCACCATTCCAACCAGATGGAAACACAGATCTGTGTCCTCTTAGTGTTTTGCCCCAAGACCAGCTGGGCTGTGAGGGAGGAGAAATGGACCCACCTGGCTGGGAAGATGTTTGATCACTGTAGAGCAGCAGCCCCAGTTCATCTGCCAGCACCACTCACCAGCCATGTGTTCTTTATCACAGTGCCTTTCTGGAAGAGATGAGAAACAAAGGCCCAAGGAGAGCTTAGATGACCTGCTGGAGGTCATAATGTAACAAACCCAGCTTTTCTCACAAGTTTTGTTTGTGAGTGTTGTACCAAACTATCAAAAAAATTACTTGTATGCTATATTTGTTTGGATAATCATGTGCTTTAGAAAATGGAAGCTTGGCCCCATATGCACTGTGACCCACTTCTAGGGCAAAGGCATGTGTTTCAGAGAATAGAAATAATGTTCTGCCATGGCTGTTAATCCTTTACATTCTGCAGTTGTTCCCTGAGGATCTCCACAAGAATAAGAGTTCCATTTTTATCTGTCTTGCAGATCTTTAAGAGAGGCTGAAGATTTCCTAGTACTGTGCACAGTACAATACAACTCCAGAGCCAGAGTGGAGAACATCCTTCAGATCAGCACGGCAAATCTGCGCTCTTCACAGTCCAGGCAAGGGTAGTGGTGGCTACTTCCAATACAAGCAGTTCCAACAGCTCCTTCCAATACAAGTAGCTCCTTAAAATAATGTTTAAAAGGACACTCCATTCACCTTCAGTCACGGCAAAGACTTTAGGAAATGTGGCTCTCGAGCAAGAAAGACCACATGCAATTCCATCTGCATAAATGTCAGAGGCTTCACTCTCTTGGAGATCCAGGATATACCTGCTCGTGTCTGGTCACTCCTTTCTCCTCACTTCACACTTAACCTCTCTACTTATTGTTTTTACCCCATCTGCCAGCAACAGGGCAAGTCTCCTTTTGAATGGAGAGCAGCTGCTGCTTCTCTACCAACCCACCACCCACAGTGATGGATCTTTTCCATCCTAAATGATTCCATGCTATTATACAGCTCTTCTTTCACTAGCAATGGAAAGCTAGTACTGGAATAATGGTACTCCCCACAAACTTCCTACCTGCCCTCCCAATAGTTTCCCTGTGAAGCATCATCCCTAGCATCCTGTACTTGGCTTGCCTAAAGGCTACTGCTCTTTAACTGGAAGACAGGCTTCTGGCATTCCTGGGCAGTGAATTACAGTCATGTTGGCAGCTGCCCTCTGCCCCTGTCTATTGCAATACCTCAAGATGATGCCAGCAGGCCCTGGGCTGCATTAGGAGGAGGGTCACCAGCAGGTCGAGGGAGGTGATTATTCCCATTCAGTTCAGCACTGGTAGACAGATATGTGAGAGGTTCTGGGTCAAGTTCTCAGCTCCCCAGTACGACACAGACAGGAATTTGCTGCAGCAAGTCAGTGAAGGGCCATGAAGATGATGAAAGGACGAGATGTTGAGAGAGCTGGGATTGTTCAGCCTGGAAATAGAAGGCTCAGGGGGATCTGACCCTTGTGTATGAATACACAAGGGGTGACTAAAGAAGATGAAGTCAGACTCCAAGTGGTGTGCCCAGTTAAAGGACAAGAGGCAATTGGCAGAAATGGAAATACAAGAAATACCATATCAAAATTAACTGCCCCTTGCCCCTTCTCCACTTATCTTCTAAAAGGGCGAGCATCCAGACAGGCTGTCCAGTCTCCATCCTTGGAAATAGTCAAAATCTGACTGTACCTCCTCCTAAGTAACCTGCACTAGCTAACTCTGCTCTGACCAATGTCAGACTAGACAATTCTCTGAGGCACCTGTCTCCTAGCCTTAACTGTTCTGTGATCCTATTTGCTGATTCTCGTGTCTTGCAGTCAATCCCACTATCCTTATCCTTAACCATCTTGATGAAGTGTTGTTTGGCACTCCTGGGTGAAGGAACAAATTAGCTCTTCTGCAGCAGATAATCAGACACCTGACCAGCAGTCAAATGCACAGCTGATATGGGGAGTAGATGAGAAAAAAGATCTTTCCATAAGGTATTAACTCCAGACAAGGGGATTCATCCCATCTAACTCTGGACATTTGCAGTGTAACCATGTATGTCTGAGTAGTGTATCTAGACTCCCTTTGGAGTCAACACAGAGAAACAGGTATTTCTAGAGAGTGACTCGTGACCTATTTCACATGAGATGAATCATGGCCAAGAGCTGCCCTTCTTTCTTTGCTGCCTACTATGAGTAGAGTGAGGAGTGGAGAGGTCAAGTTTGGACTTCTATACTGTAGCTATCTTACAACATTTAGGATGATTCCCACGTCTGATACTTGTGCAGAAGTCTGTAATTGCCTAGAGTAATTCTTACACACCATAAAATGCAGTCAAATTTGATGAATGTCTCTTTGTCTACAAAGAGGACTAAACAAACAGACAACTGATAAGGACAGAAAAACCCCAGAGCACAGCAGATTAAAAGTCCATACAAGTGACCTAGAGGCTGGATGGAATCCTATAGTTTTATTCCAAGACTGAGTATTTTAGGTGTACAGGTCAAGGGCACTTTGAGTAATGGGACTTCATCTAGTACATTGGACCAAAGTCAAGGCCCCTAAACCCAACCCTACAGATTCCTTGTGTGGCTGGGCTCCTTAGAGTCCAGGGGAGTCTAGAGGACTGTTTTCTTATTCACTCCATGCTACTGTTTCTGGGGTGGACAGAACAGAAGAGCTGGGCAAGATGGTAAGGATATGGTAAGGATATGTCTTAGATCATTCTTCGCAATTTTTGCAGATTTCTTCGCATACATCCATCAATAGGATCTTACCAAGGCAGATCTTCACCTCATCACACTGGTGATTGAACTTTCTTAGTCATAAACTATCCTTGGCCTGCAATAACAAGCAGCAAGGAGGTAATGTGTGTCTTTGGCAGTGACAGGCCCTAGGCTGGGTCAAAGGCTTGAAGGGCATGATAAGAAGACACAACCTGTCTTGTTTTTTCTTTTGGAATATGATGAGGCAACACAGCATAAAACTGTCTTCCCTTTTTGCACTGTCTGGCACACATCTGGACAGCATCTAGACAGAAGACTGATCAGACTTGGCAGAGGTGGTTTGGCTGTGCAGGATGATGCCTCCACGCACTATAGGAAGCCAGATTGCATTAACACACTGTGGTGGTGCTAAGGGTGCTGGGGTGCAGGATGGTCCATGGTGCCTCGGACAGCCAGTCTAGGAGCTTGACCCTAATGTTGCACCAAGGGCTCTGGGAAAAAGCAGTATTGCTCCAGATTTCATCAGGCAAGTGATCTTTGGGCAAGATGCATAGCCCCAGGATTTTTCAAGGGAAGCCACAACTTCTAGATAGCTGCATCATTTTGGAATGTTAACATTGTAGAAAAACAAAGGATTGAGAAAGAGTAATTAAAGTCAACTGCAGAGAAAAATAACATGGAAAGTGTGAATGAAAATAGTTAATCTCAAATTAGGTACTTCAAATCCCAAATTAACTCCTAGTATAAACGAACTTGTGACCTCCAATTTCTCAGAACTGTGATAAAGACAATAATGTGGGGTTTTTTTCTGAAGTGCTTAGAGATGTTAGACTACTATATAAGATTTAAGTGTTATAAAGTGTAGATATTAGCTGCTGTCCTGTAAAATGTAGTATGCAAACATGCTGGAAACCGTAGGATGCAGGGAAAAGGTTGATATTTAAATATAATTTTATACCTTGACAGTGTAAAATTTCATCATAAAAAAAAAATCATAAAGTGTTTCTGTCTTATGTTACTTTGGTGATGAGAGGAAAGTGAGTAACTATAACAAAATGCTTGAAATACTGGGTGCTAAGGTTAGTGGCCCTTATTTAAAACTCATTAACTTCCCTCATTTTTTATTGCCTTTTCAATAGTATGAAAATACATTTTTTCTTCCAGCTGAGCCCAGTGAACAGCAAGATAGGACCTTTTTTTCTCTGCTGCACAGGTGTCCATCTCGGTGGAGATGCATGACCTCCACCTCTTCTTGCAGTGGTGTGATTCCATGTAGGTCAAGAACAGTCCAGCTCCAGAGGTTTTCAACCCCAGTCTTGTCAAAATTCACGTGCAAGAGAAAACTATTTTGGTGAACTTACACTCATCCTCAGTGAGCTGACCTTCAGATCCCAACATCAGTGTACAGACAGCTTTTATTTCCTGGAGGAAACCAAGGACTTGATCAGGCAGGGAGCTGCAGGCAGGGTTTGAGCACATCTGGCAGTGTTCTGGGGAACTCTGAAAAGCCTCTTGGCAAGTACTTAGGATCTGATCTGGGGCAACGCCCTTATTCAGAAGTGCACATTTGCATGCTACCCTTCCACCTTCAGTACTTGAGCTGTCTTCTGAACTGGGATTTCCTCCTGTGGTGTATGCCTTCATCTCATCATTTCTCCTATGTATTTACACCTAGTTCAAATAACAGCTCCAGGATGGGCTTGTGAGAGGAGGGAACAACAATGACCAAAGCAGCAGAAAAATTTTTCAAAGTACTGTCGGGAAATTGTTTGTTGTTTTCCTTTTCTTTGTATAAATTTTCCTGCTTTTGGCATTTCTTTGCTAATTGAGCCATGGCCAAATCACCTATTCGCCACTGCCTAACAACATCATTGTTTCTGATGATGACACTGTGTATAGTAAAAACAGCAGTCTTAAATGGGAGAAGCTGGTCATCACAGCTTCCAGGCAGTTTCAGAAGAGCTACCCTAATTCACAGCAGTTAAATATCTGTCCCCTGACTTCACTTTGCTAGTTAAATGGGTAAATAGTTTCCAAAGCATGCACGACTGCATTGAAAATCTTAAAAAGTGGCATTGCATGAAACAGCATTGCCTGGCTAGAAGGGATTCATCACACCAGCCTGAGATGTCTCCAGCACAGGCTTCAGCCTCCAAGCTAACCATGACTGCTAAGATGCCATTCCTTTGTGCCACTTCATTGTTTCACGATGAGAGGAACCTGAATGTTCACCCTGGAGGTGCTCACTTTTTCAAATGGACAGGTGAAGACCACATGTTTTATCTGGAGATAACAGCTCTCTGGAGACCCTCTATATTCAGTGTTTCTGTTATGACCCGAAGACCATTAAAATGTCCACATTTCAAAAGTTATTACATTGATTAGAAGTTCTTCACTAGCAGTTACACCAAGGAACTTTACCAAACTGCTGTGTCACAGCAGCCCTGATATTTGGCTTACGTAAAACCAGATCACAGAGGGTAAATGTATCATACAGAAGAGCCCCCTGTTAAATTAGCAAGATCGAGAAATAGACAGAAAATGCCTCTGAAAGCCAAACTGTAGCTAAAATACTTTGCCTTCTATCAAAACCCAGCAATGCCCCATAACATTCAACATTTTACTGTATTTTGATGACAACACTTTGTTTAAGAAACAACACCTCGAGGATTATTTTGTGTCAATCAGCAGCCCTTTCCATTTCAGCCATTGATTATGACTAGTGGATGTCTTTTTTTTTTTCAAATTATACCCTCTAAGGTGATGTCAGCCTTTGTCCCTTTCTTTGGTATTTCTATTGACCTGTCAGCAGCAGCCTCAGGAGATCTTGGCTTTCTTGTTGGAGGTAACTTGGGAAGTTGCCAATTCCATTTCACCATTTCACTTGTGCCTCTTTGCTGTCGTGGCCTTCTGGGTGATGTCACTGCCAGGCATCAGAACTGATTCACTCTTTCTGGGGAGTGTTATTTTTCAGATGATGTAGGCTTAGCCCAGCAAATCCTTGTTCTGGCAGTAGCAGTTGCCCATGGAGAGGTGTGAAGCCAGGTACAGGGCACCAGGGAAGGGAGCAGAGGGGAATATTTTAAGTTAGCTTCACTGACAATGCCAGAGTTTCCTGAAATTATGGCCTCTGTGGACCTCATGCTGTATAAAATGAAAGGGAAACTTAAACCAATTAAGCCTGCATATTAATTATGGAAATTCTTACGTGGTTCTAAATTTCCTTTAAAAGCACCGGGGTTTTAATTTTTCATTTAAAAGGATAGTTAATTCTCACCTAAGCTTTTTTTTCCCCCTTTCTTTTGCATTTTTGTGCTAATTCACTCTTAATTTTAAAGTTACTTTCCAAACACAACTCTACTCATTGTAAAATATAACACAAAATTAAAATCCCTTCAACGTTTAAATATAAGTACCTTGGAAACTGAAGAAGAAAGCTTTCAAAGGGCAGACTTCAGTAGCTTTAATGTTTAAAATACATGCTCTAGACTTTAATTTCAACTTCTATCATTTACCTCACTAATTCTCAAAGGAATTCACAAGGAACTTGCAGAATGCATGAAGTTCAACATGGGGATACTTTTTCAGAATTAAAGACGGCTGTACTCAGACCAGGGGCACTGCAGGAATTTATGCTCTCACAAATTTCTTGCAGAAGCCCACTGTTTGTGGAAGTGCATTAGCTTCATTCTGGGGACATGATGACTTCTGTACCAGCTCAGGCCATATTAAAGTTATTACCAGGTATGTAAACTTTTTTGGATCAGCTTGCTCTGCATCAAATGCAGACACATAACATGATCTTTCCACTCAGTTAGCCCAAGAAATATTTCTGTGCTAGCTTTGTGCCTTTTTTATCAAGTTTAAGCTGACTTCAGTATCTTCTCTATTAGATGTTCTGTGACAAAATGACTCCCTCAGAATTTTTTGAACACATTTGAATTGACAGAATAAGTTCATAAAGGTTCAGTGATTTGTATCACGTCGTCATGGCATTTCTGACTCATTATATGGCACATCAAGACTATATTCAGGGTGATGCCAAAACGAGGCCCAAGTTCTTGAAAAGTGATCCCCACTGATCTGCTCATGAGCCTGGCAGGCTTGCAGATTCAACTTGAACTCAGTTTATATAAGCTGAAGGGCTCTGAAAGAACGACACAACTACCTCCACACTCACTGCCTTTCTGCTTTCACCACACTGTGGACACATCAGAGCTGGATAAAACAAAATAAAATCTGAAAACAGGTGTTATTTCCAATAATTATCTGCTTGATCACGTGTCTCTTGTAAGGATGATGCAATGACAGGAGCCAAAGAGCAGCAGGAAAAGCACAGAACACATGCCCATGTGCTTTGTGGGGAGGGCCTGGGAGATCCTTGCACAAGCACTGCCTGTAAATTCCTGCATAGCCACAGCCACCACCATGTTGGCAAAGCAGCTTTTCTTATTCCAGGGCACAAATATGGCATAAGCAGGTTGTCTCTCTCCTGAAGACAGATCCCAGAAACTTTGGGTGAGCATCCCCAGGTGCCCTTTTGTGAGATAAAGTACATCAAGACAAATGTGAGGAGAGACAATACTCCCTGAGGAGTTCTGACTCAGATGTGGAGGAAAAGAGTTTGCTCACAGCCACTGCAGATATGGCTCAGGGCCTGTATAAGAGGTGAAATAAGTGTCACACTTGGGTCATGGGAAGATAGCTACAAGCCAGCTTAGCTACAAGCAGAGATAGCCTGTGACAGCCAGTCACACTCAGTAATTGCATGCTTTGTGTGACAGATAGCAGACCCAGAAAGAGCGAGCTTGTTAAAACCCTAGAGCATGGGCAGTGTACAAAAATATACACGGGATCTTCACAATTAGCCCAAGCATGCAACAGTATTTTTTATGCCAGGTTTTTGCATCCTTGCCTGGTTTAAGTCTAGCTGCAGGACTGACAACTGTCTGATATAAAGTACAAGATTCTGGACTGTACTGTCTGGGTAGATCAGGTAGGGATGTAGAGTCAGTGAAAGACTGTGGCAACAGGAAATCACCCTTTTTTCTGTGCAGAAGCAGTCTCCTCACAGAGGCTATGGCTCCATGGATGCAAATCCTGTGTGGGCATGTTCAGAGTCAGATTCAAAATGCCCCAGCTAGGTGATGCAAATTTCTGACCTTCATTCTGCTGGTTTAGATTTGTTCACAGATTTCTCTGGAAGCGTGTTGTCCTGGCAAACTTCATACCATTTCAGCCATCTCATGTCCTGTGACTCTAGATGGACCAGGTACCACCATCTTTCTTCATCACAACCAGCATAAACAAATGACATAACATGTATTATGTTATTTTCATAAGAACATTTTCATATGTTCATTTGTGATCTGGATTAAGTTAGAACTGCTGGGTGCTCCTGTACTGCACAAGTGTGATATTAATTATAATAGGACTAAGGTTAACTTTTCCCCTTAGGCTATACTGCAGTGACATTTGAGGTAACCCTTCCCAAAATTACTTTCAGGACATGGTTTCATGGTACCTAGATCTCTGTGCAATAACAACTTGAGAAATTCCCACTCTCAGAGAATTGCCTACCACTCATTTAAAGCAGGGTGTTAATGGGAGGTAAAGCTGAACTTGAAAAAAAATAAAAATGATGTATTCTTTTTTTTGCTAAGATTAGCCTAGCTACCAAACCACAATAGAGGGAAGCCATACCAGCACAGCTGAAAAAACAGCACAGATGTGGAGCCTGGCAGGGGATGGAGAAAGGTGGGCACCTCCAAAGTGCTGACAGTGCTGACTGTACTGTGCCTTCCCGCATGGTACGGAGCAGCTGTGGAAAGGGCTCTGACTCACTGTGCCACTCTTGCTGCACTAGCGGGATTGCTATATTTAGACAGCCCCTGTGTTTCAGGAGTCCTTTCAATCCAGTCGCCAAATTGCTAACAGAGGAGGCCAGCCAGGCTGTGGGCAGTGATGGCCTCAAAGAGTACAGCTGGTGGAAAGATGCTCCTTTTTGGCCCTGTGCAACTTATGTTACCTACATAATTATCTACATGTGCGTCCCCAAGCCTGGGTCTGAGCCTTGGCTGCATGCTGGAAGGAGGGAAACCCATTAGCGTGGGAGGCAGTGCAGTATCCTGAGGAGCGGGAAGCAGCAGGATGTCACCAACAGCAGTGTGTGCGCGACTGGGCAACCAGAGCTTCAGGAACATGTCCACCCCATATGACATGATTAAGATGCAGCATGGGAAAACCTGGGTGTGCCAGCAGTGATCATGCAGAGCAGCTCTCACATGGAGGTGTGAGATAGGGTGGTGGAAACAGCAGAGGAGGAAAGGAGCCTAAGCTGGAGGGAGGCTGATTGTGTGGCATCCTCTTGTAACTGATCTGCTCCCAGTGGGTGTTGTAATAAATAGCATGAGGAGAACAGTCTCCCAGCCTCCTTCTGCTCCATTTGCAGCAGGAGAGCTGGACTATGCAAAGCCTCACTCAGCCCCACTCACTACCCTGTTCTCTGTTACTTATCATCCTAGCGTGAGACTCCCTCAGGGATTTTTTCATCCAAGGAGAGAACCATTTCCCCAGAGTATGATGGGACACATGTCTAACACTTCACACTATAAAGGAGGTCAAAATCACTCCCATTTTCCACACAGAGAACAGGAGTGGAAGCAGGAAATTAGATGCCCCAAGGCTATGGGGTGAATCAGTAGTAGAACAAAATGAAAATTCAGAACTTCCTGTCTCTTTACTCATCTCCTTGAATACTGTTGATGATTAAGCTCATAAAAAGTTAGTACAGTTGATGACCTCTGCATCTCTGGTCAGTGATTAGGGCCCCGGCATATTAAAAGTGGAAAATTATAGAACAAAGACAATTTCAAAGAACTTAAAAAAAATAGAAGGCAAGGAATTTCTTTTGTGGCTACAACATAAATGTTGGGTTCCCATCATTCCCACAGTGTCTCTTCCAGTAAGGAAGGAAGTTTCTCTAGTTTTACCTCTATGGGTCCACTGAGAGTTGAAATTGGCTTAAACCACAGCCACAACCAAGAGGCAATGCTATGGTTACACTTCCTGCCCTCCACTTAGTTTCTGACCTCTCTGTTTCCCTTTTGTTAACACAACAGCTCAAGGAGACTCGTGATGAACCAGCCCAGGGAACTGATCAATAGTAACATTAGAAGTTATTTTCCTTTTGTGGGCTAGCTTTGCTATGAGTCCTGGCTCACTACACAGCTGTAGGAATGCTCATACCCACACAGGAGATGAGGTGTCATTCAATAGGAAAAAATGACCAGAGAAAGGGATGCTCAGCACCCCTCTTTCTGGGATGCTGAAACTGCTCAGGGAGCTACAACTCCTCTGTTCCCTTCACTGCTACGAGCACTTCAACAGAAACATTCAAGCAAGAATGGGTGCAGCTGTGTCTGAGGGTGATGGAAAGCAGCACATAGGCCCCAGCTCTCTCCTGCTTTGCTCCCCAATGGATGGAGTGGACTCAGATTTTTTGATGCTTCTACTGAAATTTGTCATTAGAAACACTGTGTGTGCTCTGTGGGGTGAGGATCCACAGGGGTGAAAATGCCTTTCCCTGCATTTAGCCTTCATTATGATTTTTGATGCCTGTCTCACTCTGTCTCACTTCAGGATTGCTGGTTTCACTATGACGAAGAGTTAAAACAGACTGCTCATCTTCTTTCCAGTGGTTTTAGGTTTGGTTTTTCAACCTTTGGACTTTCAAACTGGGTAAGTACACTGAGCTGGTGAAGAGCATGATGAACATGTGAACAGAGTGGTTTTGTCCGCAGCTGAAGAGGCTTCTTCCTCAAAAAAGCAAGCCTTTCATGCCTCCACTTGAGTAGGAAGGAAAAGGAAGGTGAGGTGTCGTGGTGCTTCACTCTGGGAACTGGCAGGAAGCTCTCTTGTGGCATTTATTGCTTTATGAAAACTATTTTTTCCCTAAAGTTAGAGGATGCTTTACTTTTCAAGAATTCACAATCTTGTTGCTAGCACTTTAGCAGTCTTTAATATAACACTAAAACACACCAAAGAACTGAACTCACTGTAATAAAAACTTAAAGCAGAGAGGGATGGAGTGGTGGAGCCACATCAGGGGTCTGGTGAAATGATGTGTGTTGGTGAAAATATGAATGGTGAAATGTGTATATGGGCTCAGATCCTCATCTCTAAAATCCTGGCCTGTACTTTTCAGAGGCACAAGGAAGTTGTTACATCCTGGGCTTGGAAAACTCACAGTTCAGAGTTTGGGCTTGAAAATCTTTCAGAAATACACAGTAACAGTCTCTGAGGCAGTATTAACATTACAGAAGGGGACTCTGGAGTTATAATAGACATGTGCCACAGGAATGCTATATTTATACTCAACAACAGTGAAGAAAGGAAGGATCAGGAGTGGATTAGAAATGAGGATATCACTATGATGCTGTATGGGGAACCCAGCATGAACATGGAAATCCATTTACCCATCTTAAAAAGGAAGGCATTAGAAGCAGAAACGGTTCAATGAAGGGTAAATATGGAATGAGTTCAATTCATGGTACCACTAAAAAGACCAAAACTTGCTAACAGGCAAAAACCAAGGGGAAAACACACCAGAAGTCTAAAAAATGAACATAATGAAGAAAATGAATAGGAAATGATTGGTGTCTCTTCCAAAACAAGAATGAGTAGGGCTTTTTTTGTTCAGTCTAGCAAAAGGTGGTCTCCACACAACATGCTAGCTGAGCTTTGGAACTCCCTGCCAGAGGACACTGTAAGAGCCACAAGCATGTTTGAATCCACAAAGTAAACAGCCAATCTAATGGAAGAAACACACAATCAAAAAATATGAAATGCAGTAACACCAAATGCTGCTAAAGAACTCCCTGAGCTATAGAGAGTTGGTAAGATAAGCCAGGGACGTATTACTGGATTGTTAAAGTATCCCTGTGATCTTCTCTCAGCGTTTACTACTGGCTAAATCTGGAGATGGATACTGGGACAGACAGGCAATGGATCTGACCTATCAAGGCTTCTCTTACACATAAAAAGGCTGAGTTAAATAAGCCATGTAATGCAAACCAGGCCAATGATAATAAATCTTTATGGAAATCCACTTTTCAAAACCTACTGCATCTCTAGACTTAACCTTACTCCCGTGCATACTCTCAGGCAGATGCAGCACCGAATCCATTTGAAATTATTTGCCTTTTCCCGACTATAGGTTCCTGTACAAAGAACAAAGTTTCCTGGTCTAGGCTGGAGTTTCCTTTCTTTGTATCTACACTTAAAGTGAAAATGAAGTACGCCATTAAACTGTTATGGTAATTTATCCTTACACTTTCTGCTCAACAGGTTTGCTTTGTTTCAAAAGTATGCTTCTGTGATACTTATAGCTATGTATATGTAATTTTGTGGTTAAATTAGAAGAGAGAGGAAAACCCTGGTTCCCACAGGAAACATAACTCGACCTCTTGCAAGCAGGTAACACTTTTGCCATATCAGTGTGATAAAGAACTTCAATGAGAAACAAATCCTGCCAAGGTTTACACCTGTGTGCAACTGCCTGATGTGTCTTGCTCAAGGGAGGTTAATGAGATTTTTCCACGATTCAAATTCTGCTAGAGGATTCTTCTGGGCGGGAAGGGGCCCTGAGACAGCTCCCTCAGTAAACGATGTGTTAAAATATGAGAGATGGGTCTGGTTCTGTGGGCCAGGATTGGGGTCTCTTTCTGTAGAAATCTCTTTATGAGACACAAATGTTTTTCCTGTGGGCCTGGGTCTCGGGACAAGGGGGACTGTGACATTTTGCTGGTCATCTCACCGGGGATGGGAAGAGAAAATATCCCCACGGCACGGTGAATAGCAGCCGTGACAATCCCACACTGACCGCGCTGTCCCGCAGAGGCGCTTCGGGGGCTGCAGGGCCCCGTCCTTGCCCTGGGCGCGGGCAGGGGCAGCGCGGGCCGGTCACGGCAGCCGGCGGTGGGCGGCCGCACGGCCCTACCGCCGACACGCGTGGGGCTCCCGGCGGCGGGGCCCAGCGCCGGGGGCGGCGGGCAAGGGCCGCCCTGGGTCGCCCCCGCCCCGTGGGGCTATTGTTGGGCGGCGGGGCGGGCAGGCTGCGCGGCCGGTTCTCTCCCCGCCCGCGCTCGCTGGCTCCCTCCCTCTCTCTTTCTCTCTCCCCGCGAGTTTACCCAGCAGTGCTCTGGTGCGGGCGCGTTTCCGCCGGTTTTTCCTGTTGGAGAAGGGAAGGGGGAGCTGTTCTCTCTCTCTCTCTCTCTCCGCTCGCAGTATATTTTTTCTCCTCCTCCTTCTCCTCCTCCTCCTCCTCCTCCCCAGCTATCTTTGTCTGGCTCGCAGCACCCCGCTCCAGCCCCGCGCCCCTGCCCCGCCGCCGCCGGGACGCGCAGCCCCTGCCCGCCGGTGCCCGGCGCCGTTTGATGCGAGGGCAGCGCCGCGGGAAGGGTTCGGAGGCGGCGGGGGCTCCGCCGCGGCGCTGGGCGTGAGCCGCCCCCCCATGCGAGAGCGGGGCCGCGGCTGCCACTGCCGGCTCCCGGCGTGAGCGCCGCCGGCCGGGCCGAGCCGTGCCGTGCCATGCCCGGGTGCGGGGCGCATCGTGAGGCTGCCAAAGGCTGCCGGCACCGGCGCCGCTTCTGCCGCCGCCGCGGCGACATGGTGTGAGCCCGCTGCCGCCGGGGACGTGCGGGCAGCCAGCGACTCACCCGCTCACCCACCGACCGGCCGGCCGGGATCCTCGGGGGGATCCAGCCCCGCACTGCAGCGCGGGGAGACGGACGGACGAACAAACCGCAGCACCCCTTCTCCTTCTTCCTTCCCTTCCTTCACCTCCCTGTCCCTCCTCCTCCTCCCACCATCCATCTATCTATCCATCATCCCCCCCGCCAACCCCTCCCCATGCTGAAGAGTTTCAACCCGGCGGGGCTGGAGTGAAGAAGGGAAGGGCGGAAGGAAGGAGAGGAGAGGAGCGGAGCTCCGCGCAATTCACAGCTGCTCCAGGGAGGGGGAGCGGCCTCGCTATTATTTAACAGAGAAGAAAAAATATTTAAAGGAAAAAAAAAAAGAGAAGAGACGGGAAAATGGCGAACGATTCTCCTGCAAAAAGTCTGGTGGATATCGACCTTTCCTCCCTGCGGGTGAGTGCCGGTGCCGGGGGCCGGGGCGGGGGCCCCCCGGGGCCGGTGCCGGGGCGCGGGGGGCCGCGGCCGCGTGGGGGGAGCCCTCCCGCGGGGACGGGCGGGGGGACCGCGGCCCTGGGCTGCTTTTCCTTTGTTTGCATGTATTGGCATGTGCGTGGAAAAACAGGGCGCAACAGCTGCACGCCGCCAGCAGCCGGGCTGGCTGGCTGGGCTCTGCCAGCAGCCATCGCCTGAACAAAAATGTAACCCCGCTTCTCTTCTCCCCTTTCCTCTCCCTCCCCTTCTGCCCCTTCCTCCCCCTAGGACCCCGCTGGGATTTTTGAGCTGGTGGAAGTGGTTGGCAATGGCACGTACGGGCAAGTCTACAAGGTTTGTGTCAGAATTTCTTCTCTTTTTATTGTTGCCGATTTTCCAGAGGGTAGCCGGTGCCTGCGCCGGGCTGAGCACACGGCTGAAGGCGAGCCACCCGCACTGGCAACCGGAACAGTGAGGGGTGGTAGAAGTGTTGCCCTTGTCATTGTTGCTGGCCTTGTCAAGTTGTCAGCCTCTTGGCTTCTGGTTTTTCAGATGGGTACAAATTACTCTCCCAAGTACCCATCCTGTAATGATGAAATATCCCTTTATTGTCCTTATTCTTCTCTGTGCTCCTTCCAGAGCAATGACCAAACCAAGTGGACGCTGTCAGAGTCTGGCTCGGTTATACAAACACGTCCACAGGCTTATTCAGCTTTGCTGCTGGAAATCCTTATGGAAGTTGCTGCTGCTGCAGTGACTTTAGACAAAGACATTGGTCTTAATTAAAATTGTCACCCGGTTTCCTTGTGAGTGTTGAAGCTGTAGAGTTGGGGGCGAGTGCATCTGATGGGCTGTGCAGAGATGAGGGGTGCAGTGACAATAAGTGACCGAAGCAGAGAAGCTTATTTTGTGGAAATCAGAATTCCCCGAATAACCTGTTTGACAAGTGTATGACTTTAAAAAATAGAAATCAGAGAGTGCCCATGTGGGTGTGAAACTAGCCTACTTTTTTCTTTTTTTTCTTTTTTTACCCTTTAGTGTGCAGTCAGTGGAACAAACAAATCTTGAGCTTGCATGACTTTGCAGTGAGTGCTAGCTACCAGGATGACTAATTATTTGCACAGACTTAATACTTGGCTAAAGAAAAAGGCTCTAGCCTTAAACTATAGAAATCCGAGATGCATTTGAAGAGAGAAGGAGAGAGATGAAGATGCTTAGCTGCTTGTTTGGTTTTTTGGTTGCTTTTTTGTTGTTGTTTTGTTTTTCTTTTCTTATAAACAAGGGAGTGTAATTGGTCTGAGTTTCCCTGATGGCAAGATACTGCTGCTTGCAGCTCCAGTAACTAAATAAAGCGCTTTGCTGCCTCTTCTGCAAATGAAACACATGTCAGTTTGTTATGAGGGCGTGAACCTCAGCCTTCCTGATGGAGAATTAGTCTGCCTGCGCAGTGTATTAGTTGCTTTTTAAGACTTGAGCTCGAATAGCCAGGCTGCTGCTGTTGGTATAAAGCTGGAAAAAAGCATGTGGCTCAAAGGGCCACAGGAGAGGGGGAAGATGAGTAAAAAGCAACACTTTGACACAACCTCGACCATTTAATTTTTTTTCTGCCATTTCAAAGGATGCAATTTTTTTCTGTAATCATTTGCTCCCAGAGCTTGCATCATCTGAACCCTTATTAAAAAAAAAAGAATTAATAGGGTGTGAATGTGGGACTTGAAACTCTCCTGTTAATTATTGCAGTTTAGTGCATTGTTTCTCAGTGTACTTGTTAATGCTTTTGAGTTAATGAGCAAAGTTCTCCTTAGTTTAACAGTCTTGACAATAGAAATGTTAAATTTTGTTTGCTTTAAGTAAGGTAGAGCTCTCCCAGAATAGTTAGCAATAGATGTGAAATCGGGCACATGCATTTATTGTCTTGGAAGAGAGTGGAACGAGCACCTGATGTCATCGGTGTCACTGTGATAACGGGGAGCAACAGGCAGTCTCTTTTCTCGCTGTACAAGCTGCTAGACAGTAATGGATTGACAGATGTTTAAGTCTGGGTTGGCACTGCTTCTTCTTAGGTATTTGCCCACATTTATGTACATACACTGATGTACATGTGGACACCTAACAGGGCTGTATGTAAACAAATAACACCAGACCAAAAAACTTCCTTGCTGCGATAAAAATCTTTCTTTTTAAACTAATGAAGTTATGTTTAAAAAAAAGCAGTTGCTGCAAAAATTGTTGCAAAAAACCCCCAACTTTTCTTGGCCACTTTTTTTGCTAGGAGAAATGCTCCAGGGACACCCAGAGATGAGACTGTATGTGTATGTTTTGAGGGCTTTCATAGGAACTGCATAACCGAGGGAAAAACGTGTTTACGCCGAGTTTGCTTGTTACCTTCCGCTTTCCTTCTACCCAGCAACCACTTCTTGAAATCCCTCTTCCTGGATGGTTTTATTTCCCTTGTAAGCGGTCTGTCATCCCGAGGGGCTGTCGGTTGCTTTTGAGGAGCAGAACTGTAGTTTGATGTACTTCCACATTCGTGTACAGGCATCAGCGATGATGTCACCCGGGAGCGGGATTGGCTGGCTACCTGCCACTGCGGGGAGGACACGGAGGGAGCGGAGAGGGCATGACGTTATCTCTTTGTCTAGCTCATACAGCCGCCGATGATGCCGAAGGTCGTTTGCCTGGCTGGGGAGGCAGCTTTCCAGCAGCGCTGGGAAGGGGACGGCGCCAACTTGTTGAAAAGCAGAAAATAGCCCTGTTTTCCTCCTCTTTGCCTTAGCTGAGCTAGCTGGAAATAGCTCATCTATCTGGCTGGCAATATTGCTGTAGCTAGTTCTACCTTAGCTATTTATTTAGCTATATGTAGGTGTGTAGATGTTTATACATGTGTGAAATGTGAGGGCAGCCTTTGGATGTTTGGCACCTGAATGCAAGTGGAGTTACTCCTGCATTTTATGCGTTGAATGGGTTGGCTTAGGTGGAATGTTACTGTGGGCCTGGGACCTCAGTGGTGACATGGTAAAAATACTAAGTTTTCTGTTGCTGTGCTTGAATTTGGGTAATGGCTTTAAACTGAGAGTAGGTTTAGATTAGGTATTGGAAGAAATCCTTCACTGTGAGGGTGGTGAGGCACAGGAACAAGTTGCCCAGAGAACTTGTGGATACCCCATCCCTGCAAGCATTCAAGGCTGGGTTGGATGGGGTTTTGTGCAGCCTGGTCTAGTGGAAAGTGTTTCTGCCTATGACAGAGAGGTTGGAGCTAGATGATCTTTGAGATCACTTCCAACCCAAACAGTTCTGTGATTCTGAAATCTATAGAGTTTTTATTGTTTTCATCTTCATAACCTTGCTTACACCTCTCCTGTGTGAAGAAGCCTTACATGTCAAGAGCAGCTTGTTATGCAGTGGTCAATTAATGAGGAAAAAAAAAAAAAAAGAAAAAAAAAAGAAAAAAGGAGGTTCCCCAGCTGTGGGTATGTGAAAGAAAGGGAAGGGGTGTTTTGGGGAAGCCTTTGCCCAGCACAGGGGAAGGGGCAGCGGGCCTTGGCTCATTCGTCCTGGGACTAAGCAGAGCTCTATTGCTGCTCGGAAATACTGGGGAATGAGAGTTCTTTTGCCTTTCGTAGTTGGGTCGAAACCCGACAACGATGGCGTGGAAGTTGCACCACTTAGCTTAGAGAGAAAGCAAAAGGTTAAACGCTGCCAAGTACGGCCGGCCGCGTTCCCTCGGAGCCGAGGCGGGAAGGACCGGCCCCAGAACCCCCTGGGTCGGTCCTTCTCATACTTTTAAGGAGTCCCAGGGCAGTGCCGGAGTTGGGAGGGGGAAATTTCCCTTGGGTAGGTCGGTATCAGCTGGCGGGAGCCGAGCGGCGTGTGCGGGCCGGCCCGGCCGCGCCTGCGGCCGCGCTTGGCTCGGCCCGTGGTGGCTCGGCACGGCCCGTGGTGGCTCGGCCCGTGGTGGCTCGGCCGGGCCGGGGCTGCCGGGCCTGCCGCTGGCGTGTGGCCCGGCGGAGATGGCGCACGGGTGTGCTGCCCCTCTCCTTCCCTCCTGAGTCATCCCCGTCCCGCTGCCGTGTAACCGGGACTGGCAGCCAGCTCACCGAGTGATCGGCTGCCTTAAGGGCTTTTTGATTTTTGCAAGTAGTGGGAGAAGCATTTTTAGCATTACTGCCGTTAGATTTTAGTTTTTCACATCCAGCAGTAAGCTTAATATGAAGTTTGGCTTGCACCAAATGAGAACACACCTGAAATTTGTCTCAAGATAAGGTCTGAATTGGGTGTTTGCTTCCATTCTGGTTTTTGTTATTTTGGGTTTTTTTTTATGCTGAAATTACCTGTGACCTAAAGGCAGTTGGTTAATACTTCTGAAATGTTAAAACCTCTATCATCTGATCATTCACAGAGGCATAAAACATTGTAATTTTGCTATTGACGCTGCACTATGTTACCTTTCTTAGTCACTTTCTCTTTTGTTGTGTATGTGTCTGTTTAAAGACATCTAACACTTTAACCATTGTGAATGTGCTGTTACATCTCACACACATCGTAATTTTCTTGTGGCAGCAGTAACTTGTGTGGAAGGTTGTATTTGTGGGAGTTCTGAGGTATAACAGGAGTGCACCAGAAAGATGAGATTTAGGGGATGATACTCCTAATTGCCCTCAACGCAGGCCGGAGTGACTTTCTAAGAGTCTTGTAATAGTTAATTCATGTTGAAGGCTTCTTTTGTTGATCTATGTTGCAGCCTTCCAAAACTGCATGTAAATGATGTGTATTGTCTAACTGCTGGCTCGTAAAAGGAAGTGATGTAAGATGTGGTCGTTTAAATGCTGATTTGAAAGTAAATTAAAACTTTACTAAATGTTTTCCCACGCTAAGGATACCCTATTTTTGTCTTAATGGACTTTCTGTCTTACAAGGTGACTGTGTTGGGGGGGTAGGAAGATAGGACAGTTCTTGGTATTCTCTAGTAACTCAGTTAAGGGTGTTTTTTCCGCTCTCTCTCCCCTTTGTTTCTCTCACTGCTAAAGGGACGTCATTGTGGATTCAAATGATTTTGTTAACCATGAATACAATTCCAGTCTTATCACTATTAAAGACAAACTGTACTGGGGATCAGTGAGGTCACTGGCTTTCAGGAACTGGTCCAGACCAGCTCTCTTAAGTATGAATTGCACTTCTTCCCTTACTCCTCTGATTTTTTTGTGGATTGTGTTGCAAAGAGAGACCTTGCTGTTTTAGAAATCGTGAAGAACCAGGCAGTGGCTGGAATGTTGGCATTTTTTTGGGTTCTTCAGCTAGATGTTTACTCTCCTGTCCTCTCCTAAACTGGGTGAACTTTTGACCAGTTCTCCATCACCCAAATCCTTCTTAATTAAATACACAAAAGCTAGGCAGGTGGCCAGTGGGGATTACTGATATTTATTTTTATTAAAAAAAAAAAAAAAAAAAAAAAAAAAAAAAAAAAAAAAAAAAAAGAAAAAGAGAAAAGAAAGCAATGTGCCAGTTGTGGATAACCACATGTCCCTCTTTTTCTTCCTCCCCCAGTTCCATCTGTCTGTCTGCAAAATGTGGGGGTTTTGCAAACTCCTGGGGCAGGGACTCCTTATTCTGTACTAATTAGAAGAGGACCCAACAGTCTGGAACTTGGGTGTGTACAAGCCTTCAAGGTGATGGATGTAACAAGATCCAGCCCAGAGTTTTGTGCTGACTCCTAGAAATTTTTTTCAGCTTTCTATCGGAAGATATTTCAACTGGTGTGGATACAATTTCAGTTGAAATCATCTGGTACTCTCTCCTTGCTTTTTGCACGTGTGGGCTCTCTCCCCTTTGGCAATGGTGGGAGTTGGGCTTGTATGGGTGGATGATTTTCCCTATCAAGGTCTCTTCTTCTTGAACCAGGCATGAGGAAGGTCAGCTTTATCTGTAAGGCCTGGAGTAGGGTTTTTTTAGTAATTTCTGGTAGGGGTTTTTAGTAATTTTGTGATAGTGAAGAAAGGAGGAAACCAGGAATGTACACCTTCCATTCCTTACTTAATTTTATTCTCTCCTAGCAGTGTCATGTAGTTTGGTGACATGTTGTCAACTTCCAAGTGCCAGAGCCTTGGCTTGATAGTGTGCAGAAATCCTTCTTTTGGTCTCTGTGATGATGGCAGGTCTGCACCTCCCATCCAAGGGAACGATGGAGAGGAACGTCCCCAAAGGCAGTACAGCATTGTAAGAGGTGCTCACCCTTTGCATTTCCTTGCCTTCAGCATATACATTTTTTAGTATAAATTTTTTGGACGAGAATGCTAGCTAACTTTTCTCATGTGGTCTAGCATGTGTTTGTATATACACATTATGTTCTAGTCATCTTTTCAAGTGGTACTTGCTGTTGCAAGAGTGATTTTAGCCTGGTAGGTTGTATGCCTACCCTCCTGAGATCTGTTTTCTGAGGAGGAAAGTGGTATTTTTGTTTTGTCCATTTTACATTTCTGACCCTGTACATTTCTGTACACTCTGGCTCCATCAGGCTTTGGATGACGTGGATATTTAAGCTCAATAGCATTGACTTGCACAATGTGAGCTTGACTATAGTCAAAGTTACAGTAAGATCCTTATCTGCATCGTTATTTTAGGTCTCAACCCACAGAAAGTGGTGGAAAGAATTCAGCTTGCTTGAACGAGAGGTGGATTTGGGAGGGGATCTCATAGGTTTGCACAAGAGTTCTCTTATCAAATACTTTATGTTTGTAACATTATGGGTCCCTTATTATTTCTCAGGTTAGCACAGGCTCAAGAAAAGATACTGTTGGCTCTAAAATCAGAGAGCTCTGGGAAGGAGGAGGAAAAAGCCCACAGTTGTGCATACCTCTTGGAAACCTTGAGGCAGCTGTGATTGTAGAGGGCTTGGGGATTTTGACATTGCATCTCAATATTATTTTAAAGTGTACTTTCTGCTTTGGATGCGTTGTGAAACACTTTCACAGAGGCACAAAAAATGTGACACTAGCTACAAGCTGTGGAGTGCTACTGAATGGCCAGTATGCTGCTGTGAAGCTCATGATACCTCCACCTAAGCCTCATTCCTGGTCCCTTGTCATATCCTGAGCAAGGCTTGATGTATCTCCTCCAAGGTGGCCATGGGGCCCTGTAGTCCTAACTCATGTGGTATCTATTTCAGTGTTAGAAAAAGGACAAAGCGGCTTTTTGAAAGAGGAGCGAATACTGACTAGAGACTTGATAGTATTGCTGGCAAAGCACTCCACTGCTCTCCCAGGCTTTGCTGTCCTGCAGCAGAATGAAATCTGCTTTTCTGGGTGTAATTAATAATTAGAATTTGACCTCAGTGGTGTTGGTTTTAATTTGCTGCCGATTGGGAAATCTGTGAAAAGCACCACTAAAGAAGGATGAAATCACAGAGACTGGGGAGTGGAGATGCTCACCTTTTCAGAGAATTTGCACTTTTGAGGCACATAAAGATCACATAGAGGTGTGGGTGGAGTAGGCATCCATACTTTACTTAGAAATTGGTGTAACTAAGTCCTATCTCTAATGCCCTGTGCAGCTCAACTGGGCATAAAGGTTGTTGACCATCTTCCAAAGGTTCTTCTATGGCCTCCTGCTTGATCTCGCATTGTAGTTGCAAGTGAAGGGTGAAATCTATGGGAAGATTTGGAGTTGGGAATGGATAGTAGGACAGTTCAAAGAGAAGCAGTCTACTGAAGGTGAATTTACAGAGGAAATCAGAAGATGAAGGAGAATATGGCTTAAATGCAGAGACTGAATTAGAGGACTTCATAATTATGGGCAAGAAAAAGTAGGGTAGAGTCAGGAAAGTGCTTAATATAAAAAAAAGTATAGGACTCTTTAGTTGTTAGTGAAAACATATTAGCACATATAATTAATATTAAAAAATATATATTATGAAAGAGATTAGCTTTTAGCCATGGCAGCTGACTAGTCAGCCAGGCCTCGGGCTTATGTGCACCAAGGGAATGTTCATGGACACTGGTTTTTGTGCTGATTTCAGCATGGCCCAGGCTGACGACACCTCTCTTAGCCCACCTAGCTGTGTTGTGACCATGTGCTAGAATAAGGGATGTCTTTTGGGGGAGATTGTTTCACACTCCTGGCAGAATGCTTCTTTCCCACCGGAGCCGCACCTCCCTGGATTGCTCTGGCACTGTGGCTGTCATTATCACTGTACAAATAGGACACTGCAAGTGCCAACAGGTCTTGATTGGCCTGTCTAGCAATAAAACAGCTAACGTGGTAAAACTCCTAACATGGATGCAGTTATACTGGTATTGTAGGGCTTATCTAGTATGTCTCTGTCAGCTCCCTTTGGAGCTGTCCCGTGGCGCATTGATAACAGCTGCTCTCCGTGCAGGGATTGCAGTGACTCATGGCTTTGTACCTGGGGCTGAAGGAGCCACATGAACTGTAGCCACTCTCTTCCTGGAGCAAGGTAGTGCTACCCCTGCAGAAGGTCTGCTGTGGGCTGCGGTCAGGATGTGGCTGCTGGGCTGTTGTTGGTGTGCCACGGACATTTGTCTGCTTCCTCCCCTGCCCCTGTGTGCCTTGAGCACCCCAGTAGCTCCCTGGCTCTGGGGCTGCTGGCTGCTGGCAAGGTCCACTTGCTCTTTTTATCCCCCTGGTTGAGAAAGTCCTAAAAGATCCCTCTGGGCACCATAGGCTTGCAGTGTGGTGCTGCTCCACTCTGTACCTGGTTTTCCTTCATGTGCCACTCTGCACATGGAAATGCAGGTCCACACGTCCATCTGTGGCATCCCTCTGCTTCTTCTTTGGCTACTTACTCTATGATGTCTTATTCCCCAAAATGGGTTTTCCTATCAGTTTGTCTATACATGGAGTTCCCCTTACTTCACTGGATATTTTAGGGCTCTGAAAGTCATGTTGGTTTAAATATTTGGGTTACCATCTTCTGGTGTTTTACCGGTCCATGGTATGGACTTGTTGGCTGTAGTTCCTGTACTTGGAAACTTCACTGGAGGACAGAGGTGAAATGGGAAAGTGTTGCTTAGGTAGGTAAAAGAATGGCAGCAGCTCAGAATAATTGGTTGAATCAAATCTGTTTTATTTCCTGTGGACTGCCAAGGCAATAGTTTACACTTGCTGGTTTACCTCATAGCTGATGCACCCTGGAACTGGTGCTGTTAAAAATTACTTGAAGTCTTAAAAATACGACAATTTTAGTTAAGCTCTGGCCGTTTCAAGAGCTTCTTCCCAGGATTGAAAGACAGTAGCTGTAGGGAATGACAGTGGGCAAGCATTCATGATTCTAATTTAAACTCCAAGCTCAAAACAAAACAAACTGGTCTCAAAATTTGCTCCCTAAACTTTGAGCTATCTAATGGTATTGGGTTGTTTTGTTTTCAAACACAGAAAGGTTTAAGGTCTATGGGTTTTAATGTGTTGCTGTAAAGTATTCTATGCCCTGCTTGGGTTTATGTATCTTAGAGTCAGGGACCCTCAATATTATTTTGGTTCATTATTTTTCTTTATTTTTGTGATTCCCAAAGAAAAATCAGTAGAAGACTTAAAAGGAAGTGCAGCTGTACCCGTCTTACAAGGCTGTTTTCAAGAGGGAACACTTGTAACTGAGTTATAAACCCTCACTCTTAGGGGTGCAGAAAGAAAGTCAGCATGCTGGTGAACCCTAGCTGTAATCCACTACCATGAGCTACTGCAATAACGAAATAATACTTGGGGGAACTGGTGTAGCAGAAATAGTGGTGAGGTATTTGCTGACTAGAAGTCCTAATTAATTTTGTTTTGTGCTTCCCAAAAAAGCTGATAGTGCTGTGTATCTCCAGTTATGTTATGGTGGCCTGATGGGTGAAAAATGCATTTTGTAGTGAGAGCTGCTTTTACACATAGATGGTCAATAATTTGCAGCTTGTTTCTGTGCAGTGGGCCTGGATAGGACTTCTGAAGACGCTTAAGTAGGTGGGCTGCTTACTGTCCTTTTGCTGTCTGATCTGAGCTGTGTGCTCTTGGACTCAGTGGAGAGAAGTAGAACACGGAATGGCCTCTGGACATGACTACCATAAGATGAGACAAATTGCTCTTTACCTGAGTCTTTGTTAGTTAAAATGGGAACTTTTGCTGAATGTCTCAGTTTTATGTCGTCTGAATATCTAAGATTGGACAGGTTGACCCCACTCTGTATCATGCATATAGCAGCTCTTGCAGTCCATGTTCTTTGTGGGACATATAGTAAGAGTGAAGATGCCTTTGTAAGTGAATGTATGAAAGTGAGTGACGTGTAAAACCCCACTTGCCCATCATGGAAGGGAAACATCCATGTTCTCCAAAAAACTTGTAAGTGACCTGTTTTTGCAGGTACCAAGAGGTGAAAGTGCTTGCTCTCAGGATTCTCTGCACTCTTATATGAAGTATGGTAACTTACATGAGACAGTTTTTCTCAATCAGATCCCTCAGAAGTTTTGCAGAAATAGATCTATCAGTGTGAAAAGCAGTCAGTGCCTCGTGCCTCCTCTGTGTGCTTCAGCAGTAAGCACTGGGGTCGTTCCTGTTCAGGTAGATTATACATCTACAGAGAACGTCTAGGTTACTATTTGTCAGGTGAGAATTATAGAGGTGCTTTAGCTTTTTGATGATCTTGATAAAGGTTGTAATTAAGTGCCTGACGTTCAAACTGTTTTTTTTTCAAATGTGTGCTTTCCCATCAAACCTGTTTGGTTTTTTATTTAATTTTTTCCCACCTGTGTTGTTGTAATTGATCCTTCTTGTCTGTAAGCTCAGCTAGTAGAGTTTAGTCTGGTTGTGAATTTTGTGTTTAAATCTCAACCTGTTGTAAATCCAAGTATTTTTTCTCTGATTAACACTTGGGGTTTTTTGAGACAATATCCTGGATATTCCTTCAGCAGCTACAGCAGACATTCCTGAAGTACTTGAAGTTTCAGATTGCACACCATTTGTTAAACTAAACTTTCAGTTGCATGGTAATCTTCTGCAGAAACACAGAAGGAACTCTCATGTGCTTCTCTGATACTCAGGTTATCCACTGTGCTTTACTACAGGGTGAGGAAGTGGGAGGGAAGTATGGTGGGGAACTGATGTAGTTTATTCCCAGCCACCCAGGAAATATGTGACAAAGGTACAATCTAAACCTCTGAACACAGAGTAGTTATGTGCTTTAATCGAGATCCCTTCTTTTGCCTTAGTACTGGCTGGGGTCAGTTTTAGTGCTTACCCATGCCAAAGAGAGGGAAAACTTTGCATGCTGACCGCGTGGTATCTTAGAAACTGCCCAGAGGAAGGGTCTAAATGTCCCAGGGTGACTGGGTGGGTGGATCTCATAGAGTGAGTCTCATGGTACCCCTGCTTGTTTTACTTGTATGTGTGGTGGAGTTATGTGCTGGCATGCACTTGGTGAGGTTTCTGTTTAACTGTCTTTTGCAGAAGGGCCTGAACTGAATTACTCATAGTATTGCTGTCTGTAACGGAGGTGAGGAAGGTATTAGGTTATTTTACCATGACTAAACAGTAGCTTTAATACCTTTAAAATTGGTATATTGACATTTATGAGCAGATATCACATTACAGTGATAGCTTCAGGGGCCTTCTGCTGCATAAGAGAGCTCTTGGTTGCTTTAGAAAGCAAATAAATAAAATTTTAAAGGTACCCTAACACAGCTAAGCATGTTAAATCGAAAATGCAAGGTGATGCTATATCCTTAGAGTATCCTGTCAACCACTGCTATTTCAGCAGATGAAGTTAATGATGTACTGTCTCAGGAGAAGGAACTAAAGGTGCATCATTGAGAACTATGGGGGAGTCTGGGGTGTGGGAACTTGTCCTGGGGTCTCTTTGGAGTAGTCCCTGTGCTGCAGAGTTGGGATTTGGCAGAGCTGGCGTGACTCCAGCTTCCCTTAACTTCTCGCCTTCGCCTGTGTTTCTGGTGTGGTCTTGTGGGGGAAGAAAGAATGTCAGCCTATTAATAGTGACAGCACAGGCTTTCTCATCTTCATCTCTTAAAAATCATTGGAATGCTTATAATAACAAATAAATGAAAAGTATTATTTTCTTTTTTTTTCTTTTTTTGGTTTTTAATTTGGGTGCTGTGAAAGGTGTACTTTGCTCTTCTTTTCTTTCCCCCATGTGGAACACTGTGAAATTCTCTGACCTGACTTGTCCTTGGGGACTATGGAGAACACTCTGTACAGCTCCCTCTGTGCGTTTTCACCAAGAGTTAAGTTCTGGGGTGATGGCAAGTGAATATGGAGAAAATGTTTCAAGTCATGTGAAAGAAATGTTACTTGCTAAATAACTTGAGTGTTAAAAGAAGGAATGGGAAAAGCTTTTCTTAGCCTTTTTGCAATCTTACATGGCAAGGAATGAACATCTTTAATATTGACCTAATTTTATTTGTATTTAAGATCAAAGAGCCTTTGTGAATGAGTTGCTTGTCTTGTCTGTCAGTGGCTTTATGGTCTTGTGAATGGCTTGAGGCACTAAATCATTTTTGAGTAATGTTACCTTTCCTTAGGTTTCCTCTGAGGTAATGGAGGAGCGCTCTAGTTTCTTCTTCAGGAATGAAGATATATTCGTAATTGAGAAGACATACTTTGGGCTAATTGCTGAGTTTGGAGGTGCCCCCTCATGGACCAAGTGTTGTGGCAGTGCTTGTGCTGGGCTTTGGGAAAGGATGAGAGAAATGGGCAATGAAACCACTGTTGCTGACACTGCCACTTTGTTCACAGATCAGGTCCTTGGCTTTGGAGTGTCCTCATCTGCTGTTGCTCTGCACCTCTGAGCTCTTTGCTAGCAGAGTGTGTGTAGTCAGTGTGTACTGGTGTAAGAAAGCGTATACATATGCAATGTATATGTTTACAGTCTTTTGTATATGTATTGCATATGTATACAATGTTTTGTATACATATGCAATGGTTGCGTTGGGCTATATGGGAAAGGGGAAGGTTTTATTTTGTGCTCCCCATCAGAAGGATTTCCTGTTGCAGAAAGGAGAAGGGAAGGTTAGGCAGACAGATGGAACACCTTGGGTGGTATCTATCTGGTTGCTTTATTCCTGCAGGGAGGGGGATCCTGCTGGCTTACATGATTCAGAGCTGTGCTGAAGGCACTGGGTCTTGGAGATACCGGGGATTGCTGGAGAATCTCTTGACCCAGTAGCACCATACTGTGGATTTTAATCTTTCTCTGTAACTCAGGAGAAGATGGGGAAAAGAAATACAAACAGCATTTCAAATCTATAAAGATGACAACAAAGTAGTTTGTAGATCCTTGTGAGTTTGGAAACAAAACCATTAGACTTGAGTATTAAAGTGTTTTGTTACTGCTACAATCTGTTCAACCTGTAGGATTCCTATGCTTAGGAAAGGAGGAGATTCTTCTTAAGGGATGAATCCCAAATCCTCTTCTTTCTTCTTTAAGAATTCTTTTTGTGGGTGCCATTGTCTCAGCTGTTGGCTGTTGTGAAATGGCACATGTGGATGAAAACCCACTGAAGAGGGTGTGGATGGTGCAGTACCTCTGGGGTGGTGGTTGTGTCTGCTGAGCCTTGACTGCTTGTGGGTCTTTGTCAGTGGTGGTGGATGCTGCTGGCTTGGCAGTGCCTCTTCTCACCTCCTCTGCTCGGAGATGGTGCTCATTTGTGGGAGTGAGAGGTGCCCAATAAACAGGGAACATCACAAAGCCACTTGTGTTGCTGACATTTACCAAAACATGTCTTTTTGCCAAGGTTAGCTGAAAAGTTCGGGTTGTGTTTTTCTTGCAAGAGCTCTTTGTTTAAAGCTCCATTAATTGTGTGTCAGTTACTGTATGTGTTATGATAATAATCAAGAGTGCAAAGGACTAGATTTATTTCAGTAAACATTTCACCTAGTAAAATTTTAATAGCTTTGTCTTCAAAGGCCATTCCTTTTTCTCCTGTGCAGTTTGTGCACCCAGCAGCAGTACAGAGTGCTTCCCTGAGAGATGTGTTTATAACTTGACCTTGAGGTGCTGCTCTTTCCAAGATGTGGATAGGGTTGTTCCAAAGATGCTCAGTCCTGAGTTTCTTTGCAAGGCAGAGATTGAGTTTGCCTCTGCTGTGCTGGATTTTGTGGGTTTCTTTTAATAGTGACTATGGACAGCTTTGAAAGATGATAAAAACATGCTGAAATGACTAGGGACTGAATCACAGCCGTCAGCAAAACCACCTCGTTTCGGGAACGGTTCTGCGTGACGGCAGAAAGTCTTGTGAGCACCCGAGCCAAACTTCTCTTCAACAAATATGACATTTCATGGTTTAAATGTTTTGAGGGAAATATTCTGAACATCTTTGCTGTCTTAGGCCAGCAGGAATGCACCCTTTAACAGATTATGAAACCACCAGTATGCCCATGATTTAAGAGATGTAAATGTCATTCGAGAGATAAAGAAGTGTGGTGGAATAAGAGCATGATAGAAGCAATCTCTGTGCAGAGTTGAGGTGTATATTGGTTTAGCTTAGATTGCTTTTGTAAAGCTAGGAGTACTTTGACTGTCCAGGAACAGACCCTATCTGCCAAAGTTAGAGGAACTAAACTGAGTGTCAGCCTGGCTCTGGAGCTTGTGGTTAGAGCTGTGTGGGCAAAGGCTGGCACATTTTTGGTTTGAGACAATGTTCACTTGTCAGACTTGTGAGAAAGAAGTATTCTTTCTAGAAATAATGCTTTTCGGAAGTGCCTCAGGTCCTTAACTTCTTTGGCTTATTCTTTAATCCTTTCTTGTATAATAAATTTTGTAATTTTGCCTTTTCTCTTAGTGGTGGCAAGTTTCTCTCCTTTTGTGTGGTTAGTTTTGTCCTTGCTGTCTTCCTTCACGCTCATCTGTTGTGGGTGAATTCCTCCTGTTAGTCTCCCTTCCTCTAAACTCTATACTCATCATCTTTTGCATTTCTTCCTCTAGGCTTGTCTGAGGCTTTATATTTTTGTCTAAAAGTAACTAACAAATAGGATATGGTTAAATCCACATAACCTGTGGTATATTGGCTGTAGTTCTGTCAAGATGAGTGAGGTAGATTTGTTTTTACATTAATGTGTTGCTCCACATGCATTCTGTACCTTAAATTTCTTTTTTTTGTGGTCTCTTTTTACCCTGGGTTTCTGAAGGAATGAAGCTTTGTCCACTTCATTCTATCCTCAACACGTTTTCAGCATCAGGGTAGACTTCAGCTGTGTTTTGATTTGGGTTATTTTCATGAAAATTAGATGACAAGTTTCATGAAAATTAGATGACTAGGTAGATGGGAGTGAGAGAGCCTGTTTGCTCTTCTCCCCCCGCTTTTCAGTTAAACCCCCTCATTACTGGTCATTGGGAGGGTGTGTGCCCAAGCTTCGGGTTACCTGGCTTGCAGATCTGTCTTCTGCTCGAGTGGGGTATTTTTTTTTACCCTGGTCTTTCAGAGGAAAAGGCTGGTACCATTTTCTGAAGTTTGGGTGTTCCATCCCCCATCAGTCGGAGGAGAGGGGGATGCTCTCTGCTCTCTCTTAGGGCTTCTGTCTCTACTGGGATTGAAGATGTGAGATCTGGATATGCTCACTAAAGTGCATTGAAAGTCTTTGTCTAGACAAGGCTTGCTGCCCTTGACACATGCCTAGTTGGTGTGGTTTAAAGCCTCGGGTACTTAGTGTGTGCTAACCTCGGGAGGTAAATCCAGGGCTAGACAAGCCCCCTAAGGAGGTGGTGGACAAGGTGGGGATTTCTTTGCATTGACTGTGACTTCATCTGGTGCCTGAATGCAAAACTAGTAGTAAACAGTCATAAACCCTGGATGCTTTTCCTCTTGTCAGCTCCTGTCTGAATAGGGGCTTTTTCATGACACATGCTTGTTTGCTCATGTTTCTCTTTTAAGGAAAGCAGTTAAACTAGGCAATAACCACCAGTAATTCAGTGCTGTGTTAAGCATGTAATAAACCAAGCCCCAGATCTCTCTCTGGAGCCATTAGAAACTGCCACCATTTGTTTCTTTCTTGGTGGGGAGGAGGGAAGAAATGGGGCACGACCGGCTTTTGGTGTGGGAAGGACAGAAGGGCTCCGAGCAGGGGAGAGGTGTGATGGTGCAGTGCTCCCAGGACAGGCACCACCGTCCTGCCCCAAGAGCGCAGGGTCAAACCCCAGCCTCTGCTCTCTGCCTGTGATGGCAAAACATTGGGAAGTCTGCTTCAAATTTGTTCAAAGAGGAGTTGCAGCCCCTTGCGATTGGTGCCAATTCGAGTATGGGTCTCGGCTCATCTTCTGATGCAGGCATCTCCCCTTGACTACGAGGCTTGCTATCATATTCTGACCTTTGTTTAATCCAAGAGCAGCCCACCTGTGGGCTAGCCAGCAGCTGATCTATTCTGCTCTGTTTGCAGTCATTGCTAAAATACAGCCTTCTACTAAGTTATCATGTGGACTTTGTTAGAATTTTTTTTTAAAAATAAAACTAGTCCATGCACGTGTTGGTACAAGTAGAAACAAAGCAAAGGCTTTAACCAATGTGTGGATACATATTTAGGACATGTGTATTACAGAGTTCTGGGAATCTCTTGCTGTAAAAACCAAAATTGAAGTACCATCTTACCTCTGAACTGTCCCTTTTACCCTAAAACACAGCCTCTGAAAATCAGTTTGCTCTTTAACAAAGAGAATGGCTTCATACTCTTTCTCTCTATGATCCTGCAAAAAGCATTTCCAGAGGGTACCTTTCTTATACTTATGCAGAACAAATTTTAGCAAAGCATTTCACTTTCTTCTCTCTTCAGATTTAGGAAAATGAGCTCCATCATGACTTTTCAAAGTGTGGGTTTAAGCAGAAACTCTCAAGGCATTTCAGTGCTGGTTCTGATGCAGCTGTTAGTTTAAGAAATCTCTTTTTAAACTGGGGGTGGCTGTTAATTTTATTCAGGAGAGGAAAATGCAGTGTTGAGCTGGATAAACCGTAGTTTAGCTGATACTTATTTTGAGATTGGGTGTGGCAGGTAAAAAGACATTCTATCAGAAACACGAAAGAAGAAAGACTGGTTTCAATTTTGTTACAACAATTTTTTAACAACCTTTTCTAAAATTTTCTCCTGCAAGGCAAATTACCAGAACTGCCATCCGGAGAGCACTGTGGCCCCCTGACATCCTGCTTTGACTTCTTTGTTGCAACACTTCTGCCTTTTCAATATGTATTGTGCCGTTCACTGTAGGTCATTTAATATACATGAACTTTTGTTTCTTGGTCCTCTAGGTGTAAGGAGGTCCCTAGTGGCTCTGTAAATGCTGAACGGCAGTGTGAATAGGTGCTAGGCAACTGTTAAAGAGGACGTGGGGGAACCGAGGGAGGAGAGCAGGTTGTCTCTGTGGGTCTGCCTTCATTAGCTTGGCTTGAAGCTTCCACGTGGACCATCACCACATCCTGTCTCTGGCTCTGTGGGTTAGCCCGTGTGATTGTCCCCCTGAGACTGTGTGGGCATCATGGCCTTAAGAAGTGGTCCATTTAATTTGTCTAGATGATAATAGCATTTGATGGGGGAGGCTTTAAATGTGGAGTTACTGCCTTTGGAGCCTGGAGCTTAGTCACAGTTTTCCTTACTGGTTGTGCTTCTCTTCCCCAGATTTGTTTGGGTGATCCACTCCATGCACAGGAGCGATGCTCTCCCCTTGGGAGCCATTCACCCATTTGCTTTGATTCAGACCCTGCTCCCCAGGAACTGCTTTTCCTGTCCTTCCTGGGTGTGGAGTGGATGGGAGGGTAGGGACACACAGCAGGCTTATTATACTCAGTTTCCCAGCCTGCCAGGTTTACCAGATGAAGTGAAATTAGTTATCTATTCGGAGTTTTTTCACCTCATGGACGAATTGAGAAGTGTGTAAGGGTGTCTATGGCCTTGTGCCATACAGCAAGCAGTGGGGGATGAAGAAACTGCTGTAGGTCTCGTCTCCAGCCTTCCATGTGCTGATTGCTCCTTTATCCTGGATTCAGTCTTTCAGGTGCTGGATAGTAATGCAGTGGTCTCTCTGGTAGCAGCAGGCAACAAATTATAAAGATCAAAACTCTGTCACTTGGATATCTGCAGTTTTGAATGTACTTACATAGCCTCTTTTCCACAGGAAAACCATAATTGCATCTAGTTTTTAAGATTCCCTCCTCTCTGCATCCCCCCCCCCCACCTTGGTCCCCCCTTGATCTCCAAGGAGGTGACAATTGTGGAAGGATTGAGCCAAGTCTGGTTTTTAGGTATTAGGAGGTACTTACAGCAGTTTCTGCTGAGACTGCCGTCTGGACAAAGATTAATTTTTTGAGAAGCTGCAGTGGTTCCAGGGGAGGACTGTTCACATGGGCTGTGTGTGGTACCAGCAGGCTGAAAAGGCAATAATGGAAGATATAGGCTGCTCTATGGTTACTTTAGGACGCTGTGTTTCTTGAAGTTTTTACTGGATGAAAAAAAGCAAGTAGTCATTGCAGATGGGCTTGGTGCTGACGAAGTAATGTACTGGGTATGCAAAGGACTCTAATCATTGTTAATTGCTCCTATATGGCAAATTCACTAATAATATTGGTGGTCAGGTATTTGGGAATCACTTTTTCCTGCCAGTGATTGGTCCTGTACCTGTCCTATACAGGAATTGCTAAAAACAGCTGAGGTTCTTGGGAAGAGTTGAAAATGCAGTGTATTTCCAACTTGATCCCTTGAAGTGTTTGGCTCTTGCCCTCGGACATGGATCTTGTTAGTCCTGGTCTGCTGAATTTAACTGGCTGTATTTCATGCTCTCTGTGCTGGAATTGATTGAAGATTAGAGCCGCGTGGACACGCCACACATGTCCCACTCTGGGGCCACTGGACTGCTGGGGCTTCACATTTAGGCACCAGAAGGATTAAAGAGCATGCTTTGGAAAGATACGACTTCATTGTGCTGATAAGCGGCACTGAGCACACAGGAGGGAGAGGGGGTTAATGCCCCTTTTACCCTGGGTCTGTTTAAAGAAAGGCAGTCATTTAACTAAAATATACATCCACAGTTCCTTTCTGTTTAAACTGAAATTACTGAGTAAAGAAATGCATCCTGGGAACAGATTAAGCTGTATGCTGGGAAAGGAGCACATTTCTCTCAAGCTCAGTTGACAGCAATAAACTTCAGGGTTTTCTGTATTAAATATTTGATACATCTCTAGTAGACTTGAATTCTGCATGGTTTTAATTACTTCTGATTTTTTAAGTCTGCAGGATTCTGACATCTTTTTTTTCATTGTGATCCTTCTTCATCATGAAATTAGTACTTGGGTATAATTGTTCATAGCCACATCCTGGTGATGGGCAGAGTGATCCCTGTGAAGCTGACCATAAGGCTCCATTTGCAACTCTGGGAGGTCCAGAAAGCTCTGGTCTTGAAATTTGTTGATTCATAAATACTTGGTTAAATTTGTTGTATTATTATAAGGTTATTTTTATTGCTGTTTCCTATACTTTATTAAAAATGTATTATTAAAAGTGCAAACATATGTATTTCCTTGTAATGAACCCTTTCTTTTTCTGCTGTTGGCAGCAGTTTGCTATAGGATTGTTAGTAGCCAGTGGTTCCAGGCGTGGTGGGATGGGGAGCAAGGAGTGGTGCTCCTCCTATTTTTTTTTTTTAATATTTTATTTTATCAGAAAACATTTAGGGTTTTTTGTTTGTTTTGTTTGGTTTTATTTGCTTGTAGGTTTGTTTTTTTGGGGTTTTTTTTTTGAGCTGAAGAGAGGTCGATTCTCCCTGTGCATTCTAGAGCAGGAGTTTGGATCTTCCTTTCTTGTTGAGTTACATTTGGGGCATATTTGCCCATTTGTGTGCTGTAAGTGTGTAGGTGCCACTGGCCTCTGTGCCTGTTTGCTTTCTTGCCCACACTCCAAGCTGGACACAGCCCAGACTTTTCACCTGCCCTCTGCATTGCATTCCCAGCCTTTGGATAAGCTTGTCTTGTCAGGGAGCCATGGGCACAGGTGATTTCTGCTAGATGCACCTGCATTATATCCCTGTGTAATTTTTATCAGCCAGTGCAGTGCTGTTCTCAAAACACTGAATGGAGAGGAGGGAGGTCAAGGGGAAAGGAACTCAACCAACCTAGCCTTGAGCAGTTGCTTGTAGCTGTTTCAGGCATCCTATTCTTGCTGCTGTTTTATCACTCATCTGCTTGGGGCCTGCAGACTCTGCTACAGAGGATAAGAAAAAAAATACAAATCCACTCCAGAGAGAACTTGATTTGCTTATTTACAGTACAGATCTCTTTCCCAGCAAAAGCACAGATTTTTTTTTTTTTATTAAAGGCAAAAGCGCTGATTCTGCATGAGCAATTGTGATATTTTGTTGTGAATAATGATGAATACATTCCTTTGCAAAGCAGGACTGTTAAAAAATTCTTTCACCCAGCTAGGGGTGCTGGCTGGTGTTTGGTGGTCTTTCCCCATTTCTACTTATTTTAACCAGGTCTGCAGCTATTTGTCTTTTGAGAGACCCTTTTTGGAGATGTTTTCTGTGACTTAATTTTCTCCCCTCCCCAATGGTATTTTCTTGGTTTCTCAGTTTGCATTTTCCATTCTTCAGAATACTTGAGACATTAGTCTTTCTTCAGTATGTTTTCCATAAGGTTATAGGTATGTAAGAAATGCTGGAGACAGCTAAAACAAAAGATCTTCCCAGACAAGAAATATAATACAAGCCACCTGAGTAGCTTGGTCTTGTCCAGCTGCCCACTAGCAACCCTCCTTTTTTCCCCTCAGTCTTGGGGCCTCTGTGAAGTCTCTCCCTTCCAGATTTGCTAAGTGCTTGGTTGCCTGTTAATCACTGGTAATAAAAAGCATGTTTAAGATCAGGTGGATGTCTCGGGATTCTTGTCAAGACTACGTGTCTCCTCAGTCTCTGTAGCTTTTTCCAGCAGTGAGTGTGGATGGAGTGACTCAGACCCCCAAAGTGCAGCTGAGCCAGCAGTTTGCCTGTGGGTACAGGCTTGGCCATTTCCCTCTTACCCCCTGCTTTGCACAGAGACAGGCATCGGGCAGATCCTCAATTTTCAGGAGACATCAGGGAGGTTGTGTTGTGCGTGGCTGGGTAGAGCACGTTTGGTGTGTGCACAACACTAGTGAAACGTCTGCTGAAGGGCTGCAGCTCACCCTGCTCCTTACTCTGAGACCAAATGTGTTTTAAAGGGGTTCTCCTACTATGGACAGCCATGGAAAGCTGCTCTCAGCATGGATGTGGGTCACAGGGTCATGGTCACGGAGCTGATGAGGGTTGGTCTGTCAGGGCTCGTGTTAGCCATGGATGACCCTCTGGCTGACTGCAGGTTTGAAAGCTTGAGCTCAGGTGGGAAAGCCTGTTGGTGCTGTCTTCGTCCATCACCTGCCTTGGCCGATGCTCTTCAGCACCTTGGTGTTGCCCAATGCCGGTTCAACTCCTTGTCAATTCATCTCTGTTATACAAGTCATTTGCTGACAAAACAAAGATCTGGGTCACTGCTCTTAAAATAGATTCAGCATTAGGCAAATTGCTCAAGCAAGCTCTCCTTTCCTCTGAGATGGCAATGTCAACTTAGCCTCGTAAGGATACCCCTAAGAAGCACAGCATCCTGCCACAGAGGCCCTGTCAATTTAACAAACTTGCCTAATACACTTTCAAAATACAATGCCTAACTGTTTGCTCAACATTTGACTTGTGCCTTAGGGAGTAAGGTTTTTTCCCTTTACATTAATGCAGAAATTTGCATCAATATGAATTGTTTTGGGTTTTTTGGTTTGATTTTTTGGTGGGTTTTTTTGTGGTGGTCCTTGCAAATAATTTCTTTGTGTTTTTGTGCCTGGAAGTGTGATCGGCACATTTAACTTTCATCTGTAACAGCCATAATAAATGATAACTGTATAAGGTGATTGTTGCCTTTGCTTATAGGCAGAGTCTGGTGGTGCCACTTTCATCTTGATAACAGTCATCCTGTAACTGCTTTGAGCATGCTGTGCCAAGTTCACGTGTGGGTGCACAACCGGTCAAGGTTGAATTACTCATGAAATAAATTTTTAAGGTCACAGCCAGGCTTCTGTGGACTGTGATCCTGAGTTTATAGCACAATTTGCTGTACCACGTGCCCTGCTTTCAGAGTTCTGTGGGCTTCATGGGCCTGGCCTGCAAAACGTGCTGCCTGGCAGTTTCTTCTGCTTGTGCAGGGAACTTCTTCCACTTTAAAGAGGGCTGCAGTCCCTGGGAGTGGGACTGGAAAACACTGATCAGAAAAGGGGAACTGGAAAGCAGGATATTGGTTCTTCTTGCTCATTAGAGTTCACCTCTCTGTGTCTATTGACGTTAATGTGGGCATGGAAAGCGTAGTAGCCGTTTGGTTTGAGGAACTAATGAAGTCTAGGTTGGAATTTCCCAACAGAAGAGCATTGGTGTGAGAACTCAGCAAATCCAGGGAATGCTAACAATTCTGTAGTTTCTTAGCAAGAGCATTTGGCAAGTAGGGAGTTGAGATGCAAGCTCTTCCTTTGGGATGTGATCTCTTATCTTCTTTCCCCTACTCCAGCTGCTGTGATGTAGGAAAGTCTTGATAGATTTGATCCTGCTCTGTTTCTGAAGTTTTAATACTTGTGTGAATAAAGTCTGATTGGTTTGGGAAGGGGATGATACAATGCATATGGCTTTGTGTGGTTCATCATCATGTGGAGTGTCTCCTGAAAAGCTCCGTGTCTGCACACCTAACAAGGCTGAAGTACTGTTCAGGCGAAGAGAGAATGGTGGGTTGGTTGTTACTGATAGTTCTTCCACTTGGAAGAGGAGGGGTGGGGATGCTCTTATCTACTTCAGTCCCCTCCCAACAGTGTGCTTTCAGGAAAAGCAGGGTGCCTCAGTAATACTGAGGGATAGCAGGGGAGGGCAGGCTGTCAAGGTACCAGTTTTACCCCCAGTGATGGACTGAGGAACAGAGGGATTCAAATACTTCTGTAGAAACTGTCCTTGATGAGAGAAGAAAGCTCCCTCCCTTATCAGGCCTGTGGGGCCCAGTGGTTTGTAAATCCAAACTGTTTTTGTTGTGTCAGCTAAGAAAAAAACATTTCTTCTCACAGACCAGGGGGAAAAAATCAAGGATCACCGTGGTTACTACTAATTAGATTTATCTACTTTCCCTGTGTTGAAATGTTACTTTGTTTCTTTTTTCCTTAACGAGGAAGCTGAAATACTAGTCAGTGATTTTAAACAGCCTGCTCCAAAGGACATTGCTACTTTAGAAACAAACTCCTTTATTTTGCAGTGTTGCATTGAGGTTAATCCTGACCTGGAGCCTAGCATTTGCCTTTTCATTTTGGATTCTTCCCACTCCCAAATCACAGATGTAATCAACTTAAACAGAAATGAAAGATGACAAACTGGGAGAAGGCTTTGTAACTGTTTCCTGGAGTGGCTGGTCCTTGTCCTGGTGGAGGCTTTTTCAGTGATGCTTTGGAGTAGAAAATACGTGTTTGCCCCACATCATTAAGTCAGGAAGATGGACTGAAGGAGGGTTAAAAATTGGTTGTTGCTCTTTTTATTTCATCTGTTCTGAAGATTTGCTGTACTAAAGCTGAATGACATTCATCTGCTGTTAGATCTTCGTTTGGGAGCTGAGATCTGGGCTTGATTTTTTGCTTAAGTGTTTTATTCAGAAAGGTGAGGACTGGGACAGAGAACTGTTTGCTGGCACATGGGTATGCTTATGAGATCAGGCTCAGAATCATTCATGTGATAACACTGAAGTACAGTGATGCACAGAGTGGAATTTTTCAGCAGTGATGCTGTGCTGCTGTACATGTCAGATTCTTGCTGTACCTTCAAAAAATAGTTACCTATCTCTCTATCTCTGTTTAGCAATTTTTTAAAACAAAATTATAGAAATGACGCCAGGAATGGTTGTGTTGTTTTTTATTTTCTTTTTTTTCCTAGGGGTGGCAAATTCACATGGGCTAGAAAAATAACAAAAAGCAAATAGAAGCTTGCTGGAATGGTCTTGGGGCCTGTGTTCTGTTTTTAGGTATTATTCTCTTTGTTGAAAATGTTGAACTAAATCTTAACCAGGGCTTCAATGTTGAAATCACACGAGGTGCTCATTTTGACTCAAGAGTTAAGAGAGCAAAAGGAAGATGAAGACAAGCATGGACATAGTGCAAAGATGTTGAATTAGTGTGTTAAAGCCACACGCAGAATATTCCTATTCAGGCATTTTATGCAGCTTCTAAGAGCTCTCACTGCCGTGTTGTTGCTTGGTCTCCTCTGTGTCGTTACCATGAATTTTTCAGTGTATGAGAGAACTGTGTGGGTACTGCACATCAGAATAATATAAATCATGCATGTGAACATACAAAAGGGATAACTCTAACTGCTCTGTCAGGCTGATAGTGTCTTTGTAATCAGGACTTCTAAATCAATGCCCTCCCCTCAAAGTATGGAGCTATGACAGCTGTCCCTTGGACATTTGTCTCTGTGTGTTCATTTTTAGTTCCTGTATCAATCACTAGCTTTATGCAAGGCTTGATTAAGTTGATAAAAGACAAAAAAGGATCCATTTAACACAGCTTACAGTGAAAGTGGCACAGCAAGTTCCTCCTGCATGAGCAGCAGTCCCCTGATGTATCAAGGAGACCTGATTATACAACAGGACTAATCAGCTCTGGATGCTGCCATGAATTATGGGTTGGCTTAAGTGCTGTGATACACATTTCTGCCTTAAATTATGTCAGAATCAAAACAGAAAACCAGAGCAGAAAGCCTAAATGTCAACAAGGCTTATCTTCTTTAGGTTTCTATCAGGGTTAAGGAAGAGGTTTCTTAATGTAATTATAACCTGTCTCTTCTATCCAGGTTAGCAAAAATAAACCAGGTTATACTGGAGCTTCACTACATAATGTTACACAACCATGCTTATTTAAACATAGCTATTTTTGTAATATGCATTGTCCCTTCATGGGAGTCAGGGATAAAGTGCATTGACCCACTGAAACAGCTTAATATAGAGGTACAACATTTATGGAAGTTACAGTGAACCCAGTATATTTGCACTTAGGGCAGAAAAAAAGGTGGAAAATAATGAATGCGTTTAAAAAAAAAATCTGCCTGGTGTAACTGTATGCTTTTTTTCATTCTATGAAGAGCAAATGAGTTGTTCCCCCTGCTCCCCCCGTGTCTGTTTTCCATTTTTATTTTGCTATTTAGAGTGGTGTAATTTTGGCACCTTGTTCACACAGCCTCCTCATTTTTTTCATTTCAGACACCTCCAATTAATGTCTAAGTCTTACCTGTTTACTCAGACTTAGTTGCATCTGTGGTTGAGAGATGAATAGGTGCTTGCAGGTGATTCATCTGACCTGTCTTTTAGACCCTGATGAAAAGGTGACTAGCTGAAACTAGAAGTTAGGTGCCCTGGACTGGGACAGATGTGTTCCCTCTCTCCACCTGCATCATATCTCCAGCTCAGGTCACTTTGTGAAGAGGATGAGGAGGGTGGCATTGCTCTACTCCTGGTAATTTCCGAACCAGGTTCACAGCTGTTAGGTGAGTTTTGGGGGTAAGTGCGCTTGTGAGGTGGTGATTCAGACCAAGGGGCTTTCAGAAATACAGCATGATGCTGGCTGTGGAGAACTCAGCTGTTTCTTAGATATGCAAATCCACTCCCTCTGATTTGGCTGGGAGAACTGGGTGTCTGTGTCTCCTCATGATGAGATTGTTTGTTTGTTTATCTGTATGGGATTTTCAACATTATAAATTCTGAGTATAATTATAATAATAGATGGCATGGTTATTTCACAAACATGTGCCCTCTGCTGTGATCAGCTTCTGCATTCAGGAGCCTGTGTGCCCATATACAGCTTCATACCCTCTTGCCATGGCTGTATTCTGGTTGTTCCAGGTTTCCTGTTCTCAGAAGCAGTAGCAGTTTCCAAGCATTAAGAAAAAAGTAACAAAGGAATGCTGTGAACATTTTTGGGGTTATCCTGTCCAGAGGCAGGAGTTGGACTCAGTGGTTCATTTCCAACTCAAGATATTCTGTTTCTGTGATTCTAACATGATGTAGGAAGGAGGAAATTATTAATGGATTGCTAAGAAGCAGCACTCTGTTGCCTTATTTTTGTGCAGGCTGGGAGTAGTGAGAGACACAGCCCCTGTGACGTGCAAGGTGTGTCTGTGGAGGAAAGCTGGCACCTACCTTGCAAATAATTACAGTCTAAGCAAGCTTGGAAAAGGGGTGGAGCCCAGGGAATAATTTAATCTGTGAGGGATTTGTTGTACAATGGGGTCAGCTTCTCTTGGTTCTCATTCAATTTTTCTTCCAGGGTTTTACCCTTGGAGGGTTCAAGTGACAGGGTGAGGGGATACTGTTAGTCACATGCTTCTCTTTGAAGGGGACTCTCAAAATTGGATTCCCTAAATTTAAACCTGGGTGTTTCTCCAGCATTTCTTTCAGCAGACACATCAGCTGGGAGAGCTTAGCCCTTCCCCACCACCATCTCTTTGGCTGGGCTGGTACAGCCCTGGCAGCAGCTGAATTTCAGTCCCTGTCCAGCTGCACAAAGTGGCTCCAGGTGCCAGAGCAGTGGGGAAGGGAGGAGGAGGAGGAGGAGGGATGCTGGGCTTGGCTGTGCTGTTGAAACAAGCGCTTGTGGTTGATGGCTGTCAGTTTGTGTAAGCTGGTTTTAGGGCTTTTTAATACTGGATCAGAAACAGTCTCAGATCTGAATCTTTGCTGTGCAAACTCAACTGGTTCAAATCTGTTAGCACTTATTTATTTATTTTGTTTAAACAGGTTAACTTCCCGCTGGGGGCTTTGTGCTGGTTTGGGTGTCCTCCTCCTGCAGCCACTGGAAAGCTGGCAGGCTGTCCAAGCTTTGGCTAGTGCAAGAGTCATGTGGCTGGCTGGCTGCTGGCTTCTTGCTGGCATTTTAGGGTGGGGCTGCAGCAGGCTTCGCTTGCCCCACGGGTACCTGCTGGCTGGCGCTGGCAGCTGCTGGGGAGAGGTCCGGACGGTCCCCAGCTGGCACCGGCGCGCTGGCAAAGCTGTGGCAGCGTGGTGCTTCGTGCTCAGCTCTCCTGGCCCAGGGACAGCCACCATGGCATGTATCCAGCCCAAAGAGGGTTCCACCCGCCTCTGTGAGCGTGTTGGGGGCACAGTGTGCCGAGCTGGATGCTCTGGCAAGGTGCTCCCTCTGCAAATGAGGTCCGCACCGCCCTCGCTGGGGTGCTGTGTCAGCTGGAAACTGTTCGCTTGGAAGTCAGAGCACATGCAAAAACATTAAACAGATTGAAAATGTTGGGCTGGAGCGCTGACAGGAGATCCCTCAAGTCTCACCTGTGCTGTGAAGATAACCATCCAGGCTTCTTTCCCTGGAGTGCAGCACAGCCTGAGTAAATGGTTCTTAACAGTGCTGAGGAGGAGCACCCCACAGCTTGTCTCCATCCAAGGAGGCCACAGGGCTTGCAGATGCTTTCAGCTTTGTCTTGAACAGTTTCACCTGTATGCTGCTGATTCTGAGTGAACATCACATGGGGCCTGTTGAAATGAGGCAAAATCATATTTAGTTGCTAGCTTCTCCTGCCCCAGAGAGAGGTAAGAAAACCTTAAGTCCCCCCCCCAGTCCCTGTGAGACAGAGGGTGTACTGGCCAGTGTAATACCCAGTCCATTCTTTTTGGTTTATTTTTGTTTCTTGATGGGAGATTAAATCAAGATGCAAACACAACATCAGAAAATAGATTAATAAAGCATTTGGTTTTACCCAGAAGTTGTAGGAAGTGTGTGCAACTTTCTTGCTAAGTTTTTCCCTGAAATTGTATTTTGGCTGTGCAGCCCTTACATTTGTTTGAACCAAGGGTGCTCCCTCCTTATGTTTACTGGTTTTTTCCTTTTGCAAGTCAAATATCCATCAGGTGTGCAGCTGAGCCAGGTTGGGTGGGTGGGACTGAAGGCAAGAGGAGGACAAGCATATGCAGGAAGAGACATATTCTGGAATCCTGCTGTGGAGATGAGTAATCGCTGGTGGTTAAGGCAAAACAGGCGAGTTACAAATACAGTTTTGTCTATCCCTTCCATCTCTTTTACCCACTGGAGAGCCTTTTTGTGATTAAGGTCTAAACATCTGAACCCCAAGGTTGCAGGAAAGACAAGGCTATGTTTTTTGTTGGTATTGGACAAAACTTCTGAATTATCTTACTATTTTTCTCTTTTTACTGTGAGCTTTGAAAAGATGATCTATAGCCACATGCCAAATACTGGATAATCTCTGAAAGGGATTGTTACACAAGAGGTGCTTGTGTACTGTCTGGGTATGAGGATATAAACAAATCCTGATTTGTGTTTTTAGGACTAAGTTTGACAATATAGTACATTGGGGAAGACAAGAGAGAGCTGGACCCTACTGACATAGTTGCCCAGCCTGGCAGTTGTAAAGGTTTTGAGTATGAGGCCATGAACAATGGCTTGGAATGTGATTCTATTGATTTTTTTTCCCTGCAGTGTTTCATAAACGCTGTGCAGTTTAATTCAGCTTTTAACCTTGTATGCAATTTGGAGTGTGAGGCTTCTCACCCGGTGTCAAATGGCTCACTCAGTGGAAAAAAAACCAGCCACCCTACAGCTCAAATCCCATCAGTACGTGGAAACGTGCCCGTTCTGCTGTCCGATTCCCAGCAAGAGCGCCTGGGTGGTGGCAGCCCTCCGGGGTGGTCCCTGGGAGGTCTTGCACAGCTCACAGAAAGAAGCGTGAGCGCTGTAGGTTCCACATTGCCCGGAGCCTGGAGCCTCAGGCTTCAGTCTTTGGTGCCTTTGTTTCCTGCCTGGATTGCTGTAGCATCTGTTTGGGTCTAACAGGGCTGTGTAGTACAGTGTAACTCTGCTTGCTGAGTTTTATACTGCATGTGGTACTCAGCACTTGCTGTAGAGCACTTTCAAAAGAAATTGTACAGCTAATTGGGTCTTGTTTTTAACCAGTTACTATTTCACTGAATATTGCACTGCGTAGTCATTAAAAAAACCCCAAAACATATACTTTCTCCATGTTTTTATAATGTTCCCATTTTTCTGGATGTGCAGGTGTCTCATTTACATTCCTAGAAACACAGCCTTCATGTTTCCTTTAAAGTCAAGGTTTCTGATCTGTTGTACTTAGTTAGCTTAAGGCATCCTTGGCATCGCTCAGGAACACCTTTGAGAGGGGGTTGTTTCACAACGAAGTACCTGCAGGTGGTGATGTCATGGCAGCACAAGCAAAAGAAAACTATTAGAAGCATTGCAGTGTGAGTTGGGTTCCTCCTGTGCTGTGTCAGCCAAGGATCTGTCGTCTTGTGCGTTGAGTTTCTGTCACAGCACTTGTGCGTGTGCATTGTGGTGTGCCTCTTGTATAGCCAACCCTTTGTTCAGGTTATTGTGGAGTTTCAGCTCCAAATTGCACAGTTCTGGATTTAGGTAGCATTACACTTGCCTGTCTGACTTGTTTATTGCTGTTTCACATGGTGGATCAGTAAATACTGTTGGAAGACATGCTTGATAGAGCAGTATTAGGAGAAAAGCCAAAGCCGATCTTGTCTGTAGGTGGGGTGACTGACTACCTCTCATAAATAAGATGATTAACACACATGCACACACCAGAAAAAACCCCAACCAACCAACTAACAAAAAAAAAAAAAAGGCCTTGAAATGTTCACTTTTTCCTTTAGACATCACTCTTGACTTGCCCAGGACGATGACCCTGTGTCGTGAGTCTCAGGCGGATGATTCAGAGGGAGTGCTGATGACAAAACATCTCCTTGGAGTTTCTGGTTTGAGAGGAGATCCCATTTCTGCTTCTCTGCGCCTTGCCTGCTTAGCCATGTGGCAGCTGGAGACATTGTGTGTGTCTGTATTAGTTAATGCTCTGAAAATGAATTATATGCTGGACAAACACTGGAAATGTAAACACAGTTTTTATTTCCTGGAGTAGCCCTCTTCAAACATAGGTGAAACAGAAAAGGGACTGAGGCTCTCACAGAGTTTGTACAGGGAAGGCTTTGCTGGTAGGATCAGCTAAAGGTGAAAAGGTCTGACCCGTAGCTGGTTGAAATAAATGTGTTGGCTAAAGTTAATGGCTGGAGGTTTCCTTTGCTGTTTTTGTTAATAATTTCCTCCAGTGCAGTGCTGGAAGTGTTCACATTTTTTTGAAGAAAAGCTTTGGGTTGCTGAATCCTCAACAAATCTTAAACTAGAGGTATGTCAGAATAGTACGACTCAAAGCGCTGTATGTGCGTGGGAAGATGAGACATGGAATGTGTATGCTCTGCCACTGGACCCCACATAAAGCAAAACTGAAAAAAAACACACAATGTGCAATTTTGTATTTTTGTGTTTTATGCACCTTTAAGTTTATACCTCTGCTTAAACTCAAGTTGTCAATGAAACTGTATAATTGCATGTTGTCTAAAAGATTTGGTACTGAATGCAGCTTTTAATATTGAACACCTTTGGAAACCAAATTTGTTATTTTATGATGGAATGATTTTAAACAAGGGCAAATGCTGGGTATCTCTGTCTTTTTGGGTTTGTGTTTTTTTTTTTTTTGTGTGGAGGGGGTACTGTTTAAAAAAAAATTAGCGCTGTGTTAAGTTGATTGCAGCTGTCAGGATGCTGGTATGTTGCTCCTGTGCTTCCAGACAGTGTAGCCATGATGTAGCCATTGCACTTGAATTCTTTTCATTCTGACAGCACTTGCAGTTTAGCTGTTGGGATCTGTTGGAGTGCAGAAATCCCCATGGTGGGAAGGCATGCACATGGGCTCTCTGCTGAGAAATCATTCCACTGACACCCCCCTCCCCCCATGGAAAAGTACAAGCATGTGCATGTACTTTTGAAAGCTATTTATTTGCCTTGCAGAGGGTCAACTGTAAAACCCCTTCTGAAAATATGCTCCTTGAAAGCCTCCTAAAGAATGGTGGGCTCAAGCCAGAAAGGTCTTGTTTTACAGCCCCGCTGTCATGAAAGACATCTAAGTGTAGAAAAAAAAAATACAGCTTAAATACCTCAGATATTTATTTTGTCCTTGCCTTAGACAAGCCTTCTCTCCCTCCCTGGGCTGGAAGGTCAGGGCATGTGTGTGTGTGGCTGGGCTTTCAGGGGGAACCCTGCTGCACAGGCACTTGTGGGTCAGCTCTAGCCCCCTTATTGTTTTAACAACAAATCTCTCACCCGTTTATAATTCAAAACACTAATATATACACCCTTCTCTCCCCAAATTCTCAGGAATTTTGGCAGTCTCCTGCTTGATTGTGTATCTCCAAGCTTGCACAAATAAATCCTTCAGTGTTATCCCACCAAGTGAAACCGTGGAGGGTTGTGTTTGACCTTGGTTTGTGCAGTGACTGTACCTTGCCCACTTGTCCTGAGGACAGAAAAGAGTGTTGACATTCACAATGTGAAAAGAAGTGTTTGAAGACAGGTTTTGGTCTGTCACCATGAAGAAAAATCCTTCTCTTGCTTGTGTGTTAAGGGTCTGTATTGTAACCTTCACAATACTACACTGTATAATCTAAAATCCCTTCATAGGAGGCATTTTTAATTGGAAGTAAAAACCAGAAGTGAAACTCTTGCATTCCTATGATTGCTTGTATTCTTTTCTTCTTAAATTAAGTATGGATTTTTTTCTTTTATGTTTTTGCATATTCTCACAGCAAATGATATGCTTGGTACCCCACTAGGAAGGTGAAACTGCTGCCTATCCCTTGCTTTCATAGGAGGCCTTAATTTAAAAGAAAATTTGAACATTTCTACAGGCTGCCAAGAAAAATTGGAAGAACTTGTTTCACATTAGAGCTCCCACCTTTGTTCTTAGCTGTGGAAATAAATGAAAAACTTGTTTTGATGACCTGGCGTATTCGCCTGAATGCCTTCCTTGTCAATGATGGATGGAGGGACAGGCTTGTAGTTCTGGGTAACAATAGGCCAGGGAACACTGCTTCCCAGAACAGGACATCTAATGACAGGACAGGAATTAAGACCTAAATACTACTTTCAGTTCCATGTGTGTGCATCTGCTCCAGGAAACTTCAAGATGGAAAAAGTGTAAGATTCAAGGATACCTGGTTGGTAGCTTTGTTTGTACATGATCCTATGTGTGGTGAATCCTCTCCTTTCATTCTCTTTGTTGTTGAAAAATTGTAAGCCCTTATTTTAGGCTATTCCCTTTCCATTAGGACCTCCTAAGAAAGTAAGGAGTGACATGTTGAATTTGGAGTGGACCAGGTTTGTTTGCCTGAGGCCAAACAGGAAACTGTGCAGTGAGCTCTAGACAAGTTATCTCTTGCAAAGAAAATGATTCTTCAAAGGGTGGTGGTGCTCACTTCCTAAAGTGGACCTTTCATGAGACAAGGATGTCCCTACATTGAGGTGGTGTATTGTCTCTTTGGTGTCCTGAGAGAAATGTGCCTGTGGGAATGGACTCCTGCTGATGGAGATGTGACAGTGTGTCACAAAATTCTTCACCTACTACTGCAAAATTTCTCCTGGAGTTTTGCTATAAAGACTGATGGAAACCAGAAGCATTTGGCATTGGGTCAAAATGCTGAGATTATTATTCTCCTTCTTGCTGTGCTTTTATATTTTTAAAGCCAAGGTGAGATTGGTAGCAGTCTCTAATATGTGTTCACTTGATTTGGAGATACTTCCAATGGTAGTGTGCCTGCTAGGACTGTTTCAGAGCATCAGGATTTTGTTAGTTCCAGAGAAGTCTGTAGAAGAACAATTGTCAACATCAGTTTCTGTGCTGAGAGTTCACTGACAGTCTGTGATGTATGCAAGGACTAGATCTGGTTTTGATCTGATTAGCTTGTTTAGAGCTTGAGATAGAAGAGCTGAAAGCTAAAAGTCACTTTGCCATCCTTTGTTTTCCCTGATTGTTGCTTTTTCTTGGAGTTTTTCTCCTCCTTGGGTAGTCTTTCCCACCCAATTTAGAAGGGACTGCAGTGTTTTGTGCAGTATTTGTAGAAAATCTAATGTTAACAGGCAGTAATATATTTAAACAACTTTCCTTGAAACCTTTTTGTCCTGGTTGGGCTGTCTCGCAGGCTGATTGTATTTTGCAGAGCAAGGGCATGGAGTCAGGTTTCATGTTTTGGTTAATTTGCAGGTCATTTAGAGCTCAGGGTATTGCAGGGAGAAGGCAGTGGAGCTGTGTGAAAAACATGGTTTTTTTTTTTTTTTTTTTAATCTTGTTCAGAGGAATTAGTTTTCCTGCCTTTCCTGCCTTTCCAGTTCATGCCCTAGAAATCACTGAACTTTCAATGAAGGGGTAAACTTGAAGTCAACCAGTTGGCTTCCTTGTTTGTGATGGTTTGGTTTGAAGGAAAGTTTTTTAAGGCTTAAGAGGGGAAGTCTAACTAACCCTTGGTGGCAGTGGTACTTGAGCTTTTCACTGGTGGTGTTCTTCCTTGAAGGTGGTGTCCTGATGGGACTGAGGCCTTGGCAGGGATCCTTAAGATGATGAAAACTCCGTGTAGGGCTACATCTGTCCTATAGTTTTTATAGTCTCTGCTTTAGCTCTTGTTCTGCCAACAGTAAATGAGAAATGTGGTTCTTGGTGGTGTGGGAGGTCAAAGATGGCACCAGCTACTTTCTGTTCACAATTCAGATCACGCAGCTCTTGAGGCATGCACACCTTGAATCACACCTTGTGTTTTTCCTTATTCTTCTTCTCACTATCAGGGGAAAGTAAGGCACAAAAAGTAAAGTATCTTTAAAATCAGAGTTGTGAGCCAGGAGAGGTTCTCTGTCCCTTCCTGTGCAATATTAACCTTGTAGTTGTCTTAGGGAAAAACAAGTGCTGGGAATGGTTCAGGAGTCTGAAGTCTGGTCACTTTGCTTTGCTGTGGTCGTTCTGTCTGGTGACAGATGAGAGGACAGAGCTGGGGCTTGCTAAGCTAACCTGTCACTGCTGTGGGGTGCCTGGCTGTCCCCCAGTGGGACTGCAAGCAAGGTGCAATGAGCTTGGACGCAAAAGCAGGAAGCGACTGAGGCAGGAAAAGTCCCTGCTTGGTGCAGGCAGCTGCTGAGACAGTGGCATCAGGGTGTCAGGGCCTGCTCAGAGCTGTGTTGGTACCTTACTGTGCTGGAGGCAGCTAGTAAGGAAAGGCTGACAAGTTTGATACAAATTGCCCAGTATGGGGAAAAACCCTTCTTTAACAGAGAGAGAAGTTCTGAACTGTATCCACAGTGTAGACCTTTTCTCAGGCACCATCAGCTTAGCCTGCTGGCACTGGGAGATTGCATCTTGCTTCCACACTGATGGGGTGCAGCCTGTTTCCCTACTGCTCTCAGGGGTTTTCTGTGTTGGTGTGACAGGCAGAACCTGGGAGAAGTTGAAGACCAGTTGTTGGCCGTGGAGATTTGACCTTGGCTGGATGCTAGGTGTCCACCAAAGTCACTTCATCATTCGGCTCCCCAGCTGGACAAGGCAGAGAAAATATAACAAAAGGCTCATGGGTCAAGATAAGGACAGGAAGAGATCACTCACCAGTTACCATCACGGGCAAAACAGACTCAGCTTAGGGAAATTAATTGAATTTTATTACCAATCAAATCAGAGTAGGATAATGAGTAGGAAAACAAATTCTAAAAACACCTTCCTGCCACCACTTTCTCCTTCCCAGGCTTAACTTTATTCATTATTTTCTACCTTCTCAGTGCGGCAGTGTAGGGAGATGGACAGTGGGGGCTGTGGGTCAGTTCATCATTGGTTGATTCTGCCACTGCTTCCTCCTCAGGGTGAGGAGACAGTCCTCCACAAACTCCTCCAATGTGAGTTCTTCCCATGGGTTGCAGTTCTTAATGAACTGCTTTAGCAGAAGTCCCTTCCATGGGCCCCAGTCCTTCAGGAACAAGCTGCGTCCACCGTGGGGTCACAGGTTCTGCCCTCAGACAGAGGCCACCGTGGGCTCCTCTCTCCACAGGTCCTCCATGCCAGGAGCCTGCTCCAGTGTGGGCTTCCCCACAGGGTCATAGCCTCTTCTGGGCATCCATCTGCCCCAGTGTGGGGTCTGCAGGGGCTGCAGGTGGATGTCTACTCCACCATGGATCTCCAAGGACTGCAGGGGCACAGCTGTCTCACTGTGGTCTTCACCATGGTCTGCATGGAAATCTTTCCCATCACCCTCTTGGTGTCTGCAGAGTTGTTTCTCTCACACATTATTCTTACTTGATTCTCTGGCCACAATTACTTCCACACAATAATTTTTTCCCCTTAAATGTGTTATCCTGGAGTCATTACTAACATTTTTGCTGTGCTGAGCCTTGGCCAGCAGCAGGTCTGTTTTGGAGCTGACTGGTGTTGGCCCTGTCTGATAGGGGAAGCTTCTGGCAGCTTCTCAGGGAAGAAACCCCTATAACCCCCCCTGGCTATCAGTACCTTGTCGCCCAAACCCAAGAGTTTGGCCTGTGAGTTCTTACTGGTGCCGTTTGTGCTGGGGGCTTTCATCTGCATGGGTTCTGCGTCTTGGGTTAGGCTTGGGAAAAACAAATTAGCCTGTGGATCATTTCAGGCACTTTTGTGTGTGCTTCTCATTTCCTTTACTGGAAAAATAAGCATTTGACTTTTTTTTTTCTTCCCCCCCTGCTTTAGAATAGCGATGGCCTGAGTTTTCCAGAACTAATCCACTGAGAGGACAAAAAAAAAAAAAAAAAGGAAAAAAAAAGAAAAAAAGAAAAAGTGTTTAGGCAAATGGAGGCTTCAGCAGCTTAGTGCTTGTCTACATGGGGAAGTTAGTGCGCAGTAAGCTAGGGTGTGAATTTACAGCACGCTAGCTGCTCTGCACTAACTCCCCCTGTGGATGCTGAGTGTGCACTAAGAGCGCCTGTTGGGCAGGTTAATTTAGTCTGCTGAAAGAAAGTGTGCTGAAAATTCACACTGCCACTTCCTTTGCCCTGACTTTCCCATGTAGACAAGCCCTTAGTAAGGCTAGAGTAAAAAATCCTCGTTCAGAGGTCTGGCTTAAATTATTTTTGCTTTGTTATTTCTTCATTGTTCTTCCTCTCTTCTCTCCCAGTTCTCCCTCTGTTTTTTTCTCTCTTGTCTCTCCTCTTCATTTTCTCTCCTCCTTTTCTCTCTTCAGTGAAGATTAAGTGTAAGTGGAGCTTTGTTGTCCTGGTGAAGACTCTCTTTACTCAAAATTCAGGGGCAGTGAGAGAATGACTTCAGAGGGAGGCCTGAAGGTGTATCATGTACAAGTGTAAAATGCTGTTTTACCAGATGCAGAAGGGGGCATGTCCTCCACAGCACAAGGTGTGCTTGACTCAGCTTAAACAGTATAAGCAAGAGCTAGAAGAGCATAGTCATCTGGAGAGAAGTACTTCCCCTTGCTTAGAAGATGGGAAGCTATTTATACTTGAAACTGTATGTTTTGTAGACACAGCATTAGGTTTGTTTAATTTGCAACAGTTAGGGGTCCCCTAAAAAGCCCCTCTTCTAACAAGTACAGACAGTAATTCTCTTACTGATTCCTGAGGTATCAGGGCAGATTAGTGTTGTGGAAATTATAGAAACAAATTAATTTTTTAATAGGTTATACTCACTGATGGTTATTACTCTCAGCACATTTCACTGCCTATTATCTCCATTTATTTCCTCTTGGGAGGTAGGAAATGTGAGAAGGAAAATTGTATGTTCTGGTACAAAATGCAGACCCATCAGTCCTTTTCATTTTTGAGATGGTTTTGCATATGACATTTGGCTGTCTGATACTGATATTTTCTATCTGGATTTCTGAGAACTAGGTTGTTTTGGTGACTTAAATAATGGATGGAAAATTTGTGTTTCTTCTTCTTAATTGGGAGGGTGAGAAGGTGTGGTTGCATACATATGTGAAAACAAACTCTTCTGCAGCTCATCTCACTGTGCTAAAATAAGCCCAGTCAAATGGGTGAAATAGGTCAGGTACAATGTTGCACCATACTGGCTTTTCACTTATCCTGGTTTGTGGTGGAGTTTCTCAGAGAGCTTTTCCAGCATGCCTGCCCCAGCCCTGATGAGGAGGGAGATACAGGCTCTTCCCTCCTCCTGTGTGTGTGTGTGGTTATGCTGGATGCAGTCCATTTCATCCAGTGTTTCCAAATGCAAAGGAGGGTGAATGATTTGGAGGTAAAAGAGAAGTTCTAGCTCTGTCTTTGATATAGAGATCTTGTTTTAAGGATTTGCACTCAATGAAGTATGGAAAACAGGCTGTGTTCAGAGCTTCCTTGGGTTTTATAGGTCCTCCCGATTTGTGCTGTCTTAATGGTCCACACTTGTAATGACTTAGAGGTACTGCTACAGAGGTTGGAAGCAATTTTATCATCCTCCTCTTTTCAACAGAATGTATATTTTTGTTATGTAGTTTGTGTATAAAGTACAGAGATTATGGTGGTGGCTTCTGCTTGATGTCCTGGCTCATGTGGCAGTGAGTTAATGAAGTGGATTTGGGCCTCCTGTAGAAGAGGTCATGAGCAGTAAACACGGATATGCCACTGTGTTGGGATGTTTTGACTGAATTCTTCCTTACCACTGTTTCTTGTCTGCTGCAGTGTATCAGCTGGTACTTTGTCAGCCTGTAAACATATATTTATTTTATAGAGAGTTTATAAAACACAGGAATAAGTTCCTGTAGTGTTTGAGAAGAATAAATAAACCCCCAATGTATATCTGCAAAGGAACAGGAGTTGTTCCTTGTATTATAATTGTAACATATTGTTGATGGATGTCTTTTATATAAACAAGCCTGGGGAAAAAAAAAGCGATGTGGTTGGTGCTCTTTCTGCAATTTCCCTTCCAAATTAAACTGATCTATGCCCTTTTTCTCTTGCCTGGTGTAACCTCACATAAATTGCTTTGAGCAAAGTTTTTTTTTTTTTTTTTAAATCTGTCTGGTCATTTCCTTTCTTTTCTGGCATCCGTGGTGGGAATATGTCTCTGTTTAGCTGCTCCTCCCCTCCTTTCCATTTTTGGGAGACCCTTCTCCTATAAATGCTCCCAGTGCCAGCTTCCCTGGGCCGCTGCTCTGGACCATGCCAAGCAGCAAACAAAGCTGAACTTTAGCAGTCTCTTGGCTTTCCAGGCGCCTGCCTGCCTCTGAATAGCAGCTGGGGAGACTGTTGAGGCACTGTTCGCCTCCTACTTCGCTGTGCTTAGGCAGGCGAGGCTTTCTGCTGGGACTGTGCCCTTGCAGGCTTATGAAGACATTACTCACCTTCTCTTTGGGTTTGAGTGACTCCCTTCATAGCTAGCGGGGCACAGAGGTGGGATTGTGCCACTCCTGAAAGCTTGGGCTCTGCTGAGGCTGGGGAGCTTGCACTGGAGTTCTTCCTGTGTTCTATGAGTCATTCAGAGCAATACTTCTGCTGTTTTAGCATCAGACTCCTGAACACAATCAAGCAGGGCAAGAAAGAGAAGGGAGAAGGGACTTCCCCAGTTTTCTTCCCTGGAACTGGGAGGTGCAGGGGATGCTGTGCTGCAGCAGGAGCCATGGCAAAGCCTCACTGTGTGTGGGGCAGCTGGAGCTGCACACCGGCTGGCAGCCTGGGAGGGACTTGAAGGTGACAGAGATAAGGCTTGGATCCTAGTAACCCGACTAATAAAAGACTTATTCCAGCCTTAATAAGCTCCTTGGACAGATGGATTCTGTTGGACAGATGGATTTAATCTGGGAAAATGATTACACGGCTCTTGTACTCATTAGTATTTTTGGTCTTGGTATTTATGCATTAATATTCTTGTGGTAGGTTGGTGAAAATACGTGTGTGTAAACCTGCTCTGCTCCTGCTCGCAGCAGTGGAGCAAGATGCCTTTGTGCTTCCCTTCCCAGCCAGGTATGTGGTGTACATGTGTGCCTCTCCATATTTTATAGACATACATCTATACATGTACATACAGGTATGTAGATATGTATAGAGACATATGTCCACATGTGTGTAACATACATGTAGACTATGCGTTCCCACGATTCTTGCATGACTGAGTTGAAGACTTCCATTTTCATAGACCTGTGCAGCCCTGTGTTCCCTGAAGGTGCAGCTCAGAGTGATTTTCTAAGCTGAAATATTCTTTTCCCAGCTTGTGTGCAGCCATGTTTTTGAAGGAGACTTGGTAGCTCTTCAAGATAATGAGGGAGATCAAAGTTGAGACTTTGGGTTGTCCTCATGTCCCTAATAACAGACAACAGGGTGGACCAGAGAGTAACTAAACAGATTCACAGTCTTCCTATGACAGAGGAGAGCTCTTGCAGTGGAGTGGGCGTATGCTTGGGTGATGGTTTGGGAATAATTAATGCTAGAGCACAGGATGCTAATAAGCACCATCTCTCCCCAAGGTACATTCAAAGCAAGAAGCTATAGAAACATAGAGTGAGAAAGAATATGCCAAACATTTTGTGATTGGACTTTGTATTTTCATTGCCTTAAGTGAGAGGTACTTAATTTTAAGCACTTAATTTTCCCATTATGGATGGGTGTCATTTGCAGCTCTGGACTGGCTCGGGATTTTTGAAATAGCTGGAGCATGATGAAGTTTAAATGAAGTCAGAAACCGAAACTTACAGTGGAAACTTTCTTAATATTTAATTTACTACCTCCAGAGCTAGTGGAAAAGGGCTGGGGGCAGAGGGAAAGGGAAGAATTATATTAATGAATTGTTCCGAGAGTATGTGAGTGGGTGTTTTAACGGAACAAAACAAAACCAAAAAAAAAAAAAAAAAGTTAATTTCATAAGATTTATGAACTTACTTTGCTATAAACTTCAGGGGTGTTTGCCAAACATTTTTCTTCCTTAGCACTTCATTTTCCTATAGGTGCTTTACCTACCAGTGCTACCTGTCATGGAGGATTAGCTTGCTAGTTTCACTGGCTTTGGAGGAATGGCTGTTTGCAGTGGGGGCTGGCGAGTTTTGTGACCTGCCCTGGAAGTCTGGGCTGCCCTGCTGGCACTGTGAGGGTGCAGGGTCAGGTCACTCCCAGCCTGTCACCTCCCTGATGCTGGGTTACCCCGCAGGATAGGCAGCTCCCCATTCCTGGGGCTGCCCACAAGGAATCCTCTTTGAAATACCTTTTACTGTGTAGGTGCCTGCACTTTGGGTTTTCATAGGGAGTGTACTGAAGTGAAAGTATTAGTGTTTGAAATGTTTCAGTGTTTCCTCAGATACGGTGTGTGCATTATCTTCTCCCACAGGTAGGCATGAATAGGTTAGCTGTTTTCTGCTTCTCCAGGGGTGTCAGAGGTCCCTCATCAAGTGCTTTCCTTGTGCTGCCTGTAAGCCACAAGGTGCACAGACGGGGCAGTAGCAGGTGTGTGACCCAGCAGAACCAGGTGCTCTGGAGCTGAAGCACACGTGCAGATTGTGCTGTTGTTGTGAGGCTTCTCTGCCCCTCTAATTGCCATACTAATGTGGATTAGTATTGAAATATTTGGGTGGAAAGTGTTCATATTATGTTGTGATATTTTATTTCTTTATGTGTGTGGGTCTGTGATGACTTATTCAGTCCTTATATGTCTAGAGTTCCTTGATTCAGGAAAGAAAGAACCTGAGTAAAAGACCCCAAAAATGGTGTGCTTGTGTTTCAGGGTGCTCAGTGCTGTTATGGTGAGGTGCTCAAGACCTGGTGAAAGGGGGGTGAGGTTGTCAAGCGAAGAGCAATTAGAGTTCTTCAGGGAACAGATGATCCCAGCTGTGTAATTAAAAACAGTGGTCTGCTGCTGCTGTCATTGCTGTTTGGGTTTGCAGTTAGAAGCAGAGCCAAGAAGGGCAGCAAGCAGCAGTCCCTCCCGCAGTGTGGCTGCAGGATGCAAAGGCCTGTCTGCTCAGTCATTCTTCCCCCTGGTACCTGCTTTGCCCTGCTTTTCAAGCACACCCACAGGAAGCTCCACCCCAGTCAAGGGAGCGAAGCATGTGCATGCTCTGGGGTGCTTGTTACTGTGCAGCCTGTTTCAGAGCACCAGGCATCCCTGTACACGGAAAAGCCTCTTGCTGTGTTCAACTAGATGCTTCATGGGTTTCTCTGAAAAAAGTGCTAACACAAGTCTTTAGTTACAAACAAAAAACAACAGAAAAACAACTGCTGTGAAGCAGCATCATTTGTACTGCTGGCAGTGAGTTGTAGAAATTGATTTTCCCCTAAGTTACAAAGTTTACTGTTCTTTTTTGCCTTTTTTGTTTTCCAGTTAGGTGTATCTGCACCATTTATTGTATGATAAAGCACCTCCTAGATGAATCCCTTTATTTAGGGGAATATCCCCATAGCTTCTCTCCTTTATCTTTCTTAATGATGACTTTGTTCTGCTTTCTGACGGGTGCCATGTATCGTGTGCACGTTAATAGATCTCTGTTGAAGTCTGCTTGCTCACAGAATTCAGAAGGGGAGCAAATGATGGGGTGTCTTGTAGCTGTAGAACTGCTGTAGCCATATTACAGGTGGAAAAACAAAGAAACCCCAAACCTGCTAGCATGAGGTAATTTTTCTGTGAGGAAAGATGATTGAAAAAACAGCAGAAAAGCAAGTCTGGCATAACTGTGACCCTTCAATTCTTTCAAGTCCTGTCCAGCTCTGTAAAGGAGTGCAGATGGCATTGAATTTTTGACCAACCTTTTCTTGGCTTGCTTGTTATGGTTCTTCAAGGATATTTGCATGCTTTGCCTGCAGCAAACCAGAATTTGCTTTTATGGTGAGATTTGAGTGACTCAAGAGAATTTCTGCTGTAGTTTTATTTAAATTCAAAACACGCTTTGATTAATCACATGAAGAGGGGTCATGTGGTCAGTATCCTCTGTTTTGCTTGGAAAATTATTATGCTTCCCATATTCAGCTTGCAAAGAGTAGTTGCTGGTGTGTTCGCTTGCTAGCACTCAGCTGTGATGGATGATTCAGGGTTCTAGGATAAAGACCTTTGGACTCCTAACTAAATTCCTGCGCTCAGCTTTTTGGCAAAGCAACTAACTGTGAGCTAGCATTTGTGATTGCCTTTTCAGTTCAGTTATGGTACATAAGGAAACTGAACTGTGGGGGAACAACCAGGCACCTCCATGAGTGCTTGCAGGTGAGCCATGGGGGTGGTGGTGTGCTGCTGGAAGTGTGTCCTTGGTGGCAGCTGGAAAGAGGGGAAGGAGTGCCTGCCCCAGAGTTTTAGTGTCACACAGCCGTGGACAGAGGTAGCTGGAGCTCTGCTGCCTCTCTAATTTAGAGCAGGCAAAAAGCATGTAGGTGGATTTCAGTGGGTGAATTTGGCTGCAGAGGCAGGGGTTGGTGGTGGACACCTGGAATGAGGAGGACCTTCAGCAAGCACTGTCTCACCAGCCAGAACTCTTCTGCCTTGGGTCTGTGAGTAAATGTGTTTTGGTAACATTGATGGAAATGAGAAGTTATCTTTCACCCTACAAAAACAGGCAAAACCTAAGTTAGTATGTTGGATTTCTTTGCTCAGAAGTTGGGAATCAGTAGGAGCGCAGTTATTCTTGCAGCAGTTCTCTTTTTGCAGTGTAGCCTAAAACACGGGCAGGTGGAGTGTGGTGGCACTTTATTGTAATGTCAGTTTGTAGGCAAACTGAATGGAAGCTTGTGTGGATAAAAGAATAGTCCTAGGTGGTACAAAATTTGGATCTGAGAATTGGATAACTTCAGCATAAAGAAAAAGGTTTCTACTGTAGGCTTAAGTAGAGAATAGTGGGGGCTTTTCATTTTTCACTGGGTTTTGACAGCATAGCTGCTACTTTTTTTTTTTTTTTGTTCTTTTAGAAATAATGATTCCTTAGGCTAATCTTGCTCTGAAGGGTCATTATGCATTTGCTGTTCGACTCTGCTCTGGACCATGCTGGCCAAATCCCAGATAATCCCCAACATTTAGTGAGATGAGAATTCCAGCTCTGGCGCTGGGCAGAGTGTTACAGGTCATGTGTCCATGTATATTGTATGGAGTGGGAAGATGTTCTTTTGGAGATGCCTGTTCTTAATATGGTTAGTCTTTGTCCCCTGAACCCCCTTCGCATTTCTTGGGATGGCCGTATGTTATCGCTCTCCTTGGAGATTATTTACTGTGCTTTAAGCTGTGCTGATTGCCGCGAGGTTGAGGCTGTCAGTATTATTTGGGTTGCCTTTGTAGCCTAAAAGTAAATATTTTTATCGTCGCCTCTATTCGTGGGAATTGCATGCACATGTTAACCACTCCTTGGAAACACCTTACTGTGGAAAGCACTACTGAGAAAATGCTGTAATCTTTGTTAAAGTGGGAATTTTGGTCTCTTGTTCCTTCTCACTTAAATTTCTCCTCCTGATGCTTGTTCACCTTGATTGCTTGGGAACATGCCTTTTTCTGGTGTATGTAGGAGGCTGCTGTATGAAGAGTTATCTTTAGTTTTGGATGGATGTTCTAGGGCACGGATGCTGAAGAAAATACATACGTACTCTCAGATGTACATTCACAAATAATTTCATTGATTAGGGGCCTAAAGGGCCCTAAAGGGCAAATTATTTAAATTTATTCATTACGTTTTTGTAACCCTAGATTTGAAGACTTTCCTGTTTTAATTAGAGGCATGGAAGAAGCCTGTATCTAGTTTATTCTGTGTACTGAAGAACAAGAAACATTTGGGTTTGGATTAATTAGAGCTAGCAGTAATAAATTGTTTTACCCATAGCTCTCAAACTTTGTCTTGAAGAGCAGATTCGTCACTGTGATTGAAGGTGGCATGAGGACTGAGTCATATACTCAGCCCCATCCAACACTTGCATATGATAAGTTTTAATTAATTTTAAATTTGGACTAAAACCCCATCTCATGATGATCTTTATTTTTATGGTAAGAGCTTGCTTTGTGTTTTTATAGTAAGACTGCATTTTGAGTGATTGCTGCATGGCATTTTAAGATAGCTTTTAATGGGGATTTTTTTTCTATAGAAGCTTTGTTTTGTGTTTTTATTAAAAAAATTACTCTTTTACTTGGAGACATTAAGGAATATTAAACTGAGAGATAATTTACCTTTTTTTTTTTTAATGCAATGTTCTTGTGTCCTATCGTGATTTTGAACAATGTTACCTTTGGGTACACGATGAAGGTGATGACAAGTTGATGAAGTATGACAACAAAGTGAGGCTTAATTTTAGTATATTTTGTACTTGGAAAGTTCACTAAGTTCTTTTAAATGCATCTGTTAGTTGCTTAACCCATGATTGAAGTGGAAGGACAAACTTCTGAGCGGGCAGAAAGTGTAATCATGAAAACTGAATAACAGCTTGTGATTATGGAATTGAAACTGCTGGTGAGAATTTTTATAGTGGCATGTAGTTTATATAACTAACCAAATTAAAATTTAACCATATGTGAATATCTTTCCTCTTATGGAATACGTTTACTGAAAAAAAAAAAAAAAAAGAAAACAAATCCCAAAGGAATTCAGCAATTACAGGGAGTGCACTGCATTTGATCTCTTACCAGTCTTTTGCTAATAGTATTTTAAAGTATGAATTTAATTTTAATGCGTACATAATTCTCTTCTATTTCCACTTGTTTGATTTGGTCTGTGAGAGCAGAGCAACAGCTAATATCTGTGTTTATCAATATCTGCTTCCGCATCACCACCTCCTTGGGAGAGCTTTTGCTTTCAGAGCAGTGTTTCAAAAGCACTTTTCTAAGCTCAGAGTTGAGCTCTTCTCCCTGAAGCTGGCAGGACAGCTGGTTCTGAGGGGTATGGAGGGCTGTTTCTATTTACCTGCTGCTTCTTCATAAGGAAGAAAATGTCTGAAAAGAGGAGGGGAGTAGGGCTAAAAAAACTTGCTTTTTCCATAGAGCTATGTAACTCCTCTTTGGCAACTTGATATGAAATCCTGATAAAGAGAAAACAAGAACTTTCTCCTTTGCTTAGTTGCTTTATGTGGGCGTTATACCTTCTCAACTGCACTTAGGGCTGATTCCTACTTTTTAAGATGCCAGTGAGCTGCCACTCTTGATGTAAAAGCCTGTTTCCAAAAACTTAAGCTTTTTCTACACAAAAATCAAAATGTACTTGGGAAAGCCTAAGAGCTTCCATGTGGAATCAGGCTGCAGATCTGTACTGCCTAGGCTGCTGTCTTTAGTACTTGTCAGTGACTGAGAAAAGGATTAAACACACATATACAGACAAAAAGAGAGACTTCCCATATTACCAACCCTTGGCAGCTGATGCTGGGGGTTTGCTCTGGGTGCTTTTTTTTTTGTTTTTTGTTTTTTGTTTTTTGTTTTTTTTGACTGAGGTCGCATCCAGTTCATCCATACTTAATAATCCTTATGATGTAAAGCATGTTTCCACCTTTGGCTTCAGTGGCATCCAGTGGGAAGGAGTCTGGCTGTGTGAAAAAGTACTGGTTGAACTTGCTACTCAGTAAACAGTGGTAGGAGCACCATGGTGTGACTCTTCAGGGCAGAGGAGCACTCAAGAGCTGTCTGCAGCTGGCACAGTCTCATCTTTCCTGCCATTCTTCCCCTCTCATTTCAAGATAGCAAAGTTGCACCTCAGCAGCTTGATGACCTGTGGGTTGTGTTGCATGGATTCGCAGCCCACTTCCATCTGCCGGACATAATTAATGATCCGTGTGTGTCCATCTATTACAATATCAGGCTAGTGTAAACAGTCATTTTTCCTTTGGAAGCACAGCTGCTCAAAAGCATGCTATCACCAAATTGGTATTTGTTTTAATCTACAAGTTGGAAAAATACGTTTTTCTGATTTATTAGACTGTCAGGAGGGCTCCCTAAGTCAAGCCTGAATTTTGCTGTCTCCTGCAATCCCAACTGGGACTCCCTTCCAAAGCTTCTATGAATCCCATTTTTGCTGAAACAGTTTCATATGTTCTGCTGTTAGAAAAAGAACACTTGAGATGAAAATTAGTTTGTTAAAGGTAAATTTTGGTCTTAAGCCTAAGATTCTTTTTAGCCATGAAAGAGCTCTTATTCCTGAATTTCTGCAGTTCTTTTCATGCTCCACAACAAAGTACAGGATTAGTTTTATGAAGAATCAAAGCAAGTTTTAGGTGTTGCTTGCCACATGGTGTATGTTTGGTATAGTTTCTCAACTGTAGGGTTATCTGATGTAATTTTTTATTTTGGCTCTCCAGCCTGTATTCTAAGTGTATGGATTTCCTTGGCTTCAAACTATTTTTACCCTTTGTGGAAGGAGAGAAGAGAAAAAGCAAAAAAGGCAGATATAAATGTTTCATGTTATATTCTCGTGCATGCGTGGTATGTTCTCATGTATGCATGGTGTACTCTCATGCATGCTTGGTATATTCTTGTGAACTCAGGTGTTCATCAGATCAGTAGGGAGGAGAGTTTTTTCTAGAATTGGTGTCCACCAAGAATTAGCAAATTTGAATAGCCCAGGAAGGCGGGAACAAAAGGATGTGACTCCTGCTGCATATGTCTGTCAGGAAGACCAATGAAACTGTGAAGAAAGACTGAATTTTTGTATATGTTGTTTTTGGCATCTGGTTGGTGTGCAAAAGACTTCAATTTTTATTAGGAAGAATGCTTTTGGCTATTTGCTTCTAACTTCTGAACATTTTCAGCAGCTTCAGAAACCAACATTTTGCAGAAATAAGGTTTGGGTAATTGCTTCTTTGCACTTTGTTAGTAAAGAGTGAGAATTATGATTTTCACTAATAAATATTTCCAGGATATAGTAATCTGCAATAAAATATGGCATGCACTGAAGGTTTCCCAAGATATGGAATACATTTTTGATATTTTTCAGAGAGTGCGTAATCTTATTTTTTTTTCCAGGATGGATTTGATTAAAAAAGGGGTTTTTTTTCTCCCCACACCAGCAGTTGGTGACATAGTTTGCCGAGCATGCAGTATATAAACAGATGAAAGCTATTTTTGATGTGTCATTGTCTCAGCAAGACGGGAATTGGCAGCACCGATGAAATGACAAGTACTTGGCGCTGTCGACTTTACCACATGGCTGTCAGTCTAGCGATTAAAAAGAACTGGCAGGCGACGATTGCTGTGGTTTTAAGCAGAGGAGCTGATTTTCTGCTGTAGAGCCTGATTCTGCACATTTTGACTCATGTTGAGGTGCTGAAATCAGGTGACTTGGCTCGAGTGAGGGGAGGGGTTGCTGGAACATCCTGCAGGATTGAGTGCTCAGGAGCAGGTCTGGTGCTGTGCAAGCCCCCCTGTTGTGGTACAGGGCACACAGGGATGCCCGGACACAGGGACACAGAACAATGCAGGACACACAGACACGCACAAATGGCATTCAGGTCGCCACCTTCTGAGCCAGAAGGATTTGAGCCTTGAACTGATCCTTGGGTACAAATCCTCTGAGTCTCTGAACTCTGGGCTGGAGTTGCATTTGCTTTTTACAGCATTGCTTCTAGTTCGCCTCGGAAACGAGGATAAGTTGTTTTATACTGCTTTCTCTGGAATGGGGGTCTAAAATAACTGTCCTCTTTAAGGTACTGTGCTGAGTGATTTCATCTTTTAAATTAGAAAGTTAGAGGAACACCATTAATGAAGAGCCTGATCTGTTGATGGCTACAAGGAGGGCAGAAAACATGCCTAAATTTAGGATAATTTTCTCTCCCCCTGGATGGGGGATGTGTATGTCCCAGCAATGCCGCTCTCTGTGGTGAAGGGGTAACATTGTTGCATAAAAGAGTTTTCTTTATTTATTTTAGTGGCACAGTTTAAAGGCTAATTGGAAGGGTACTCTTGGTCTGTGCCGAAGTGCTTAAAGGGCTCCTTGTGGCTGGGTGAGCAAAGGGCCTTTGTTCCGTGTGCCGGCACGTGACGGCAGCCAGGGGATAAATAGCGACAAGACGTGTGCACAGCAAAGCCTGACTTATCTCTGCAGCCCCCCTCCCTGCCATCCCCACCCTCCCACCCTGCTGCAGGCCCTCGGATGAGTTTTTTATTTTTTGTTGTTAAATATGATCCGGTTTTTTCTCCTGTAGTTAAATTGGGGGTGAGCGGAGGAAGCGGGGGAGTGCAGAGGGCAATCTCCATGCCGGTTAAGACGAACTTGCCAAAGACTTTCTAATGCTGTAGAAAGGGCAGCTCTCCAGGCGTCTGTAGGATTTTAATGAGTGTAGCTGATGGCTCGGTTAGGGCTTTTCTTTCCTTTTATGACAGATTGCTGATACCCATCCAGGAAATCTAAATGCAAAAGTCATTTTGTGGCTGCACCGTTGTTCTCCTTGTGCATCTCTCCAGGTGCAGCCACTGGTGGGGACGGTGGGAGCTGCATGTTGTGTCCCTGCAAGGTCCTGCACATAGTCCTGGTCACAGCCCCTCTGGTTTGTGTGTGGGCATCTCCCTCTGCCAGCACATATGTAGGTGATGGGTGCTGGTACCCAGGCTTGAGGAGCATGCTCCTACCAACCCACCAAATGAACCATCTGTCTTTAATGGCCTTTCTAGCGGGAGTTGGGCAGTTTTGGGTTTTTAAATTTTTTTTTCCTCCCTCCCTCTCAGTCAGGAAATTTTTCAGCATTGTGCCTGGTGGTTTCATGTTACAAATCCTCTCAGCCGGCTTCTCATTTTTTTGGCCATTTTTCTGACCACCTTGTACTGGCTGTAGGAAAAGGGCGGGGGGAAAGCTGCCCTTGGGATCTGAGATTTGACTGCTGCCCCTGTATTTTTACCTTTTCCTGCTACTTCTTTTTTCAGGCTCAGTTTTAAGTCTCAGTTGCCAAATGTTTGAAACGAGATGGCTAGGTCTACTCAAACCTGAACCCACTTCAACATTTCAGACTTATCAGAAGTGTGTTAAGGGATTTAAAGTTGCATGGCCATTTCAGAAGTGCAGCAGGTATTAATTTCCTGAGCTCCATCATTTATCTTTATGGAGAGAGCTGGACCATTGCACATTTTTTACCTACATTTATCTGATGAAAGGAAGAGGGCATGAAATACAAGTCCTCAGTTGTTTAGTTCTGGTCTCTTTTTTTTTTTTTTTTTCTTTGGTTTTTGAGGGCATCAAGAAAGAAATGTGGGGGTGGGTGTCTCAGAGTTACCTGAAGCTTTTGAACTTTTGGTGGCCAGGAACAATACAAATATGAAGGGAGGGTGAATTCTTGCCATCACTGGTCTCAGGCTGGTGATGCACAGAGCTTACAGCAGCTTCAAAAAGCTGTGAAAATACTTTCTTTAGGTTATGCATGGGCTTTTGGGTTTTGGTTTTTTTGTTTTAAATTCTTTATTTAGGAGCTTAGGAGACATTTATTTGTTTTAAGGGAGGAGTGAGTAGCCATTAGTGACCATCAGTGATTCCTGTATTGCATGCTTTACCAGATACTATGTAAAGCTCCTAGCTACTGTTTTTTTATTCAAACACAAAATCCAGCTCTGTCCTACAAGTTTTCCACACCTTTGAAACGTAGCACTATTTCAGGTACAAGTGACTGATGGCTCTGCTCCCTCATGGAGTATTGGTGTTGTTTTGCTCAGCACATCCATTTTCTCTGGGTGGCTGGGCTTCAGGGAGGTCCTGACTTTGCAGCACTGCAGATTCTCACAACAGGTTAGGCTTGCCACGAGTTATGAAAATAACAGGCTCTTTTCACAGCTTTTAATACTAAAGTTTAGTCAGAACTTCTTGCAACTGACGCTTCAGCGCTCTTGGTTCTTACGGGAATGTTTATGTTTGGGCGGAAAAAACCAGGCTATTGACCCTGGATATTTTATAAGAGAAGAGAAAATTATCTGTTCATTAGCATTGGTATTGCCAGTTGTTACAAGTATAATATTACATGTCATTGTCCCTTGGTGACCTGTAGCTGTTACTGGAAGTGTCGCTGTATGGTTCGTGGCAGGCTTTAAGTAGCTCCTGGTGATCATTTCTTCCCCTCACCTTCCATCTGTTGCCCTTGTGGAGCTGTTGGCATTTTACCTGTGTCCAGAGGAGCCCTGGAGAAGGGACTGTTTGGGACTGAACCCTGATGGATAGGAGTAACCTGTGGCTTCTCTTCCTCTGGCTGCCCCACGCTGGCATTAGGGAAGACTTAGCTTTCATTATGGGAAAATTGCATTAAATGTGTTCTTTTGATTGCTGCCCTCCTGTTGTTAGAGTGCATTTATGCCAGATAAAATACCTGGGTTTAGAGGGGTGTTGAGGACACAGGCTGAAGGAATGGTTTTTATTTTGTGTATGTGACTTGGACAAGAAGTCTTTGAATCTCTCCTGTAGTTTCTAAATTAACTCCCAGGGAGAGTAGGGCCTGCAGCTCTTAGACATGACAAGTGTGATTACTCACGTGCCTTCAGTTTTTGAGAAGGTTTAAAGAAACTTGTCTTTTTGGAAGGTCTTCTGAAAATCACTGACTGCTTCTTTTTCTTTTTCTTTTTTTTTTTTTTAAATTACTTTGAAGTAACATTGAGTGTTACCATTTAATCTTTCTTATGCTGATGATGAAAAAATGCCGTTGCTAGTGTGACACCATTTCAGAGGCAGTGAGGTTTTGGGGACTGCCTTACTAAAGGCAGCAGGTCTTTTTTTTGGTTTCCCTCCCTTCCTGCTGTGCTCTTGCTGGGGAACACAACTTGTTCCCTCCTGCCACAGAAAAGGCTCTTTGATCCAGGCCCTTGGGGATGAAGCTGGTGGAGATTTTGGGGGTGCCCTGCAGGGCAGCAGAAGCCCAGGAAGGTGATTAGCTCAAAGGAGGCACACACAGTTTGTATCTGGGTACCAACATGGTAGTCCCTAGGCCCTTGTGTCCTGTGATGCACTGGCATCACTGCTGGCAAGGTTGCTGATGGTCCTGTCGTATCAACACATCTCCTGTTGCTCTCCCAGTCACTTCTCTGGAAAATACCAGACATCCTCTCCTGACTTGAGCAAATGTCAGGTCTTGTTACTAATCAGTTTTTTCCTTCTTTTCCCCACTATGCTTCCTGTGAGAAGTCCCTGTGCTAGCCTTAAGAAGTGGATCAGTGCTTGAATTTTCATCCCTGTAAACATGCTCCTCCCATGTGCTGACTTACAAGTCCCATTGAAACGTCTTATGCTGCTACTTGGTTTTTGAAGTATTTCAGATAGGTTCTCATTGTCTGTGGCTGCATGCTTGTTTATTTACTTACTTATCCGGGTGCCCTTTGGTCGGCTGGAGGGCTTCAGTCATTTTTGGCTGCACTTTGGTAGATCCTTTAAGTGTGGTTAGCAAGCATGCTTAAGCATGGTTTAAAATTCTTATGGCTGAGCAAAATTACAACACGCTTCTGCCAGCATTGTGGGTGCCAAATGGTGTCAGAACTGTCTGAAAAAACTTGTTTTGAAATGATGGAGAGTTGCAGCAGTCAGGGACACTTGGCCGGGCTGGCCTGTGTTACAGCTTGAGTTGGCCACAGCCACATCTGAGTGCTGCCCTGCTCCAGCCTGCTGGCCTTCTGTGCCATGGATAGCTGCCCTGCCTCCCTTTAGGGACAAGGAGGCTTTGGAGGTGAGACAGGACTTGGTACAGGTTGATGGAGAAGAGACAGGAGGAAGGAGCAGAGGGGCTTTGGCTTGGAAGGGTTGAGATTGATTCACTAGCATTGGATGTTAGTTGGGACAATCATCTGTATTCATGTGTGTCATCCTGGGCTTTCAGTAGGCACTTTTCATAATTGTTTTTGTAATAGTAGGCTAACCTTTCTGAGGGGAAAAAAGTGCCAGCAGGTTTAAGAATAAAAGTCTGGCTATTGTAAAGGAAAATATGTTCTCAGCACAAATGGGTAATTATCTCCCAGAGCTTGGTCTTATCTATTCTCAAAGGATCTGATGATACCATCTTGGTGGCATTTCCTCAGGAAAGTTTGTAGCTCCGATCCCCTACGCCACCCTGGCCCTGCCCGAGCCACTGGGAAGTGGGGGTGTGAGGAGTGGGGGAAGGGAAGACCATATGGACATGTTTTCTGAGGGAGACAGGAAGCAAAACAGGATTCATTGCCCCCTTCACCTCCACTTTGCTCCACTGAGTGCCCCACTGAGAGCACGGTGGGCATGACGGTGTCAGCAGAGGTCTGCACACACGTCCCCCTTGGCGCCTTTGCCTGGGCCATTGTGTTCATGTCTGCAGTGTGCTAATCTCCTGCATGTGATCGCTCTCCTTTCCGTGTCTGGCCTAAGTTACTTAACAACCAGCAGATTAACCTTAGGAAGATTTCCTCTGGTTTGAGGGGGAAGCCTGTTCTTTTCTTACTGAATGTGGGATTCAAACCTTATGTAAGGGACCAAAGGTGTTGACTGCAGTCCTTGGATATGGGATGCATGGCAACGTCCTGTGTTACTGGGACTTTTTTTATAGTGTAGGTCATTTGAAGGGGGTTTGGATTTCTATTCTCCTCCCAGCCAAGATTGGTGAGCTGCAAACTGTATTAAGGAAATTACATATGCCGTATTTTCTTGCCCCTGAATAGATAATTTGTGTGTACGTGTTTGTGTGTATGTATATGTGTGTGTGTGTACATGTATGCATGTACAGATAAACAATCCATTAATGGCAAAGAATTTCAGGAGATCATCCAGTCCTGTGCCCCAAGACTGGAGAGCTTTGGTCTGTTAGGCTGTTCCTGATGGCTCGTTTGTGTAGCCTCTGCTCTCATGGTACTGCATCCTCAGGTGGTCTGTTTCTGCAGGTAACCATCATTGAGAAGGAGGACCCTGTAGTATGTAGCAGCATACCCCCTGATTTTCAGCTGATAAATGAAAATCATCAGGAGTTTGTGTCTTATCCTCAAGAGACATGCTAGTTTTAGTAGGAGTGCTGCAACCTTCACCTCGTCTGCTCCTCCTTGTCAGGAATCCTTGACCCTGTCTAATTTTGTTTTCTGGCTGCAGATTCTCAGCCTCCAAGCTCAGCAGCACTGGTTTCTGAGCTGTGGATGTTCATTTTCCTTTTCTTCCCCCACTCCTCAACAAAGAAACAAAGGAGTTTTCTGCCAGTTTGGCTCTCTGGCAGTGGCCACTGCTGCTGTGCCTGAGGCAGAGGCTGGAGGTGCCGGGAGGGGAGCTGGCAGAGACCTGCTCCTGGTGGCAGAAGCTCACCCTTAGATGGGTTTATAGCTGAATCCCCAAGTCACACCCACAGACATCTGCTCAGCTCTGGTCTGAGTGAGGCTGAACTGCTGGTGCCCTGGTGATGGGGCGAAATGTGGGTCTAAGCTGTGACTCACAGCACTACAGTCTGCTCAGGATAGATGGGCTTAATTTGGTGCCGAGGGACTCAGGAGGAGTTGTTGCACATACATGGGCTTCCCGTCCTGCTGCTTCGAAACCCTGCTTTCTGCTTACGTTCTCACATGCTTTCTTACCCTTGGCTTTTGCCCATTTTTTGCCTGTTTCATCTTGCACATAGCAGCTTCCCTGCTTTGCCTCCTTACCTCCAGACAAGGACAGGAGCTAACGTCTTGCAGTTTGGCTGAAGCTGAAAACAAAACAACCTTCTCTTAAACACCCACTTGGTTTTGGTGGGCAAGGTGGTAAATCTCTATGAAGGAACATTTGCACCACTCTTGCTTTCCTCTTTTGGGTTCAATACTTCTTTTTTCAAATATGGTAATTAGTGAAAGTGATCAAGTCACCCATGAATACAAGTGATCCTGTACTTTAAGAGAAGTAACTTCTGGCAAGCTAGACCTTTTCATTTCCTCTGGCATCAAAAAAAGGTGACTTACTCTATCCATAAACACCATCAACCTTTCTGTTTCCCTGGCTTTAGCTGAAAGAATGTCCTGAATAGTCCTGCATTCATCTGGCTGCTGTGAGAGAGCCTGCTTTTGTGGAGGCATGTTATGAAAAGGCTTAAGTTACAGTTATGTTGTCCTCAAAGAACCAGAATTTGTTTTCATAGCTGAGGACGGAATAAATGGATTTCTTTAAATGACAGTATTTTTAGTAATATTGTGGGGAGCAGAGTAGTAATAAAATTGTCTACAGCTGAGATAACATTTTATTTTATTTACTTATCTGTTTTTTTTCCCTGTTTGAGCTAGCACAAGGCATTGTCATCGCATGAGCACAGCAGAAAGGTCTGGTGCTAATTTCTGTTCTTCAAGAAAGGGACGAGAGCTGAAGAAACTCCACACTGCTATTGAGCTCCTGATCTTTATTAGCAGCCTGTGATCTAATCTGCTTGTTCTTCTTGTTAATGTGGTTTTCTTCCTCTTCACTATGTTACAAGTCAGCTGAATGCACATCCATCCATCCATCCATCCATCCATCCATCCATCCATCCATCCATCCAGTCCATACTTTTGGTAACAGCAGCTAAATACATGGGACCAGGAGTCTGTCTTAGCTTTTCCAAATTACTTCTCAGTTCCTTGGCACCTCACTGAATACCCGCCTGGAAAGGGAAAAGTAGATATTTTTCTCCTCCTGACAGGGTTCATCACAGTTCCAGTCACACAGCACAATGGTAGTTAATTGTGGAGCCATGCTGAAAGTGATGTCCTTGGCAGCAGTAAATTTTTCTTGTTGGAATTTTGGCATGGAAGTGGCTTTCAGCAACCCAGTACTCATGAACCTACTTCCTTAATTTATAAATACTAAATTAGAAGAATTAAATGTCTTCTGATTTTAGTCTTTAAGCCAATGAAAGTGAAGTAAATCATGGTTATGGATGAACTGCTATGTAAACTTGCTGCTGTAAAATACTCTGCCAAGTAGAATACCATAACAAAGTAAATCCCGTAAGCCTAAAGCTTAATTATTGATTTGATTTAGGCATATATACAAATGCTAAGAAAATACTATAACTTTGGGTTCTAGTATAAGTTGTAATTCAAGTTGTAAAACAGTTTCCATTATGAGCCTCAGATTGGAAACCCTTTTTTTTATCATTTTGGATTTTTTTCTTTCCTGTTTTGGCTGACAGTTTGCATCTGGCTTGTTCTTTCTAGAGGTTGCCTTGAGTGTTTGTGCTCCGTGATTTTGTTCTGGCCTTGGAAATCAGGAGGGTGATAGGAATTAGTTCCCTCCATCTGACTGAATTCTATCCTTTCTTTTATAGTGGCTTATAGCAAACATTGTAAACTAGAGGAGAAATTGGCATTAGGGAGAACTTGATAGCTCTTTAGATCTGGAAATATTTTGGTATTGATAAAGCAGTCCTTTAGTGGAAGAGAGCCCTGAGAAACTGTCTCCATCAGAACGTCACAATATTTTCTTAGAACAAGGACTGTAAATAGTATTACAAACAAGATAGGTTAGAGCTGTGGAAATTCTAACAAAATCATGTTTATGGGGAGACATAGTGTGTTTAATAAACATTGTCAAAATTTGGTCATGGAATACCTCCTCTGAGCCCTGCAGCAGGAGGAGCAAGCTTCAAGAAATGATGTTTTTTTGTGTTTGGTGTATTTTTGGGGGTGTATGTGGGTTTTTTAAATGGATTTTAATACTTTTCTTGTCTGCATGGTTTCTTTTTGAATGCCACAACTGTATTTTGATCACATTAGAGAACATTTTACTAATCCTAAACATCCAAAGGTTTTTCCTTCCAGGCTACCAAGTGGCTGGGAACTTGCAGGACCTGAGTGTTGGACATAAGGCAGCCAGAGGAAAGAGCTGAATTTGGAGCGATGTTTGTTCAGGCCAGGCATTTTCCAGATGGGCATTTCTGCCCTAACTGGGACAGGATTAAACTCTTGGAGTCTTTGCTGTCTGGCATAGCTGGAGTGCACATGCTTTCCTGAGCGAGGGCACCAGGCCGGGAGCGCTTTGGCCGAAGTGGTTTGCCTGTGTGGGTGGCTGGACGGTGCCTGACACAGTGCTGATTTGGGCATGATTTGAGGCCTCTGAGTGGTACTGCAGTGTAAATAAGAAGTAAATTGATGCTGAGCCCCACTCTCATGCTAAGCCTGTGTAAATCCATTCAGTCCAAACAGCCTGTTCCAACTTTAATTACTGTTCAGTGTGAGCTTCCCCCAGCACCCAGACCACACTGGTAGCTAGCTGGTGGAGAGGCTGCAGCCTTATCTTTTCCCTTCCTTTGCAGAGTTAGCTCTCTGGTTCCCTTGTGTTCCTAATTGAAGAATTCATGTTGAGTTTCCATTGGATGTGCATCAATTTGTGCCTCTCTGAGCTCTGGGGATGTCCCAAACTCCTCTAATCTGCCTGGAGTGCAATTCCGTAGGGAAGGGCTGTTTTGGCTTCCTGTGCTTCGTGCTGGGTCGGATCCTCAGGACGTGGCTGGTGGGGAAGTTGTGTGAGCTGCAGGCTTCCTGCTCACCCCATGTGAGGCATGTCTGCCTCACACTGTCCCTGTGTGGTTTCTTTAACTGTTTCCCGTTGGGAGCTGGTGACATCATTTATATTTTCAGTGATGCAGAAAAACTGCCTGGCAAATCCAGCCTTGTTCATTTGTTCCTATGGACATCTTGTACCTTGAAAAATAACCTGCAGAACATCTGCGTGCAGGGGTGTGTTTACTCATGCTATAGATATCCGCTATGAAGTTTCTCCCATCTGTGCTTCTGCCTAGATGGATTAATTTAATTTATAGCTTGCTGCAGCTGCAGAAGTGGGAGTCTGTCTGTTCTACCCGCAGACCCAGGGCAGGCTCTTGCTCAACCTCTGCTCCTTTTTCTAGCATTTTTCTGAGGTTTAGGATCCTCTTTGATCCTTGGCTTGCCTGGGAAGGAGTGAACTGTGTAAACCTGAAAGTAATTGGTTGTTCTACTCAATAGAAAAGGCTCTCTCTCTTTTTTTTTTTCCTGCAGTAGCTTAATTTTTGCCATGATCTTCCCCCTTGCTTTGCTATAACTGTTGTTGTTTGGGCATAGTAATATAAAACGGGTAACATTGGGGGTATAAAATAGTTCTTTATAAATACTGCACATGCAAGTTCTACATCCTCCACAAGTCCTTGCTGTAAGCTTGGTCTTCTTTTAAAATGCAGGAAACCTGATAGCTTAAGATAAATGGGATAAAGCAGATTGTTGGTATCAAACCCAGCACTAGAAAGAGACAGAGAAGGGGCTCAGGGAGGAATTGCACTTCACATTTGCATGTGATGTGAGGTCAGATATGGCATTTGTGCTGAGTGGTGCTTTGGTGACCTCTGTCATTCTGTTGAATGACTAATCAAATAGATAGTTAAATGCCTTCCAGTCCAAATTGTTAGTCCTCCTTTCTCAACAAAGAGAAGAATAACACAATTTTAGCCCACTGTGCTGTTCCCTACTGTGCTATAGAGTGGCCCTCACAGAGGGCTTTATGTTAAACTCGGCATAGGGAGAAGATAATTAGACTGTTGCTCTTTTTTCTTACTGTTCTGTTAAATTCACGATGCACTTTCCTCTAACCAGTGCTCATTATAGGTGATCTTATAAACTGCCCTGCTAACGTACCTTAGTAATATTGTAATGATTCAGAGACACAAAAGCACCAGGCAGAGGGCGATCTTAGGACCTGATTAATGATGTCTGCTGCTCCTAGGGGAGGGGGGTGACAAGTCCTTCCTGCTGGATGCGTGGTGCAGTTTCTTTAAATAGCTGTAACTCTGGCAGCTGAGCGGGGAAGGAGGATGAGGCTGTGTGCCCACTGAAGTGTCACGGGAGGAGTGGGCTACACCTAAGTTCTTGGTGGTCCTGTGTTACAGTGTTGAATGAATCATGACCTGGGGAGCTGAGGATCTCTTGCTTCAGTGCAGCTCCTCAGGGGTCTCAGCTTGCTCTGCAAAAATTGTCATTCGAGGGTAGGATGTAAATCTGCAGCAAATGCTAGGTGGGTTTTGGGCTACAGAAGAGGGTCCCTGTGGGTGGAGGGTGCTGCACAACCCCAGGCTGCTCCTTGTTTCTGGAAACTTCTTTCTTGGATTTGCAGAATTTTAAAATAACTTGGCATAGAGTGAGCCATCAGTTGCGAAGTGTGGGAGGAGTTGGCCTGCATTAAAGGCAATCTTTTCTCACCACCCCTGAAATACAGAGCCTTCAGAGGATCTAGTGACTTTTAATTTTAGAAACAAGAACACCTTAGATCTGAAAGTACACCAGCAGCTCCAGCTCTGAGCCTGGCAAGGTGTAGAAGTGACAGTGCTGAAGCAATGGAGTTTTGTCTTGAAGGACAAAATGTCTCTGCAGAGAGGGAATTCAGAAATTTATTTTGTTTTGCTTTGCTTTCAGGCTTATGTATAAATATCTGAATTTCCTCAACATCAGCAAATCTTGGCTTTATACCCTCTTGAAGACAAACACATGATGCTGTTAATATTTGTTAAACTGACCTTCCATTACTAAAAAAGCTACTTTTTTTGGAGTCTGTCTTAACCTGCTCACTCCCTTTTGCTGTGCTGAAGGGAAGTGCAAGAATTAAGAATAATCCTTCCTGTAGCCCCTTTCTTCCTTTCCCTGTTTAACGTGGACAACATTAATACTCAGAAGCTCAAAGTCAGCGTGCATATATTCTTTGAAAAACAATACCACCTTTTCAGGAATAGGAGGGTTTTTTGTGTTTGCATGGGGTTTTTTTGTTTTGTTTATTTGTTTGTTTGTTTTATTGTTTTTGTTTGTTTTTTTTGAATATAGGGGCTCAAGAGTGAGAAATTAAAAGGTGGCGAGATCTCATCTCAGGTGAACTAGTAGTAATCAGTAGTGCCTTTTTGAATAGGCACGCCTCTTCCTTTTCATGCTGTCTGCCAAACTCTAGTGTTTGCAGCATGCCTTTTTATGAAGGCTGGGAAGCCACGCCTGCTGCTCGTGGCTCCTTTGTTCCAGCCATCTTGAGGCACTTCCACAAAGTCAGAGGGATTGAGCCTGCTTTCAGGGGTCACCTCAGCCCAGCTGCCTTCAAAACCAAGGTGTACCCAGCGGGGACACTGCCTTTGAGCTGTTGTACCGGGGGTATTGCTGGTGATGCCATTGTACCTCAGGGGCAGTGAGATGGGACCCATGTCCTACTCTCTTCCCCTCCACCCTCTCCCTTCTGCTTCTGTCCAGCAAGGAGAGGTATGCTGGAGCATCCTGTCCTGCCTGGCCCCCAGCATCTGCCCCAAAAGGACATAGACCTCTAACAGGACTTATGTTCTTTTCTGCTTGTCCAGAGATGTCCCACAAGGCATCAATCACCTGTATTTAGGCTACAGAAATTGAACTGCAGGATGCTGGCAGTCTGGTCTCAGCCTCATGCTGGAGGAAGAGGAAGTCTGACTCATCTTCCTTGGTTTTCCCTCAGCACCCATGATTTTGTCTCTTTGCTTCTGTGGTGTCATCTGCTCTTCTCCGGATCTGGCATGGCATTGAATGTGCCTGATGCTTCTGATGGATGTGTCCGATGCTGTTTCCTGGTCTCAAATAGCCACTCAGTACTGAGAAACTGCAAATACTCTTGTAAGGCCTTAGTCCTGGTAATATTCAGCTGTTCTTTAATAGGTGATCTGTCTGTAGCAGCTTTCACTCAAGAATATTTAAGCACTTTTTAAACTAAACATTAATTAATCACATCTGACAACATAACTATGGAGTTAGTATTTTTGTGGATTAAAAGAAAGCAACTGAAAAAAACCAGAAATTTGAGTTACATTTTCAGAATTGCACAGGAGATCCACAGCTGAAGTGGAAATGTGTCATCTCCTTCCAGACCTCTCTTCTTGACATGCATTGTCCCATCTTCCACTGTCTTGTGGTGACAGACAGCCCAGATTTGTGTGTGTGTTCATGTGTCTCTTTCAGTGTGCCTCAAATTGCCCAAGACGGTAATCCCTTTCTGAATTTAAGTTTTGAAGTTTCTGTTAGTTTTCATGGTAAAGCTGGAAAACTAGAAAAGGGGGAGGGGGGGTAGGGTGGGAGGATCAATGTCTGGAGTTTATCCTGGGAATTCACTCTACTGGATCCTGGCAATGTGCACATCTCCGTGTTGTCTTCCAACCCCAGGACCATTGTTGTTACGTGTACTTTTTCATCGGCCTTAACTATCTCAGTTTTCTAGACTGGAGAAGCAAATTTTGGATATTGCAGCAGACAAACGACACAGAAATTATTTTTCTTCCCATCTTTGAATATCAGGCCCTGTTTTTTGCCCCACTGAATTTGAGGTACCTGTATTTTCATGAAGACCTTCCATCACAGCCAAAGTGGTGGAAGGACAAGTAGAGTCCAGTCCTGGAAGTGTCTGTGTCTAGCTGTGGTGGAGAGAATCATCGTTAACTCTCATTAATGGCATCATTAAATGGATAAGCCTTCTTTAAATCTAGCTTTGAGGAACCAAATTATCTTAACCTTATATTGGCAATAAGTCACCAACACTCTGGAGGCACTGGTGGGTTTTTTTCCCTGTTAGGAATGAAATTTGGCGCTCTAAAGGGAGATTTACCTGGGCAAAAGGCATATATGCAGGTTGTGATGGTAGATGGGATTGCTAAATGCTGGCCTTTTCTCATCCTTATAATCTCTTATGTGCACACTTGTTTCCTGGACTTGTCTTATGTAAGGGCTTGCTGTCGTGTGTTGCCTTCCTAGCAGTGACTAGGCAGGGACCTTTTGTGAGGATTAATGGTGCTGGAAGCAGTCCTCTTTTTCTTCTTCCCTCCTTGCTATTTCTTTGACTGTTCCTTCTAGCTTTGTGGAGAGGGTACCACCTCTTTGTCATGGTATATCCATGAGAAAGATTTTTGTCCAAGTTTGGATGTTCAAAGAGAGCAGAGATGTTAGGAAGGAAGCTCCATTGGCTTGGAGAGTTTTGCCACCCTCCCCTCCCTTGGATGATTTTTAGATTGCTCTGAGTGAGTGGCACATGGGATCCAGTATCAGGTAATCTTGATTGAAGAAAGAAAGGCTTTGCTCATCATTCACGAGGTGATTCTAGCTGGGGGAAATGAAATGCTAACAATACTTTATTTATTAGGTGTTCTCTCTTGAGATTCTGTTTTCTGAGATGAAGGGAGTCATCATGGCTGGGAGTACTGAAGATCTGTTGTGGAGGAAGAGATGAAAGATAAGGCTGTACTTGCACCTACATGCCATAAATTCAGTTCCCTTGCCATTGACCCATCTAGCAGTAAAAACACAGTCTCTTTGTGTTTACAGTTGTTACCTCCTATCTCCCAGAGTTCTGCCAAAGCTGTAGCTGGTGTGGCTCCCCAGGGTAGCTGTGCCGAGCCAGACTTGCAGACCTCCACTTGGTTCTCCCTGGGGCTCATCTGTCCTCTCTGCTGTTTTTGACCCGCTCTTTCTCTCAGGTCTCCTCCATAGAGCAGCCTGGAGAAATGTAGCCCAAAGGCCTTCTTTTTAAGTGAATTTCCTTGAAGCAATCTGACTTCATTTAAGCATATCATGTATCTCTCTAGTTTGTTTGCTTGGAAGGTATTGGCACAGGCTTGTCTATGATTTCTATCCCGAGACAGCTAAAATTTGTCATTACTAAGGGTGTACTTTCTGCTAAGTGTGTGACACAATCACAGGAATCATAAAAGTAAAACAAATTAATTTCTGCCTGCAATGAACATGAAAATGAAGACTGGAAAGCTGGAGCGATCTACTCCAAATTCCCACTAGTCAGTTTTTCTGTTAATTTTCAATTGCTTGTACTGTAGCTAAGGATGGTTCTTGCTTGAAGACTTTAATGCAGCAGTCAAGACTTTGCTTTTCTCGCTTGGCACCTCTTGTTGAATTTCACCCACTGATTCCAATGCTAGCTATAAATGCAAGTGGCAAAAGTATAATTAGGTAGATTAAACCTCCCTTAGCTACAGACTTATTCACATAGTGAAGAAGTATTGGGTTTCTTCTATTTTTTTTTCCTTTTGCTCTGGAATAGTGTCTCCTGAAATTCTCAAACTATTGAGCAGGCTAAATGGAAGCCGAGTGTTACCATTTTTTAAGTGTGTAATAGAAGATAGTTCGTAAGGTACTGAAGTGATAGTAAAAATGAAAATAAAAAGCAGCGTCATCAAAATCCATTAAAGTAAAGCCAAACACTTGCTATTTTTTTCTTAAATGGAGTGCTGATGTTTGCCAGTAACTTGTATCTGCTTACTTTCTTTGTCCCAATCATTAGGTTTCACACTGAGAAACTCTTGCTTTGTGCTTCTTGCAGATATTTGGATGTCACAGCTCCTCACTTTTAATTCTTTGGATATTGGATGATTCTATCTCTGATCTCTTAGCTTTGCCTCTTTCTTGGTTGCACTTAAGGTTTGTGGCAAAAGTCAGAGAAGGAAGTCCTTCTCTACCTTTCTGCTGGTGGAAGGTACAAGCTCCTTCCCTTCTTTTTGCCATATGGGCATCTTAAATGCTTCCAGCTTTGAATTCTCCTGTTTATTTGAACTCAAGCCCAGCATAACATCCAGTTAAGCGTTGGGGGTTTTCTTGATGTTTCAGATGGAAATTCACTGGCAGCTTTGAGCTTTGTTTTGTTTATTTTCTTTCCAGGCATCTCACTTTGGGATGTGCTGTAGCTACATGATGAGAAAGTGTGTAAGATCCCTGAGTTTTTACTTGCTTTTTTTTTCACTAAAACAGCCTCTCAGGCCCTGATCTAGGTAGAATAAGAACTTTGGGACAGACCTGTGTACCTGTGGGGACCTGACTGTCCTCCTTCAGATTGTAAGTACTGGGTGTCCCATAGGTGCCCTTGGGAGGGTGAGAAAGCCCCTGGCTTTCCCTTGGAAAAAGCTGGTTGTGGGAGCCTGCCACAAAGTCAGGCAGAGGTGAGTGATGATGGAAAATGTGTTTTGGCATGTACATGTATGACTCTTTGTGTGTTTTTCACCTTCAGTGATGGTGGAGCAGCATTCCAGCAGAGTTTAACAGCTTTGCCAGAGATGGGTCTCCCAGGGCTGTGCTTTGCTGGCTGCATCCAATTCTCCTTTCCTTTGTGCCCTGTAATTCCTGAATGTCAGTAGTTTCCCTGTGTGGTGAAGGAGCCTCACTTGCTAGGCTGGTGAGTGGGGTGGGATTCTGACTTTTATCTCACTCAGAGTAGGTGATGTGGGTGGGGAAGTGATCATTGATGCTCAGGTTTAGAGCATGGTAGCATAGTCAGCCCTTGGCTTGTCTGTGTGTTTGATGGAGCTGCCCCACACTTGCATAGGCATGCATCTGTCCATGTGTGTGCCCAGAACTGACAGCACTTCTCACTAAATTGTGTCTTGCACGTGCTTTGCCTGGTGATCCATGGTTCAGTGAAATTGCTTTAAGTGTTAACTATTGCTTGTGCTTGTGTTTTGCAAAACAAGTGCTTGGGCTTGTTCTGAATTCTACTTTGACAGCAGTTGCAATAGCTGTGCACTGTATAATTGAGCAATCTATTCCAGCATTCCATCTTCATGTTTTCAGTGCAGACACATGATTATAATAAACTGTAATGCTTTTTCAGTAATTAGACAAGTGGCTGTAAATTTATAAGGTGAACTTTAAAAGCATTGTAACTTTTGTAAATCCAGTTTTATTACAAATATAAAAATAGTTACTTTGTTTTAGCTGTCCTCATAGTGGTGTAATTTGGAACAGGCACATCTGGGGTGTGTAGACCCCTCCCCAGCATCTTGGAAATCCAGTCCTTCTGGTGATACAACATTCAGACTGGTGGAAAGGACTTTGTTTTCTTTCCCTGATGGGAGAAGGGAGTAGAAGTAGTAGGGCAGCATCACAGCTGATTTAATTTTGTTTTCAGTGCATGACACTTAATTGGAAGATTGCTTAATTCTAGGAACCGCTGTTCTGCACCACCATACCACATAATGTAATTAGGTCATGGCTGTAGTGTTTGGTCGGAGTACCTGATTAACACAACTGTTTTCCAGATTCAAGTGGTGATTTGTTTAAATGATGGGTAGTTTTTCAGGCAGTGTTGCTCAGACTTTGTAGGTAGGTTTCCATATGTCCTAGGAAAGTGATTGAGCAAAAACGTTAAAAATGTGGAAGGCTTCTACTCTTAAAAAAAAAAAAAAATTTATTTCCAATCCCCCCTCTTCAATCCTTTTTGTAAGGTTGGAAGTGGTGGAACAAATGGTAAAAGATTAAGTTTGGCTACAGCTTTGGCATTATGTATATCTGTGTTTTAAGGATTAAAATTTTTTAAGGTTTAAATTCTGAGTGGGATTAAGCAGTATTTGCACTTGTGACTTATAACCAAGAATTTACTGCAGGTTTCCAAGCAGTCTCTGAGCTGCAGTGGCTGAGATGATGGGTTATTTTGCAAAGAGCCATGCGGCAGGAGGCAGTGTGCTGGCTCCACCTGTGCTGCAGTCCAGATGTGTCTGGGTGCATCCTTCACAGTCAGCTGCATCTGCTCTTGGAGACACCAGTGTATCAGCAGAGACATGGGATCTTCCATGACTGCTTCTTTGGAAACCACCCAGCTGGGGATGGAAACTTCGGGTGTGTAGGGCGCTCCTGAGTCAGGGCTGAATGATTGCTGGAGAAATATTTTTTTTTGTTTGCAGGGGGCTGGGACTTTCCATCTGAACTGTTTATAGGTTCCCATTTCTGTATTTAGGGGAGATGAGGTGATGGTCCCGGAAGTTATCAGCCTGCTGTAGTCCTGGTCTGTTGGTCCTCTGTCTGTTTCCTTTATGTTGTGCCCGGGCCCTCAGTGAGACGTGTCCCCTGCTGCCTCTTCTGTTTATGTGAGCATGGCCGCCAAGATGTTTGCAGGGCCTGAGGGACAACTTTGTTGCCCATGTGGGTGGAGTGTTCTTCCTTTCTCTTTGCCACCTGAGAAGTGGTGCAGTATTACCTTGAGTTACCATGTGTTTAAGTGGGCTCGGTGGTCAGAGACAGGGATGACGCACTCTCAGAGATCCGTGTGACAACAGTGAGTTTTATTGTTTGCACCCAGTTTATATAGGTGGTTTGAAACACCTCGGTTTAAACTGCTGATTGGTCTGCTTGTGACACTGCCCAGCTCTTTGACCAGTGAGATGTCTGCAGCTTAGCATGGAATGGGATTGGGTGAAGTCTCTGTTTAGGTTTGAATCCAACCTATCCCTGCCTCATCTGAGGATTTGTTTTGAGAGTCTGATACAACCAAATTTACTTGGCAACTACAGGCTAACTGCAACAGTGATAGTGCAATATTATTGAGGTTTCATGGATAGTGATGCTGGTCTAAACTGCCTGGCTATAACTGGCTACAAAAGTATGAGTCATGGTCCTCAGCTGAATTTTGATCCTTGCTCCTCTTTTGCAGTCTGGGGCAAGAGTAAGTTGTCTTATTTGTTCCAGTTTACCAAATGATTTGCGACCAAAAGCTTGGCCTTTCTGACTAGCAATTTTTATATTGCATCTAATGGCAGTTGTGGTCCAGAGCAGTGACTTGTGGTTTGCAGGAATGGCTGATGTTGGATCATGAGCTGAATAATAGTTTTGTGTGTGTTGTGCTGTCATGAGAAAAGAGATTTTTATTTTTTCCCAAAGTGCAATTGTTACTAGAAATACTAAAAAAGTCTTCAGTGTATATCCTACCTACAGCTACGGAAGGTGTGTGTGTTGGGGACTGAAACCGTAGAATCACAGAATTGTTTAGGTTGAAAAAGATGTTTACGATTAAGTCCAGCCATTAACCAAGCACTGCCAAGTCCACCGCTAAATTAGGTCCCCAAGTGCTGCATCTACATTTCTTCTAAATACCTCCACAGATGGTGACTCCACCACTTCCCTGGGCATCCTGTACCAATGTCTAACCGTTCTTTCTGTGACGAAGTTGTCCCTAATATCCAGTCTAAACCTCCCTTGGTGCAATTCGAATCCATTTCCTTTGGTTCTGTCACTTGTTTGCTTAGGAGAAGAGACTGACCCCCACCTTGCTACAGCCTCTTTTCAGGTGGTTGTAGAGAGCAATAAGGTCTCCCCTGAACCTTTTTTCCCAGGCCAAACACCCTCAGCTCCCCCAGCTGGTCCTTATGGGACCTGTGCTCCAGACCCTTCACCAGGTCTGCTGCCCTTCTCTGGGCACACTCCAGCACCTCAATGTCCTTCTTGTAGTGAGGGACCCAGAACAGAACACAGGATTTGAGATGTGAACCACTCTATTGCTGATATGGATGAGGGTGCTGTTGGCTTTCTTGGCACATTCCTGTGCTTCCTGCCCCTTCTTCCAAAGATCATAAACTCTCCTTTTTGCCCTAAGTTCCACCCAAAGTGCTTTATTTAGCCAGGCTGGCCTTTTTCCTTGCCAGCTTGTTTTGTACCCCATGGGGATGGGCTGCTCCTGTGCTTTTAAGGTTTCCTTCTTCTAGAATGTCCAGTCTTTCTGGACCCCTTTGCCTGTCAGGGCTGCCCTTGCAATGGACTTTGTCACCCAGTTTCTCAGATAGGCCAAAGTGGCAGTTCTGCTGCCCTCCCCCTTACTTGTTCAAGAACTGAAAACTTGTTACCACTTTGTGATTGCTATTGTCAAGAGTCCTCCAACAATCACATCACCCGCCAGTCCTCTGTTCACAAACAGCAGTCCTACCAGGGCAGCTTCCCTAGCGGTCCACTTTTGACCAGCTGCACCAGGAAGTTACAATCTTCCACACTCTCCAAGACCCACCCGGACTGTTTCTTCTCTGCTGTGTTGTATTTCCAGCAGACGTCTGGTAAATTAAAGTTCCCCTTGAGAATAAGGGCCAGTGATAACGAGATGACTTCCAGCTGCTTGTAGAATATTTCATCTGCCTCTTCATCCTGGTTGGGTGGTCTATAACAGACTCCTACCAGGATATCTGCCTAGGCCTTCCCTCTGATTCTTATCCATAAACACTCCACCCTGTCATCACCATCATTAAACTCTAGGCAGTCAAAACACTCCCTAACACACACAGGGCTATCCCACCACCTCTCCTTCCTTGCCTGTCTCTTCTGAACAGTTTATAGCCATCCATTGCAGCTCTCCAATTGTATGAGTTATCACACCATGTTTCTGTGATGGCAACTATATAATAGTTTTCCTGCTGTGTGACAACTTCCAGTTCCTGCTGTTTATTGCCTGTGCTGTGTGCATTGATGTAGATGTGCTTCAGTTGGTCAGTTAATTCTGCCAGGTTTTCATGGGAAAAAGCCCTGATTTTTGTGTGACCATTCTCAGATACTTCTGTGGTTTCCAAAACACCAGTAACCCATTCCATCTTTGCTGTCATATGAACCTCCATCTGCAGCTTTCACCAAGACAGCAGACTGAAGGACCTTGGTAGCACACAGTCTCTCAAACATTGGCATGGTTCTCCCAGGCTTATTTAGTGACTCTGGTTTTATCCCTTTCCACTCTGAAACCTAGTTCGAGGCTCTTTAAATGAGCCCTGTTAACTGCTGTCCAGAGATCCTGTTCTCCCTTTGAGAAAGGTGTACCCTGTCTGTTGTCAGCAGGCTTGCAGTCATGTAGACTCACCAATGACCAAACCCCCCAAAATTCTGCTGGGGACACCAGGCTCAAAGCCAGGTATTGATCTGCTGACTCTTCCTGTAGAAAGAAACCTAAAAAAGCCTTTTGCACCAAAATAGCTTTTGCCTAATCTGTGTTTTATTTGTACCCTGAGTTCACAGCAAGGCAGGTAAGGACCCACTGCAGTGGCTGCAGTACTGCAGCCTTGCTTTGCAATTTCTCCCAAGGAATTTCTTGCTCTTTTTGTTTGCCACGGCTTGGTCTGTGAAAGCCTGGAGTGTGTTATTTAAGAGTGGTGAACGTGTTTTGACTAGTTTTTGTGAGGCACTTGGTGTGTTCTTGAGTACTTGGTAAAAAATCATTATTGGAGAACACACAGCCTCCATTTCCTTAATGCCGTTCTTTTCCATGGATTAACCTGTGAGCTGAATGTGTTGCATAATGGCTTTTCTGTCGTCTGGCCCTTTCACATAATAAACATGTTTGCCACAGACTTTGGGAATGCAACTTACATACTACCCAGGTAGCAACAGAGAGGAAATGGCATTTATTTTGGTCCTTTCACTAAACAAACAAACAAATAAATAAATAAATGGCTCTGTAATTGCTGAGACTGGGGAGTTGTTGTTACTGACTCTGGTATAGAAAGGGTTGTTGGTACAGGCTTGAATTTTTGAGTCAAACTCCTGCTGACAAAGCAGAAATAGTTTGAGGTCTGAAAATACTGCCTGAGTATTTGAAAATAGTTCTGTGGACACAAAGCTGTTTACAGATCACTTGCTGGCCACCAGCCAGTTTCTCAAGGACAAGGTGGTTGCATTTTTTTTTTTTTCCCTTTAGAATCACAGATGTACTTGGCAGGTTATCAGAAGATAAAAATGCTGGAAATAGTCTCCTGGTGCGAGTCCTCATTTAATTAAAACATAAAACTTTATGCCAAATGTTGCTTGCAAGCAACTTGGTAAAATATTTCTGAATTTGTTCTTATGTATGGGGTTACAGTATAAGGCACGGTCCCCATTCTTTTCAAGAATGCTTCTTACTTTAGTCCTCCTGCAGCATACCTTGTGCTCTACAAGGTGTATTTTGGTTTCAGCAGTTTTTGCCTGGCAAATTCTGGCTTCCTAGTCCATAATGGCAAGGAGATGTAATTAAAACTGGCACTGATGGTGTTTGTAATGGCTAAAGGAAAGAAAATTGACTAATAGAATATCCTGAATTGGAAGGGACCCACAACTCTTGATGGAGTGTCTCCCCTCAGTAGGAGAAGTGAAAAGGTCAAAATCATGCAATTCCAGCCCTTTTTGTTGTGGAGGATAACACTGGAGAAGTATTAACAGTTGGACTGAAACTTACTTTTTGTGTATATATATATACACCCACACACATATATATATGTATATAAATAAATGTACATTTAAGAGTTTAACTTTCCTTTAATGCTAATGCTGCGGATTTTTTTAAGGCTGCCAATGTGAAATCTCTCATTTCAACCATGTTGAAATAAAATTTATTACATAATCTGATTTTTTTTCTCTGCTCAGCTGTATTGTTCTGTGGGAAGGTATACATGGAAGTAGTTTCCTTCCCCTTGCCCCTCATTAATATTAAGCTAGCAGCTCCTCCCCATGTCGTGTGTTTGTTAGCATCTTGTGATGCAGCTAGACAAAAGGTGGGGCTCTTGATGGGGACGGCTGTATGGGGCAGTGTGTGTGCTGCTCTGCGCAGCAGCAACCCCAAAAACATAGTAAAAAGTGAAATAAAAAGCAGTAAAGGCAATAGTTCCCCCTTTCTCCTTCCCACTGTGTCTTTTGCATTTACAGTGGGGTTTTGTGCCTTCCAAAACAATTGCCCCATCCATTTAGCATTCTTGAACTAAAAGAAGAAGTTGATTTCCATTTATTACCCCTCCTTGCTGCTCTCCAGGAGGCTGCTGGACATTTCAGTATTGTGCCTCAGGCAGCCTAGCTGGACACTTGCTGTCTGTGGCTGCTGGATGCTGCCCAGGGAGGGACGGTGACCTCTTGCTGCCTGGTAAAGGCTGTCACCCGTTTCTTGCAGCGGGTCTCTTTTTTACAGCAGATGGAATGCAACAAGGCTGGTAGGGTATGTGAGGGCTTATTTTTCCTTCTGTCACGGTGTACGACCTCTGACAATGCCTCACCAGAATGCAGGCTGCTTACCACAGCAGTGGTGCTTGGAGGGGCAGGGACTAACTAGGGTTTGATTATTATTTTTTCTTTCCCCAAAGAAAAGTGCATATTTTGTGGCACTTTTCTGTACTCAGTGCTTAAATATTTAAAATTGTCGAGGACATCTCACCCTCTCTTTCTGAAGGGATGTGCCCCGCAAAGAGGTGGTTTCTCTGCAAGTTGGTGGTGAGTGTGCACAAAGTGAAATGGGTGCAGGCTTGCCTGGGTATGCAGAGGGCCTTGGTCAAAAGGTGTCACTTGCTCCTTTCAGTTGGAAAGCTCTGCTCATCCAGGGTGATGATTAGATGTCAATATGAATTCATTTTAAAAGCAGTCAAACAAAGAGAAGCCAGCCCCAGGCTTTCTTCATCCGGGCTTATTTTGATGTCACTCTGCAGAAGGGATGGAGAAATTGCCCTTTTTCTGCCATCTCTCAGCTGCAGAAGCAGCTGTATTGTTTTAAAGCCTCTGTCCAGCCATGTGGGGACCTTGGTAGGTCAGTTTGGGCCCTGCTTGGTCTGAGGTATGAACCTTGTGTGGTACTGGACATCTTTGAAGTGACACTGGGTGGTTCTGATGTCGTGTGGCAGGCACAGGACTTGCTCTGCTCACTTGTGGTGGTTTCCTTCAACCTGAGTAACACTTCCCCTGTTGCAGGGACTTGCTATGGCCATGCCACCAAAATGGGCCTGATGCTCCTTCAGGCAGTGGCCAAGACTCCGTGGAAAGCGTTTTGTGGTGAAGGTGCCTGTCAAAGGTGGAAGATGAGAAATCAGCAGCAGTCTGCATGAACAGACCATGTAATTTTGTATCTACAAGTACATGTTTTATATCTTGATCTAAGTTATTTTCTTGATGTTCTCCATCTGCCTGATTTTTAATTATAGTTGCCGGAAAGAAATTGTTCTATGTAAAAGCGACCATTGCAGGCCATCCAGAGGGACAAATCGGTGTTAGGAGGGGTGTGTTTAGTGACTGGTAAAGACATTAAGGTAGGGTGAAGAACTGGTTTGAATGGGGGCCAGCTGATTTTAGCTGATGTTTGCAAAGGAAGCCAAATGTGCTCTAAGCCAACTGTGTCCATGTGGGAGGTATGCCTCTATTCTGATTTAATTATTTTCTTTTGTTTTAGGGGTTTTTTTTGTGTGTGTGTTTTTCAGTAGTGTGCTAGCTAAATCATCTAGGAAGGTTTAAAACCAGAAAAAAAAGAGCAAGGATTAATAAAGTCCTTCTCTTTTTGGACAGCTGAGGGTGCAGACTCTATTCTAAGAGAAAATGAATGATGGTGGTTTCAGTAAAGGTCACTAAATCTGGACACGGCATGGTGGTGACTGGGATGGGATGGGATGATGACTTTGAGGATGGATTTTGAAGAGGGTATCTTCAGGCTGGGGTCTCAAGCCAGTTAGCTCAAGTGTCCCTTTAGAAGAAGCATCTAGTGTGGTGCAGGAAGCTGTGGTGGTCACCTACAGAGCAGCAGAGTTTGATCCAGCACCCACCTGATGGCTGGGGTGTCTGGCCGAGGGGCAGCACTCAGCACAGCGTATCTTTCAAAAAGCGTTTGAAGTTTTTGTGGCCTTGTGTGAAAACGCATGGCGGCCTTGCTGCCGGTGTTGCCAGCAGGCCCCTGTTGGCCAGCCTTTCCTGCTCGGTATTTGAGGAATGAAAAACAGGAAAATCTGTAGCCTTCACTTGGTAAGGGAATGTTCTGTCCCGTTTGAGCCAGGAAATGTGCAGTCTTGAAGGGATCCCGGTTGGCTGAATGGACGGCAGTTGACATGACTGGATTAACAAAGGACCATCCATAGTCTTAAAGGGCACAGCTGCACTCCTCTTACCCTCCCCGTTCCCCTGTAACATCCCCTTCTCTTGCTATCTTTTTTAATCTATTGCCAGGTGAAGTGTTTCAGTGGCTGTGAACTGAAACCAGCATGAAGTCAGGCCTCAGGCAAATCTTTCAAAGCTCCTTGGGGAATTGGTGTTGTTTTCCAGGTGAATTGTCAAGAGAGCTGTCTGTCTTTGCAGTTCTCTTTCTGTCTTCTCCCATCAGACCGAAGCATCTCCTGCTGGTGGGTGTGATGAGGGAGGTGGGCTGCTGGGCAGTGTGCTGGGAGTCAGCAGAGATGCCTTCTGACTGAGCTCTGCAGTTGACCTGTTGTTATCCTGGGAAAGTTAGATTGTGGCTTTCTGCCATGCTTTTCCCACCATCCTTACTCCCCCCTCCCCTTTCTTTTCTTCCTATTTAGGCAATGAGCTGTTTGGGAGAAGGAAATGCCTCTGATAATGTATATCCAGCATCTTTCACAGTGGGAAAGCTACCACAAAACTAGGAATCAAAAGTGAAAAATCAGTGAATAGAACTCTCTTTTTTCCTTCCTAGTGGGAAACATCTTTTCACTCCCTCCCCAGAAGAATAAAACTGATAATAACTGTGTATCCTTCTGTGCATTATTTCACAGAATGCAGTAGTATGCATGAGTAAATTGTCATTATTATTTCTTCAATAGGCAGCTAGTGAGTCTGTGGATATCAAAAGCGGGATAGAGAGTATGTTGTTTTCTGTTTTGCTTTCCAGGCATTTGATGTCAAGATTTAGACAGAAGGAAAACACAAGAGCTCTGTCCTGTCTTTGACTTAAACAGTGACAGTCTTTAGCAGCTCTGGTTGGTTTGGGTTTAGAAGTCATCTAACAGGATGTATTTCTGCAGTGATTTTCCAGGTTTTTGTACTCAGGTTTTTTTGCTCATTTTTATGCTAGAAGTACTTTTCATGCCAGATAAACATGATCCTTTTTGTTTACAAATTCGTCTCCATTGCTGGAACGTATGATTACTAGAATGCTATATCAGTAGAAACAGCATAATTTTGGCTACACATGCAGTTAGGTAGACTTTTTGTTAAGAACACTCTTATTTATTTATTATTAAAGTTTTTTGTTTTGCTCAGGGAGGTTGTTTTCACTTTGTGCCATTCTATCTTTTTGCCTGTCAAAAATATGTTCTGCTTCCTCCACAAGCACTACTCCCAATGCTTTTCACAGGGTAGACCTGATCTTTTCAGGGGGTAGAAAGAAATGCCATGTATAGTCCAAGTTTTCACAATGCAAAGTTGATAAGTCTACAGCTTTCTATGTTGCCGAGTGACAGAAAGAGCTGATGGTAAACATGCCTTGGAATAATAAATTATCATTTATTGCACTAGGGCCTGCAACCCAATACCAGAGTATTGCTTCATGGCCTGTTGCCTCAGGCTGGTAGGAGTTAAGAGTCAACTGAATGAGAAGTGAAATGGAAAGTTAACGTTTGCCATCGGGGCATTGTACAGCACTCACTACTAAGAGGTGGTACTGTGGTATTTTCGCTTGATGGCATGTCTAAATCTGCTGCTTCTGTGTGCAGTGTGGCAACTGAAATTGGATTAGTAGTTTGTTTGTTTCAAATCAATTCCTCTTCTTTTTACAAATGTCAGCATAGAATACTGGGAGCTGGGAGAAGTTTACCAAAGACTTAATTGTGTACAGTGCACAGGATAATCCCAACTTGAAAGTAATGAGTCACAAATGGTACATTCCTTCCTTAATGTGTGATGTTGCCCCATATGCTGCTTCCATGCCATTTAGCTGGGGAGCAAGCTTCCAGGAACGGTCTCCCAGAGGCATGTTAATACACAGGTCTGAAACTGTGTTAGAAGGAGAATACATTACTGTGACATTAATATCTTGGGTCATTGGCGGGGGGATGATGTGGGGAAAAGAGGTGAATTAGCTGATGGAACTTTTTTTGCACTTAATTTGCATAGTTCTTTGATAACATTAAGGCACAAGAGAAAAAGAGCACCATGAAAAACAGCACATAACACCACTTGCCTTTGAACCTTTCTAAACAAAAAATTTTACAGTAATAACGTGTGCAAAGGAAGAAAGAGGCAAGAAGTAGGTGTATTAACTGACTTGGAGGGCGTGGGAAGACTTGAAATTTATAATGTTCTGCAGATCTTGGCAGTCTACTACGGATTCCCCTTGCCCCTCTGCTTTTCAACATGCATAAAGCCCACTGAGATGAGAAATAAACACCATATTGCTCTCAGACATGACTAGGAATGTGCTTAAGTAGTGGATTCAGTTTAAGATCCAGTTAAATGCTGCAGTATTGCTGTATTGATGAGAACTACAGCTCTATGTATATGAACTTACAGTCATCTGTATGAGAAGAAAGAAGACAAGATTTGAGGTTGGCAGTCTCAATTCCATTGACTTGCTCATCCCAACAGGCCATTTAAAAATGCAGTGGTACAAGTAGCACTCATAAACATATTCTTAGGCTGCTTCCTTGGGAGGATAAAGCAAGTGCTTTAATATGAATAGAACCATGAAATGAGGGAGAGAAAAGTGGGGAGAATGTGTAAGAAACAAGAAGTAGTTCAGAAATTTTGGTGAATAACATCTTAATGTGGCCTAAATGAAGGGAATGTGTTGGCAGGCTCATTTCCATGGGGACCAGCTGACAGTGCTGATGTTTTCTTGTGGTTCCCATGCTGAAACCCAGTAAGAGGCAAACTCTCACTCCCAGGATGATGTAGCCTTTTCTACCTGTTGCTGCCACTATTTGAAGAAACTTCTGCAGCTTCCTTGGGCCCTGGAGACAGAATTTATGCTTAGAAAGATCCTTCTAGGTTGCTGTTGTCTTCATTGCACGTTTCATATCCACACAACATTCTGGCTGTGGGACAGTATCTTGTGATCCTCAGCCTCTGATATTTGGCGCCTAGCAATATTTTAAGAAACTGCTGTTTTCAGTTAGCATGGGTTGCATTTTGCAATATTGCAGAGCTTTTCAGATATCTAGATGGTAATTGCCAACAATTTGCCTGGAGAAACAAAGCTACAAGAAGCTCTGCCTTGCTATGGGGATGGGGATGCCTGCATGCCCTGAGGGGCCACGTGTCCACACTGCACTAAGGCAGAGGCCTCATTCTGCATGAAAAACCTTATCCCAGTGGAGAGGTGTTGCTGAGATGGGGTGTCTGGATGGAGCCTTGATGGTTACTGTGTTTGTAAAGTGTGCCCTGTGAGCAGAATTTGAACAAATTTTCATCCCAGGAGATTGAGTTCAGAGGGTTTCTCCTATCTATGATTTCTGCCGTTTTTTCTTCACATTCAACCACATTGCAATTTTATTATTACTCTCTTTAACACTGACAAATTTTTCCAAAGCAAAAGCTGGCCGTGAAAAACTGACGATTGGTTTCCAAAATGGGAATGCTTAGCCATTTTATGTTGCAAACAAAATTATACCAACATGCTAATAGTTTGACAGGTCTGTTCTTGAGCAGAGCTGTTAAGCAAATAAACAAACAAACAAATGCTCTGCTCATACTTATATGCTGTGCTTGTGGTGTTTGTTTTTTTCCCGCCCTCTGAAAATATTTTTAATGAAAAGAATGTAGCTTCAAATGTCGTTTTTACCTCTCCCATATAAATTAATGTCATGCAGGCCATCCCTCCTCCTCCCCATATGTTGTAGATTTTTAGAGTATGAGTGCTCCATACATTATGAAAAGGGTATTTGGAGTAATTTTAAACAATATTCTGAAGTGACCAGGGTTTAAATTTGGTCTGGGATACTGCGCAGACCACACTTCCCACACTCTGCAGTTCCCTTGCTTTCAGTCCCTTAGGAGGGTTATGTAGAAGCTTTTCCTCTCCCAGAAGAAGCAAAGTGAAACATGAGCAGTGGCTGTGTTCTGCTGTAGCTGGCCCCAGTTTTCATAGGGATACTCGTGGAGGCACCAGCAGGATCCCGTAAAGCTGCAGGGGAAGTATGGTAGGGCTGGTGCACATTAGTCATCCTGAGTGGGCCAGTCTCACAGGGAGGAACACTGACTTCAGAAAAGCTGTGAAGTCGAGCACTGGGAAATTTTAGGTGTCTCTCTGGAAATAGCAAGCACACCAGTAGTTAGTAGATTTGAAAAGACAAATAAAGTAAAAATTCCATGAAAATGGCATCCTGTCCTGCTACTTTGCTCTTCTGCATGCCACATTTTTTGCTTGAGTATATTCTGCCACCATTTTAGCACCTCCACTTTGCTGCAGAGTGAATGGGGAACTGTATTTCACTGCTTTTTAAAAAAAGTTTCTCTCTTCAGACCTCCTTAGTGTTGTGAGGGTTTTTTCTTCAGAGATATCTTTGTTTCTCTGTTATCTTTAGCATATTCTTTTTGTACCTAAAACTGTACTTCCCATGTCCTTGGGCTTTCACATTCCTTCAACAAAGCTGTGGAAAATGGGGGCAGAGCTGAGAGCAGGCATTTTTCCACCTCAGTGTAAGCCATTTTCCACTCCTTCCTTGTGTGATGACAAGTCTTGAGGAGAAGACCACAGGCTTTTGTCATTAGGCAGAGCTCCAGGGTGGGAAATTGGAGTTGGAACTCTCCTGGGCTTGCTGAAAGACTTCAGTTCAAGAAGTAGTAAGGTCAAGGTGAGGTCAGTGTTGGCTACTGCACACGTTACGACCCCTAACTTTGTTTTAAAATCAAAACCAGCTTGAGACCAAGCTGTAAAAAGAAATGCCTGTGGTAAAGCCAGTTTACAGAGCAAGCAAAAGCCTGAGCTCAGTAATGTATTTATAGAAAGCACGTGGATTGGTTAGTAAGGGGGAGAGTGAAGCACAAGAAGAGTTGTGAAAGAAAGCTGAGGCAATGAATTCTGCAGCATTTTGTCCTTTTGAATGCACCAGCAATGCCTGGCCATTGCCTCCATGGAGGGCATCATAAGGTGTGAAAGGGTCAGGATTTCTCTAAAGAGATTGGTGGTTTGGGGTGCTTCAGTTGTGGGATGCCGGTCTCAAAAGACCCTGTAAAGAGGTTAGTCCAGGCAAAAAATACACTTAATGTCCATCATATAGGTTTCTGCCTAGGAAACTCAGAAATTGCTGAGGAGAGAAATGAAGGAACTGTGACTTGAGTTAAATGTTCAGTTGTGTTCTTATTTGTGATAAAAGTGAAGACATTCATTGGGCATACCTGTTGCTAGAGAGCTTGACTGATGCAGATAAGAACCTTTGGAGGTGGTGCCTGGGAAAGTGGTTGGGAGACTGAGCTGTTTGGCTGGTTTAGGATAAACTGCTGGGTGTTACACTGCTGAGTGTTAAGTGGAGAGCTGGAAAACACCAATATTGGGACCATTTCTAAGTGCCTGTCTAGAAAAAAGTACACAACAGCTAATTGATGTCTCTACCTCATGTAAACATACACTGGAGAGAAAAAGGCTTTTGTTAGAAGTCAGCTGAGGCGAGTTACAGCCCACCAGAGCTGGAGGGGCCTGCCATGCTGCTTGCCTCCCAGCCCTGTGATCTGCATCCTGCTGGCTCCAGCTCTGTTTTCACTGCAGAACAAACCAGTTTAATTTCCTGGACTGCAATCCCCTGCCCCACCCCACAGTTTGCTTTTTCCGTGTTAACTTTCTGCCATTTTAGTGATCTCAATCAGCTTATCATATGATACAATGAGTGCCAGAAGGAGCTCAGTGCTCCTGGGAGAAATATGTGACAGGAGGCTGGAAGGAGGCAGAGGAAGGAAGGGTAGGAGCTCCTGCTGCAGGAGCTGGGATCTATTAAGTCAGCTCCAGCTGTACTGAGAAACTGTACCCTTACTGTGGTGTAGCTGAAGGGAGATGACGTTTTGTTCTTGTCTAGCCACTGTGGGACAAGCAAAGAGAGCTCTTGCAGGTCTGATGCATCCCTTGCAGAAACACCACTTCTTTTACTTGGAAAGACCAAATCAGTGAGAAAGCCCTAATCATGGGCTAACCATGCTTACTAGGTAAAGCATGTATTATATCACCTATGTACTAGGTATTGGTTCATATGAATAAAACATGCAACATTTGGAATTTATTCTGGCGTGTTAATAAACTATCATTGCTGACGATGGGCTTTGCTAAAGTAAACAGAAGGGAAGCTGTGAATATAACCTGCTTGTACTTGATAATCATCATTTTAATGTGGAGAAAAATGGGTACTAAAATTTGAAGAGGAACACTTTAAATGTGTTATTGTTGTTTTAGCCATCTAGAGTATTTCTGGTATTTCCTAGGAAGTATCAGAAGGATCCAGCATTGCTGGGGAAAACCCAGTGACTAGAACTCTTGTCCAAGCGTTTTGCTCTGTGTAAGCTGAAGGGATGGGTGAGATGCTGGTGCTGACTGTTCTCTCTCTGTCTTACTCAGGGTCGCCATGTCAAAACGGGTCAGCTGGCAGCCATCAAAGTCATGGACGTTACTGAGGTGAGTAGAAGAACCTTCTGCTTTATTAGCAACGTGTAAAACTTAATAATGAGATGGTATAAGGTTTACATCATATTTCCGTTGAAAGGCATGGTCTCTGCACGTGAATGTTTGCTCTCTGCTTGCAGGACCTGATCTCTCCAGTCCATCTGCCTGAGATTTCTGTGTGCCTGTGTGCTGGGGTGTTTGGCCTCCACAGATTGCATTGTCCAGTCCCAGGGCATATGGGTGCATGTAGCACTCTCTTCTCAGAAATTTCTTAGAAGAGGGGGAAAAAGTTCAGATTGCTTGCTTCCCAGTTGTTTTCTCGGAAAACTATCATCTTGGTTTTACCACAAAAGAAGGTGCGGTGGTGTAGAGGACAGTGTTCTCCATGGTACATCTGCAGCCTACAAAGGGCATATGTTTATTCAAAGGAATGAGTCCCTTGTAGTTCCAAGAAGCCTAAAAGCAGAAACATCTGCAGGAATGATGAGCAGATTGCTAACAGAATTCAGCAATGTAAAGTAGTTATAGTAACTGACCCATTGGGATTTACTGTGGAGCTTTAGATGGGAAAGAGGGAAATTAACCCACTCAGAGAAATAAAAAATATATGCCTGTATTTGAATCCTTGGGCATCTTGCAGTTTATGCTGTTCAAAAAGCAATCAGTTTAAATTAAGTTTTCAAAACAGAAGAAAAGCATGGGCTTCTCCCTGTTACTCTATTTGTGGTATGTAGAGTTCCATTCACAAATTAACAGCTTCCAGTTTAAAATCAAATAAGACACTCCCATGTGATATCTGCAAAGCTTGAGTGGTACTGCTCTTCTGTAGAGAGATTGTGCCTTTTCAAACTGTCATATTCTTCTGAGCTCCTCAGTCTTACACAGGGGGAATACTTACATTAATGCATGTACATTGTACAGAGCAGGGGGTCTTTGGCCAAGATGGTTATAGCAAGCAAAACATCTGCAAGGATATTGCTGCAAAATATTTTATAGCTTAGCGTGGCTATAGGTGCAACAAGTAAAAATGGCCTTGGACACAAGGTCCTAGGTGGGTGGTGGGGTGTAATGGGTAAACAGGCAGGGGAGGAGGAAAACAAAGAGACAGAGTTAGGTCAACTGATAGCGCTTCAGTCTTATCTCTGAATCTCTAGTGAGTGATGGGCAGTGTGACTGTTGCTCTCTAACTTCAGCTGTTGTGTCTGCCAACAGGTAGATATTCCCTTTTTTGTTAGATGGCTTGATAAAGATAAGTTTTCAGCTGAAGTTTTTCAAAGGCTGCCTTCATGAGGAGGCAATGTTTTTTTTGCTGCAGTTAACAAGCAGAGAAACCAAAGAAGAATGAAGGTACATTGACACACAGTGAATGTTCTTTGCACAGCAAATGTTTTCATCTGTGCAGCAGTTTTACACAGGGCAGCTTGCTGGACTGTGCATGACAATGGCTTCTTCCATAATACTCAGATTGGCTCTGTTTCACACTCCCTCTGTTTTTAATAGCATGTATTAATCACAAACAGTTGTAACAGAAAGGTTGCGCAGAAAAAGGAAGACAGCTGAAAAATGCTGTCTTTGCTGTGTCTGTAGTATGGCTACGCTCATATTGCAGGAGTAAGTTTTGAAACTTACTGTAATTTTTGTCCAGTTTTGAAAAGCAAGTTGTATATTGGCACTGTCTTCTATGTCATAAGTGCAATGCTTTTTTAGGGGATGCAGGGTAGTCAGAGGGAGGAGTTTGGAGATGTTAGCTAGCCCCATGCAGCTTAAAAGCATTGTCATTCCTACCAATGGAGCTCATGTGTTTTTGCTTCAAAGAGCTCACAGAGACTGAAAATGTGTAAATTCTTCCAAGTTGTACTAACTCAGCTCCACTTTTGAACACCAGGCATGGGTGATACTGTTGAATGTACCATTTTCTCAGTGGCAGATGTGGCTGTAGGATGTTGTTGCCCAGCCTTGCTCACTGGTTCCTTGCCCGTTTCCCAACACTTGTGCCGGCACAGCTGCCTTGGGGTCAGGTGGTGACCTGGATCAGTGAACAGGCTCTGGTTCCAGTTTTAAAATACCCTTACTCCTCTCCTTCGTCTGGTTATTTATAACCTGGATTGGTTCCTTGATTGAGTTCAGCCCATGATGTTGCAAACTTTGATGTGGTTGCTATGAAGAAGGTGGCATGAGAGTGGAAAAGATACACTGCTGGCCATCAGGGAGAAGGGACAGTAGCTCAAACTGATATTTCTGCTGGAGGTAGCCATATCCCCAAGCCATAGCTTCAGTTCCTCAAGGGTTTGTTTCATGAACACCTCCTTTGCTGGCAAAAAATGCAGGTCCATCCTGGTCCTAGCATGCCACAGCTTATGGGGACAGTGGGAGGAGTGACCATGGGACAGAGAGGGCAATGACTTCCACCCTTGCCACTGTTCCAAAAGAAATGCTGAGGGAACCACAGCCACAAATTCACCTTCTCTGCCTGCTTTAAGAGCTACAGTTAGATGAACTGCTAATGGTAATACCGTATCCATGCCCATGGAGAAAGAGGCTTGAGTGGAAACTTTCACAAAACTGAAATTGTGGTTTTCTGATGAGTGGTTGCTTGAAGCTGTAGGTGATTTGTGCCTGTGTGCACGTTTTATTGGCAGTGTTATGCCTTTCTGCCTAAATTCAAGCAGTGCCATGGGGGATATCTGATTATTCTGACTAACCTGAACTGAGAACAGACACAAGACTTCCTTTCTTCTGGGATACCTCTGATCCAGTGCTTGTTTTGCCAAATGCTTAACAAATTAGAAAACCTAATGTATTGGCATGCTCTGTGGGCACACCCCAGATTTTCAGTTTTCAAGGCCATGATTCTGCAATTCACACGTTGCTCAGGATCAGTGATGTTATGTCAGTTCTGGGCTGTAAAGCTTTGATCATCCGCACAGGAGGGATGTCAAAGTCAAGAGTGAAGGCTTTCCTTAAAATGTTTTGGTTGGCATGAAGAAAATGAGGTATTATAACCTCTGACTCGAGGCATTGGAAGAAATATTACAGCTCTGTAGTGCACATGGTGCTGTGGAAATGCTCTTCATCCTTCTCATCTTTTCTTGTGGTTTTCTCTTTAGATTTTAATTTTGAAAAGAATGGTGGCAAGGATGAGAGAAGAGGAGGTGGGCTGAAGCCTATCAGCTTGATCTTTGAATAAATTATGACTAGTTAGTTCTGCTGCCTGAAACATTGGGGGATGTTGATGTGCATAAAACCTCCCTGCCTCTTCTGCTTTCCTCCTTTCTAAACAAATAAGGAAAATACTTAGAAGGCTGGATCTTTACTGATCTTTAGATCTACAGCACTAAAGCAAGCACTAATGGAGCTGTAAGACCTAAAGATCTATAGGTATCACTACAGAATGGTGCACAGGTAGGTCGTCTTTTCATTTTGAAGGGCAAAGCTGCAGTGCATGTAGGCTGAAAAAATTTCACTGGAGCGCTGAAAAAATTTCACTGGAGCGTAGAACAAATAAAACCAAAAACCCCACCAGTTTTCATCAATGGAAAGCTATTCTTATGCAGTGAGTCCAATGACTGTAAAAGGGGAACAGTGCAAGCTATTGGCATATGCAGGCTTTAAAAATTGTTTTGCAAAATCTACATATGTAGGATGAATCCCATGCTGCATGCTTGTTGTGAGGGCGGCATTATATGTAGTCAGTCATTAATCTTTCTATTGTAAAGTCTCTGTTCTTTTTGTGACACTGGTTTGGAGAAGGCAGTGTTCAGTCCATGTTGATCCCTTCCACTCACTGACCATACTGTTAGGTTGCCATGATCGTAAGATTGCCATGACTCCTAAGATTTTTCAGTCCCTGTTTACTTACAAGAATCTGTTTTCTTGTGAAGCAAATAGCATTTAAAACCTTAGCAAAGCTTACTTGGCAAATCTGCCTGCATCCAAGCTGTTAAACTTGCATTACACCCTAAAGCTTGACTCTGCTTTAACTGCTTGGGAGCCTTTCCTTGCAGCTGCACGGTTGTTTCCAGGGTCTCTCCTGTGTTCTGCTTCCAGCAAGGCTTTTCTCTTTGAAAAGTTTAGTAACTGATTTTGAGGGAAAAACACAATTGCTTCTCTTCTGTTTGTTATAACCCCTGACGCTGCTGCTTCTTCCTCCCACCTCTTCCCACACACACTCTTGGCATCCCTTGGGAAAGTTTTCCGCATGCCTTTTTTAATAGCAGCATTTCTCAGCTCTTGTGCCCAGTGTTTCATGACTTGTTCAATCTAGTCTGTGTAAAATTATGCAAAGTAAACAACTGGATACTGTATCCTGCTGATTTATGAAAGAAGTTGGATTGCTTTTAGTGCTTGCCTGTCTTGCTGTTTCTGTGTGTCCTCTGCAGAAAAATGAACAACCTCAGACCAAAGCCTCCACGCCTGCAGAGAAACATGGCACATCTCCCATATCTAGACAGGAAAGGTTCTCTGAGTTACTCATTGCCATCTTCCTTACTCTGTTGACTGCTTATTTCTGTTGTAGTAGGAAAGTCACTTTGATTGTTGTGAGTCTGTATCTTATGGCCTACATGGCCCTAAGATAAACTACATAAACTTCAATCATATGGATAATTTGTCCATTTTCCATAGGACACCGCAAAGCAGTCTGCAGAAAAACTGCTGTTAAATAAAAATATAGGTTCCTACATAAACTGGCAGACAAAATGAGGGGAAAATGACATAATAAACCAAACCAAAAGTTTGCACTATTATGGATGTTCCTTTTTTCCCCATGAAAACTCAAAGACAGTGCATGGATTTTGATCTATTTGAAGGGGGGGAAAAAAAAAAAGTTGATGTCTCACTCTGGAGGATTGGGAAATACAGATCCTTGTGGCCCAGTGCAACAGAACTGGGTCAAGCCAGCCTGGAGAAGCTGAATAGGGGCCATTCTTTTAGTGTAGAAATATGAATAAAGTGCTTTACGTGGCTTCATCTGGCTTAGTGCAACTGCCTGATAAAGTACTTGTGTACCAGTCCGTGGCTGTACTTGCTATGAAGTTAGCCAAAGTAAACCTAAAGTCACTAGAGTTACCAAAAGTCTTTGGCCTTCCAGCGTTTCATAGGAGTCACTTCTTCTTAATGTGAATTGGGGAAAATGGATAAGTGACCTAAAAATCCAGATTGTTCCATGGAGAGTACTGGCACTCGCTTGTCCTGAAATGAGAGATTGCTTGCTATTAGTCTGTACAACATTTTGCAGTCTTTGGTTAAACAGTTACCTGGCAAAATAAAGAATTGTTCTGTGGAAAAGAAAAAAAAAAAAGGAAAGCTATTTACAATCTTGACAGCCCTGCTGTCCAGTTCTCCTGAAACTGATTAACCTCTGATCTCTTCTTGGGATTAGGTTAAGGAAAAGAAAAAAAAAAAAAAAAAGTTGCTGGGAATTATATTTTACAGTTCAGAGAAAAACAGAGCTGGACAGAGTGGTTCCTTGAGCTGTAACATCTGGTTTTGGAGGAGGTCAAAAAGAGCTACGATAGTCTTGCATCCAGTAGGGCAGCCTTTGTTGAACTGCACAGCATTTGTATAATTGACTATTTCCTTCTTTAATTGAGATCCCTCACCTACCTGTTTCATGCCCTTGCCCTGCAGCTTGGCACAGGTCTTCCCCCTGCTGTTCCATGGACCTGATGCCAGGAGGTTCAGCCCTGGGTGCTGATGTCTGTGTGGGACGGGGCTCTGCAGCAGCTCCATGCTGCCTTTTTTCTGCAAGACTCCTGTTTGGATCAGGCAGAGGTGGTCCTGTCCATCTTCAGGGCAAGGGCAGGACATAGAGCCTTGCAGGGGTGCCAGACATGTCACAACACCCCTGCCCTTGGGTGGCTGGGAAATTTCTTGGATTGCCAGATCATAGTTCTAACAGAGTAGAATGACATTTAACTCCAGAAAGCCTTTTGTCATTTAGGGCGCAGTGACTTTATCTCCCAGCAAGGCAGACACATCTAACACCTGGTTTAAGTCAGAGCTTCAGTTTCTGGACTCAACCCAAGAAATTTCCTGGAGCAGTGCTGGCACCAGTTTGGATAAAGGGCAAACTTCCACTCTCTTCATCTGATTATTCAGGGGTTAGCAAGATTGTCAGGCTGAAAGAGCTTATTTGGAAAGGGGAGGATGTCTGGTTTGATACAGTTGCAAGGAGACTGAATAGGGAGCTTCACAGGCAGTTTGAAATCTGACGAAAAAGCTGTGGCTCTTACCAAGCAGCTTGGGAAATTATACTGCTGGAGAGAGCTGATGTTGAGCACTAAGGCTCTGCATTACTGTGTCCCTGTGAAGAGCAACTTTGTACTGATACTATGTGAGGGGAAAAATTGCCAAAGGAGAGGGATGAAAATGGATGTAAAACATTCATACATGCTTGTTTCTCTATGCTTATTTCAACATATGTTTTCTCCTTATGCAAGATTTCCACCTGAGAGGAAGACAGTTTGCATGCACAGCCTATCTCAGTTGTCCTTGTGGGCATACCTCTCTATGTATTTTAACAAGCTTGTTTTGGAAACCTGACTGTTTCAAGGCTGAAAGAAACAGATATGTTCCTTTTGCCATGAAGATCCTTGAGGGCACCATTGCAGCACCTCTAAACAGCAGTAGAGCTTTAGCTGTAAAGGCTTCATGGTGCTCATTTAGCAGGATTCCTGTTGCATGGCTTTTTCAGGTTGAGGCTCGGCAGTGGCTTCATGCTCGGAGTTGATTGTGGAACACAGTGTGAAGGAAGTGTAAAGAAAGCAGTGTTGCCTCTGCCTTCTCCTCATTTGTATGCTTATGTCTGATGTGCAGGGTTCCTGTCTAGCAGAAAATGTTTTACCTGTGCTCTGTAAATTGAAATGTAGTGTGTAGATGACACAAGCTGAAATTATGGCCACGTAAAGAGAACTTTGCTGTAATTTGGAGCAAAAAAGAACTTCCTTTATTGTAGGGAGATGGCTTTAGAATTTTGCCTACCTGCCTTTATGAGAACCAGATAACACTCTGCTATAGCACAGCAGACCATGCTCAGGATATGCTCCTGAGCTGTGGCACTTGAGATCTTTTATTGCTCATCAGTATATGAGAACACATGTTTAATATTGGAGCATAATGGAAATATAATTACCTGCAGCTGACTTCTATAGGCAGAGGGGTAGGATTGCGTATTAAGAAGATTTCTCTGCAAGTCTTGAGCTCTTTGGACAAGTCTGGACTTGTTAAAAATTTATTTCCTTTGGTCTCATGGTGCAGCTGCAGTGACACACTGAGAAAGAAAGAGTAAGTCATCTAGGTGAACTCTTTGACATCTGTTACCATCCTTGAGCACTGTTACCTGTCCAGGGGGGCAGTACTCATGCATTTAAGCTCTGATACTGTGCCTGTTTTTCTTCAGTCTTTAGGCTTGCTACCTACAGTCATCTGGAGTCCTGCTGTTAGCAGTGACAGAGAAGTCACTAATGGCATGTGATTTCATAGGTATACAAATGACTGCTAGCATCAGTCTGTGTCCTGGACTCTGAGCCTTCACCACTGTTAGTATTAATGTGGGTAGCATGCAGATGCTTTCACAGTTGAGATATTTCACCTACAGGTCGTACCTGCTCTAACATGAATTTGAGCAATAATAACCTGTGCAAATTCTAGTGATGGAGCATTTCTTCTGAGCTGAGAGGAGTGTTTGTGCAGGTGGCCTCAGTGCAGGTGGTTTGCTGCTGCCTTCCCCAGTGTGGAGCTCTGATTGTCTCAGCTGTCTAACGAGGTTCGAGTTCTGATGGGAAACAAATGTTTTGTGTGCAGATAATAGCAAAAAGTACAGGGCTGCATTTTTTATCATTTCTATCAGACACAGCACAGCTCAATTTACCCCCAGTGAGTCAGACATACTGTCTGCTCAAGGATAACAAGGCAACCCTGTCAATACAGTGTTAGAGCATGTGTACTCTTGCCAGTTTGGGCAGAGTGAAACCAATAAGGATTGTGACAGAGCATTGTGCTTTCATTTTAGCAGGTTTCTAGGCTGAACTCGGGTCTGCTGAGTATTCTTCCTGTCTGCATAGGAAACCAGAAGATCCCAGGTCCAGTACAAGCTGCTATCTTTCAGAGATATGCTTTAAAATCTGGCTTGGGCATTAGGATCAAAGTCAGGGGAATTAATTCTCTGTTTATATTAAAGGGGATATATCTGCTTGAAATGTAATCTCTCTTGACTGTGTTTAATTGTATTTTTATAAACTGCACCTGCCTGTGGGCTCCTCCTGTTTTTGCTGCAGCATTCCATATTTTTATCTTGACTTCCTAAGGAAATGAGGCTTCTGGGTGATACTGAGCATGTCCTGCCTTCTTTTCCACCAAATACCATTTGGATCTGCTGGTTGACTTCAGCCAAGTTTAATGAGAAGGAGAAATTCCGGAGATACAAAGTCCTGACAAGTTATATGAAAACTGGCAGGCTGCATGAGAAGGGAGGGGCTGAAATTTATAGCCTCTGCTTTGAAAATGGTAGGCAGACCTTAGCCACCTTCCATTATCAGTCAGGTGGCCACTGTTTTGCAGTAAATCACGAGGAGAAAGTAGATCACTTCATTTTTATTTAAGGAAAAAGTTCTGTGCAGTGTAGCCCATGGAAACTACTTTCAAGCATTTTTAAAACTCCTCTGGTTCTTTCTTTAGTTTATGAGTCCACAAATCTAGTACTGTACATTTGAGATTATCCTGTGTGATCTCTCTCTCCCCTCCTTTCTTAAACTGCCTATGTGTATATATAAAGATAAAACAGCAGTGTTATTCTCCAACATTTAATGAGTCAAAAATGTTGTTTCTAAGTCCCTTGACAGTGCTTCTTTTGCAAGGCACAGTTTGAATGATTTTGTATGGAATTGTTGGCTAAAACAGAGTCTTAAAGCCCAGCTCCTGAATCTAGAGATTATGGTAGCAAGTGCTAATGCTCGAGGACCTGGTAATTCATTGTACTCTTAAGCTGGTTTGTAACCACAATAAACACTGCCCTAGTGCCTAAAGTGTTCTGTTTCCCCTGTGCCCAAATATGCAGTGGAAAGCACGCAGCTGAGCTGGTGTTGAAAGAGCCTTGAAGATGCTGTGCAAACTAGTTCAGCTGATCAGTATAGAAGATTCTGTTTGTCTCCAGAGCCCATGTCTCAGATCCTTTCCAACAAGGCTCCTGTGTACATACCTCTAGACAGAAAGTAGTCTCTCTGTCAGAAAACAGTAGATAAAGTGCGGAGAACGCTTTAGACAGAAGTGCAAAGGTGTTGTCATTAAATTGCAAAGATTGGTGCTTCATAATAAGCACATGGTTTAATCTTTCTCTCTCTTATTAAGACCCTGCTTCAAGCACGATTAAAGCAATGGGAGTCTGGCCACAGAGGTGTATATTTTTTTTTGTTGTGGTGTTTACCAGTTGATTGTTTTTAATGTCAGGCTTTATTTCTTGAGCGCTTCATCAGTGTTTCATTCTGAAAGATGAATCTGTGAGAAGTGAACCAGTAACTATCAGGTGCTGCTGTTCCTGTGTGGACAGCAAGCACGTGGGTGTTGTGTTTTGCCTCACATTCCACCAGGTAAAATGGTAGTTTTGTGCTTAGCACATCACTGGTGCAAAAGATGGAGGTGGGAGTTCCAATAGCCTGCTCTCTTTTGCACCTCATTCTGTAAGATGATGGGTGCCTTCACAAGTGTCCCTCTCTCTGCCTGGTGGAGGGGCCAGTTCCAGAAGTGAGCTCAGCTTTTGTGTGTTGGTTGGTGTATGAAGTGTTCCTGCAGTGTTTCTCTTCAGCAGGAATGTTTTCTACTGTAGCACCTTCTTCCTGAACCGAGTTTTAGCGTTTAATTCTAGATGTGGTAAGAACTAAGAGGAAATCCTAGTGTAACTGCAGCAGCCCACAGACCTTTGGATAGCTCTTACTGTCCTGGCTAAGCACCTGGCTCTGCTTGAAAGAGTAAGAAAGGAGAACATCCCTGATCCCTGAAAATAATTTTCTCATGTGGAATATTTTACTGAATGGAAATGTAATTGGGCAGAGAGACCAGAGGCAGCAGGGAGAGAGAGCATCCTGGTGGCTGCTTGGCTCCCCTGTGCTAACCTGTCCTGGCTGGGGCTGCTGAGTCACTGCTGTGGAAATACTGATGCAAAGGCAGCATTATTACAGAAGGTTTTAGTTGTCTCTTGCACATTTTACCTCAGCTCCCTTTCCACTAGCATTTATTGTAGTTGCCTTCCTTTGAGCCTGTGGCACAAAATGATTTTTATAAATGAGGTTGTTGATTTTCATTCTGAATTTGTCTTTCTGCTTCTCTTACTACACTCCTTTACAGCAATTTTTAAAATGTGCAGCTTTGCATCGATTATAAAATAATAGAGTCACACTGGTTTATAGATCAGAGGGGGCTGCATGGTCAAACAAGTCTGCACTCACATTTGAGTCCTTGAGGGCAGATATCTATCTGTTCCTATGTCAGAATTGCTGCTGCTTCCCAGTTCTGATTAAAAAGTTTGGGAAATGTACCTAGCCCAGTCTTGATTTGCAGCACAAATTTTAAGAGTTGACACTGATCATGTAAAAGTGGATGGATCAGCATGTAAAGGCAAACTCATTCTCTCTGCCTACAAATGTAAACAAACTATGTATAAACTCGGGAAAGGATTTCTCTCACTGGCAGGAAAAAAAGGAGGAATAGTTGCATTTTCTGTTTGTAAATGTTCAGATGGCATCCTGTTGTGTTAACAGGATGCCATCTTCCTCCTGACATAGGTGTCTGTGGTCTCCCCATTTCTAGGTACTTCTCTCTAGAGGCACAATAGAGATGCAGTTGTTTTAGAATACAACAAAGACAATTGGGTGTCTGGATGCTATTGCAGGGACAGCCCTCCCTCTCTTCCCTTCTGAGGTCCCCTTACACCAGAATCCATCAGATCCCATCTTGTGCTCCACTGGCAGGGATATATATATATATATATATATATATATATATATAATGAATATGAGTATATATATATATATATGTAAAATATAGATTAGCTTTCTACTGTTTTTGCCCCCACTAAAGCTGGCCAGGGGGTGGGTGAGAGGGGCCATGCAGGACAGGGAACAGAAGTGGCAGCTTCTGGGAGCTGGCCTGCAGTCAGTTTCTCCGCAGGGTTACAGTTGTGAGGCTGCACGAGGAGCCCCGAGCCATCCTTCTGCAGTGCAAATCCAGGAGGAAAGCTGGCTGCAATGCCTTTCCAACATCTTGGCTGCATCTTTCTCAGCCACCTACAGTGACTGCTGAGGGACTGTTTGTAGTGCTCCAACCTGCAGATTTAGGAATAAAGAATGGAGTGTAAAGGTCTTCTGCAGGGATTCCCCTACCCTCTGATTCTTTCCACTGTGTAACAGGCTATTTTTAGTCTCCTTGCTTGCCTTAGAAATTACTTCACTTTCTGCTTTGGATGATTTCCATAACATTCCTTGTGATTCTGAATTCCGGTGTTCAGGATAATAGCAGAGCAGAGAATCACTGTGTGGCAAGCTCAGTTCCAGTGGTGGAGCCGGAAGACCTGTGCTGGGGATGTGTGATGCCAGCTGCCTCTGACCTGGTGACCTGTGGGAGGCTGGCTTAGCTGAACTGAATGGTGGATCATACCCCATGTTTGCAGGCAAAGAGCCTCATTAACCCTGAGTTAAACGGTGCTTTGGTTAATGAATGGCAAAGGAAAACAACCCTTTAGTGGACTAATCCAGGTAGCAAAGTAGATCTACCTCTAAAAGACATCTGTTTTCTTTAAGTCAAGTCCAGAGTCAAAAGCCCAGCCTGCCCTTGCTGTGTGTGCTTGGATGGTACCATTGCTAATATGATGAATTTCACTCATTCTTTCTCCACATAGTAGTTAGATATGATTTATTTTAATCGGCATGATTTAAATTTTCTTTGTCAATAAAGTGCTCTTAAGCTATATAAGGTGTTAGAGCAGGCCTTGCTTTGGGAAACAGTGCTCATGTTAACATTGTTGCATAAGATGCATCTAATAATTTGCCACTCTGACATATTAAGAATATCATGGAATCAAAGAATCACCGAAGTTGGAAGAGACCTACAAGATCCTCCAGTCCAGCTGCACACCTGGCACTATCACTGTAACCCCTAAACCACTGATCCACATCACCCAGCACCAGATCCACACACCTCCAGGGATGGTGATGCCTAACCACCTGAACAGTGAAATTTTCTTTCTAATATCTAATCTGACTCTCCCCTGTGATGTTTAAGGTCATTTTCTCTGGTCCTCTCAATGAAGGCACAGCAGAAGAGATCAGCCCCCACCTCACTGCGTCTCCTTTCAGGACGTTGTAGAGAGCAGTGAGGTCCCCTGAGCCTCCTTATCTCACTCCCTCAGCTGTGTCTCATAGGACATGATTTCTAGACCCTTCACAAACCTTGTTACCCTTCTCTGGAGACACTTCAGCACCTCAGTGTCCTTTTTATATATTTTATATAGCTAGTTCTGTAATAAGTGAATTTCATACAGCTGGTTGATAAAGTAGGAGAATGCAGTTCAGTGGGTTTGGGCAACCTGTTGGTTGCTGTTTCGTAGCAAAGGCCTGCATACTTATAATCCCTGAGGCAGTGCTGGATCCAGAGGGGGATGAAGACTGACTGGCAGTTAATAGGAAATTTTCTTAGATAAAAATGAAGATGTTTATTCTGCTGGTTTTCTCTGCAGCTTGATAATGCATGGGATGAATATATATACTTGTGGGAATTCATGTATTCAGGAGCTGTATATTCAGTGGAGAGCTGAAATGCTACAGGTCAATATAGGTAAAAAAGTTGCAATTCAGTGTTTAAGATTGGGGGGAAAAAGACATTTAGTATCAAGCCTATATTCTTATGAATTTTCCACTTTATTTTCTTTTTTTTTTTTTTTGGTGAGTCTTGATTAAGAACCACTCTGGATAGATTGGTTACTGTTTGGATTAGAGATCTAATCCATGATTGTTTACAAAAATACCCATATTCATCAGTCTTTGGAGGACAAATGGCTACTCAGGGCATGGATAAACAGTCACAAACACCCTGCTTAGTTCCAGGAGCTGTTCTCTGCTCCTCTGGTGTGGCGGATGAGCAGGGATATCTTGTGCAGGTGCTGCATTTTCCTCCTAATTGCACTCAAAGCTAATACACGTGTGATTGCTCTGCTTTTGGCTAGCACTAGAGGGCTTCCGAGGGAGAAACCTGCTTGCCCTCCTGTGTGATGTCAGGAGCCAAATGTTTCTTCTGAAACCTGATACACAGCATTGTAACAGAGAAGTTCTAGTTATGCTAGTAGGAGCCTGTTGATGTTCAGCAGGTTTTTTTTTTGCATCTTTCGTTGAGGGAACTTCTTCCATATATTTTTTTTCCTTTTTAAGCTTCTCTTTTAATTATCTTTTCAAGATGAATGGTAAAACAGATGTGAGGTGAGTAGGGCTGGTGGGCAGCTGACCTCACTTGAAGGGTTTTGCAGAGCCCTGCACTTCCCTGAAGGGGAGTGACTGCAATGTGCAGGTTGTTGGTGTGCACGGGCAGGTGCCCACTCTCCAGGCCAGCACTGTGGGGAGGTGGCCAAAACTGGGTTGTGACTGTGGCATGGATGTACACCCTGTGGTTCCTCAGGAAGAGCGTCTGCTCACGAGCTAGAGGCCTGAGGGAATAAGGGATGTATTGTATGATAGGGACAACCTTTAGCTGGGTGTCTTGCTTTGAAGAGGCTTGCCAGCAAGTTGGAGAGCTGCCCTCAGCTAAGCCTGCTTTCAGGAAGTTTTATAGGTCATGAAATCCAGCAATGTCCTTTTCTTTCCATAGTGCCCTGCCTTTATATGCAGCAGCACACATGGACTGCCCTCATCCTTCGTGCTTTGGATCAGTGGCTCAGTGTTAGCCCAGGAGGAGTTGTGAGTGCCTCCAGTTTCTGTGTGGTGTGGGAACACTGAAGCACATAATGGCTGTGATTCAAACACAAATGCTAGCTCTTTGCTACTGATCACTTTGGCAGAAAGCCCCAGATGCTCAGAGACTACAGATGGAGCTGTTTTGGGGAGAGTTTTTTTATTAAAGAAAATAAAAAGGCACCCAAAACTTTAGAATTTTCTATTATTATTACTATTATCAGTGGTGGTAGTACTAATATGTTTTTCTATCTTCATAATAGCCTCCCTGTTCTTCCTTTCCTTATTCTGCATCCCCTGAACTTCACTTTTCAATTCATGCCATCATGCACAGCTAAAAGCTTTTTGTAGCTGTGCATAATTTTTTAGTAAACCAGAAGAGACAAGCTTAACCAATTTAACCATCAGTTTCTGTGAAACTTTTCTTTTTGAGTGGGCTTTGGGATTTCTACATGTGCCTTTTGAAGGGACTAGGCTGCAGGGAACTGCAGGAGAGGAGCCTTCAGCTGTGACGGGCTTTGTTCAGATACCTTAGTCTGGCAGAAGCTGACCTCTGCAACACATGGTCTTTCACTTAGCTGCCTCCAGCTATTGGAGAGGTCTGATTTGCTGTGTGTGGGATTTCTGCTGCTTCCATGCTGCTTGGTAATGCTTCCAAACCAACCAGCAGATCCTTACCTTGGTCATGGAGCTGGAGCTGGCAGGGTTACTGCAGCTGTCCCTTTGTGCATTACTTCATTGTCACACAGCTCTGCTCTGAGCAAATCCGGTGCCTTGAACCTTAGCCTCCTGAATTTTGAAGCTCTCCAAACAATCTAGGTTTCGTCTTTTGGATGTAAATGCCTTCCCTGTCTCCCCCACGCATTTTGGCTGGGCTAATTGCTCTTAGTTTCGTTTCGAATCAAGTGTGATTAAGGGAGGATTTCTTCAGACTGCCACTTAATCATGTTACCAGACTAGCATAGTAAAAAGTTGTAATATCTATTGGGGTGAATACCCTGAGCACAGAATTACAGGCCCTTTCCTGCTCATGAGTCATCCTCCCCTGAGACTCTGTAGTGATAGCATTGCTTTTATTTTAACAGAAGAATCCCTGAGCAGGCGACCAAGTTTATCTGAACAAGAAAGACCATGTTTCTTTGTTGTTTTTTTTTTTTAAAAAAAAAAAAAAAGGGTTTTTTTTTTTAAAAAAAAAAAAAAAGGGTTTTTTTTTTTAAAAAAAAAAACCCTTTTTTTTTTTTTTTTTTAAACTCCAAACTTTTGTGTATATATCCTTAAGGAAGGCACTGCTTCGAGTGTAGTTCCCATGTACATGCTGGCTGGACAGACTTGGGGCCATGCTTGGCACAGGGGTTGTGGTGGCTGCTACAGGCTGAGGAAACCAAACCAATATATTTTCTGAGGGGGATCAGATTCTATTATGTATCAGGGGATTTCAGTAAAACATGTTATTTTTTTTTTTTTTTTTTTTTTTTTTTTTTTTTTTTTTTTAAACTCCAAACTTTTGTGTATATATCCTTAAGGAAGGCACTGCTTCGAGTGTAGTTCCCATGTACATGCTGGCTGGACAGACTTGGGGCCATGCTTGGCACAGGGGTTGTGGTGGCTGCTACAGGCTGAGGAAACCAAACCAATATATTTTCTGAGGGGGATCAGATTCTATTATGTATCAGGGGATTTCTGTAAAACATGAAATCCCCTGATTTTATTTTATTTTACAGCCTGCTTTTATTTTACAGTCAGGTTGCTGAGTTTCACTTTTTACAGGTGCTTGTGCTACAGGAGTGGGTTTGTGCCTGTCTGAACTGCCTGCTTGAGAAAAGAGCCTCCAGAGCAGCTCACAGCAGGCTCATAACACACACACACACACAGAGCCTTTCTATGTCACGTGTCTCTCTGAGCCTTTCTATGTCACGTGTCTCTCTGAGCATGTGTGGTGCCCAGTGAGTAGAATAACCAAGGGAGCCCCTGACCACAGGCCTGAGGAAGCGGTGATGCCCATCACTGCCCGGGGAGGGTTCCAGCAGCCTGGATGGAGTGGTGGATGTGCTTCCACCTCTTCCTGGACTATTGCAGGGCTTTTTCTTTCTGGGTGAGAAGGCCTGGCCTCTCTAGTTTGTCTTACAGGCTTTGTGGTCAATGTAGGGCCCGCCACAGGACAGTTTTGGACTGACTAAATCTCATTTTCTTCTGATCAGCACCCGAGTGTTGGTGCCTGACTCCCTTGTTCCTGTTCGGACTCTCGCTGCCTGCTGTGCATGCACACCTGCAGTTTTGAGCAGCTGTCTGACCATTCAGTATTTCGGTCCCTGCAGGTCCCCTTGGCTAGTTGTGGTGCAGTTGTGACAGACAAGGCAAGGCTGGCAGGTTAGGGTCTGGCAGGAGCCCCTGCTTTTCAGCAGGGCAAAGAGCAGCTGAGCCTGGTGTTGAGGAATCTGGTGTTGAGGTTGGGAAGTGTACTTCTGTCCCCTGCTCTCAGCATTTCAGCTCAAGAGTGAGAGACTTGTGCTGGGATTGAGCTGTTTGTTTTTAAACTGGAAAGTGAGATGCCATAGCAGCTCTGATTTTTTTAAGTGAAATACCTTTTAATAAATGCTTGCCTGTTCACAGCCCAGCAGCAAAAACAAACATGTACTGTAGCATTAGGACTGTTTTATATTTTTTTCCAGTCCTATTTTCTTGGCTGTTAATCAAGGTCTCTTTGTCACCTCCCCAGCTAAGGATAAATGCAGCTGGGGTATAGTATTTGCAAGCATTCGTTGCTTTTATTTATCCTGATGTAGGCAGAAAGGCTTTTCTTCTCAGACAGGTAAATAATTAGCTAGCCGTCCACAGCTCCCTTGCTCAGAGAGCAGGAGTAAGGGAGAGAGGGGACTGTGACACCCCATTTAATAGATGGACATGAGCATCTTGTTGCTCTGTTCATTGTTAATTCACTCCTGCAGCACTGCTCAGCTGTGAGGTTTCCAGGCGTGCTTGGCAGCACCGACAACAAAAACATCTGGTCCAAGAATATAGCTCCCTTCTGCTGGCAGCTGCATGGAAATGATTTTGTACAACGCAGCGTAGCGCCAAATGCACTTAACTTGTACACTAAAGTGCACAGCCTTTATAGAGCTTTGGCAGTGCAGGGTGATTTTAAATGCTCTGCATAAGTCAGCGTTAATCTACCAAAGAAAATCAAAACCTCAGCAACCAATTCATAAAGAACTCGCTTATCACACATGCCCAGACGTGGCTGTACCTTTGTACCTGTCTAACAGCTGTTCCTGTCTGAACACAAAGGAAAAGCCTTTTGGTTGCAGCTCTGGTTGTCATCTGTCCTCTGGAAGAGTTTTGGCACAGACATGAAGGGAAATTTGCCCCTCTCAGACATCCCTAAATTCCACTCATCAGCAGCTGCATTTGTTACTGATAGAGGTTGTCTGTCTCCTCTCTTGTTTTAGAAAGGACCTGGCAATTGCTGAAGAAAAAATGTTAACTGTGAATCAAATAGTTTGTGTGTCTGCTGGTAAATTGTAATTTGAGTGATTGGATCTGATAATTACAGACATCATCATCTTGTCAGTCAGTTGTGAATCATTTGGTAATGGATTTCCCATTTTTAAAAGAGCTGTTTTTTTGAGTAGTAGTGCATTTTAGAGGTAAAATATAATATCCATATTCCTTCTTTCTTTGAAAACCCCTAGGGTTATAAACATGGATCTCATTCATACATGAACAAGCAAGTTAGAGAGGTCTGCTTCAAGAGAGTTGCTCTCAGCATACATATTTCAATATTTCAAGCTATTTATTTTCTGTGTATTCCTATAGAGTAGCTGAGCGTGGTGGTGTTTTTTCACCCTTAAAGCTGCTGTTACATTGTAAGTTTTGGGAATGAAGAAGAGCAGGGAGGAGCAGAAATCCCAAGTCCAGTCTGATATCCGTCGTAGGCCTGGGTTTACCCTTTGCAGAAGGAGCCCGTTCCTTCCCAAGAAGTAGCAGGTGATTTAAGGGTTTGGACAGGTTTCAGTAGGTCTGTGAAGGTCTGACGGTGTCACAGCCACTGACCTGATATTGGTTTTCTGCTCTGTCACCATTATGAGGAACAGTTCTCACCAAAATAGAGGGGAAGAGAAGGTGGAGATGGTGACAAAGGGAGTAGGAGCGAGCCTCCGGCTTCCAGCTTTTTAAGCTGGAAGCAGTCCTTGCTTGCAAGTGACAAAGGGAGTAGGAGCGAGCCTCCGGCTTCCAGCTTTTTAAGCAGTCCTTGCTTGCAGTGTTGGTGTAAGAAACCAAAGGCATTTTCTGGAGTATTTTGAAAATTGAATTTGGCAAACCTGTAGGACTTGGTCCAGTCTCCTCCCATGGTATACGCAGACAGTGGTTTATTCAGCCTGTTTCTCAAACACACTACAATGGGCTGGTGTCGCAGCTGGTTTTGTGATCCCTTCTGTCCCTCATCAGGTGAGAGGAGTGGGCCTTTGAACCTCTTGGGTCCTCGCTGCTGGCACCTGGCATTTTGGATTTGCAGTCCTTTCTGTGCGTAAGGCAGGGGGAAGGCTGTGGATTACTGACAGAGGCTGAGCGGTGACTAATATTGGACCAGAGGAGCTAAAGTGTTTAACCTTTAGGCAAAGATTACCTGAAATTAAAACTTGTAAGGACTTGTGCTCTCACACTGTCATTCAGTCGTGTTTGTAAGACATATGTACAGATCGGATGATTTCTTTTATTCCTGGGCAATTTACATATTTTGGCTGCTGCACAAAAGAAACCTTGTGTTGAATAAGTCAGATCATGATCTCACACCAATCCTTGCTTACAGGAGGATTTTTGGAATCTGTAGCATAGTGCAGAATTTTGAGTTTTCCTTTTGTGGGTGTGAAGCAGAGCATAGGTTACTTGCTGTGCTAAAAATGGGCATTAGACAAAGGTACACCACTTTAGAAAAGAAACATTAAATCTGTTTCTTCGTAGTAGCAGGCTCAGTGAAGTGTATGTCACTTTATAGAAGTGGATTGGTGGCCTGCAAAGAAAATGCAGTAATTTCAGGTTTGGGCCTTTTTTTAGTACTTATTTTCTGACAAAATACCGGGCTTTGTTAGTGTTGCAGACAGTTTTAAATATTTGGAAGGAAAAATTGCTGCACTCGCAGCATTTTAATGAGGACAGTTCTGTTAATTAAAGTATTAGAAAATTTAGGGAATGTGTACAGCTGAGGGTTTAGCAATATGTTACAAAGTTCTTCAACCTACTACTTGATTTGGCATCAGAAGACCAAGACCATTATAAAACTTGTAGTCTTCCAGCAGTTGTTTGCTTGTCTTAACCATTGATGCTACCAGTGACCTAAGCCTGGATTCATTCTGTCTGATTTTAGGCACACAGTGGTTGTGCTGAAGCCTGGAGTGAAAGTGACCTGGGGATCTGCAGTTTAACATGGGGGAAGGTGCCTGTGAGGGACAGGACTGTCTGCCTGAGGTGGTATTTGTCTTGTAGAGGGGTAAATTACAGTCACTGGTGACACTGTGTCTCCTGAGTATGAGGTACTTGCTTCATGGCTACCAGCTGCTCACTGCTGGCAATTGTGGTGGTACTTGTTTGTGCTGCCCTGTATTTTGGGTTTGTTTTTGGTGGTTTTGTTTGTTAGTTTTGCTTTGTGGGTTTTGTTTGTTTTGGTTTGGGGTTTGTTTGTTTTAATTTTTATTTTAGAATTTATTTCTTAATGTATGATTGATTTTGGAGTACCATTGCCAGTCTACCCCTCTGCTTTGCAAATCTGTCTGTTTGCTTTTGGCCTAAATAATACAATGTACTGATAAGTGCCAGGCGCTTCAGGAAAGAAATGGTGGTATGTGATAGGGTTGCTGAATTTCTCTTGAAAACTACTTCTCCAGCCCCATCTTATTTTCATAAAAGATCCTATGTGAAACAACCCTGAGGAGAGCCCAGGTGGGATTACTTTTCTGTCCTGTCATTTGTTCTGTTCCTGTTTGGGTGTGCATGGTTATATCTTTTGTGTTTGTTATCCCAAACTATTTTATTTGTCTTGTAGCATTTCGATTTCCTTCGATATATGAAATGAAAGAGGGGTTGTAAATAAATTCCTCTTCCCTGTTCATGTACAAGACTTGTTGGTCAGTGTGGGTGTGAGGCTGTATATTAGATAAATCTGTCCTTTAAGAAAATTAGTGTCTTTGTGTAATTATAGGTTTTCACTACATATGTACTAGAAGAACATTAGTGTTATGCCAGAACTACTATTTTTAATGTATTTTACTTTGTCGGCTTACATTTCTGCTAATACGATGTCTGTGTGGCATTTGGTGCATAGGAAATCTGCTTTCAGTCATTTCAACCTTTTGTTTCCTCTCTTCTCTCAGATGTTCCCCTTCTGCCTCCCTCTAAGTTTAAAGCTTAGTTTCAAGCCAGAACTTTAGTTTCTTGTTGAATTTCTCCAGCTGCATGAAACCTGCAGGACTCAGGAGCCTTTTACATCTCCCAGGTCCAAACTGCAGCCCGGCAGCGTCTGGACTGCACATGTGGGGAGGGACTCGTGTGGATCCCTTTGGGAAGGAGATCTGCCGTCCAGGTGCGAGTGGTGGAGCTTCATACTGCCCGGGGCAGAGCAGGGACCAGGCAGTGGGCAAATGCCTTCCTTGGCTCTGTCATCCCCTGAGATGTTGCTTTCCTTGGCATCAAATACATGCTGAGATTGGAAGTAGAAAAGCCATGCAACATCTTGGCATTGTGCATTAGCCTGCTTTCTCTCCAGCATCTACATCTCCTCTAATTATCTGAGCCTGGAGCTTTGCATAAAGGAGATTTTCTTTCTTTCACACACAGGCTTAATTTTAATATCTGCTAGGAAGGGCTTGTTCCAATCACAAGAAATCTGAGACTGGATGTAGAAATTGTATAGCAACAAGCATTTTTAGTGTAAATAATAGTGATGAAAGTAGGGGACTAGTCCTTCCCTCTTTTATGAGAGCATTGAAGATGTCAATACAAGGCTAGCTTGTTGTGTAACTTGTAAGTAATTTAGGCTTGATGAGGATGGACAGTTGGATTGTATAGCTGGGACAAACATGCAATCTGAGCAGGAAACTCTTTTAAGTAATCATGACTAGGATCAAGGAATTAGCCTTGGAAGTAGTTGAAGCTGTTTGCCCTTAGGAGGTTTCTCTCCTGGTTGTCTTTGGAAAAGCTATGGCATCCCGGGATTTTACTGAGGGAGGTCAGCAGTGGTGTGGTTTCTGTGCCTTCAGAGCAGCTCATTCAGTGACCAGCGAAGGCACCGGAGGCACATCAGCCAAGAAAGAAAATATTGTTGTCGCAGTGACTGGCAGAAGAGGTGGTTTAGGGGGAGACAACAGACAAGTATTGTCTTCGCGTGGTTTTTGGCTCCTTCCTGCCTGCACGTGATTCCGTCTCCTGCGCCTGCACAATGCTGCTACACAGGCTCCTTGGGGAGTGCTGGGACCCTGCTTAGGAGCTAGTCCTTCCTCATGCCTCTTTGTCCAGCTAATTTAACTGTTCCTTTATGGCTGCAGCCTCAGTGATGGCACTGTGGTGAGCAGCTTGGCTCATTTGCTTTCTTGTTTCAAACAGTGCCTTTAGCATGCAGTAGAGAGGGTGTTGTGCCAAGGCGAGACAAAGCAGCTTCTGTTTTGTGTGTTTGGTGGAAGTGTTTCTCACCTGCTTGATGAAATGTTGTCACTGAAGGTAACTGAATGTGGTCATAAGGACAGCACTGTTCTGCCAGCCAGTCCTCGCAAAAGTAAGGTTTTTTTGACCCTTGAAAAAGCTTCCCAGCCGTCTTGTGCAATTACCATGCCTGAGCAGGGTTGCTGCTTTGCTGTTCCTGGCAGCGTGGCTCTGTGCCGGCAGCAGCAGCAGCTCGCAGGCTGGTGGGCAGCTCCCAGTGACAGGATGCCTGGTTTCCAGAAAGCTCACAAGTGGTAAAGCCCATGAAGGCCTTTCTCTGCATGGGCTGTCATGTGGATGAGGGGCAGAGACTGAGGCACCCTCCCAGCAGTGGTGGGGGATGCTCAGCACCCGCGCCACTGCTTGCTGGATGGCTAGTGCTCTGTCAGTGTCACTGTGTGACATGATGGATCCTTTCTCAAGAGGGTACAGTCTGAAAACCTTGGAAAAGTCTGTATTTGGGAAGGACCTGAAGGACCGTGCAGAGAAATTAACCTGCTGATGCCAAGGTGGGAAGGTGGGTAAGGTGTCCATAAAAGAGACCTTGCACGTGAAGTGAAACAGGCACAGAGAATGCTGGGAGTGAGAAGGTAACACAGGAGAGAGACAGATGGGAAATAAACTTACATGAGGTCTTTAGCTTGAGGGTGACAAAGCTTAAAGGCTTGTAAAAAGTTCTCAAGAAGGATGGGGTGTAATACGAAATTTAAGATTTAGGAGGGATTGTATAAGGACTTGTTAAATATTTATTGCACCTCTTGATTAAAGTCTTTTATTTAAAACAGTTTAGACTTTCCCTCCCAAGAAGCCTGTGTTTGATATTTTTTCTTACCAGCTATTTTATGTCGTATTCCCAATTCCAACACTACGCTGTGATGTTGGAGAGGATCACATTTTTCCACGTTGCACTCCCTGCACTGCAGGCTGCTGTGCTTTATACAAACTTCCTACCTTGGCAGTCACTGGCAGGGACTTACCCACTTGGAGTATCGTTTCTCTTGTGGTTTGGTTCCTCCTGAAATTACAACCTCCTTCCCGGCTTGGAGGCAGCGCCACAGCTCCCACTTTAAGTACTGTGCTGTGTGCAATACTGCCCCGGCTTTCCTCGCCAAAACATCTCCCTGGTGTGTGAGAACTTTATTAACGAGTGTATATATTATGGATTCCTGCAGCAGAAAAGGTCACCTATTGTGCTAGGCTCTATTCAGACTTTCTCTGTCCTGGACAGATTCTGCTCCAAATGGATACTGGCCATGTCTGGAGTGCAAAGAGGAGGGAGGTTGTGACACTCAAGCAGAATGGTGGTTTGCAAAAGTTGGTGTTGTTGGTGTTGTGATTTGATTTATCCAGGAAGATTTTTGTTTGTGGTTTTGGTGTCTTTTAGGACTTTTTTTTTTTAATGCGAGTGAAAGGCAGAAGTGAAACATGAGAGGAAGCAGAAAGGAAAACAAACTGGGTTTCTTTTGGACTTCTCCTGGTTTTCTTCAATTTGTGTGCCAGGGGCAGATGGTAAAAGAAAGGGAAAGTTGTTATCATTTTGATGCCTGCGAAGGCAGACTGGTTTCCTCTCCACTGCTCTGGCAGTCCATGGGTTAGCAGCACCTTTTCACTCCCAGTGCTGGGCTGAGGCTGCTGCCTCCTGCTCTCCACAGATCCCAACTCTGCCGTGATCTCAAGATTCCAAAATTTCAGAAGCTGCCACTGGAGCTTGTGATCCTCAGGAACTCAGCTTACTCTGAAACCCCAGCAGAGTATTGCCAGCTGCCATGCTCCAGGCAGGGCAGCTCCATGGATATAGGCAGGCAGAGCTTTGTGAGCAGTACTGGGAAAGCAAAGGAGAGGAGATTTGAAGGCTTCCCTCACTCCATCCTGTTTTGCTGGTGTTTGATTTTACACTGTTTGGTAGTGATATTAATTTAAAAAAACCCTTGGTTGTAGCTTGAAGTGACTGGATGTCATTTGTGAGGGGAGAGGCAAGATTTGTCACTGTCTGATGTTACTGAAAGGACCAATTTGTATTCTGCTTCACAGTGATTTAGAACAGTGTATAAATCATCTGATAGGATAAGTAAACTTGCTCTCTCCTTTATCACAGAACATTGTCTTGCTTTAACCTTGCTGGACTGTGTTTTCTCATTTGCATTTCCCCTCATCATAATACCAGGGTAAATAAAACCTTTGGAAGTAGCCCTGAGTTTCTCCTCCTTGAGTCGGCAGAATAAATTTCCAGCCAAAAGCAGTAGTCAGCTTGATCTTCCAGGTGAGGGAGTTTGAATGGAAAGTCACCAGTTACATGACTTGAGATATGTCTTTGCTCTACCTTTGGGAGGTTTGGGTGTGTTTTTTTTTTTTTTTTTTTTTTTTTAAATTCAGCTCCTGAAATAATTTCATTGTGCTGTAGAGCTTGGGAAACAGTGTGATTTCCCCCTTACTCCTCCAGGTTTCTCAGAGTTTCTCATAGGGGTCTCATACCAGTTTTAATGCTGGAAGAGGTCAGGACAGTTGTGCCTGGTCTCTGAGGCATCTAGACAATGATGCTTAGGGACAGACTTGAAGTGACTTTTCCTTTGGTTATGTCCTTCCTGATTCTGACACTTCTAAGCTTAGTTCTCTTCCATCCCTAAAAAATGTCCAGCAAAGTGTTTCTGACTTCCTTGTCTTCTGAAAATTTGTGTAAATACGCAGTGTTTTCTTTCCATAATGTTGCAGGGGGTGGAGTGCTGCCTTTGGAAAACAGCTGATAATCTTCCTTACATGGATCTGCACTGGTAGCATTTTTTTATGGCGAGTTTCTCCAGTGGCAACCATAGTCAAATACTTAAATATTCAGCTACTTAAATCATCACAATTTTGTAAATGCTGAAGTAATACAAACAACAAGTCATTGATTTACCATCTGCATGCAGAAAAACCCACATTGATATTTAGTGTGCAGTGATGAATGGAAGAGCAAGGGATGTTGAGCTTTGTGGTGGGGCAGTAAGCAAGCTGATCAGGTGCTGCTGGATGATAGGCTGAGAGGTAACACACCTGGGTTTATTTTCAGTGTGCTGATTCAAATGGTTAGAAATTATCTGAATGTACATAAGTGGATTTCTGTGTGGGAATCATATGCAAGTTTTAATCTTACAGACAAGATTATTTTGGTAAAAGAGTGTTGCAGTTAGAAACCCCTAGGGATGCTGGCACGTCCATTTAATCTCTGAAGGGAAACACATGAAAAGGGAGGGGAAAGCTGCTCCAAGCTTGATTTAACCACGTGAGTCTTGCAAAAGTATAGCTTACTGCAAAAATTACTGGTAATCAGACATGCTGTCACAAACAGACAGGGAATGTATAAGTATAAAACACTTCCACCAGCTCCATCAGAGGGAAGACAAAGAGGGTTTCAATGGGAGTTTGTATTCACAGATAATGGCTTAAAGTGGTAATTGATGCCAGCTGCATAAAATCGCTAGGAAGGGCTCACCAGCTGCCTCTCTCCTTCAAGAAAAAAGGATGTACTTTTGTATTACTTCATGAGAATGACAGTCTCTTGCCTCAATCAGTTTTAATTTTCTGCTTTTGTGATACCCTTGCATGTGCAAATGGAGGGACTGTCAGTGGTGGTGGTGGTGGTGCAGTGCATGTGTTGTCTGGAGGAGGTGACAGACCTTCCATCTCTGAGGCTGGCTTACATGGCCAAATCCCAGGATGGCTGCCAAAGCACCTCAGGAGGATCCCTGCTGCAGGCTGCAGCGTACCCTCCCTGAGGCACGTGTGTCCATAAGGAGATCTGTGCGGAAATGGCCTTATCCGCTGAGATTTTTGGGTGGGATTCATCTCGCCCTGATGCAAGACATCTGCAGGATTGGTGTCTGGATCTTGGTTAATGACCTCACCCTCCTTTTGTAGTTAGTAGAGAGAAGTAAACACCGGTAGGGTGCACATTGTTTGGCCTCTTTCAGATGTCCACATTGGGATGAAATGACCTGTACCCTGGAAAAAAAAATGCTTCTGAATCTGGAACAGAACAATTTTGGTCTGGCCAACTTTTTGTTTTTAATTTCCTTTTTTTAAAGTCTTCTACCAATTGCTGTACCACACCGGTGCTGCAGCCTTTTCTGTGCTGATTAATGCTGATAATAGTTCCTGTCTCCACAGAGTCTTCAGGACTCATTGCCAGGGGGTTATCGATCCACACTAACTAAGTGGATTCTTTCAAAACCTGGCAAAAATTACTGAATCCATTTATTATTGTAAACTGCATTTTGTACTGGATTGAACTGTAGGTGAGGAGCTATTTGTGTTGTGGATAAGTGCTCGAAGGCAGCTGAAATATGAATGTAGGACCATTGTTAGCTGTAGTTCAGGGAAATACTTGGGGAGATAGTGCTGCAGGGAGATTCTGCTGCAGGCCTTTGAGCAGGTGCTGTGGCACAGACTCAGTGGAGAGCTGAAAGAGCAGTAACTGTCTACAGTCTGCTGGCTCTCTGTGTGCCTTTTTTGTTGTTTGTTCTTCAGGATTTTTGATTTTGGGGACAGGGGGGCTGGGATTTTTATTATTTTTATTATTTCATTTTTCAGAAATAGATCCGTTTTAAGTATTGTCATTTTGGCTGTTGTTACAATAAATAAACAAAAGCAACCTTTAGGACATCCTGCCCATTGTATTGCAAAAGCTATTGTGTTCATGTGCTGAGGGTAGGAAGTAATTTTTATCTAAAAAGTCAGTTCAAAATAGCAGATTAATCCAATTATACATATTAACATATCAGCAATTAAGTCCCAAAGCATCAAGTTTAACAGCGCTCCTGTTTTTTTTTTTTTTTTTTTTTTTTTTTTTTGCCTAAATGCACAGTTCAGAGGTTCGGTGTAATATAAGCCTGTCTTCCTCCTGTCTTTCTTTTTGCATATAGTCTGAATAAATAAAAAATCATTCAACAGCAAGGATGCCAGAAGCAGCTGAGGAAGCACCAAGTTAGCTTTCTCTCTCCCAGGGGTGCTGTTCACCAGGAACTTTGATTTACAAGATTTTCTTACTATTTTGTTCAGTCTTCCAGAAATACACAGTATTTTACTTCAAAGACACATCCTGAGAAAATATAAGAATTGTTTATCCCTGGTGCATTTTGGGAATTCTGTGATACTAATTTATGAGTAAGTATTGCACCCCACTATTAGAGTATTTGAAATGGTTGTTAGCTGTGTAGCAGAGAGTGGTGTCTTTTGTTCAAGCTGTGCACTGGTGTGTATAAAGAGTTAACACGGAGCTAGTATTAACATCTGCATATATCATGAATAGGATATTTGATTGCTAGCGTGGTACAAATTGTGAGGAAGTTTAAGGCTTAAAATTTTATCTCATAATCAGCTTTGACATCACAGAATAATCAGAGTATGTGCTACTGTTCCCATCAGCCAGCAACCCTAGGGAGAAGTTTTGGCTTCTTCCTGGAATCCATATAAGGTAGATGTTTTTCTGCTTGGATATAAAATTGTGGAGCAAAAAGAGATATCTGTCTGCCTTTTAATTTGTTGCCTTGATAGGTGCTTGAAGAAGACTCCCGCTGTCTAGGTACGGGAAGAGAGAGCTGGGGGTGGGTTGGTGTCCGCTCCTTCTTTTGTATCTATCTGCTGGCTGCCTGCTCACACACCACCTCAAAGTGTGTGGATCCTTCCATGCAACATGTCCTGCTGTCACTTCAAAAGCAGGTTGTGTGTGTTTTAAGGAGTGGTTTCATTATGTTGCCCATTTCGGCTCTTTGGAGGGATGACCTCCCTTCACCTGAGCTGCTCTTTGCTTGGCACCTTGCTGGAGCGGGGGGAGCCAGGGGAAATCCTTCCTCTGCCTTTGTGTCTCAGCATCCTGTTTACTGCCTGGGCTCCTGGCCCATTCTTCCTGATGCGCTTGCTCTTCCTCCACAGAGGCAGATGGAGGAGGAGAAGGAAGCTTGTGCACGAGGCAAATGCCTTTTTCTTCCAATAAGGGGAATTCCTGATCTCCACCTCTGTTTTCCTGTGCCAGTCCAATGCTGGCACCAAGATGGGAACCTGCTTTGGCAACTGGTTTCACAAAGCCACTGTTTGGCATTTTAATAGAACTGGTTGAAATTTCCAAAATTAAAAGAGAAAAAATGAGGAAGATGGAAACAATACTCCTCTGTCATAATTTCCCAGCCTGCTAGCTGTGGATTTGCTTAAGGTGCTACAAGCATTGCGTTTTTGAAACAGATTATGTCATGTTCCATCACTGGGTCAAATCCATTGCATCTTTTATTTGTTTCTTTGTGCTACTGAAAATTCGGGAAAGACTTGTTTTAGATCATCTCAATAGACAGGATTTTGATGGCATGAACATCAGAGGGGTTTACTGAACATGATGCTGGTGTAAATTGAAGTTCAGAAGAAATCTGCTTTTGTGAAAGTGAGGAATAAATCAATAATGCCTATGGTATATTAAACATATGGGGGTTTGCTTTATTTTTTTTTCCAAAGGATGAAGAAGAAGAAATCAAACTGGAGATTAATATGCTAAAGAAATATTCTCATCATAGAAATATTGCAACTTATTATGGTGCTTTCATTAAGAAGAGTCCTCCAGGACATGATGACCAACTGTGGGTAAGCAGATGTTTTTCAGACATGTTCCTAAGTCTTTCCCTGTTGGATATAGATTGATGATGAGAGAAATAGCACTTTATGGAAAGACAAGCTAAAGGAGTTTGGTGCTTGCCTGAACTGCCAGATAAGTGAATCACAGAGGCTAATGACACATCCTTAAGGGGATGTCTGAACCAAGATTTGCTATAAGCAGTGGATTTGTTCTTTAAGTAACTTTTTTTCCCCTGTTTCCCAGATGGATAGTAACATGTTTCATAGGAACAAGACAGCTGAGCAGTAAGAATATGTGACTGTAAAAAGAAAGCTGAATTTGATATTGTACCCATTACATTTTTCATCCCACCTCATCTACACCCTCTAGAGGACTGAAGGTTGGGGTTGAAATGGCAGGGTGCACGTTCTTCCATAAATACATGGAAGCTAAAGGATAAGAAGTGTTGCAGTGATGTGATAAATTTGATTCCTTTAGCATTGGATGTGCTCTTACTGCTAATGCATTTTGCATAGCAGAGTAAATCCAGATTCCCAGCATTAAATTACAGTGATTAAATCAGTCCTTGAAAATGTGGTAACTAATGTGAGACATATTCCATATATGTCTGACACACATTGAAGACATTTGGTTGAATCCATTTTCCAGGCAGAGATGTAAAATACATTCTGTACTTCACAAGAGCTTCCCAAACCAATGCTGTAACCTGATTATTTTGCTTTGCTATACAGCTGAGATCTGTGTTTAATGTTGGTTGTACATTGATATTTGTTTTGCAGCTTGTTATGGAGTTTTGTGGAGCTGGCTCTATCACAGACCTTGTGAAGAACACAAAAGGGAATACCCTGAAAGAAGACTGGATAGCATATATCTCCAGAGAGATTCTCCGGGTAAGGAAAGCAGTCTGCCCCACACAGAAACAGTCTTACAGAGATGCAGCCTAGCTTGAGGTTCTGCAAGAAGCTGTTTCTGATCAATCCCATTAGCCATGTCATCACTTGCAGAGTGTGTAGGAGCAGATAGATGTCTGCTCCACATCATTTAACTTGGTGTGAGTTGTACTGTATTGTAGCAGAAGCCTTGCAGAAAATTGCAATTTCTAGTCATGAGAAGCCAATAGAGGAGCCAGTGACCTTGCCTACTGCAGAAGCTGTGAAACAGTGTCCCTAAGACCTGGGGCTGAAACGGTTTTGTAGCACAGTAGGGTACAGAATGGGCTTTTCTAAATAAGCTTGCAGCTGCCTTTTTCTTTCCTAATCAAGTCCATGGAGGAAGAGCTGTTGGCCCAGGCCAACAATCAGGACTTCTGTGCTGTAATGTGCTCTCATCTTGTGTTGTCCCTGCAGTCTGTCTAGAGCAAGCAGCTCTGTCACGTGTGGCTGTGCCCCGTGCGGTGCTTGCAGGCGGCGCTATGGAAGTTTTTCAGGAAGAGGTCTGCAGCTTACCAGTTGTTCTAAAATTGCAACTTAAGCTAATTACTCTTAATATTTAATTTCCAGTTGGTACAGTTTAAGTGCTTTTTGAATTGGCATTTGTTTTGCTTCACTAAGTAAATCTGGGATGGTTTTCCTCGTGCTTCTTTGTAAAACAAATTGCCTCCTACCCATACCACTACACAGTATGTTTGTTCAATTGCTTAAACATAAATGAAGTTCTGAAGGGCTTTATGTTAAAGGAAATGAGCACTGGCTCTTGCATAAATCAATGCTGCTGTTGTCTGCGTTACACATTCGCTCTGCCTTGGCAATTTTTAAGATGAGGACGGAGGGAGACACATAGTTCTGGTCTCTTGCTCTACTTTCAAATGCTAGAGGACAGTCCAGCTGCTGGTGTTTGACTGGCACATTTTAAGTTGTTTACAAAGGAGAAGTTGTATTTCAAAACAATTGGATAGCGTGCTTTAATATGACGAAAGCTAATTTCTGCAGGACCATCTTACCTTTGATTTGAGAGGCATGTGGGCTTCGAGATACTCTATGCTGTGTTACATTCATCCTAGATCCTCCTTAGATAAAGCAGTCAAACACTTGCTGAGAAGAGGGAAAAAAATAGCTCAGAAAAGAGGAAGAACTATTTTCTCATTCCAATGAGAGATTTGCAAAAGGAATATTAATTACTGACCATCAGGAGCTGGAATATCTGGAAAAAAGGAATGCTAGACTCACATTGCAATGAGACGTTTCAAACCCTGATTCAATACAGAGTTTGTCAGAGGTGAAAGAGAGAGGTGGTGTAACACAAAGTTAAAAGGAGCTGAAGTGCCAAAGATTGGTGTAGGTGGAGACACAGGTGAATGTGGACCCAGTGAATCCTTGTGTGTTTGGAAAGGTCGGGGGACTGCAGGAAAGTGGAGACGTTGCCCCTCTGTCTCCTCCCAGGCCTTTGGAACTCCAAATGTGTTTTTCACTAGGGTTAAATGGTACTCTGGAGAGAACAGATGATGATCTCTCTGGCTGGGTCGGAGTAGCAGAAGGCTTTAAAAAATATCCTGTGTGAAGCTGTGGAAAAGCCTTCATTCCTGTGAAAAATAAGACCACACTTAGCATTAGCAGTCAGTGAAGGGTCTCAGGATATCAGCCCTTCACTTGATTTGCTTGTGACATGTGGAAGAGAAGCTGTAGATAGTGTTTTTCTGTCACACTCATTAACTGTTTTAAAAAAAGGAAAACAGCCCAATGGTTATGTAGGAAAACTCGTAAATGATCAGTTAATGAAGAACATGTGTTAAGAAATACTTCTCTACAGCAACCACTACTCTCTTAACCTCTTACAGCTGTAAAGGTTCTATTCCTTTATTTTTTGCAAAATGTTAAAAGACTGTGAGGGCAACACGAACAGGCAAGATAAACCCACTGGAGACTACAATTTTCCAAGCAGAAAACTGAGAAGATCCCAAAATACAAGCAGTTGCTAAGAGGGTTGCCTGTTGTTCTCCCAATTACATTAGAGTGTAAAATGCAACATATGTCTTTCTCAGGCCTCCCTCCACATGGCTAATGCTTTGGGGCATGTATCCAGGTGCTGTCTCAACAAAAAGCACCGTATGCCAGGAGGTTTTGTTTCCTTTGGAATGTATAACACTTATGCTTTTTTTTTTTTCCCCTCTTTGCATTTTTTTTCCTGAGGTACAATTATCTGGCTTTTTGTTTATGGTGGCTAGATAAGAGAACTGCACTTTTGCAGTAGAGCATGTCTTTGTCATCTGTCCTCCCTTGCCCTGAAACATGACTGCCAGTCCATCACCCCCCACCTCGTTCTTGGGGTGCATTTATACATGTGGATGCTGCCTCCTTTCTCCTTCCACTTCCTTCCCACCTGAATTCTGTGTGACCCTGTGCATGTCAGAAGTCAGTGGCATACACTGACAATGATGTAATTTAGAATGTAATTGCTTGGAGACTTTGTGGGAGCTGAACTTTCTTTACAGGACAGCTGGGAGGTGTTTGCACAGTGCAGATGTTGGGCTGTATATAGGTACTGTGTGAGCCTGATCTGAGCCTGTGAGCTCCATCACCAAAAGCTGTGTGGGTGGTGTGCTGCAGGTCTCTTTGCACCCAGTTGCAAGAGGTTGAGGCACAGTGCTGTGACCTTTGGGACTGCTGGGTATGGGTAGTCTGTTGCTGAGCCAAGAGCCTAACCCTGAACATCCTCTCCTTCCTCTCTTCTCCTTAATATAGGGGTTGGCACATCTTCATGCCCATCATGTGATTCACAGGGATATCAAAGGGCAAAATGTGTTGTTAACAGAGAATGCAGAAGTGAAACTTGGTAAGTAGGTACACATGTCCACTTCCTCATTTCATTCAGCCTTTGGTTTTATGATGTTCCCAAATTAATTTCATCCTTTAAGAGCTCTGCAACACGTTTTATAGTATGAGTACTCTGTCAGTGGTTCCATGTGGATTGACAGCCTGCATGTATTTCCTCCTGCTTGGAGAGGATGGAGCACAGGTTGTTGTTGAATTTGGTTAGGAGATGTTGGTTTTCATGCCAGAATCAGTGCAGGGATCATTTTGTTTCCCCTACTGAGCTGTGTGTAACTTGAGTCTGTTCTGATTCACTTTATTCTGGACTTGGGAAGTGACAGGAGTCTCTCTTGTATTTAGCTTTAATTAAAATAGCACCTGCTGTTCAGGTTCTGGACACAAAAATATGATCTGGACAGCACTCTCAAGGGAGCTATGGCATTGAATTCAAAACACAGTTCCAGCTCTGGCATGCCTGCTGAAAATCGTGCTCCTCCCTGGCCTCTTCTCTCCTGCCAAGTGGACATACTCTTTTTTTATTTCCCCTCTAATTTGTCTCTTTCATTTAGTGCACATGTCAACCTTCTGTGTTTGTATCACGCTACACTCGCCACCTTTTTTTCGTTAAATATAGAGCCATGCTGAAGGCCTCCCACCCAGCCCACATCCCTTCTGGTTTGCATTACACCTTCCTGCAGCATGAGGCATGGGAAGTTGTCCCGGCTGCTGGGGGAGGAAATGCTTAGGAGAGCTTTCCTTCATTTGGTCCAAAATGGAGCACAGCGGCTTCCAAACCATTGCTCCCACTGAGCTTGTCTACACCAGTTTGTCACTGTCACTCGGTGGATGCAGTGAAGCTGACACAGCCCTCTTAGGGCAGATGCAGCTACTGGTATAGAAGGACATACAGCACTGTGGTGATGAGCAGGGCAAAATGAAAGGCAGAAAACACCTTTGTAATGTAATTGCTTTGGGCATCTCTTTTGCAGCCTGTGTGCATGTGTGCTCAAATTTAGCACTTCCTGAATAATTCTCATCTTTTGCTCTCATTGATGTTTCTGCTCTGTGTGTTAAAGCAGAGAGCAGCTCGCTGAACAACAGATTATTTTTGCTGTCCGATTCTAGAGCAGAAAAAGTGGTGAGCTGAAAGGGACGTGTTTATGCATGCCATTTTCCCATACCATGAGAGGTGCCTTTCGGAAGTGCCTGTTTTTTGTATAGGCAAAGGTGCTTGGCTTCACCATGTGGGAAGGGACTAAACAGCCCTTTCTCAGCCTCCCAGGCAGTACTTCTGCAGCTGGGCTCTCCCTCCTGTCCAGGCACACCAGTGAGGGGTACAGGAGAGGTGATTGTGTGCTGCTGTGTCCCATGACACTTGTGCCCAAGCACATTGTGTGTGAACCATGTGCACTCACTTGCCTCATGATTAATCATCTTATTTCTCTTCAGCATGGTCTTCCCATGTGGGGCATCTACAGGGCTTTATTTTCAAATCACTTTGCAAAAGTAGTCATTGCGTGATTTCCCCCCTCTTATTTAATTTTACTCTTTTCCCACCCACAGTGGATTTTGGTGTGAGCGCTCAGCTGGACAGGACAGTTGGCAGGAGAAACACTTTCATTGGGACTCCGTACTGGATGGCTCCAGAAGTTATTGCCTGTGATGAGAATCCAGATGCTACGTATGATTACAGAGTAAGGGTCCTGTTCAAAGGAAAAACCCAAAACATACACTTGCAATATAAATGTCCATGGACTATGGCAGTTTTTGAGACTTCTTATGCTTTGTGGGAGTAATAACTATTTTGTGTAGTTGCAATCTTTTTACCAAAGTACGAGGTAAGGATGCCATCAAATTGTGACCTTTAACAGTTTCTGCTGCTTGTATTATTGTAGTTTTGAGATATAAATACAGGACTTCAGGGTGCTGTAGGTGCGTAGAGAAGGCAAAAAAAAGTTTACCTGGAAATGCTTCTGTTCTTGATTTGCATAATGGTTGTGCTTTAAATTGTGTTACACTATGTCCCAGTTATTGTGGTAACCCAGAACAATACATTTTAGATGCTGCCTTAAATAGAACCACTGTCTGGAGAGCTACTGAAGTATAGAAGGAACTCTTAAAACTCCTTCTGATTTCAGGATACATATACATGATTTTTGTGATAGAAATTTATCCATCACAACATTTCTTAACAAAGATCATTCTTTATGTAGCTTGCTGCAAACCAAGGATTTAATTACTGCAAAACCATAATTGGCTTGATGGTATTTGCACTACCCTTAAGAATATTAGGAATATGTATTTAAAGTTAAATATATCTAGTGAAAGCATACTGTAATCTTGAAAGTTCTTCTCAGCTGACTTTAATGAGAGCACAAGGAAAGAAAAAATGTAAAAATGTGGTTTGTAAGAAATCTCTGCTTAGACTAACACATTGTTCCAACTTTAACCAAGGGCAACAAGGATATCAGAAAGCTGGGGATTAAGGTCTTACAAAAATTATAGAGCTGAATATCAATTATATATGTATCACTCTGCTGAGACTGATAGTGTTAGCTATCAGTATATTTGTGTGTGTCTAAATCTTTGTCAAACACCCAGAGTCTTTGAATTAGTGTTTCTGTACATTTTTTGACTTAAGGTTGATCAGATTGACCTTGATTTAATTGCTTTTTACATTCAGCATCTCATTGTATTAAAGCTGTTTTATATCTTTCCAGATAGAGTTGTTATTATTATTAAGGAAGGTTTGCTGTTAAATGATTTAATAAAGCAAAAAAACCTCCCTGTCCTCTGAAAACACCTTTATTGTTTATTGTTCCTGTTGGAGCCTCTAGGGTGGTTGCTCACAAAAAATTAATGTTTGAAAGATTCTGTAAGATCATGAGGATGTGCACTTAAGCTTAGATGGCTGCATTTGACTAAGAGAAGAGTACTTTGCTGGGTCTGAAAAGAAGATCTTTAGAAATGCTTCTCTGCTTGTAGTGCATGAAGAGCTTATTTGCTCATTAAAGTTATTTTTTAAAAAATCACAATTATGACCAGAAATGAAGACTGCTCTGTTCAAGAACAGCTCTCTTTCGCAGCAGTCTCCTCCGATATTTTGCCCATTAAGCTGTGTCACTCTCTGAAGTTGGTTCCTTGCCAGGACTCCTCCATCTCTTCCCTGTGTTTGATCTTCCTGGCTCTTTTTTGGTCTCTCCTGAGTCAGAGGTGCTGGCCAGAGGTGGTACCTTGAAAGGCTGCCACTGAAGGGCTCTTTTTCTGTAGTGTTTTAAGCAAAGCTGAGGTGTTAGGGGAGGAATGTTGGCTTTGGCTGTAAGTGATGCCTGTGGTAAAGACAGAGGTGTAAATTTTGGGAGCCTGTGGTAAAGACAGAGGTGTAAGTTTTGGGAACCTCTGCCTTTTCAGTGGTGTTAGTGACTAATTCACCTCTCCTTTCAGTAGACCTGTATTTTCCTTTTGTTCTTCCTTGTTTGTTTATGTACCTGAAGAGCCCTTTCTTGCAGTTTTTGACAAGTCTGGCCATTTTAAATTTGAGCTGAGCTTTTGCTTTTATAACTGCATCTCTACACACCCTGGGAATGCCCTTGTTCAGTTCTTTGTTGACAAGGGAATATTGAAAATTCTGTTGTTTCATAGGCTTAGATTTCTGGCAGACGTATTTCCCATTGCCATAATGTGAATGTATTTTTATGTGCTGTTGGAGAGGGTTGTTTGCTCACTCAGAATACGTGCGTGTGTTTCTGCATGTACATAAGTATTATGTGAAAAGTAGGATTTTATGATACAGTTACAAGATAAAAGAGGCTTATATTATTTAAATAGCTGTGGTATTTGGTTTCAGCCTCACCTACAGGGCCTCTCTAAATAGTACTCTCTTACTCTGTGAATGGGTAAATCCACCTACTAACATATGGTGTCTCTGTTTTTCTGCAGAGTGACCTTTGGTCATGCGGCATTACGGCCATAGAGATGGCAGAAGGAGCTCCCCGTAAGTGATCCCTGTGCTTCTCCAGTGGGCTCATTTTAAGGCTGAAACGTATACTTGGGTGATGCTGGTTGTAATCTGAGCCTAGTTTTGAGGTTTCTGAAAATATCCCCATGTTATTTCTGTTCTCTTTGGTTTTGCCTGCTCTATAAATATAAAATCCCATAAATAGCAATGCTTTTGATAAAGATAGGGTTGTGTTTAAACACTACAGTGCAGACTGCAGTAATTTAATTTCTATAGCAGGAATATTTGGAAGCTAATCGAGTGTCTGACTTCCTTCCTATTGGTAGTATATTGTGTTTTGGAGTTGTGTCCCACTTTGTCTATGGACTGGCCTGAAATACTGAAACCTCAGCTGGGGAGAGGGTCAGTGGGGCCTTGAGGAAACAGATCTTAATGAAAAAAGCATTTGTAGCAGCTATTTCTGTGTTGGCTTTCTGTCGGTCTGGATAATGCTGACATTGCTTCTCCTTTAGTTTCCACTCATCAGTGGGTGGTGTTAATCTTCCTTAGCAGTGACATGGCTTAAACTGTAAATCCTTCTTCAGAACAAAGCACTGAACTTAGGTATTCTCAAGTAGGGATCATTATCAGTTAGTTTGGATTTGAGAGGAAAACCTGGAAACCAAAAATACCCAACTTTTTAATAGGCTTTTTCCTTTCACATAGTTCTTCAGAATATAAAGGCAAACAGCAGATGTGTGAGGAGGACAGAAACCTTTGAAAAGAAAAGAAGTTAGGCATGGCGTTTTGACTTTTAATGATAATTTTTATGACATTTTAATTTATAAATATTGATCTTGCAAATATACTTACTCTCACCCTCAGCTGGAGCTCTCTATTTAAAAAATAAGAGCCTAAGGTACCTAAGAGCAAGTTAATTTTTTTGCACATAGAAATCTACGACCACAACACAGTGCAGCTTGAAATGTCTTTGAAATAATCTTGTCAGAATAAAGTGTTGATATTTCCCAGCTAAAAATTGGTCATTTCGTTGTAGCTGCTGCCTGATTTTCTTGTTGTTCTTACTGACTTCAATGCAAGATTTAAAAGTCAAATCACAGTGGTCGTGTGTTGATTTATGTTTTAGGAGGCCTTATAGTTTGGGGTTGTTTTCTTTTTCCTTCCTAATTGCACATTTGCATGAATGTCCAAGTGAGAGCTGCTCCCAGGACACTTCAGCCAGCACTGCATTAAGTGAGCTACCTGCTTTTTGCCATGCCTTTTTGTTCGGTGCATTGGGTTGCGTAGGACTGGACAAGAATATTTTGTTCATTTCTAAACCAAACAGAGCTTGGCCCTTCTTTGTGTAAAAGCACAAGAGTAGCATTTAAGAAGTTAGCAAAGATCCTCTCTAAGTGCTGAACAGCTCTTGTCCTCTGGTACGTGGACTGCCTCCTCCTCCAGCGGCAGCTGAAGAGTCCGTCTCTGTGGACTCTGTGGTGGTCTGCAAGGATCCATAGGCATCCAAGGGGCTTCTTTGCCAAGACTGATACCCCTTATAACTGAATTCTCTTCCCATAAGTCTGTTTCTCCTGAATTTCTGTTGTGTGGTAAATGTCACCTCATCCTGCACTGATCACTCAGGCTGAGACTGAAGGTGTAAGAGATCAGGCATAGGAAGATGGTTAGAACATTGCTCCTAGAGACCTTGGGCTGCTTCTCTCCCTGCTCCCTTGTTTCCCTCTGTTGGCTCTGCCATGTTCCTTTGCTATGGCACAGGAGGAAAAGCTGTCCAGCATTGATCCTGGACTCCCACTAAGTGTCTACTGAAACAAACAGGACTTCTTTGGACAAAAGTTAGGGGTTTGCATTTCAGTTCTGCAGGCAATCCTTTTGAGTGATACAGACCCTCCCATGCTTCAAAATTGTCATGCCTTGAAGTACAAAAATATCCAGGTCTGGAGAGTAAAAATTAAGCACCCTCAATAATGGGAGAGAAGGGCAGGTAGAGGGAAGATTGTATGAAACAGTAACTCTCATTGTTCCCTTCCACCATCATCATCTCCCAGTATTTTATTGAGCAGAAAGTAAGTCTGATGACCTGGGGCTCGAGGAGGGCCATGCTCAGATGTTCCCATCTTGGTCGATTCTGGGGGCTGATCCATGCTTTGACCTCTTTCTCTTTTTGGGCTGCCATTGGCACATTGAGCTATGGAATTGTTCTAATTTTGGCTAATTCCATTGAGCTGTGTTGCTGTCTGCACCTGCTGCATGGATGTTTGGGATGGTTTGTGGAATGTTTGGGAGGGGTTGTGGAAGCTGAAGTCATGGCATTGACAGATGTCAATAAATCAGTGTCTCTATGTCTCTGGTTTTGTTTTGTTTTCTTCCCTTCAGCACTTTGTGACATGCACCCCATGAGGGCACTCTTTCTGATACCCAGGAACCCTCCCCCACGGTTAAAATCCAAGAAATGGTATGTGTTAATTACATCTTGCCTTGTGTAACGTGAAGTTTTCTCATATCGCATACCTTTTTGTTACTCTTCCACAGAATTGTAATGCAATTTAAGTTAGCAAAATCTCTGTTATCTTTTGTGCCTCTGAATCAAAGGATGAAATAAAATGCTTGTGTTATTTAGTTCTCTTTGTCCCAAAGAAATTCCATCTCAAATTGTGTGCAAATAAATACCAAGGTTTTTGCCCTTTTTTTGGGTAGAGCAGCATCTGTATTAAGGTGACAAATGGATCCATGTTTTAAAATATAAATTCGTGTAGCACTCTTAATATGCAGTATGTTTTCTCAGATGTATCATAACACAGAAACAGAGCAGTGCTATGGTGTTCTAGTTGCTAAATAGAAAGGAGCTATTAAAACTAATGAAGGCTTTTACTATAATTATTGTAAACGGTTGGAATTGAGTGCCTGCTTCTTGCCAGCTGAGAAGAATCCATTAGTATTGGAGGATTTCCTCCCAGTTACTGGTTACAATTGGCACATATGAAACAAAAATACTCTGTAGAAAGAGGTTTCTTATCAATGGAATGTGATCATGGCATGCTGTGATCCTGTCAAAATAATGAAGTGATTGGACTGTGTATTCAATATCAACATAGTATAAACATGGCTTGCTTGCTGGGCTTGGTCTTTACCTGGATTGACTTATTTATGCACTTGTATACAGTCAAGGCATTGCTCTCTCTTGCCTTCTGCATATTTTAAGGGAATAGAGATGCATATGTGACATTTGCATTAGCCATTCATTGACCTTTTTATGTGAAATAATAACATGCAAGGTGTGAGGAATAAAAAAATCTGAACATCCAAGTTACGTTGGATTCATCCTTTTTTATTACAGTAGGGAAGTGAATTGATGGATGGAAATCATGTTTTTTCCTCTTAAGCATGTAGTGAGGATGTTTGCTGTCCAAGCACTGGAGCAGGTTGAGAGCACGTACCAGTTAAAATGCAGCTCTGGTCCAAGGCAGTGTCACTGTCACTCAGCTGTTTTGATAGAGTGCTCAGTTGCAGGTTATGAGAAGATGGGCCAAATGATGACAAAGTTGTAGAATCAACTCATAGAGCCATCATAGAACGGCTTGGGTTGGAGCCTTAAAAATCATCTAGTTCCAAGCCTCGCCATGGACAGGGATGCCATCCACTAATTCAGGTAGCTCAGAAACCCATCCAACCTGGCATGCTTCCAGGGATGGGGCATCCACAACTTCTCTGGGCAACCTGTTCCAGTGCCTCATTGCAGTATTGAGTATTTCCACTATTGGATTTTGGCAGGTAGCTTGTTTAGTGACTTCTTTCTGGAGAGATCCCCTTTGAAGAGTTCAATTGCAGTGCAAATTTTGGAAAGGTGGTGCTGCAGCTTAGCTAACTCCCATACCCTGTCAGTTTATGCTGTGTGCAGGGGGGGTTTAGTTTAATTCATGCCCTTAAATTACATCAGAAACTCAAAGTGCCTGTGTTGAACAGACAGCACTGACCAGTACCCACCTCTAGTTCTGTAAAATTTTGTGTGTGAATCTTAAGGTAAAAGATAAAATAATCTTAAATTTTGGCAGATCTAAGTCTGTGAGCCCAGGTGCATGAAAAAGCAGTGTGGTGCTGCTTGTGGCAGGAGAATGGCAGACACAGTTCTCCTGACTTTGGGTATGGCTGTCTGTAGCATGGGTAGGTGGAGGTACACCAGAGCTGCCCTGCCAGTGTGGTGCTGCTTGTGGCAGGAGAATGGCAGACACAGTTCTCCTGACTTTGGGTATGGCTGCCCTGAGCTCTGCTCCAAGCAGGCTAGATTCAATCCAGCTCTGATCCAGAAGCAGCTAGGCTGGGTTTACATGATTTACCTCACTCATAGATCCTGACTTTCAGAGTAGTTACCCCTCTGAAAGAGGGTGCATTACAGTGAGGCTGTGCCTGAGTGCTCCAAGAATGTTCATGTCACCCTGTGTCCATCCAGCTCTGTGTCCCTTCAGCTCTGTGTCACTCCAGCCCACTGCTCAGCTGGAACAACTCAGATCTGTTTAGGAGGTACACTTGCAGGCAGCACTTGTTCTCTAGGACATGATGCTCTTGGAGGAAAAGAATTTGAGGAAGGACAGGAAAAATGTTTCAGCTGAGTTTTACCTCTCATATTTTGCCTTTTTTTTCCTTCCTGCTTTCTCAGGTCGAAAAAGTTTTTCAGCTTTATAGAAGGTTGTCTAGTAAAGAATTACATGCAGCGACCTTCTACAGAGCAACTGTTGAAACATCCCTTTATACGTGACCAGCCAAATGAAAGGCAAGTCCGAATCCAGCTTAAGGACCATATAGACAGGACCAGGAAGAAGAGAGGAGAAAAAGGTATGCAGCTTCTAAAAACCAAGTCTTTGCCACTTGTCAAAAATGCATATATTTGTCCTGCTTTGCATTCTAAGTACCCACCCCAAGAGAAACTCCTATAGCCCAAATCCTTAAAAAGTTCTTTTTTAATTCATAGTTTGACTATCAGAAGGCTCTGTTTTGTTCTGTCTTTTACAGAGAAAGTATAACTTTCAAGTGCTGTATTTTCTGATAGATTAAATTTGCTCACTTGCTGGCCACTGGCTCTTCCATACAAGCATTAAACAGTATTTAGGAGGATATTGGCATATGTGCCTTTTCATTCTTTAGTCTGTGGTAGATTAATTTCCTGGAATGATGCCATAAATCAGACTCACAGGAAATAACCCATCACAAGAGCTGTGAAGCAAAATGTTTTGGGGAGCCTTTTCTCCGTATTCAGGTGGTGCTGAAGTTCTCCAGGTGTCTTGTCTTACATGTAAAACCTGGTGTTGTTCAGGGAGTTTGCTGGAAGTCTTCTCCAAACCATTGTGCCACTGGGAAGATGAGCTTGTATATATAGAATGAGTTCTAGGGTCTGTGATAGATCTTCTGGTTTGCTGAGGTGCTACTGCAACTCCCCACTGCCCTAAAATTAAAGTACTATCCAAGCCTTTGTTTCTTTCCTGTTAGATGAGACGGAGTATGAATATAGTGGAAGTGAGGAAGAGGAGGAGGAAGTGCCTGAACAAGAAGGAGAGCCAAGGTAATAATTGCTTTTGAGATGGCTTTGGGCAATCCATGCCAAGTAAGTCTAAAGGTCTGTGATTGTAAATCAGCATGCTAAATTTTTGTCTCTTATTAAGTGAATGTACAAACCACTCAAAGGGTTTGAATACCTATGCTGTGACTGTTGTATGTCCTATGACTTACAGCAAACAAGCTCTGGATGGAGATTTTGGCAGATCTGATTGATCAGGGTCTCCACAGTGTTGGCATTTGCCCTTACTTTGCTTGGCCTCATTTCACGCCTTCCAGTGAGGGCGTGCATTTGACATACATCCAGTGTCTTTGCTCCAAAAGAAACGAGATTAAACTTTAACATCATGATATATTTTATTAATGTTCCCCTGCTTTGGCAAAGGTGTTTAATGGCCCATCAGGCTTTATCATACAGAAGGCTTTAACTTCCTCTTGTTGCAGTTCCATTGTCAATGTGCCTGGAGAATCAACCCTCCGACGTGATTTCCTGAGACTGCAGCAGGAAAACAAGGAACGGTCTGAGGCCCTTCGGAGACAGCAGCTGCTGCAGGAGCAGCAGCTCCGTGAGCAGGAGGAGTACAAGAGGCAGCTGCTGGCAGAGAGGCAGAAACGCATCGAGCAGCAGAAGGAGCAGAGGAGGCGGCTAGAAGAGGTAGAAACAGGAGATTGGAGTATGTGGGGGCAGAAGCCTCTCTCCCCCTCTTGTTTCCCGTTCCTGCACCCATTTAAAAAGAAAACCTTTTTAGCCCCAGGATATCTCAGGAAGGAAAACATCACCTGAAAATCCACCTGTAAACGTAGAGCAAAGCACTTAAATCCATGCTTGGCTACTTGAATATAAGATGTCTTCCAAAGCATTTGAATATCCAGCAGCTCCTGTGAAGACAACAGGAGCCAGAGCTGGGTTGTTTGAAGGTGTTTTTTGTGGAAGAGGCTGTTTCTTGGTCTCTGTCTAGGCTTAGGTAGACAGAAGAGGAGACCTAAATTATTCCCAGGTGGATTTTTCTCTCAAGAGTACTGTTTTGGGGGCCATAACATTTTTCAGATTTCCCTTTAAAGCTTTCTCAAACATCTGTGTTTGGCACTCATTCATGGTAGATAGAAGCCTGTTTTTTCTCTCATGCACAGTAGCTTAGTGATTAAAAGCCACCTAGATCATAAAATAATAGAATGATTTGGATTGGAAGGGGGCTTTAGAGGTAGTTCTATAAATATGTTTTGTAAATCAGTGTTAAAATTATAATTCTGCAGGAAATACAAATATGTAAATCATACTTCTGTGATACAGTAAGTATGCAATTTCTGTACGGTACTGGAAGATAAAAGAAAGTGAATGTATGTGGACAATATTGTTCTGTCATACTTTTCACCTCCTAAGAGCTCATGTGCATTTATATATATCTGTAGATGGAATATGCAACATAAGCTTCAGAAGTAGGAGGCTTTCAAAACAGTTCTTTAGGCCAGAGCTGGATATGACACAGAGCTGAAGTGAAACCAATGCTCTGGCTCTTCAGGAAGTGCAGGGTCAAATTCCAGTTGTCCTTAAATGACCTCTTGCTTGAGTCTGTTTCAACCTTTCACTTAGCAGTGATGGAAAAACTACACCCAGTCTGGTTTTCCAAATCCTGGTAATGTTTAATGAGGATGCAACCAGGACCAAATGTTGATTTGCATCCCATGACCTGTTTGCATAACAAGTAATACAAAGTTCCAAATACCTTTCCAGATCACATTATGCTCCTTATCCCTCTTTTCCAAAGTGCAAATGAGTTTAGTGCTTTAGGGATTGGTAGCTAAGATTCAGCCACACATGAATCCATAATGAGGGATGAGGGGAAGGCATATAAACCCCATTTCTCTTCTGTTTCTTTCCCACCCTTCAGAGAATGCCAAGATAAACCTCATAGCACTTCCAACTGTTTTTAGCCTGTTTGTGAGGGGAGTAAGTAATAAAACAAGGTACTAGAAAGATACAAAAATAAAAGATCGATATTTTAAAAGGTGGGCAAAAGTTGAGCTACTGCTTAAGCGCTCAAATTTTTCTTAGTATGGGAGTCAATGATTTCTTTTAAATGCCCCTTTAATCTCTAAGGTTCTGCAGGCAGTATTTTTTTTGTTGAGGAAGAGGATTACAATTAAATTATCTAGGTCATTTAACTTTAGTAATCAGTGCAACTCTTAAAATCTGGATTTTCTTCTTAAAATAAAGGAGCTGCTGCTGCTAGTAGTGGAAACAAAGCAATGCACCATTTTCTCTGCGTGGGTTGAACTTTTTGAGGATGTTGCAGTTATAACAGAATGAGCAAGTAGAAGAAAAGGCAGTTACCTGAAAGTTATGTTTAATCAGTCCTGCTTTTTAAAACCCAAAATAAAGCTGACAGCTTCCACAACCACAAGACAGCATGTAATGTAGATTGTATTACTGAATAAGGTTGCACGGTAAAACATGTGAAATTTGTAAGATCAAAGCTTTTGACCTTGTATGGGTCTGTAACCTCTGCCTGGTTCCTTGGAGGCATAAATAGGAATGAGTTTCAAAATAGGTGAGTTAAAAAAGTTACCTTTTGCAGGGGATGGTCTAGGCATATTGTTCATCAAGTGCATTAAAAAAAAAACCTCACATTTAGCTTTCAAAAAAATCCCACTTAGTTAATTGGATCTTGTGTTGGAAAAATATATGATCCCAAGTGGTTTTTAACAAAACAGCAGCCAAAACAAGCTCTTTCAGATGGGGGAAGGGTAGTAGACACAAATTTAGATAAACATCAGTGTTGTGACACAATTGAAGGCCAAAATATTGAAATGTTGTCACTTTGTCCTTAACTCACCCCCCTTGTTTTGATGAAGCCAGTAAACAATGAGAGGAGCTTGATAATGGGAGTCAAGATTAGTGTCAGGCTCAGGGTGTTCATAAATGCGTTGATATTTTTACCAGACTTGCTGTCTTGTAATTTTTGCTTGTATAAAGTATGCATGCATATACCTATTTAATATTCTTTGGTAGAATTTTATGCATTAGATAATCTTCCTGAACAAGTTGCATATACTTCCCCCCCTCCCCACTTCCTAAATTAAAACTGAGGGCTTGTTCTTACAATGCTGGCACAGAGCCTAGACAGTTTTGACCGAGACTGTAACAGGAACGGTGTTTAGGACATCTGCCAAAAACTCTAATTCTCAGCAGTATTAGAGAAAAGATTACTTTTTAAAAGGCATATAGGTGACTTCTAAAAGTTGTTGCAGGAACCTTGTAGTTTGTGTCTTACTGAGGAGGTGAAAATGACATGTGGTCAAACTACAGAAAATTACATGAGAATTTTGCGACTGGGATTTTGTCCCACCCCCAACCCTCATTTAAAAGGTATATAGAGACTGTCAACTATGTAGGTGTTTAGATAGTTTAAACAAGAAATCTGACCTGTTGCTGGCTGTTTTAATGGGATTCTGTGATTCTATTCAGCAGCATGGAGACAACTGCTTGCTATGAGAAGGCATTTGAATTTGTGCTTTGCAAAACTGAGTCTGGCTCAGGAAGCTAAGAATTGGCTGTGGTGGAATCCCATTCTCTGTGGACCTCTGCAGTTCAGGACAGCTTCATTAAATGGTGTCTCTGTCCCTGGTTATGAGAACCTAAGATAGATGTTTTTGAAGTGGTAGGTCATAGCTACACTGGCAAGTAGTACAGTCCTGTAGAAGCAGATCGTGGAGCACAGTAATTAAAGTGCTGAGGACCTGAAGACTTCATGTGTTTAAAGACAGGAGGAATTCCTTTGGACTGGCTGAGGTCTAGACTCTGTGCCTGCTTGTGGTTGGAGTGCATCAGCCTTTTTAATTTCATCCAAAAGGTGTGGTTGGCACTCCAAGACATCTTCAGAATATGAAACAAAACTGGATAAGTGGAGATGTTTGGATGATTCACTTCAAAAGAGCACTCCTGATCTGAACCAAGATGCTAATGTAGGTGTACCTGCAGGCAGTTTTTGTCAGGGCTTTATTTCTTTTACAGCAGGGGAGCTTATTCTTATCTACTTAATTTGAATTTGCTTGCATCTTGGATTGGTACTGAGTAAGAAGTTCTACTTCTGGTTTATCTCTAGTGTGGACAAAGCAAAAATCTCTTTATTAATCTTGCCGATTCTCTTTCTAAGCTGATACTAGACTACCTAATTCTTTGTGAACGAAATAATTAATATAGGTATCATCAATCTTCTTCTGAATATGAGACACAGTAATAATATTTTAGGAATTTAAAATTAAAGGATCTGTATCTATCTTTAGCATTTCACTATAGGAACGAAGGCCTGAATTCCTTGGTATAGACGAACTGCATGTGTAGTTGCATTGCCCCCTCCTGGTAAATTGTGCTCTACTGCATGGACTTCCAGTTTGGAGATGTCAGGTTCCATTATGGGATCATCATTATTGCACCCTAAAACCAGATAAGGAGCCAGAGTATTGACACTGTATTTTCTTTGTGGGTTTTTAAAATGTTGTTTGCATAGTAAATACCCATTTTGTGAAATGCAGTAGTTTGAGGCAATATGGGCTCTGTCAAAATTCTGTTTTGGCATGTTTCAAATTTCTTTGAAGAGTTCTTGCCTTATTTTGTGGCTAACAGTTTGCTTCTTGGAAATAAGCTTTTCATCTGACATGTGCAGGAAAGTTGGTACCATACCAACTTTAGAAGATCTGGATATGTAGAAATATGACATTGATTTTAACTAATGGTTTTCCCTCTCCTACTCCTATCCTGTGGGCAGGCCTATGGCACACAGTGATCAGATTTTGGTGTCCCCGTGGAAGAGCTGCTAGAGCCAGTCAGAAAGACAATCTTGTGCCAACAGATGGATGCAAGAAAGTCAGCTATAGGGCTGGCAATGAAGCCAGGTTGGGTCAACTCAACTTGATACCAACCACTTTTAGCATTGCTTTGACAAGATGTGGACTAGGACCCAAGAGATGGTTGTCACTGTAGGTTTCCACTCTCTGGGTGTGTTAAAAGTAAGTTCCACTTCATTAGTGACCACTGGTTTGATGCAAAGATTTCAAAGACCATGTGCAAAGGAATTTTACTTCTAGGGCTGGGAATAAGGGAATCGTGCAGTGTGTTGTGCAAGCTCCTGCAGTGCTGTGTACCTCCCTTCCCACTCACCTGGCAGGAGGTTGAGGCAGTGTCTGATGGGAATGTGGAAGTGATGCTGAGAAATCTGATCTCCCTGCCTACTTTGGCACATAGACAGTAACACATTTGTGAGATTTGTCTTAAATCCCCATTTTTTGCCCCTATTCCTTTGCTGGGTAATAAATATCTACTGATGTGCTGAGTTAATATCTGGATCAAGGTTTCATTAAAAACCTCATATTTTGACAGTTGATTTTGTTTACTTTGTGCTGCCATGGGAAACCGGCTCTCTTAATCAGTTTGTAGCTTATTTTCCCTCATATTAAGTTCAGTTATTTATAATTATTCCTGAATACTTCTGAATTAATTCAAGAAGCGATGAATTTGCCCGTCTTCCTTGTGGTGAGAGTGATGCCATCCTGAGATCTGTAATATATCCACTTAACAATGTCAACACAATATTGTTTGAGTTGATAAATGTGCATATTATATTAACCAGTCAGCAGTGTGCTGTCTCTTGCATCCTCAAGGCAGCAGAATTATTGTACTTCACGTCTTAGTTTTCTTAAACAAAAGCCTGTCAGACTTGATTAGCCAAGAAGGACCTGAATATATTGACTTAAATGTAGAAATTGCTTGACACTGAGGCATATATTCAGAAATAAAAGTGCCTACTTAATCCTTTTACAGTGCTTAAAAAATGAGGGAGGGGAAGCAGTGAAACCTATGAAATGCACCGCGTGCCGTAGCTGCCTTGCAGCACTTTTGCTATTTTTATATCTACATTCATTGAGGAGAGCTGGCTTAAGAACGAGTGAAAAGGCTGGTAAATGGATTTAGTTAGAAGAGATGCAAGAGCAAGGAAGCTGTGCTTCTGAGAAGATACAGAAAGAAAGTGTGGGGGATAAAAGAGTTTGTCTTGTGGCACAGGGAAGTGGTAGTGAAGCCAGGATGATGCTATGGGCCAGGAAAGGGCATGATAGTTACAGTGTGGGTGTATTTCAACAGTGGTCTCCAGGAAAGTCACATCTTCCCCTAAACTGTAGTTAATGAAAGAGAATTGGAAAGCAGCCTATATTATTTCAGTGCTGCTAATTGATGGACTCACAAAATGGTTTGTGTAGGAAAAACCTTTAAAAACCATCCTGCTCCAACTTCCCTGCCGTGGGCAGGGGACACTTTTCAGTGCTCAAAGCCCCATCCAGCCTAGCCTTGAACACTGCCAGAGATGGGACATCCACAATTTCTCCTGGCAGAAAAGCTCAGAAAACCCAAGAACCATCTTTTTTTCCCCCCTAGTATTCTCCACTGTCGCGTCAGAATAGATTCCAGAAGATGAAAAGGCTGTTGATATTTCAGTTCCTTCATAGTAATGCAGGAAAATGTTCCATGCAGAGAAAGCTCATTCCACGAAGTTACACAGCAAGTGTAGATCAGCCTTTGCTTTTTCAGTTGAGCACAACTATGAAACTCACACCAGTAACTGGATTTGTGAACCCAAAGTAAAGCTTAGTGTGAGTGCTCTTTCTTGCTGGACTATTTGAAGTGCCTTAAGATAGGCAAATCTGTAGCAGCTTTGCTTCAACAGAAATTGGGGATAGAACATAAATGTGATAAGGAAGAACCAATGCAGGTTTTAATTTTTGTTCTTGGGATTAAATTTATGCATGCTATTTTTTGGTTTAAATTTCTTCCATATTTTTTAGCATATTATAGAAGCCTATAAGGAAAGTAAATGTAGTGATATTCCCAGTTGATGGTTGAACAGGAGACAGCTGGGTCTTTTGACACTTAGGCAGTTGTGGGAGGCTGCCTGGGATTTCGAGGTAGGTGGAGTAACTGGATGCTTATACTGAAGTGCAGGAAGAATTGGTCACGACTACATGGGCATTTAAAATGTCTTCTCTGAAGTCATACATGGTGCTCCATAGACATAAATTAGTCAGTTCATGCTTTCTAGAGCTGTTTTCCAGTTTTCCTTCAGACTTGAGCAGACCTAATCAGCACCCGTTTGTGTTTGGGTCATGTGTGGAAGCTTATCTGTGTAAATGTCAATCTTACTTAGCTGCTTTTCCTCTTTTACATATAGGTGCATTTGATGTTTTGGGAGGAGCTGAGGTGCTGTTGGCCAGCCTTCCTTCTCTCTTAGGCAAAGTTTTGGGCAGTGCATTAAATTAAGCTTGATTGTTGGGCCAATACTACAAAATTCTTAGCAGACCAACTGTTTTAAGAGACAAGCTACTTGCAAAAAGTTCAGATAGTTGTCATTTGAGTTAGCTGATTTAGTAGGACTGATTGTTCCCTTTTGGCAACAGGTAGATTGTTGATGTCAAGAAAGTTGTCATCTCTGAGTTCAACAGTTGTTTGAGGATTGGGGTTTGCGTTAGCCTTTCTTGAAGAGAGGAGTGAATTTCCACACCTCGATTGTCATCAGGAATATGGTACATGACTTTGTGTGTGTGCATGAAGAAACCAGAGTGTAAGTGAGGCTGCTATTAGGGATAGATGTGTGCTGGGTATGAGTTCAGTTTCCTGGTGGAACACTTGCATAAACTGTTTTGTCACTCAGTTGCAGAGCTTGCTAGTCCTGGTAAATCCCGCTCTTCACCATAGAAAACAACCCCACCTCTTTCTTTGATAACAACAAAAGTAAAACTCTGTGGTTTCTTTTCCCTTTTTGTAGCAACAAAGAAGAGAAAGGGAAGCTCGAAGGCAACAAGAGCGTGAGCAAAGGCGGAGAGAACAGGAGGAAAAAAGACGTCTGGAAGAAATGGAGAGGAGGCGTAAGGAGGAAGAAGAGAGAAGAAGAGCAGAGGAGGAAAAGAGGAGAGTAGAAAGGGAGCAGGTGAGTCCATGATACAGATATATGTGTAATAGGTTTGTTTCTTCCAGTTCTAATTTAATTTTTAAAAAAGTAGTAAGCCTGAATCAGCTTAGAGGCAACGTAACACTAACTCTTTCATCTTTGTTGTTTTTGACAGCAAGTGCACTAACATAGGATTGTAGGGCTTTATGGAAAATTCTGGCAGCCTCAGTATTCTCTCAAAAAAAGAAGTCTTGTTGCAGTACTCATTCTAAATTCAGCTCATGCCCCTGGGCTGGACTAAAATCACCAGAACTGGCAAAATCATCACTGGGGCTGAAAACTGATTCTAGGCTCGTCTTGCTGGATCAGTGGTTCTTGCAGGACATGCCCCTGTTCAGAAGGCCTCCCAAGAGAAGGGCAGCTCTGTTGCGTATCAACTTCTGGCACCCAGAATTGGTCATTGGCATGAACTTTGAATACTCTGAACTGGAGATGGAATCTTTGAGCTGCAGAGGATTTTCCATCCTAAAACTTCAATATGCAATTTCCCTCTCTTACTCTGTTTAAAATCAGTAACGTATGCCCATTCAATATATCTTAAGTTATGCCAGTGTGCCCTTAATACATTGAAAGTACGACTGAGAAACTTGTTAAACTGTGAAATTCAGCTGCTATATTTATGCATGAAATCTGCATGTTTTAAAATCCTTTAATAACTTCAATCAGGGTGATAATCAGAGCAATACTTACTGTGCATGTACTGCAAAATACTGATTGCAAATAAAGGGCCAAAACTTCTGTCTTAGAGGCTGATTGATTGTAAATTTCCCATTAACTTCAGGAATGCTGGGTTTGGCCTGACATACTTTAATTTTTTCTTACATAAATTCACTCCTATTGAGATCATTGATGATTGTGTTATGGGAAATTTTATTGTGTTTGTGTCTGTTTCAAAGATTCTTGAGTCAAAAGGAGAGAAGACTAACCAATGGGAATAAATATATGGAAAATCTCTAATTACAGTATAGCAATTTGCTTTTGGGCAGACACCGGGTATTCCCCCAGCTGCTTTTTAAACTGTTGAAATGCTAATTACGCACAGTGCCAGTAATGACAAATGGTTAATTGGTGTGGCCAAGCTGAACCACTCTGAATTTTTATTCTTTTTTTTTAGAAGAAAAGACACATTGTGCCCTCCTAGAATTTTTGTTAACTCAAACTGTGGCTCAGCCAATGTGCGTAACAACAGTATGGTGTATCTCATCAGTCTGTCACAAGACTTTCTATAACTCCCATCACTGTATCACTGATCCATTAATTTCTTTATGCATACACTGTAAATGTGGGCGTGTGCTTGTGTGTGTGCGCATGCACATGTTACATACTTCCATTAATTGCATGATAGGATGTTACCAGCTTGGGTTCGGTGCTTCAGAGTTTGAGTTCTTTAGGGGATAGGTGAAGCGAGGGTAAATGTCTTGACCTGTTGAGGCTGCAGGTGAAGAGGTGGCTAGATGGCAAGAGCAAGCGAGTTTGGTCTAATTTCCGTTTCCTGGTGGATGTTTGTTTGTGTCATAACCATCGCATAATTCAGCAAGGCTGGCAGTGTTTGCTCAGGAGAGGCTTCTGGTGAGGGCGGCAGGGGAGACTTGGCAGGGCAGGTCCCAACTGCATTTGGCAGAGCCCGTTTGGGGGAGCTTGCTCCAGCTCTGCCTACACTATGCCTGGCTCTAGCTGTTGCTAACAGTTCATCGCACCAGTGCAACACACTAATGTTTAATACAACTTGCATGTGAACTTTGTATTGGCTGTGTTGAGTCAGACTTGCTGTGTTTTAACTTACCAAAACCTTCAAGTGCATTTTGCTGCTTCTTGAAACCACTTTCAAAATACATAAATGAGCACTGGCCTGTGCCGGCAACATTTGCAGGAGTGCAGATTTCAGAACAGAAGGGGCCCAAATCTAATGCTCAGGAGGCAGGGCTTCCTAAATTGTTCTGCAGGCACTAATCCATCCTGAAGTGAGTTTCTCATTAAAGCTGAACTGGGGAAGTAGCGTGTGGTGTTCCACCCAGGGGGTTCTGATGCATTCCTTTTGAATAAATTTATTGCTGGGTAATTTCTATGTGACAGGAGTATATCAGGCGACAGCTAGAAGAGGAGCAGCGGCACTTGGAAATTCTACAGCAGCAGCTGCTCCAGGAGCAGGCCATGTTACTGGTAAAGCACTGTATCTGTTTTGTTCAGTAGCTATAGGATCCATTTATCCGGCCAGTCCTAGGCTTCCCTCAGTCGGGCACAGCTGCACTGACAGTATGACAACAAAGGAGCTTGATTAAAAGGCCATTTATGCTAGTGTTGTGGGCTGACAGGCACATATGAGAAGTGCTGTATGGTCGCACTGCTTTCTGGGCAATAAGAGGAGGCTTTATGTTAAAGTGGAACAGTTCTGGTGTGGTGGTCGAGTTTCTGAACAGACCTTGGCATTCAGTGAAGAACTAGAGTGCTTGTGTTGCAGATCAAAAGCACACATGATATTTAAATCCACCCCAGGATACAATGGCCTAGTGTTGGTCTAAATCATTGTTTTATGAACTTAACACTGGATTTAGTATAAACAACTCTTTTTTTCCCTTTAATAAAAATCAGTTTTGTCATAATTCTCCAATCGTGTCAAGCTTAGCAGTACACTCATGACTTTCCCAACATAAGACACAAGTCGTATGGGTCTAACTTAGCTCTTGGTTACACATTAACAGTGAAATAAACAAACAAACAAAAAAGCAACAGCAACCAGAAAGGTGCATTTTTAATGGGATTGGTAGGGACACGTCCACCATACAGTCAGTGTCATGTCTTGAATTCCTCGCCCATTCTCTCAAAGGAATACAGATGGCGAGAGATGGAGGAACACCGACAGGCAGAGCGACTCCAGCGCCAGTTGCAGCAGGAGCAAGCCTACCTCCTGTCACTGCAGCACGATCACAGGCGGCAGCAGCAGCAGCAACAGCAGCAGCAGCAACAGCAGCAGCAGCAAGAAAGAAGTAAACAAAGCTATCATACCCCTGAGCCAAAATCCCACTATGAGCCTGCAGAAAGAGCACGTGAGGTAAGTCCTGCTGGTGAGCAGGGGTCTGCTAACTGCTTCTCTGCCTGCTGGCATCAGCATGACTGGAATTCTGCTGCAGCATAGTTGGAGGCCAAAGCACCACTCATAAGGGGCAGGCTGTTTTAAACCGTTGGTTACTGGTTTTCAAGCCCTAGGGCAACTTCTGCTACAGTCACTTGAGTTCAGACTTTTTGAGGTGTAAAAGTTGGAAAGAAGGTCTGGAAGGCTGCAGACTAAGGGGGCCTGGTTTTGGAAGTATCATGTCAGGAATTTCTATCTGTGCTTCATCAGATGTGTTTTCTCAGGAAGCGTTGGTGCAGTGCTCTGTGTCTCTGGCAAGTACTGGTGATTTGAAATTAAGAGGCAGTTGGAAAGCACAAACCTATGATAGATGTTAACACTCAGCACATGTGTACACATTTGGTGTTCTAACTTACACTTTTCACAATTTCTTTCTCATGAACACAAACCTGAATTTCATTAGTTTTGTTTTTGAAATGTTAAGTATTCTCTGCTGAGATCATGTCCTGCTCTTTTGAAACTCTATGGTGCTGCCTTCTTGGACTTCAGGCACTTAGAAGTTGATCTGAAGTGCTGTGCCTTTCAGTGAGTCTTCACTGGTCCATGAGTAACATTGGTAAGCAAGTGAACGCCTCTTTGTATATTTGGCTTTCTTTCAGTGATCTTATTCTTGTGTTTCCCTTGAGCACCATACTGCCCACAAACCACCAGACTGGGCAATGTTAGTCAAAGCTCTTAATGGCATTCATCAGCTGCATGTGGGAACTAGGTAAATACATTTTGGAACAAGAACAGAAAATATATTTAGGCCTGCTAAACATGATAAAATAGCTCTTGGTTCAGCTTCATCCAGCAGTGCCTCTTAGTCTTTGAAGTGGTGTTGTTTGGGCTTGGTGGATGCAAACTCATTTTATTCTAGGTGCTACTGTCCAAGTTCTTAGTAAACCATGTTTGTCCTATCTCATCCATTCTGCTTGATGGTTGAAGTATCTGATGTGTCTTTCTTACTTCGAAGAAGTTCAGACTTGTCTGGTTTGTGATGGTGCAGACATGGAATCAGCCCTCTTGTCCTTTCTGCATGCTCTTGGCCCACCTTAGTGAAAGTATAGCCAGTCTAGCACTTCTGTCCAGCCTGAATACTGGTTGGGATTTGGAGAGATGCAGAACTGTATCTGCTTCATTTTCCTTTCATAGCTGAAAAGGAGAGAAACTGAAAAAGATTCAAGTGTTCCTTTAGGAGAACCACTGACCCAGTTGTTTTTCCTGTTGTAGTCTTTCTTTTGTGATTGCTCTTGCCCAGAAGAGTAAAGACAGAAAACCTGGGTTAGTAGTCTAGTCAGATCTTCCCAGAGATCATTGTGTAATAGTCTTTTTAAAAAGTGTGGTAAAAGTACAGCCATACCTGGCAGTGGGAATACCACCATTTAATCCTAACAGTAAGCATTAATTCTGATATAATTCTTTACATAAAACAGTGAATTGGAATGAGTGTTCTGTGCCTCAGACTTTCAGCCATACTGCTTTCCAGAAAAAGTGTCTACCTACAGAGATACTGACCATTGGGATAGTAAGGTGAAGGAAGTGACCTTCCTGACTGGCAAAGTTTAATGGTGATTATTTTTTTTTTCCTCATTGAAGTAGCAATGAGGATATAAGGAAAACGAATTTTAAGATTGGCTTTGGGAAACAGCAGGGAGCTTAGAACTTAATATTACTTCCAGGTACAGACAGTCAGATGACTGGAATAGGACCTGTTTCTGTCCAGGAATGCTCTCTATCTCCTTGCCACTTCTTGTCTGGTTTTGAGGACATGTCGCTCATGCAGTTTATGTGCCTTGTAGAATAGACTTCCTATCATCTACAGCTAGAGATGTGAAAACCTCTTGCTTCAGACAGAAAGACTTGAGGCTTTTCCTTATTCTATTCATAACAAGGAGTCTGGCCTGTTTTTTAGACTTCAAAGAATGCCTCTGTGAAGTTGAACACAGTGGTGAAAATGATTGCATGGTGAAGATGCTTGCCTCCATTATTGTTGTACTCTTCCCAAGACATGGTGTGTTTTGTGTAGACCTTAACAGAAGCTTGTCTGCTTGTTCCTATAGGCAACCTGGTACTATCCTCAAATTTTGGAATGCAGAGGCAGGTTGGGTTTGTAGAGGAGCCCACCTGAAGCGAGGAGTCTGGAAACTTGCCTGTCTTCTGGAAGCCAATCTCTCCAGACCATCACTCCTAGGGAGCATGAGGAAATCATCCCAATACTGGTTTCATGCTCTGGGCACAAGGGTTAAAGCAAATTAAATCATCCCAAGCTTCCAGTTTGATCTTTGGTGCTTTGATAAAATACTGTGAGTTTAGCATTCCTCAGAGGCAGCTCACCTGGCACATGCTGCCTTGGTTCTAGGAACAGACTTTCTTAGGAAATGAGAGGCTGTTTCCTTCTGCCTGTAGCCTCCCTCCATCTCTTGTCCTTCATACTTCTCACTTTGTTGTCAGTGTTGTGGCCTTGAAAGAGGTGACATTTCCGCATGGGGACCTTGCTTGATGCTCTTCTGAGGACATTCTGATTTAGTGTTCCCCTCAGCAAGCTCTTGAGGTTAACATAAGATCAATTCTACACCTTCCTGAGAACAGGAAACAAACCGATAGGTCTGTCCTCTACAGCCTTTGAGTTTGTGTTGAGAGTATTTGATGAGAGAGATTGATTATAAGTTCTACATTTTCATGCCTAAAGCTGAAGAGACTCCAGTATCACCTGGTAGAGAAACATCTCCTGTCTCTTCTGTTGCTGAAGAGAGAAGCACAGGAAAGCAGATAATCCAATACCATTGTTTGCATAAGGTGTGCAGCTAAAGTAAGGGATGGCAGTGGAAAATACTTTTATATTGTAAATTTGTTTCTGTTTAGGTATGCCCTTTTTACTATCTGTGAGGAAAGTACTGATGGATAATTAGTCTAGGCAGAAAGAAGGCCCATAATGGTCTTCGATCATATTATCTCACATCTTGCTACCTCTTGTATCTCCTCTCTTCCTAGTATGGATTATCCATATTGGCATATTTAGAGCTTTGGTGTAGTTCACTCAGTGAACTTAAAGTGCTGGCAAAATTGGTAGGGAAAAAATCCTGCCAAACCCCAAATGTATTTGCTTTCTTTGTGGTAAAGAAAAGGTTGTACTCCCCTTTGTATTTCTACTGTAATTGGTTTTACTGACTCGAGGCTTAACCTCCATTTATTTTGGCTTAGGTGGAGGAGAGATTTAGAAAAACTAATCAGGGCTCCCCTGAAGCACAGTCTAAACAGATGGGCAAAGTGTTGGAGCCACCAGTGCCTTCAAGATCAGAGTCCTTTTCCAATGGAAACTCAGAACCTGCTCAGCCTGCCCTGCAGAGGCCAATGGAGCCTCAGGTAAGTGCCCAGCAAAATCTTGGTGAGCCTGCAGGGAATGCAGAAGTCCTAACATGTTTCCTTCAGATTTGCAGATCTTTGCACTTAAAAAGCCTTTTGTAAAGGGTAGTGCTACTACACAAAACAGCTTATTTTGTAGATTTACTCTTTGTCTATTTTTGCTTATTTTATTGATAAACTGATGGCTTTGTGGGTTTGGTGTGTTTTATTGGTTTGGGTTTTTTTCATATTAGAACTAGACTAGAACTGCTGTATCCCATCCCATTGTTATCTGTGCAGCAGTGACAGTGGGTTAAATGCTGGTGGCGGTTGCAGAGCATTTTGCAATTCCAAATTTGCTCTGTGCAAGGTTTTTACTACTAAAAATGATGCTCAGGAAAAAAGTGCACTTGCTTTGTTTTTAAAATTCTTGCAGAAAAAAGCTAAATAAACAAGTGGGTTTTAACAGTGCGAGCACTGTTTCGAAGAGTTTGCAAAACATGTCTAAGAAAAGCCAGGTGTGTTGTCAGTAGGCTTGCAGTTGCTAAATAAAGCTCTGTACCACCCCTGGAAAATCAAGAAGACGTTGAAACCACTGAGTTGCATGGTAGCCATTGTTCTATTGTTTTCTAACCAAGAGCCTCCTGATCTTGATACCTGATCTCATAGGAGTTATTGCATGAGTTGAAAAAGTAACCTTTGTCTAAAAGTTAGACATAGCCCATGAATTCTGAGCAGTTTAGGTATGCTAAATTAAATAGTAGAGTTCTGCATTTAGTTCCTCTGTTTCCATGCAGAATTCTCATAAAGTCTGTTGATGACAGTGCAAGCTAAAACCATCCCTGATTGTGACTAGGTATTGCCACTCTTTTGGACAACAGGAGAATTTGAACAGACGGAAGAGTGGGAGAAATCAGGACAGAAGTTCATCTCTTGCTCATTATTTCCTGGCTTTTATTCAAACCTCTATGACTATTTCAAAATATTGGACTTGTATCTTCATACTGTGTGCCAGTTACTTTTAAAGTCTCTGTCTTTCACTCATATTAAGGATAATCAGGCTCTTCAACAGCTGTGTGTATTAAAATTGAGGAAATAATAATAACATAAAAACAAATACACTCAGCCTACTGAAACTGTGATCAAAAGCAGTTTTGCTTAATCATTAGGTGTGAAAACAGTGTGTTCCTCAGTTATGACTTTTCCTCCTCCTTAGTTTCAGAAATTAACTCTGAAATACAGGCTTATGCACAAAGAGGAAGTAGGCTGAAGGGGAATATGGATTTCACTGTAAATCCTAACGGAGTTTTACTCCGTAGTCTCTGTTATGCCTTCTTAGTATGTGTAATTGCATGTGTGTGTGTGTACTTTGTGTATAAATATGTATATATGTACAGTATATGGTACATATATGGTGTAAGTATAATATGCATTGTACATATGTATACTATATACAATATATATTATGGTTTTTTTATATATATTGCAATAACTGTAAAGGAATAAAGGCTTTGTGTTATGGTCTTTCTCCAAAAGTTTCAAGCTGTATCCAGTCCCTGAATTTGTTAGGAAACGTAAATGTCTGTTGGTTTACCCAATTTACAGCATTCTTTAATTTTGTACATTGCTCCAATTGGATGTCCACTTCAAATTTCCCAGCCCACCATGAGACCTGGCCAAAGCCCACTGAAGACTAGGGAACAGAAGGTGACTTCTGTCTTGAGTGGCCTTTGAACTCAGGCTCATGGTGCAGATATTGGATCCCCTTTCCCTCTGGGCACCAGTGTACGTGTGTGTGGAGAGCGCATCACACAAAAATTGCATATGTGCTGTATTTTCAGTCTGTTACGTTCTTTGGGCGCTTGCCTTGCTTTTAAGTGCATCGATTCCACCCCACGCTTACCTAATGCCATAACCAATTTGTCTCTGCCTGCCCCACCTGCCTTTATTCTGTGTTAATTGGAAAGCCGGTTATACTGAGCGCATTGAATGTTTTATGTTTTGTTTTCTTGTAAGGTACAGTGGTCCCATCTGGCATCTCTCAAGAACAATGTTTCCCCTGTCTCGCGATCCCATTCCTTCAGTGACCCTTCTCCCAAATTTGCTCATCACCATCTTCGTTCCCAGGACCCATATCCACCTTCACGCAGTGAAGTGCTTAATCAGAGTTCTGACTCTAAGTCGGAGGTACCCGACCCCACCCAAAAGGCTTGGGCTAGATCAGACAGTGACGAGGTGCCTCCAAGGGTAAGGAGTAGAAAGACAGATGTGTGCTATTTTTTTATTATTAATTACAGTTTTCTTAAGGATGTGATACCCTGGGCACTGGGAAGACCGTGCCCTTGTGCCAGCACTGGTAACAGTATTTTGGAAGGCAGATCATAACATAGGTATTCAGTCAATGGGTTAATGATAATCAACCTGAAGTGCAATATTGAAGCTTCATATAAAATTGGTAATTATTTATAGAATGCAGCTATTTCAGAGAAACAATTTATGATGCAAAGTTAACAAATAATTACCATATTCAGAAAAGAATTCAAAATATCCCTGAGGTTATTGCTCAGAGTTAATATTCCTCTTCATCGGTTCGCCACCCAAACTATGAATCATACACTTATTTAAAATTGAGATGGATCTGAACAAAAAGGAAACATTCAATATATTTCCTCCTCCTCTCCCCCTTCCATCCCCCCTCCCATCCACTGGGATTTGCTTCTTCTGAGTATATTCTTGCTCCCCCCCACCAGTCTTTGCCTTCTGCTGATCCATTCCCGGGCATTTGTTTGGTTCCCTTGAGCTTATTCTCCTAATTCTCATGCTGTTTCAGCAAATTGCTTTGTGCCTCCCCTGCTTCAGTCAAAATGCCATATTCTTTTCAAATGTCTCAGTAGCTGGGAGGGTAGCGGGGCGTGTACGTGTTCGTGTGATAACCATTAAACGCTATTTAATGTTAAGACTAAACATTGAGTTCTATTCAAATTCTGAACGGCATCACAGCTAAGGCTTTTGGCTTTGTGGGTGTTTGTTTACTGCTTTTGGTCATTGATGCTAGCTTGTACTTAGAACATGTTGTTAAGATCTTAAGATTATATTCTGTGGCAGGAGAAGTTTTATCTTCCTGTCCTCTCGTCCTCTTCATGGGTTTAACACAATCTTTTTTCTCCCAAGGTACCTGTGAGAACAACGTCCCGATCACCAGTCCTGTCCCGCCGTGATTCCCCACTGCAGGGCAGTGGGCAGCAAAATAACCAAGCAGGTCAAAGGAATTCCACGAGGTTTGTAAGCCTGTGTGTCCTTGCTTTTCTTCAGTTGGAAGGAAAAGGCATATGGGAGGCCAGGCATTGCCAGACAGCTTTTGGCAATGCCTGTAAGAAGATAGTGTTGGATCCCTTTTCAGTAATGATTAATTTCTACTGATGTGGCACATGTGTCAGCAAATGCTGACAAAATTTCTTCTTTCCTCTTCTCATATGAGTTGTCTGCTCTGTAATTTTGGCAGTAATTTCAAATATCCTTCAAATTTTGGAACAAATGTGGCCATTTGTGAATGTCTTGCTTTTTGGTGCAGCAGGTCAGCTTGGGTATACCGTGGGGATTACTGGCAGCAGAAGGGCTTGTAACATCTAAAGTGAAGAAACCTCAGAAACTTTCTGGCCTCTTAGCCAGACCAGATTTTAAGAGGGGGGAAAAGCCTCCATGAGCTGTGACACAGAGCCCCCAAGGTCTGGAAGGGGGAGGAGAGAGCTGACTCCTGAGCTCAACAGAGCAATATGGGCAGGCCACCACAGAATTAGCTCACTGGATAGGGGTGAGGGTATTCTGGTGTTCTTTTTGGTTTGTGTTTAGTGCCTAGGATACTTCTGACCCAATTTTAAAACTGCTGCATGTGGGCTGAGAGAATTGTCCACTTCAGGTTATGTATGGCAGGTAGATAATTCTAAATAAAAGGAGTAGCTTATACCCACCTAAACTTTTTTTTTGACCATCATAAATACAGTAGTAGTTATTTCAAAGGGAGCTACTGCCTGGGTTGTGAAGCATTACTGATGCCCTGATCTCAGCATTAAAGTGTTCTTTCAGTTGAGTTATTAGCAAAACTATTAGAAAACTATTACAGAGAATGATGTTTCAGTTTAGAGCTGAGAATCTGGGACTGAAGTGTATGTGACAAAGAGTTTCTTTCCTCCCGTGATACAGCAATATAGAGCCTCGTCTGCTGTGGGAAAGGGTGGAGAAGCTTGTACCAAGGCCAGGCAGTGGCAGTTCTTCTGGCTCGAGCAACTCTGGCTCACAACCTGGCTCCCACCCTGGCTCGCAGAGCGGGTCTGGAGAGCGTTTCAGGATGAGATGTAAGTCCTTCTCCTACCCTCTGTAACATTGTGTTTCTCATTTTATTGAGTTGTGAAGCACTCAGTAATTAGAGATGATAACAGCGAACAACCTTTGAGCTTGCAGTGTTGGAGATGGGTTGGCTTCCTGTACCCTCTTGGCCATATCCTTGCTTGGGAAAGGCAGCAGGCACAGAAATCATTGTCAAGCTGTTTGTTTCATTGTTCTTGAGTTCACATCCAGGCACTGCTGCACTTTCCTACGTGCAAACAGCCCGGCCTCCGCACCCTCACAGCTCCCTCCCTTCCTCTTGTGTGCAAGGGCACATTTTGATACTTGTTGCCTGTCACCTTGGTGGTTGTTGACAGGGTGCAGACTGCCATGGTTAGGTCTCAGCTGGGCTGTGTTGGATGATGATGGAGGTTTTCCAGCTTGTGGCCACACTTGAGTCTTTGATTTACAGTTGTTGTGGCTATTTACTTTGGCTTCAGACATAGGTCAGTTGCACCTATGCAAATCACAGTTTATGGTGTTTTTTGTATAGTCCTTCAGAGACAGTGTAGTAGTAAACCAGTGAAACGTAGGTCTTGTGGTCAGATGCCGATAATAGTCATCTCACATCTCTTCCCCACTCCAGAGTGAAGTAAGAAAACTTATTTTAGCTCCCTGCTTAATCTGCTTTTTTCTGTGTTCCTTCTGGGGTCTTGGCACATGCAGCATCATCCAAATCAGAGGGTTCGCCATCACAGCGCCATGAAAGTGCACCTAAAAAGCCTGAAGAGAAAAAGGAAGTCTTCAGACCTATCAAGCCTGCTGTGAGTTGCATCCACCTCCCCTCTCCTCCTTCTCTTTCAGGTAGATTCACAAAAAGTACACTGAGAGCTTCATTCAGTGCCATCAGGGGTGAACATCAGCTAGAGTTTGTAACTGTGGGTCTAGCAGCATGTTCTGGTCTGTGCAATTGCCTGTGCACATCAGTATTGCAAACATTAGATTTTGCACTGCTTCTGGGATTGATTTCTGCTCTTCGGTCTTTTTCCTTCCTAATCCATGCCTTTCTCTCTTTCAATCTTGTGCTTCCTCCCTGGGGCTGGACCAATGATCGTGCATTTGACCTGAATGTGCCAATGCTGGGCTGAATGGTGCAGGGAGAAGTGGTAAGACCTTAAATGTTTCCTACTTTCTGTGAAAGATTTCTGACATTTTCTGCATCTGGCTGCTATTACAATTGGTTACAGCTCTGTGTCTCGCTGTAACTTGGGGAACTCAATGGGTTTTCACAGTATTTCTGTCTTTCCTTGAAACTTTCTTCAGTAGCCATATCTCTTATGATACTGCAGTTAGTCATAAATCAGGATAGCTGGGTTTCAGAGTATGCACGTTTTTCTATGATATGACAAGACCCCCTTAGGTTGACTCTTCTGGTGCTTGAGTTTATGAGAAAGTGAGTTTTGGTAACTGTTAGGAATGGGTAAGTCAGAGGAAACAGTACTGCTGGGGCAGTGGAAATACAGAAGTGAACAAACTCGGGCTCTAATCCTGCAGGTTTTTCTTGCAAACTCTTCTTCTCTCTAACTTGCAACATCAGTTTTAACATTTTTTTCTTCCTTCTCCCAACAGGATTTAACTGCACTGGCAAAGGAGTTGCGAGCAGTAGAGGATGTGCGACCTCCACATAAAGTAACGGATTACTCATCCTCAAGTGAGGAGTCAGGGACAACAGATGAGGAAGATGATGATATGGAACAAGAAGGAGCAGATGAATCTACTTCTGGACCAGATGATGTCCGAGCAGTGTTAGTCCCTCTAACAGTGTTTTGCATCTCTTTTGCCTTATAGGGGATTGAAGGAAAAGGATGCATTTTGGCTTGTATGTTAGTTCTTTCAGCTTGCTACAATCTGTAAGCAAGACATAGCAGCCTTATATGTTCATATATTCAAACACTAAGGATAGTCTTCTCAATGTCCTTTCCCTCTTCTCCCTTCATTTGTTGCAAAATGAGAAAATTGCAGATTTTTTTTTTTGATGGAGAGGCTTTTCTAGGCAGCTTATGTAAATATTCCACTCTGGGCACAGTACAAGTTAATTCTGAGTATGCCATGATGCAGGGCAGTGACAGCCAGGGCATTAGTGCTGTTATCTCACTCCAGTTATTTCTTGTCTGACAAATAGGTCAACGCTGAACTTGAGCAATGGTGAAACAGAATCAGTAAAAACCATGATTGTCCATGATGATGTGGAGAGTGAACCTGCCTTGACTCCTTCTAAGGAGGGCACCTTAATTGTTCGACAGGTATTGCTTTTCCTTCCCTGTGCAGTGCTGCACCCTTTCTGTGCTCATTAACCCACTCGCTCATTCACCCATGCTGTTTCTACATTATATTTGTTGTTCGTATTATCAAGACGCAGCTGTAGAGAAATTCAGATGAGCAAGATGTTTGATGCATGCAAAGAGGAGAGTAGCCCTTCACCCCTTGCTTCTGTTTTGCATGCTTTCCAGTGACACTCATGGCAGCACCATGTAGAATATCTCAAAGTCTGTGAGAGAGAAGGGTAGAAAAGCTGCAGGTGTGTGAAGCAAGTACCTGGAGCAAAAATTTAGTTTAGTTTTAGCACAGAATCAAATATGTGTCTCAGGAGTGAGGCTGGGAGGGAGCTGGGGTGGGAGCACTCAAGGTTTTTTAAAATTGTTTTGATTGTGTAGTTTAGGGCATACAGACCACCCAGATAACATACACACACATGTACATGCAGATTCACACAACAGTTGGTGTGAGGGAGAAGCAAAATAGGTGGTGAGGTAGAAAATGTGGACAGAGTAGAGTGCTGTGTTGTTGCCTTTGATTCTGAAAATATTGCGTTCTTGTGCCTCTGAAACATAATGGTTCCCTGTTTTTAAATGAGCTTGTGTGTTAATGAGCGTGCTAGCTTATAGGAGTTTCCTCAGTAATCGCATTTCTGAGTTTCACAACTGAATGCCAATTTCTTAATTGAGTCCTCTTGTTTGAAAATTAAGATTTCATGGTTATTGTTTTAAATAGTTAGCTGAAGGGATTCTCCAGAAAGTCCAAACTGCTATCTGTATAGGGTCTAAGTTAGTTTTAAACAGAACAATAGGGAAAAAAATCCTCACCCCACCCCCAAAAATGTTCTTGTCCCTGTTGTGGTGTTGGACTTAGCTGTGCAGTTACTGTTCTCTTAATTGGTGGAACTGGCTGTGCAAGTCAACCACATGAACCAAGCATTTGCCTGCTGGTGGGAATTTCATGAATTCTAGTTGCTCTGCCCACTTTTCCTTTCCATGCAGGCATCAAAGCATGGATTATAAGCTTATTTAAAAAAACAAAAAAGAAAAAAAATGTGAAAAGGTAGGAAGTGAGGGAGAGAAGGAGAGAGGTTGTTAGGGATATAGACTTTTAAGCAGCACTTGAGCAAGACAAGTGTGCCTGTTTTTTCTACAGAGTACAGTTGACAAAAAGCGTGCCAGCCATCATGAGAGCAATGGCTTTGCCGGTCGCATTCACCTCTTGCCAGATCTCTTACAGCAAAGCCATTCCTCCTCCACTTCCTCCACCTCCTCCTCCCCATCCTCCAGCCAGCCGACACCCACCATGTCCCCACAGACACCCCAGGACAAGCTAACTACTAATGAGGTATGTCTTACACCACAGCTGGCTGCTTTCATAGGGTTATAGCAGCATTGCCTAGTAGCTAGTTTGCAAAGGAACTCCAGCCAATCTCCCCTGCTTTTTTTTTTCTGTCACCTTTGTTCCCACCTCCCAAATAACACATTTCAGTTCTGTGTAAGAAGCCCTTAACTCTAGAGCAGTCCCACGCCAAACTTGCCAGTTTACTATTTTTGCTTCCTTTTAGTGAGTCATTAATTGCATGGCGTTCATTTTAAACTAAACTTGACTACTGCGTTTTCAAGCCAATACTCTTTTTAATTCTGTTTTATTCCCGGAGCAGGCTAATTGCAAGTAATGTGCCTCTTCAGAATTAGCAGTTAATTTTGGCTTTGTCAGTAAAGGCTGGACTAGTTTCTCCACACATATGAGGAGCTGCTTGTTGAAACTCACCCAATGGGAGAGGAAGTGGCTGTGGAGGGATTTTGCTCACTAAAGCTTGCCATGTGGGCTGGGTGAACAAATCAGGTGGTGCCTGGGAGGGTTGTAAAAGCCTGAGGTATTGTTATTTTGGAATAATGAATGGGGGAAAATATTTGGGTTTTTTTCCTAGTATTTGTGTACTCTGAGAAGCAGCTGTGTAAAGATGACTGTTACCCCCACTGCTGATTATGTCCAGGTGGTGAAGGCTTTACCATGGGGGAAGCTCCCTCTTGCTGTCCTGGGCTGATCCCTGGACGGTGCCTTCCTTTACGGAGTGCAGGTGGGAAAGCCTGGTCCTTCACGTGTGTTAACCCCTCGCAGCAGAGGAGGTGCACGCGTGCGGATGAACAAAGGGCCATTAGCCCCTCACCAACCCCAGCAGCGAGAGGAGCCTTGTCTGGTCTCTCCACTCCTGGCTGGGTGGCCAGCCTGGAGAACCTCTGACAGGCTCTGCCTGTGGTACAGGGCAAGCAAAACTTGTGAAAAGAACCTGCTGCTTCCCAGGGTAGAGTCCTGCCATGGAGGTGTGCAAGTGTTGTGATGAGGAGAGGTTGCGTTGCCGTGAGCTGGGTAGGTTTATGGCAATGCACATGTTTACCAGATAATCAAAAATGCTTCTTAACCACATAGCAGGTGGGTGGGAGGGAGAGTTTCCTCCTGGAAATTCATTTAGCTTCATTTAGCTTTATACATAATTTCCAGCTGTGCTTCATTGTTTTTTGATCTTTCTAAAAGCACACTCTTGTAGGTGATAGAGATCAGTTGATTGATCCAGGGGTACGCTTGCTCATTACTTTGGTGTAAGCAGGGTTCAGTTAACTCAGCTTGGGAAGTGGGGCCTGTGGCAGTGCCTGGTGATGAAGGAGTCTTTTGGTGTTGGGCTGTTCAGGGCAGGGATAAACTCCAAAGACCCATTGCTGTTTTTTTCTGTAGAGGCTTAGGAAGATCAGATGTTGAGGATTAGTTGATGCTAAAGAAGTGTCTTGTAACAACGTTTGCATAAAACTGAGCAAAAACCCAGTACTGCTTAGTATAACTTAGCACATGCACACTCTTTATATATATACACTCTTTTTTTTTTCCACTTGTCCCATTCTGCTTCAGATATGTTGTCACTATAATACTAAACTGGCAAGGGTTTTTAAGTTGTTCCATTTCCACTTTTAACAGTTCATTGTTTCACTTGTCTTCCTTTCTTTATGTTTTTTCATGTTTAGACCTCATAACTCAACAAGCACCAGTGATTTTATCCACTACATATTCATAGTGTCATGTCACTGTTTGCTACACCTTCCACACTAATGAGCCCCTTTGTTCGATACAGGTTTAATATGTTGCTTTGTCAAATAAAGGTGGAAGAATCTGCTGCAGCTTTCTGGCAAGAGGCTCAGGTTAAACAAAATAGGGAGAATGAAGAGTAGCAAACATTGAAACATAATCCATCATAGAAATGAATGCTTGATCCCAGATGGTTCTGATTTTGTTGCACAAGCCAAGAGATCAAACTTCATAATTTAATTAACTACCTCAATTCAGGAGATGCTTCATAAATTCAAAAATTGTAGGTAGGGGCAGCTTGCAGATGAAATAGTATACATACATTTAAGCAGATTTTCAAAAGGAGAGACATTCCCTCGCTTTGTGCCTGATTGTAGTGGTCTGTACTAAAAAGCTTCGCTAGCAGCTGAGGTTCAGGGATGACAATTCAGCTAATTGCATTTTGCTGTAACATGTGCAGTGTGCATATGTATCTAGCTCAGGTGTGGTGCCTGCAGTACATTGTGTTTCTATAAAGGAAGTATAAAAGCTTGGGGAGGCTCTGTAGCATAATTCCATAGTGACTTTAAAATGTTGGTGTTTGTTATCCATGCTTTTTATTGTCATTAATATTAATAAAGTTGAAATTTACATTGCAGACTCAGTCCGCTAGTAACACACTCCAGAAACACAAATCTTCCTCCTCCTTTACACCTTTTATAGACCCCAGATTACTACAGATTTCTCCATCTAGTGGGACAACTGTGACTTCTGTGGGTAAGTAAAGTAGCTGAAGACGACAATTAAAAAAGGGTTCAGTGACTTCAGTGGCTCTTTAAAATACTTAAGAATGTTACCATCATGCTTTTTATTTCTTTTGCAATGGATTGCATAATTTATTTTCTTTTTCCATTTACATTTCTTACAAAAATTAGGACTCTCTCAGTGTTCTCAGTTACTGATTTGGTTTGTATGATGTAAAAAATGTATGTCCAGAATCCAGCACTTGAATGGTATTACATGCACGTTACTTTTTTTTCTTTCAGTAGGATTTTCTAGTGAAGCAATGAGATCAGAGGCAATAAGGCAAGACCCTACACGGAAAGGATCAGTTGTCAATGTGAACCCCACAAATACACGGCCACAGAGTGACACGCCAGAGATTCGCAAATACAAGAAGAGATTCAATTCCGAGATACTGTGTGCGGCCTTATGGGGTAATGCAAACGTGTTCTTCCCTTGCCATTCCTGAAATGTAAATGTGCCAGTATGCCAGTAGGAGCTTTTAGCCTCTGATAATGTATCTCTGTAGCTGTTTCACTGCTTTATTCAGTGCTTGTTTACATCTTTTCTGTTGCAAGATCTGATTATTATTGTGTTTTTAACAGTATGCTGCTTCTGCTTTGTTGTAATTTCCCACTGGTACATATATGCTTCTGATGGCACAGTTTAGACTGAGAATCATAGAATCATTAAGGCTGGAAAAGACCTCTGGGATCATCAAGTCCAGCCTTTGACTTAATTCCACTGGATCAGCTAGACCATGGCACTGTTCTGCATCCAGTCATATCTTGAACTCTTTCAGGGATGATGGCTCTTATCACTTCTGTGGGCAGCCTGTTCAATGCTTAACCATACTTTCAGTGAAAAAGTTCTTCCTGGTGTCCAACCTGAGCTTACCCTGTCATAGCTTGAGGCTGTGTCCTCTTTTCCTGTCACAGGTTGTCTGGGAGAGGCTTCATGCAGTTCGTCAGGATGTTCTTTTCAGCCCTTTCTAAACCCTGCTAGTGCATCTCTTGCACCTTTTGGGAGCTTGGTGTAGCCCTTGCACTGTACACCTGGTGCACACAGGGTATTCTTTCGAAAAATTACAATATTCTTGAGGCTCTTGCTAATGTATTGTTGCAGGGCTTGATTAAGGTGTGTTGTGTAAGATGACTTGTCGCTTCAGTCATCAGTTTATGTAGGAAGTAAGATGGAAAAGAAGAGGATAGAGGAACATTTCCCATTCTGAGACTTAGCTTTGTTAAGAGTGATTACTGCAGAGGGAAGCTGGGTATGAGATGTCAGCTGACCAGGTCTGTCTGGTCTTGTTGTCACTAGGGATAATTTGTGTTGGTGTCAGACAGTCAGAATCTCACACCTCATCAGGCTTCGAGCAGGACCTGTTGCCTGCTACAGTGTGGAATTTCTGCTGCAACCCCTAGTGAAGGCTTTTCTGTGTTGTTGGTTTCCTGGCCAGAATCTGTGAATTAATTTTTTCATTATCTAAATATTAATAGTTGATGCTTGTGTATGTTACATACATACTTATCTAGTGTCCCTAAACTTGGCAGATTATAAATGCACATGCAGGTCATTAAAAAAACTTAGGAAGAAGAGAATTGGCCATTGCCCTAAGCTATATGATTATTGTAAAGGCAACACAGTCCCCTCTCTTTTTTGCTTTTTTGTAGCTCTTTCCAAGGCTTTAGTTCTTTTTTGGGGTTATGTCCAGCATTTCCTGTTTCTCAGAACAGCACTTTTGTCCCAATCTTCTTTCCTGCAAAGCTGTGTCAATGAAATAGCTCTCCCAACACCTTGTCTTCCTATCTGCTGTTTTCTTTATTTCCAGAATTTGCTGGTAAGAATTTTTGCCTCAACACTATTTCTGCCTGAATTCCTGTGTAACATTCTCTGATAAAGATACGGCTTGTGCAAATGTAAACTTTCAGGCTGTGAGAGGCCAAAGGCAGAGAGAAATCATATGGTGTCAGTAAAGATGACTCATAGTTTCTCTGATCTGCCTTGTTTTGCCAGTAGCAATTTTTGTTAATGGTTTTATATTTCTTTGATCTATATATCTGTCTGTTAGGGTGGTTTAAAGAATAGGTGTAAAATCCTAGAGGTGTTTTACAGCTGTAACACAGCCCTTCATTGAACATTTAGGGCCAAACTGATGGTGATACAAGTTGGTACACATGCTTACTTCTTGATAATGTTAAACTTCCCTTACTCTTTAAGAAAATGAAACCATTTCATGGTAATGCTTTCTATTCAAAAAGAGGGGAACTTGCTTTGCTTTGCCTTTACCAGTGGTAATGCGAGTAGTATCTGGCAAGCTGCTAATTTCATTAGGTCTCTGATGCTGTTTCTTCTGGCTCTGAGTGATGAAAGTCAATGTTAATTACATGGATGCAGTAACACAGATTCTTACACCCAGCCTCCACAGACAGCCTGTACTTTTTCAGGAAGCATTTCCATTTGTTTGAAAAAACCAGAACTGCTTAATTGTAGGTTGGCAGTAGAAGAGCTCTGCTGTCTGTGAGTGAGGAGGGTGTCTGCACTGTAAAATACAAGCCCTGCTTGCCACCAGCGTAGTGCCTCATTAGTTTCATCTAAAGTGCACATAGCTGTGGGAAGGGGTTGGGCACAGGTGTGCATGAGAGCTCAAAGCAGGAACAGCTGCACCAGGAAGGCAGCAGAGGTGATGGTGGAGGCAGGAGCAATGGAGTCCTGATGTACAAAGAGGAGAAGGGTCCCTGAGGAAGCAGTTTGCATATGGCTTGCTTTGAATTGTACCCACCCTGGAAAAGGTGCAGAAAGCATGTTGAAGCTCACAGCTTTAGTCAGTGGGTACTGGAGCTGCAGGAAGGAGACCAGCTGCTGGGTGCTTCCTTGGCTGGTCTGGTGCTGCTTCAGCCTGTGCTAGGCACTGACTTGTGCTTAGCACGAGCTCTCCCTGCTTCCTTCTGCCATTCCCAATCTGAGGATGTCTCCCAGTAACAGGGACAGGCTGTGTGAAATGCTCTTGGGTGAAATGGCCATTGCCCAAGGGGGCTGTGGGGTGGGATCCAGTGGGTGCAAACCATGTGGGAGATGCAGAGATGAGAGGTGGGCAGCACAGGGATGAAGGAAGTGTCAGCAGCTGAAGGAGAGCCTGGAGGGTGATAGGCCTCCCAGGAGAAAGTAGCAGAACAGCAAAAGTAAGCAAAGATGCCTTGGGACTGCTGAGACCTCTGAAGTTTTCTTACTGAAAAGGGTAGAGAGAGGATAATGGAGAGATGCCTGATAATTTCTGAACTTACTATGGGCTACCTCTGTTTTTCTTATCCACCCAGAGCCTTTTAGGAGTGCTCCAGGACCAGCAGCTCAGCCCCCTCCCCATCATTACTGCTTCCCCCTAACACCCTTCCCCCTTTAAGAGACTCCTGTGCTCCCTGGGTCAGGCTTAATGTGCCCTTTTTTTTGCAAGCCTCTCCCATGCCTGGTATCCAAGGGGGTGTTTCGGTGAGCAATAATGCTCTTTTTCAGTACTCTGAGAAGGCACATTGCTGCTGTGGGTGCAGAGTGCACGGAGGCACACACACCCACCTGGGCCCACCTGCTCTATCAGAAAAGGTTCATTATGGGATCAGCCCAGATGGCCCACTGGCGCCAGTATAGTTGTATGTGGGGGTTAATTGTCTGACTAGGGATTAAGACCATTAAGCAGCGTAACTATCTTGCGTGAGTTTTGCTTTTCTTATTTCATTATTTTATTGTGCTAAAGCGTGGCAAGTTTTATATTGGGATTGCAACATGGAAGTCTAATAAAGTGAGTCATACATTTGATGTGATTTCCATTTCCTGTGCTGTATGTGAACTGTCTCTGCAAAATTTGTGAGCTTCTGGACTTAAACACTATTGCAAATAAATAGTTATGAAATTTAAGAGTGATAATATATTAATAGATATTTAAAACTTAGTCCCATATATATCTATTATATAAAAAATGTAATTGATTCTAACTAGTAAGTTTTTATGAACTCTGGGAGTTTTCCAGTGGACCTTTGGACCTTTGTGTAAAGAAACTGACTTTTCTCATCTATATTTGCTTGATCTTTAGGAGAAGCCTGTGGAAACACAAGATTACTGTAGTTCCTCTAGTTTTAACATTCAGATGGAAAAGATTGTTGTGAAACTGGGAACAAACCCAGTGCCTACCTTTTTGTGGAAGGACTGCAGCACAACCTGTTTCTCCCAGTGGGAACTGTTTTTGTTGCCATGTCCTTGTCAAGAGCATCCTGCTACCACGCATGTTTGGAATGCATAGGCTTGCATACCACTTTGTGCCTCACCCCTCCTTCCAACACTAGCGTGCCTTTTTTTTGGAAACTGGTGCTCTAGAAAGCTCTCTGTCGTCTACCAGTCTCTTACTCTCTTGAATGCTGTTTGGTGTCAGTAGTCACTGTGGGCAGGCAGTGCAGAGAGCCTCTTCATCAGGAGATCTTTTAGGCTGCAGGCAATAGAGACCTCTCAGCAGTGGTTGGACCTGCTTGAAACAAGACAGTTGTTGTATCAATCATCAGTTCCTCAGAATATGTGAGAAAAAGTCCTTACTAACTTGGATCTCTGGTTTTGTTTTTTCTAGGAGTGAACTTGTTGGTGGGCACTGAAAGTGGTCTGATGCTGCTAGACAGAAGTGGGCAGGGGAAGGTTTATCCACTCATCAATCGAAGACGATTCCAGCAAATGGATGTACTTGAAGGGCTGAATGTCTTGGTGACAATTTCTGGTAAGGTTAACTGTTGAATGTTACATTTTTACCTCCATGTGGCATAGTATGGCAGAAAGATTTTCTTGGCAGCCTGTGCTTTGAGGGGGAAGTCCTGACTGAATCAGTGGGTTTTCCATCCTTTCATCTCTGAGTCTACAGTTTATTTCTGCAAGTGAATCGTTTTCTACACAACACCCATGCCTGCTTGCTCTCTGTCCTTCCTTCTGTGAGGTGACCTTTAAAAATGCTGCATTAGTTTGTGGGAAATGTCTGACTTTGTTTCCTTGTTCAGTATTTGAGAGCTGGAAGTTAACGTTTTGTGCAGTTTGGGGAAATAGCATTCTTTCCCTCTGTCATGATTGCTTTCTACCTGGCCTCTTTCTGACTACACCACTTGCTCCTTGGGTTTAAGAACGTTTTTCTTCTGTGTTAAAATCTGTAGAATGGGGAAAGCTCTTGCAAAATAGGGAAGTAAGAGTGATTTGCAGTACAAGTGGAGAGTGAGGAGTACAGTGTGTACATGGTGTGGAAATAACCAGAGTGACAAGGCAGATTGGTGCCTGGTCTCTCACTGGCTGCAACTTGGGAATGGCAAAGCAATGGGAGATGAAAGGTGGTGGTGATGCTTGTGTTTGTTTTGTGTGTGCTGATGAAAAATGTGTTTTATGAAGCTTGAGGTTCCAGACTCTTTGGCTCCAGAAGGTTATGGCATAAGTTTAACCTGCTGTTGGACAATTTGATGTGGTGCGTTGTTGGTCTTTCTTCACAGGTGTTGTTCAGCCATTTACCTTTTGTTTTGTTTGGTTTGGGAAATCAGCCTTTGCTATGCTGTGTGTGTGTGACAGGGAGAGGATGTTACATGAGGTTTCTCACAGGATTCGCTGTTGTTGTTCAGACCCACCTAAATTTTTTCAAGGCTCAGGAACCTCTCTAAAGTGCGCTGGAGGAGCTCTCTGGCTCTCCCAACACTTGTTCAAAAGGACACACACTAGAAAATTCAGCGGAATATAGCGCATTAGCAATGTTGTGTTACCCCAGATCCGAAGAACCATGCCCATGCTGCTGTCATCAACACGGGATTTGTTTCTGTCTGGAACAACTGAATTTTATTGGCTTGTCACTTGCTCTCTGCTCAGATACAGCTATGCTGTGAAATCTATAAAAAGAGAAAGATGAATCAAGCAGTGTTTAAAAATACACAACCTGCCATGTGTCCTTTTGATGTCTAATGCAGTATGTTAAAATATAAGCTGTTTGAAAGGCACTATTTGATATAGTTTATTCTATAGCAGACCTTGTAAACAAAAAAATTGTATAACTTCTGTAAAATCTGTTGGTTTGAAACATACCCTAGACAAATCACAAGTGACTGTGATTCAGTCTTGTGTATAATTGTTTTAAGTTTATTTATTTTTGCATCAGTCACAATTGGAGTACCCTGACACATCCGTTTTCTTTGTTTCCTTCAAAACTATTGCTTCCTCTGTGGAGACATGCTACATTAACCCTTAAGAAATCAGCTGATCTTTGGTTGTTTTATGTCTCTGTGTCTGTGCCATCACCTGTGTTTTATGGGAGGTTACTGGGGTATGAGGCAGAAGAGGCATTCTTGCCTGGCGAAAGGCAGGGTTGGGGGATCATAACAGTGTTATGCCCAAACTTCCCCTTATATCCTGCTTTTGTCTTCTGTGCTGCATAACTCAGTTCTTTACCCTCATGCTGGACTTACCTAAGTATCTTTTTATTTGTGATGCATTGCTTCACCTCTCCAGGCAAAATTGGAACGCTGGAGATGAGGGAATGTTTCTGCAGATGGTGTGTTTTGGCAGATTAGTGATGGAACTGTCTCTGAGCTTTGTCCCAGCACTGCTGCAGCTTCACTGGAAGCATTGTTCAGCTCACTGTGGTGCACTCAGCTGTATGTTCCCCTGATTTTTTTTGGAAGTGATGTGCCGGTGGTGGTAGGGTTTGAAAGGTGTCACCACATTGTGTAAAGAAGTTGCAGTGTGTTAGGATTTTGAGAGGATTGTCACCTAAACCTGCTTTTAATAGACACTTGAGTCTGAAAACATGAAATCAGTTCTTGGCCCAATTTATATTTGAAATACAGAACTTTCTGAGAAACAGTGCTTTTGATACTGAGATACTGAGCCTGCTAGAAACGGTACAAGAAAGCCTTGCAGGTAAAGCAAGAGTAGTTGATTGGTGCTTCAGTTCATGCTGTTGAGAGGCAAAAAACATAGTTTAATCTGCTCAGGTGATACAATGTGGAGTCATAAAAATGCTGGAGGAGAGAGTGGCAACGTGCATGCAGAACACGCTCCAGCTGTGGCTCCCTGAGGTTTTGCCAGCCCAACTGGCTGATGGTGGCACCAGGAAGGTAAGAGATGACAGAGTGGAAGAACTGGTTGGAATCTGCCTGCTTAATATTTAAAAACCACAGTGACAATAAAAACAAAAAACTCAATATAGGAAAAAGGACTTGGCATTTGAAACTGTCTGTGGGAGAATCCAAGCTGGGGGTTCTCATAGAATTTGCTGGCTGATTAGTTCATTTGATGGCTGGAGCAGAGTTTTCTTTCTTATTTCATGATCATAAAGACTAGGTTCCTGCAAAAAGTCAAAAAAAGCCAGAATTTTGAGAGCTGTTTAAACTGACTGGTAGAGCTTTACAAGGAGAAGGATCTAATCTCCCCCACTCCAAATGTGAACATTAAGAGCAGCACAACTTGTTGAAATAAATGCATAGCCATGTTTATATAACTAACCGGTTCTGCTCTTTTCATGTCAGGCTGCAGAAAGGCAGAGGAATTTCCTGTCTTGTGACTTTTCCTTGTGGTCTAGACACCAGAACACAATGGGAACACACTTGAGATATTTCTCAGTTGTTTTGAAAAATATTTCTGGTTGGAGAGAAATACCCTGGTGCATATCATGTGAATCAAAAGGAAAAAAGTAGCCACATGCTGGGAAATTCCCACGTGTACTGTTTGTTCTGAGTCTTAAAGTTTGACTAAGCTACTGGGGAACCTACAACCATGGAAATATCTGAGGCAGAATTTGTCTCCTTGTGGGTAGGGACTCAGCATGGTTTTGAAAGCATTTGGTACGTTGTAGAGACCCTGAGCCCTCTGAGCTCTTTCTTGCCCAGAACTGCAGTGCTTCTGATCTGAACTATGTTTCCTATTTTTCAGTGTTTTTAAAAGAGCCCGTGTGGCTATCATTTGCAGTGTTTTCATGGAAGGACCTTTTCTTGGTTACATGTGGGACTTCTGGAAATAACTGTTTCCTGAACTAGTCCTCCAGATCTTGAGAAAGCTACAGGAGTGGTAGGGATTTACCCCTTTATGAAACATGGTTTACTAAATATTAAGTTAGGAAGTAAATCAGGGTATTCATTTACTGCCAAATCTATAATCCCATTTGTAATGGAGATAAACAAAAGATAGTGCAGTGTTACTTCACATCTCGTTGCATGGCATCAGAACAGAAGGGCTTTTAAAACTGAGTAGTAGATAAAGTATTTGCAATTAGCTCTCCAAATCCACTTCAAATTTAAGCTTAGTGAACCGATTTTTTACTTTGAAACTGCCTCCTTTTTTCCTCCTGTCCTTTCCCATCCAAGTAATCATAAAAAGATCTTTTAGACTCTGTGTCTTTTTAATGCAATGGCTTGTGGTGCTGGAGTCCATGGAGAAGCCTCTTTGCAAGCTGGGCTTCCCACACTGCTAACCCAGCCCCTGCAGATGCTTTTCCTGACAAGACTGGCTCTATTGGAGGATCCCTTGCTATCAGGGTAGGGTGCCTGTGCCAGCTCCAGTCCCCCAGTGTGGAGCAGGTTGTGCATAGCAGGATGGTCTCAGTGCTCAGGCCTCTTGTGCTGCTGCAGCCAGTATCCCCTGAGCAGCCACCTGTGAACTGATCTTGTCAGTAGGTATCCTGTGAAAAATTAAGTGACAAATTAAAGACGTTCAGCTGAACTCTGTAGCTGCATCTGGCTGGCAGGCTGCCAGCTGTGTCATCTTGATAGGTAGTGGCTTTTGACAGCACAGACCAGTACCGTGTCGCTTGGCCAGCGCAGCAGTGACTGCAGTACAGGTCACCTGTCTCCCTCTCACCTCCAGTAGCTAAGAAACACTGGACAGGCACATGGCTCCTCATTGTGGCTGGTGCAGCACCAGCGTGGAGCTGCTCTGCTGACAAGCAGGGTCCCTGAGGGCATCTCCTGTTGCCCTTCCTTTGGAAGAAACCTCATGGAGCCTTGTTAAGTTACTACTGGTCAAAGCAGGGATGATCCCCTCCTCAGCCACAGCTTAATCTGTGGAACTGAAATGGTTCCAAGCAGCAAAGCAGCTGGAAAAAGGAGGTGCAAGCTTTGAGTATGTGCATGTAGGGCCATCTTCTCACTAGCTCAACAAATGCTTTGTAGGCCATCAGTTGTTAAAGAATCAGGGGTAAAGTTTATCAGGAACGTTGCTTTGCATTCTAAGAGGTCTTCTTGTATTGAGAGTTAAAAGTCTGAGCTGTATTTATGACATGGCAGATGCGGTGTCAGTTGAAGATAGGGCAGCCTGGGCAGGTAGCTTCTTTCACCTGTGGAGAGGAAACACCTCTCACAGTTTCTGTGTGCAGCCTGGTAAGTATTACACCCTTGCAGCTCAAGGGAAGGGCTGCTGACAAAGCAGACATCAGCTTTTAGCAAGCAGAAGTTTCAGGTCTCACATTCCATCCTGCTGCTCTCCTACAGTTTTGTGTCTAAAAGAGCCATTCTGACTCAATTACATATATATTTTTAATCTCAGTGCATGACTCTTTGGTGCTTTTGTTGTGGGAGTTCCCTGTTCTAGCAAAAGTTGTCTTGGTCCTAAGAACCAGATAGCTGAAGAGTTGTTCCCTTGAGTTTGTCATTTATGTTTATGTGGTACTACCATGTGTATCTGTCACTGATTAACTGGGAAAGCGCATGTCTGGGTGGAGTCTGGAGTGAAGCTGTTGTGGATGAAAAACTGAGGGAGATTTCTGTGGTTGCAGCATTTTCTCCTTCATTGTCAGTTTGTTCTGCAGAGCTTTCTGTTTGCCTGGGTAGGGCTTTTTGCAAGTACCTTCCTGTGGAGATAAACCATTTTTTTTTCATTTTGTGGTCAGGTAAGAAGAACAAGCTGCGAGTTTACTATTTGTCGTGGTTAAGAAATAAAATCCTTCACAATGATCCTGAAGTAGAAAAGAAACAGGGCTGGACAACGGTGGGCGACTTGGAAGGCTGTGTGCACTATAAAGTTGGTGAGTAGCAAATGCAGTAATCAAATAGTTGGGATAAAGGATGGCTGAGAAAGCGAACTGCAGTGCATGTAGCTGTTGGGTTGGTTTTATGTTTAGATGTCTTACCTGTTTCTCAGTGTGAACTTGCTGACAAGGCACCAAAGTAGATGGCAAGTTACAGGGTTAGATTGAAGATGAGAGGGGTTTTGTGGTGGGTTGGGAACTGGAGAGTTTGCAAATCCCATCTATCTCCTCTCTGTAATGGATGCAGCTTCCAGAAGGATGCTGATCTGGGCGGTGAGGGCTGGTAACATTTCACCACCTCTTTAGGTAATAGAGGGATTCTCGTCCCCAGCAACTGTTTCCTTTACTAACAAGTTTCCCATATCTTTTACCATGATGAATTTACGTGCTGGAACGTATTGAAAAAGTCTCTCTTTAACGTAGATTTTAGAGACTAGGAGAAAAAAAAAAGTGGGAGGAGAAAGAAAGGCCAGGTAGCAGATGAGCTTTGGGGAAGAATTTGGGAACAGAAGCATGTAGGTAACTTCAGGGTGATTCACTGATTCCTCTTAGATCATGAAATTCCCTAATGCCGTCTCAGATCTGCTGCAGTACAGTTACAGAATTAAATGTGTTTTCACCAGGCAGGTGCCCTTTGAGTGGTTTTAAGTAATTTAAATGGATTTGAGTATAAAAGCTTCCACCAAAGCTGGTGAAAGACATATAGGATTCACAGCCCGCGGAGTATATTCAGTGAGCCTGCTGCCCTGCCGGTGGGAATAGGAACCAAGAGCTCTTTCTCCTGCTTCAGTTTCACGGTGCATCCTAATGGGCACTGGATGTTGCCTCTGATTTGATTTTCTCCCAGGAGCCAGCTCAGTTCCTTTCCAGCTGTGTCAGTCAGTGTGGAGCAGCAGCAATCAAACTGTTCTCAGTCCCCTCCCGTCGTGCGTGTGCTCTTGGAAAAACCTGCTAATGGGGCGTAATCAATAACAATGGCAGTAAGTGACTGCTGAACCAGGAGCTTGACCCCGAAAACAATTAATAATGCACTTCTCTGGTATCATACCCCAGGGTGTCAGCAGCATAATGAAGTGGCCTGTTAACAATACATCAGCAGCTATTGAAAGGAGGCTTTCCAGCAGGGAAGCGTCTGAAACAAAGAGCATTCTCTTCGTGATGAAGAGGGGTTTGTTAGCCTGGGCTGCAGCCTGGCACTGAACTTCCCTCTGGAGCACAGAAATACAGTGGATTTTTTCAGGTAGTGCGAGGCCTCTTTGACAGCTGCGCTTCAGTTCCCAAGAAGGAGAGTTCTGCCAGGAGCTGGGCTTGCAGTCTGGACGCTGTCACCGAGGCAGCTGGCACTGATCACTTCCTTGTCTCTTTGATGCAACAGGGGTCTCCGATGTCAGGGTGAAGTGGTATTTATGGATCTCAGTTGCTTCAGGCAACTTTTGGCTCCTCTAAATGAGAAATTGCTCTTTTGAAACTTAAGATTTGGGTGAATTCCCAGATAGCACCCAGAGCAAATAATAAGTATTATCAAATGTCCCCTTTCACAGATGAGGTGGTTTTGTTCAACACCCCCCTCTTCCCCGTGAAAAAAAATTCCAGGAAGTCTTGTAAGCTAGACAAGAGCGAACAAAAGCTCTGTTTTTAGTCAGTACAGCTGTGGAGGTTGAGAGACTTTTTTTTGTCTGTTGAAGAAGTGTCAAGTTCCTTAACACTTACAGTTCAGTCTTGCTTTCCTGCAGAGTTCAAAGAGCAAGTAGTAGCATGGATCAGTAGTACAATGACACTTTATTTCTGATAAATTATGTGAATTTTTTTTCTTTTTCTCAAATGAGTTATCTCAGAATTTAGGGACAAAGGAAAGTGCTCCACTATTAAACTTGTCTTTTGCTCTTGAAATTGAGTTATGTTGTAATTTTCATTTCTTCCTCCTTTCCTCTGGGTAATTTTTCCATCAGCTCAATCTAGCACTGTTGTGACTGGAACTGCCAGTAATGGACTCTTCCAGTCATGGCCTTCTTTTATTGGAATGTCCCTGAAAACAGCTTTTCTTGTCTTGGTGACTAAGCACTGTCCAATGTGGAAAAAAAAATAAAGTGGAAATAAGCACTAAGTTAATTCTAAAGATGGTAACATGGTCAGTTGCTAGTAAGAGTAATGACTTCTGTAGCATAAATGTATAAAAGAGCTTAACTAGTCAGAAGTAGCAATCCTAAAATGCAATGCTACTAAACTCTCAAAATTACAGTATTTCTTCATGCTTACATGACTTGTCTTCTTTCTTGATATAACTGGAATGACTTCGGCATTATGCTTAATTATTTTTTGTTTCCTTTATTTTCAGTAAAATATGAAAGAATCAAGTTCTTGGTAATTGCATTGAAGAGTTCTGTGGAAGTCTATGCATGGGCACCAAAGCCATACCATAAATTTATGGCCTTTAAGGTAACAGTATATTTCAGCCATAGGTAGGATTTTCTCATAACCACTTGCAGTTATTCCCTTTACAAAAATGTTCTGACATTGTGTCATGGCCATATTCCAAGTTCTTTGAAAAATCTCCACAAACTTTGTGTTATATTTTAATTTAGGAGGGTTTTTTTTTTAATTCTAAGAGTCAATACATTTAAAGGTCTAAATTGTAACTGAGCATAAACTAATAATGACACAACATCCCAATTTTTTTTTGCTCTCTCTATTAATAAAACGTGGGACAGAGAGAAGTGGACTTGAGTCTAAGCTTCTCTGTCTGAGCACAGCAAGTCATGAAGTGATATTCAGCAATGCTATGGGACTGTTTTTGAATATTGCTAGAATGAAATTGGCTGGTTTGGTATAATTGCCAGGCTGGCTTACAGACAGTTACTGTGGGTTGTGCAGATGGAAGTACTACAGGAGTGCCGAATTGCCCCGAACTTTGGCGAAAACAATTCTTAATAAAAAAACAAATGGACCAAGTAAACCCTACAGAATATAGCCTAGGTGACTGAAATGCAGCAGTTTGCAGAGTAATCTGTCCATGGGAGACGTGTCAGCCTAATGGGTCTGCTGTCCAGGGACCAGAGGGATGTGGAGGAATAAATCCACAATGCGTGCATGTGAGCATGTTTTTATAAACCCCATTGTTGTTCTAAGCAGTAAAGTAAATCTCACTGATGGTTGTCTCACAGTCATTTGGAGAATTGGTACATAAGCCATTGCTGGTGGATCTAACCGTAGAAGAGGGTCAGAGACTAAAAGTGATCTATGGCTCCTGCGCTGGCTTCCATGCTGTTGATGTGGATTCAGGATCGGTCTATGATATTTATCTACCAACACATGTAAGAGCTGCTGTTGTGTCTGGGTTTGTCTCTTCCTTTCTGGTGGGTCACCCCCCACCTCCAACCCCTTCCTTTCCCCAAATGACCGATGTGTCAGGCTGTCCTTGTGGATCACTGCCAGATGTTTGCAGTGGTATATTGGGTGCAGGGGTCTGAGCAGATAAGGCCACATGTGCTGTGGAGTTTGTGTCTCACAGTCAGTCCTCACCCCATAATCAGTGTGTCTCTATGGTTTGGAGTTGCTCACTCAGATCTGATGAGGACCAGTGTTACTGTTTGAGGGGTGGCAGCTAAGTGGCCGAGTACCCTGCAAAGGTCCAGCAGCACAAATGACATAACAGCCCAAGGATGGGTTTCTAAAGGGTTGGCAAAGACCAGGTGACCTTAGCTACCAAGGTTTCCTGTTGTTCACTGTACACAGAGGTGTCAGATGGGCCACCCCAAGCACTATTCATTGCAGTGCAGAGATCTGAGGTCTGCATTTGCTCTGCTGCCCCAGGCTCCCTTTCTGCACATGGAAAGAAATGGGGAACCTTACAGAGAAATTAATCTTTCCTCATTTAGATGTCTGCCTTAAGATGAGAGGATTTCTGCTCCAGGGGTTTACAGATCTTGGTCACTGTGGTGTCTGGCTTGAGGGCAGCAGATATGACTTGTAAAGTTAATGAATTTGGGACTTGATGATCTTTAGGGTCCAAGCTATCCCAAGCCATCCTATGATTCTGTGAATCCCTGCTGTGACAGCCAAAACCAAAATTCCCCATCCCTTTCTTCTAGCACAGGCTCTGCAGCATTAAATTGCTTTCCCTTCTGTCTCTGTAGATCCAGAGTAGTATCCAACCTCACGCAATCATTATCCTCCCAAACACTGATGGGATGGAGCTGCTGGTCTGCTACGAGGATGAAGGAGTTTATGTCAACACATATGGAAGGATAACCAAGGATGTGGTTCTGCAGTGGGGAGAAATGCCAACTTCAGTTGGTAAGTGCCTCTGGTGAGCCGTGTGCTCTTAGGGAGTGTGAGTCTGTGTGCACATGGGCAGAAGGAGGGAACATTGAGTGTGCTGCTTCTGCATCTGAAGTCAGTGCTGTATTGTTTCTGGAAAACAACTGTGCAAAGTGAAGAGTAATCATATGGATCTGCTTTGTGCTAAAGTTTTTGTGAATAAAACCCAAACAATCAGTTTGAGGAGTTCATGATTGAGAAATTCACCATGACTTCTTTAGGTCCTCTGTACCTCTGTAGAAATTCACCATGAACCTGCTGCAGAATTTTTTGCTAGACGGCCACAAAATTGTGGAAACCTTTCAGTATTAAGGCATATAAAGTGGCAGATGAGTAAAATATTATGGATAAGTCTATGTAGACAACAAAAGATGTACCTCACTTGATGTCTTTAATTCACCTTCAGATTCTCATCTCTCCTAGCACCACTCTCCCTCATCTCTCCGGCTCAGAACAAGATGGAGAGTGAGAACAGTGAGTGTAGTACACAAGTACACACCAGAATCCCTCCTGCTTGTGCTGCTGTAATTCAGTGCAGAGCAAAGCAAGGGCTGTAGGCACACTCTCCTTTTGTTGGGCAAGCACATTGCATTTTATGGGCTGTGGGATGGCTGCACACATTGGGAAAGGACTGCTGATAGCTGTTTGAGCAACACGAGCAACAATGCAGGAGGAAATTTAAAGAAGTTAGATGCACAGCATGTTCCCTGCTGTGCTGATTAACTCTTGACTAGATCTAAAAGCAAGCAGAATATATCAGCTGGCAGATTCCAGAGCCTTTGGAGACTTGAATGCTTGTGAAGTAGTCAATGGCACTTAGACCATCAACACCATCTGAACTTCTCATCTGGCAATTTTTAGTAACTATTGGGCCCAGTTAGCACTAGTAGAGCATTTAAAAAGGAATCATTTTCCATTGGGATGGTATATGCACTGTTGGTGTACATTATACTATAGTAGATAATTTGATTTAATTTCACTGAAAACTAATATGAATATGTTATATAAAAGGAAAGTACTGTAATGTTAAATATTTTTTAATTTTGCTGGCTAGGAAGTCCTTTTTATTCTTCTGTTAAGTATGCATGCAAATCAGAGGCAACAGCTTAGTTTTCATTAAGTTCCCTTATGTTATTTTTGACAGCATTCCTGAAACTGTCCATCAAATTGCTTTGTGAATATACCTTTTTATATTGCTGGTGACTTTACTTTTTATTTAATTTGCTTACTGCTATCAAAAATAGATTTTTTTTCCTCATGCTACTACTAATCTGTGTTACCTGTGACACTCGAAGGAAAAATGTTTGATTTGTTGTTTTATTTGTGCACAAAGGAATGCAGTATGTCACATAATATTTCTACTTCGAGAGCTTGATGTGAACCTCTTGTGAGATACCCAGATTGATTTTCAGTTTGTTTTCTCAAGGAGATTATCAGTTTTTCAATTATTACTCCTTTTAAGAGAGGGTAGATAATTTTTTCCTAGTTTTACCTTTCCCTCTCATTCTTTGTTTTTGCTGACAAGCTCCATCAAGGAGGGAAATAACACACAAGACACAGAGCTGGTGCTTGGGATGTACTGTAGTGGATGGGCTTAGTCTGTTTAAACCTTGGCTTCTGCTTTCTCCTAGTCAACACCTAATTAATATGTCTCTTTGTCCCAGACTTGGAAGAAAAAGCCTGTGTAAAAGCTCAATGTTCCTCCTGTTTAATTAAAGGTTATAAAGTTTCCTTTGTTATGAATGCTCAAGGAAGAAGCATATAACATAGAAAACACGCAAAAGAAATTAAAATTAAAAAAAGGTATTTTTTAGGCATCTTGAATGTTCTGAGGACAGAAATAGCCCTCTGAACATGTGTGTAGCTACAATAATGCACATGCAGGTAATTTTTAACTAGAGTGTGTCAGGATATTCCATGCATTCCCCATTTCTCCTGTTGCCCTCTGCCCATCCTAATGTGCTGTTTTCTCTCCAAAGCATACATCCGATCTAACCAGATCATGGGCTGGGGAGAAAAAGCTATCGAAATACGGTCGGTGGAAACTGGACACTTGGATGGTGTGTTCATGCACAAGAGGGCACAGAGACTCAAATTCTTATGTGAACGCAATGACAAGGTACATTCCCTCCCACCAAGTTTTTGCCAAGATGATAAATGTGTACTTCAGCTGGGTACTTAGGTTGGGTTGACCCTGACCAGCAGCCAAACACCCAGCCAGCCTCAAACTCTCTCCCCTTACCCATGGAAGGGAAAGAAAATAGTCAGAAGGCAAAAAGGCTCATGGATCAAGATACGGACAGTTTAATAAGATGGCAAAAGTTTAATAAGACAGCTTCTACATGCAAGCCAGACAAAATAAAGAGTTAATACATAGTCTCCCATGGGCAGGTGGATGTCCAGATGTTTTCCACACATAATGCTTGCTTGAGAAGGCAGATGTCATCACCACAGCGTCCCTCCTTTCCCTGAGCTTTTATTGGTGTACGTGATGCTGTATATTATACATCCATTTGGTCAGTTTGGGTCAGCTGTCCCAGCATTGTCCCCTTCCAGCCTTTTGCCCATCCCAGCCCACTGGCCTTTTAGGGGTGAGGGAGCTGCAGAGAAAGCCTTGATGCTGTGCCAGTGTTGTTCAGCAGTAGCCAAAACACAGATGTGTTAACAACGCTGTTTAACACAGGTGCAGAGCCCTGCACCCTACAGGCTGCTATGAGGAGCATCAGCTCCATCCCCACCAGCCCAGACTGCAATTGCACTGCAGATACTGTGACAGTGAAGGCACATTGGAACCGCTGCTGTCCTGCCTGTTGAATTTGCCAATCTCTTTTCTTTGCAGGTTTTCTTTGCCTCCGTGCGGTCAGGTGGAAGCAGTCAAGTCTATTTCATGACCCTTGGCAGGACTTCACTTCTGAGCTGGTAGAAGCAGTGGGATTTGGAGAGGAATTGCTGACATCCAGAGTCTGAGATCTTCATAACTTGGAATTATTTTCAACTGGAGTACAGACCTGCACGAGTGCAGCGCTCTGTGTAAATGTGTGTGCAGGCATCACTGGTGTTAGGTTTCTTTATGTTTTTCAACTGAGGCTGCGACGCAGCTGGTGCTGTAAAGATATTGCCATCAGGTGCTACAATGTCTTTGAGATTTGGGATCACGCTAGAAAGCTACAGGTCTTCTTTTCCCTTCAGCTCCAGTATTCCTAGGATTTGAAGGACTCTGTTTGTTAGTGTTAAAACAGAGGAGGGGGGGAAAAAAGGAAGAAAAACAAACCAGGCTTACCATGACCATGTTGTTTGTTGAGTGGACAAGAGGCAGGCAAGAGAAGGTGAGAAGTGGTGTAGAGAGTCAGACTGGCTGAAACAGAGGGCAGATCTAGTCTAGTAATGTTAACAATGTATTTAATTGACATTTCTTTTTTGTAATGTGACAATATGTGGACAAAGAGGAAGGTGCAGGTTTTAAGAAGTTAATATTTATAAAATGTGAAAGACACAGTGACTAGGATAACTTCTTTTTGGGGACAGGGAGGGTGGGAAGGGGCTTGGGGTGGAATTCTTAGGGTTTTTCTGTTTCTGCAGTTTTATTTTGGCCTGGCCAATAACTTTAGTCATTTTCTGTGTACCAGGTGTTGCCTGAAACATGTGCAGGTGATATTAAAAAAAAAAGGAAAAAAAAATTCATTTTCTATAATGATTCTGTGTTAGGCCAGAACTTGGTTATGTCACAGTATTAGCACTGCCTCAGTTAAAGGTTTAATTTTTGTTTAAACCTAGAAGTGCAACAACAGTTTTACCACAGTCTGCACTTGCAGAACTAAAAAAAAAAAAAAAAAGAAAAAAAAAGAAAAAAAGGAATAAAATCCAAACCACATATGTTTATTTTTTTGTGCCTACCTCATTGTTTTTAATGCATAAAATAAAAGAGGTGGTTTAGTTTATACGTTTTTAGAAGAAAACCATTAATGTCTAATTTAATCTTAATACCAAAACTACCAGATTGAAAGGTTTCTGACTGTTATTGCATGGCAAGTTTCAGCAGGAGGAGCGAGTAGTCCATTGGGGCAATAGTCATAGCGGTATGGCAGTGAGACACTGATCAATGTAATCTGCTTACAAAATTTGGTAAAACAAGCATTTTATAAACCAGTTTCATCCTTAATAGAAGTAAGAATTTAGCCTAAACCAGAGGTTTGACTCTTCTAACACATGGGCTTAGTAACAGGCAGGTTAAGTAACTAGGCTAGTTCTATAAATTGTTAAATGTTGTAGGAAACATTTTGGGGCGGTGATGTTTTTCTTCTTAAAGAATGCAATGCACTAAAACTCTTTTAAGAATGTAGTTAATACTGCTTATTCATAAAAACAGCGTATACCTGTGTTTAGATGTAAGATCCCAGCTCTGGCTTTTTTCCTTTCTTTTTTTTTTTTTTTTTTTTTTTTTTAAAGTCAGTTTTATTTCATGAATAAGTTCTGACATTTTTAATAAATGTCTTGAGAGTAATAATTTGTTTAGTGGCTACATGTTCATTACTTGAGAAATCTTGAGTGTATAATAATCTGTTGGTGTTGTAATAATGCACAGTGTCACGATTCAGCCATTTTCCTTTTGGTTTTCTTTTTTTTTCCCCCTTAATTCCTTTGGTGGGGTACTTTGCTGACAGCTGCCTTAAGCTGTTCATTTAGTGAACAGGCTCTCAGTGTTTCATGGGCTTTGTCTTCTGCTGTGGTTAACTTTCCTTCATGGCATGACAGGTAGGGCTTTTTAAACACGTATTCTTCAATTCAGTCAAGCTGATGGCTCGAGCGACTGGTCACACAATCAATTAAGAGCCAAGAGCACCAAGTGTGCAAAGCTCAGACTCAACAGACCCTTCTTTTGGTGTCGAATCTGACTGCTGTAAATCCTTCAACCCCGACCAGCGCTGCTGCTGAAGACTCTCCTTCGAACGTCGCAGAGGTTGAAAAGCGAGCGGTAATCGCGTACCTCCAGCGCATGCGTGTGCACACAGCAACCCCCACTCCCCCACCCCCCAAAAAGAATCAAAACTCAAGAAAGCCTTACATTTGCTGGCGGAGGAATACCTAGAACTATTTTTTTTTAATTGTATGACTTTTGGATAGTGTTGAAGGTGAAGGATGTGTTCTTTTCAGGCCCGGTGTGGTCAGCCAGAAGAACGATCAACCTTTTGTACTATAATGAACTAAAGGGGACTCGGAAATCCAGCGTGATGGTAGACATGGGTGTGATCACAGAGCTGCCCTGTAGTGTAGTTTGCCGAAGCTGATTCGATCGAATGTCAGTCTGCGTGATTTAAATCTTCCAGTGCTATGTGGTCAAAATTAATCTAGTCCTTGAAAGCTGATGCTATTCACCTAGAGGAAGATGCTCCAGTGCTATAGGGATGCCCAGGTCATGGATATGTGCTGTTGAAGTTTTCAGGCTCCGGGGGAGGGTGGAAATCTCCTTCCTTCAGAGGGCCTGCCCATCTGGCAGCTTCTGCCTCCGCAGAAGTGCCAGCATGGCAAGGTAAAAACAGTATTACAAAACCACTTCGTATACCAACATTGAACTCTTCAAACAGTGCTTTTGTAAGCAAAGAAGAAAAGAAAAGCTCCTAGGTTTAGTTTTAAGCTTTAATAAGTAATAATTTTCTGTATCTTTAAGTCAAAGTAACCCTAACTTGTATGACTGCAGTGTTTTTATTTTTTATCTTATGCACATGTTATGTTGGAGAAAATGTTTACAAAAATGGTTTTGTTACACTAATGTGCATCACATATTTATGGTTTATTTGAAAGTGATTTTTGTGGGTTTTTTAGTTTTTCATAGTAGTAGTAGTACACTTTTTGTGATTTATAACCCCAAACTCTGCTGATTATAAAGATGCTAAACAATAATACAAAATGACAAACTGCATTAAAATTACTAATCGTAGAGCTGCAAAGCAGACTGGTGACAAGTAAAACACTCAGCCTTTTTTTTGCAGTGCTATCTAACTTGTCTTCTGTGTATTATGGAAATTACTGTTTTTTCCCCGTTTTTCCTTAAATAAAGTCAAATTGACACCTATTGTATGTGAAAAGTACTTTGAATATCTACTGGCTGCAGAAATCAAGCTGCATGTTGCCTAGTTGCATGTTACCATAAGAACAAAAGACTTATTGTCAAATCTCATACTTTTAGAGACTTTGACAATAAATGTGGGCTTTTTTTTTTTTTTTTTTTTTTTTTTTTTTTTTCCTTAAAGCCCAATCTCCTGGTGCAGTTGCTCTTTTGAGAATTGCAATTTTTGCTTTTACAGAGAAAGGAGACTGAAAATCTTAGAAATGTGAGTGTGGGGCCGGAAAGGAGTTGCACAAGGAGAGCTTGGGTGCATTGTGAACGTGCCCTCCTGCCACGCTGCCTTCAGGCATGTGGTTTTTGTAAGCTGGCATTGCTTTATTGTCAAGAGTGCAATGAACAGTACTCCTGAGCCGGACTCTTGCACAGCATAAAAGCATGGCTCCAAAAAAGCCAGGCTTCTCCTAAGCTGCAAATACTGAGGAGGTTTGATCCAAAGTTGCTGGTTTTGCCCCCGGGGTTTCCCTTGGGCTTTGCCTGTGTTTTTCCACCAGAGGCTGTGTCTGTTTTCTGAAATGGAGATAAGCACTAGACATTTCCTTCCGACTAGGCTGGTCTCTAGGAGAAGGAGGAGGAAGTCTGTGGTCCCAGACTTCTGCCTTTCCTTTCATCTGCAGAAGGCATGGGATGTGGTGTAAGTTGAAACATGTTTCAGGTTTCATTTGCTTCCTATAGACAAAAGTATCTGAAATCCATAAGCCTCACAGCTTTTCCACTTCTGCAAGGATAGATACTGACTGAGCTTTAAAAACTCAAGTCCAGCCAACTGCTGGTCAGGTTCCTGCTGGCTTCCCTCCAGTTGCTGCTTCCGAGCTCCTGGTTTTCCTCAGTCATCCGTGATCCATTGTTGAACATGCTTAGGTGCAGTTGGGTGAGCACTGTTAGCGGGTTGTGAAGACAGATGTGAGCTGATGCTTGTTCCAGTGTGCAGTAAGTGGCTGCAAGCAGCAACCCCAGATGGGAGTTTAGGAGCAGGTGCTGGCAGAGGCAGTGGAGAACAGGGAAAACCTTTGTGCTTCTCTGAAGGAAGGCACAATTATGGTGACTTACAGTAAGAAGGAAATTAAAAAAGATAAGAGCATTGGAAACCATGTAGCAGATCTCATTCCTCTATGTGACTTGCGTAGGTAGCAGCGGTGAGAGAGACACAGATTTTTACTTTGTAGGGAGGGAGGGATGTCCATGGGGTGGAAGAGAACAAACAGTGCAGCAAAGGATGCACATGTGAATCTTTAAAATTAACAATTGAATTAGTCAAGCCATCAAGAAAGAAGTCATCAAATGTCAAACTTGAAATAATTTTTTTACAAAGCTTTTAAAAATGCATATTAAATATTAGTAAAGTGCAGAACACTTACCTAGGAGATTGAAGCAGCAAAAATCTAAATTAGAAATGATAAGGGCCAGCCCTTTTCAGCAGGTTGCTCTGTTAAAAGTCTTGTGCTAGAGCAATAGGATTGCACAGAACTGTATGTGGAGGTGGGAAAGTCCTGTTTTGTGGGCTGCTTACCTTTCGTGCAGAGACCTTGTTAATTCTTCTGCTTGTATTCATGTCTGGGATGAGGACTGTAATACTGCTGAAAAGACACTGAAGTTGGAGAAACTTTAAATGCAAGAAAAGAGGTGATGGCAGAGAAGGGACTTGGCACTGTGCCTTCAACACAGGCCTCCACGGTCTCAAAATGCTCCATAGCAACAACTACAGTAGTAGTAATGGGACTGCATTTCCACCGTAGGGTCTTAACTTGTGAACTCCAGCATCTCAGCCCAAAGCTGTTTCACTCTTCAAAAATCACTATAAAGAAATACTAGCACTGAGTTGTGCCCCTTTGCCCAAGGGGTGTTCAATGAGCAGTTGTCACAGCCAGCCTGGGTCACTTGCTGCTGGCTGTTACTTTGCCAGGGAATCCCAACCAGTCCAGCAGGGAAACACTGCTGGGAACTTAACCGTGAGAAGACTTTTTTTGCCCATGAGGAATAGGCTTTATGGCTGGGATTCCATCTGCACGTGAAGGGTGTCCCTTGCCTGCTGGACTGTATCGGGGTGTGTAAAGAGATGTGGGTTCAAAGACCTGTGTGTGCTCAGCAGCTGTAATAGTGTTCAGTTGGAGCTGCCTTCCAGTATGTACAAATTCACTGCTGAGCTCCAGCGCCCAGCTTTTGGCCTATTTCCAACCCATTCAAAACAGGAAAGCTGGTAACAGCTGTCTTCTTTTGACTTAACTTTTTTTTTTTTTTTAAGGTTTTTTTTTTAACACACTGCTGTGTTGGTGCTGCTTGGGGAGGTGTGAAAATGCAAGGACAGGCCAAAACTAGCACAGCCACTATAGCCACTTGGACTGCTGTGAAGGTTACTGATTGGGGGAATTAAAGAGGAACGTCAGGTAATAATTGTAGTCACTTAATTTTTCACTCCATGATCGTGTGGCTCTATGCAGCATATGCTCCTAAAGGGTAAAAACTCTGCCCCAGAAATACTGATAATCTTACTCTCCTTATCTAACTGATTTATCCCAGTCTTGATCTAAACAATAATAAACTTGGGAGAGAAGGAGGGAGGAAGGTGTTTTATTAGTTAAGAAAATAAATCCCTGACTCAATCAAAATATGCCCTTTCCAGCTGAGGAAATGACAGGGTACTTTCTTTGTTAAATTCTAGTAGGAAATTCACTTTAATGTTTCCTTTTCAGGCTCTTTTGATTCTGTGGTGTAAAAATGTGGCATGGGAAAATCAGATTAATTTGTTCCAATTGCTGCATGCGACTCAGTTTTTACTTGCCCTCTGTGTGAAATTTATATTGCACAGTCTTGTGTTTGTCATTCAGCTTAATTTGTCCATTAAAAGGCATTACCGTACTTCCATTTTATTTTAATATTTGCATCTTCCAAGCAATCTTGCCCAGGCCATGTTACCCATGGAAAAAAATGCATTTCTGTCTCTGCAACAGCTGTTGGAGTGAAGGGATTGTAAATACTGCTGCATTGGCTCTTGTCACAGGGCGGTTACAGACAATTTCTGGTGGAATCCTGTCAGTATAGTTAGCAAGACTCTAATCTTACAAACAGGCAAAGCTGAAAGACAGAGTAAATGATGTGTTTGGCAGCTTTTAGTGAGTCAGAGGGATAGTTAGAAAACAGGTTTTTAGTTTAAGATTCTTCAAGGCAACCATTAAACCACTTTGGCCCCTTTGGGTGTGGGCATCTCCCTGGTGTTTGGTGAAGAGTGTGGCCCACAAGGTCACATTTCTGGGCCAGATGCTGACTAACCTTTTGGCAATTGAGACAGGAAGGCATTTAGCAAGGTGAGATCTGTGAGAGAGCAAAGAGCACATTTTCTGCATTATTGCAATGATTTTACCAAATTTTGTACCACCGCTAAAGGATACGAGTTCATGTAGCTTGGCATAGAGCATGCTTACTTGGAACAAGGAAAAGTCCTGGCTTTTGGCAGTGCTGTGTCTCCTACTGGTGGTGCTGCCAGGCAGAGGTGAACCTGGGTCTTCCTGGAAGAGCCTTGTCAAGAACTTTCTCAGCTTTATCTTCAAACATAACATAGACAAAATCTAACCTGTCTTCCCCCAAGCACTTAGTTGTGTCCTAACATCCACCTAATGCCAGAGTCCCACCACGGTGCAGCCTACACAGAGCAGTTGGCAAAGCCAGACTGGTGAGCACATACAAAAGCTCTGTCCTAAGAACAGTCTCTCTAGGCTTCATTAACTGCTAGCCCTACCCCAAAACCTTCTGGAAAATTCATATGGAAATTTTCTTGGTGTTTCAGTAATGAAATTAGCTGAAAGATAAGAAGAGAGCACATACTGGCATAGAATGTTAAAATGCAAAATATGTAATTATAGACTCACAGTTGTAATGACTCTAATGGTTATCAGAGACAAGTATAAAAGGAGAATAAATTATTTCAGGGCATAAAGAATCAGTTATGGGTAATTAAGCTGCAATTATCATTACTGTGCTGCTATGATAGGTTTTTTTAAACTAATTTTTCTAAAACGGAAAAATGCAAGTTAAGCATGAATTCATCTATTATTTGCCATTCAGATAAAAACATTTTTCTAGTGCTTTTCAAAATGTGCCAGTGGGACAGATCTCAGTTTTACATTAGTGAGAACACCAGGGATTTTCATGAAGTGACTTATTTCACGTCACACAGCTGTTCAGAGTCATTTAAAACCATGTTCAGTGAGGTGCATACACTCGTGCCCACTGCCAATCATGGAAGCCAGCAATCAGGTTCCAACAGAGTTCTTTACATGTTTAAGATCAAGGGATTTGGTAAATCTAAAATCCAGAGCTCCAATTCAGAGCAAGGACATCACAGCTTAGAGTGGCCAGCATTGTTCTTGGTTCAATCTACAGTGAACCTGGAAATCAGCTCCTAAAAATGAGCTGATCTGGTCTCAGTTGAGACCAATGCTCATTGGTGTCACCTTGCTTTAAAAGGGCCCTTGTAAAACATGTCCGATGAGTGTGTGCTCCGTGAGCAGCTGTGGGAAGGATCAGTAGTTCTGCTCATGGGATCAGAGACCTGAGGTGGCAGCAGCGTTACAAACAATGAGCCAGGAAGGCAGTGGGACACCTCTTCATCTTCAAGCACTGCAGACTTCGAGGCTGGAGAGGAGCTCCTTACTGGTACCAATGTACAAATTCAGGTGTTAGAAGTGACAACCAAAAATGTGGATAGAGGACAACTTTGCCTGTATTGCATGGTAACCTGCACAAAGAAATGAATTCCAGGTTTGCTCCCAGCACCATCTCTCTATGGATGACCCAAGGTAGGAATATTTGCTAAAGAATAACTTCTGAGTTCCTAAAGCATTCATGTCCTTTGGTATTCTGGCTGGCTTCCAGCTGCTGCAGCAGAAATGTTTGGGTTCCCAGGGAGGTGGGGTTCTCTCAGATACCATGGACTTCTGGAAGAGAACTGCACGCTTGGGTTTAGGTACCCACATCCCATCAGGGTTTTTTTTTTTTTTGCAGGATTGCCGTGACACTAAACTCCTCAGTGCAGGGCTTGTCAGCTGCTGCATGTGTTTTTAAAAAAGGGATTTTTAAAAAGTGCTGAAAATTTGGAATATACCAGGGTCTAATGTTCCTAACTTAATCCAGACACCTCTTTCTATTGCTCAGCATTTGTAGACTAATCTTGAAGAGCCACATTCACTCTACAACAGATGGTCCTCATAAGAGTATTCAAAAACTTCCTTTATCATCATTAATTAGCTGGAAGCCTTATGTTGTACCTTGATAGCATCTGAAGTACTTATCTTCTTAGAAATTACATCAGTTTAGTGTGGTTCAAAAATACTAATGAACTTCTCTACACTCCTGATGAGGTAGAGTTAGAAGCATTTTTTTGTTATCCTAACTTGAAATAAACAACAAAAGGTTAGATTTATTTTTTGCTTTACAGAAGAGAATTTAAAAAGCATTTTGTTTCAGAAAATTCAAAGGAAGACATTGCAGTATTTGGACAAAAAGAATTTCTTCATTTCTAATAACTATAATATTTTGCTTTCTGTAATAACCACTAGGATATTATGCTAACTGTAATTTGAATTTTAAAGGTATTTTCATGCTGCTGAATTCATTATCCATATGCAGTACATTTTGAATGGACAACTTCTCTCATAGCCCAACTCACAAAGTTCGTCTCCAAGGGAATGTGTTATATCAGGTTACATTTACATTTTTTGAGGGGTTGGGTATATGTATAAAACCCCATGTGCTGGATGAAAGTGCTTTTAAAATTTTATGCCACTGATTAAATATTGCAGGGTGTATCAAACAAAATATTCTGTCTTGGTCAAGCTGACCTCCTCTTACTTTCTAGACCAGAGTATCTATTTCACAATACTAACATTTTTTTCCCCTGTGAAGTATCAGTTAAATAGCAAATTAATTTTCTGATTAAAAAGGAAAAGACTAGCATGGAAAAGGCAATAGCCTGTTGTGATTTTGATACATGAAGCACTGAAGTGAAGTTCTGTCCAGCTGGCCGAAATTTTCACTCCTGAGCTGCCTCGTCTGCCCCAGGGGAGAAGCCCCTCATTGCTGCCAGGCCGTGGCACCCACAGATTTCAGGTGCAGCCTTGTGGAGAAACAAGTGCCAGTCACCCATATTTTGGGCAGGTATCTCAGAATGTTGATTTTTGTTACAATAACTGAGACTTGGGGCAGAAGGGGGAAACTCAAAGACTGTGCCAAGCCCTTCCTCAGGTGCACTAAGCACAAGCGGTGAGAGGTCCTTGGCGTTTAGCTGTCTGTGTCTCTAGCTCACTGAGGGACAAGGGAGCTTGTGGCAGATAATTTAATTAGAGAGGAAATATAAGCTGGTTGTTTTGTAGGGGGAAAAAAAAACAAAAACCAAAACAAGTAGAACAGAAAGAGGTTTAAGATTAAAATGAGGAAAAAGTGTTGTAGTGCTAATCTGTAAAATCAGTACCTACAATGTGTCCCTGGTCTCTGGTTATATGTTTTTCATGCTTGTCTTTGGAAGAGCATTTATTCACTGCTTTTAAACACGTGTCTTCTTCCTAAAGGTGAGAAGGGGCCTTGATCTTTATTTTCTGAAGACAGTACAAAAGAGATCTTCCTGCAAATTCCATTTGGGGACTTTTAAATGGTAATGAATTGCATCACTGATGGTGTGGGAGGTGGGCATAACCCCTCATCTCGCAGCATGTGGGCAAAAGGAGCAGATCCCTTGTCTTCCTGTGGCACATGCACATGTGTCTAGGAATGAAACAGGACTTTATTCAGCTGTCATTGATCACACTGTCACAGAGAATGTCTCACAATTTGGGCTCTTAACTGAAATCAGTCCAATATATTGTTCCCCTGGGATCAGTTTGCAGCTGATTCACTGCAGCAGTGAACAAAATGAAGCTGTTATCTTCTTTTTGCCCCTTTTCTGTAAATAGAACCAACCCTTTTAGCTTCAGTTTTGTTTCTAGTCATGAAGACCATGGTGTTCCTATTCCTGTAACTTAGATGGCTTAAAGGACTCTTACATCTTCTTCCTATTCCTTTGTGATAACAGCTCTGGGAGAAAGAAAACGTGATTTCCTAATATCTGTGAGATGCTTGCATGATGAAGCCATGGAGACCTCTGGAAGAAGGAGTAGATATGCCAGCAACTGCATGCCAGTGGGGCTGGGGTTGGGTGCTGCCCACAGCTGTGCCCCACAGCTGGAGGTCACAGGGTCTGGGTAGGCTGGTGAGGCTCTGCACATGCTGCTGCACCTTGGGGCTTGCCAAGCTGGGGATCTTCTTGCCAGCAGATCCCACGGCTGGGTGAGACCTCTTGTGTAGGATCCTCTCCCACCTGGTTGAATCTGCAGCAGGAGATGCTGCTTTCTTCCTTCTGCCAACAATGCCTTGAGGCCCTGGAGGACTCATTAGCTTCTCGGAAGTTTGAGAGGCTTGTATTTTTGCAGCTGCTGTAAATTCAGTCTTATTTGAAGAAGTGTTAATGTTTCTGTTCCCTTCTGCTTTTATCAGCTCCTTTTCCCCCCTGCTATCTGTTCTTCCTTCTTTCCTTCCTTCCTTAACTGGCTATCATACTTCTTTTGCCAAAATGCAGTGTTTGTTTTGCAAAGTAATGGGTTGAAGCAACACACTGGAAATTCTTTTAGTGGATGCAGCTATTGCCACCTCTAGCAAAGACACAGCTGTGTGGTACTGGGATTGTATTTCTGCACTGCAGTGTGTGACTGCACATATCCTGGTGCAAACTGTCCCAAGGTGGGCAGACACCCCAGCTTTCAATCAAACATCTTCAGGCTGCAAGCAAAAGAGTATTTCACGGAGGGACGAAGCTGCAAAATGTTTCCCTCTTGTCTGTGGAAGTTTTGATACTCTGTAGATTTAATAACAGCCTGCAAGATCTGCAGTGAGATTGGAAGGAATCTGCAAGAGATGGGGACCAGAAAATGGAAGTATTGTGTTTGATTTTATGCAGATTGCTGAGCTTTACATTGTGGTCACTCTTCCAAATCCAGTTCCAAGACATACCCTGGAGGCTGTTTACATGCAGCATTGTCTTAGCAATTGCCTTGCAAATTCCAGAAAACTTAAGGGCTGCAGAAAAAGGAGGACCTTTCCTAGAAACTGCAGCTGGGACATTTGCTCAGCATCAGAAGTATAAATATGATGATTCATGGTTTAATGGTTGACTTGGCAGTGTTAGGTTTATTGTAGGACTTAATGACCTTAAGGGTCTTTGTCTGCCTAAATGGTTCAATTATTCCAAGAGGTTTTGAGCAGGCAAAATCTAAATCTTGTTTCTAAATTTGCCATCTCTTTGTAAAATGTGTATCAGCACATGCTATACTTTCACATTCACAGCTGAACTTGGTTTCAAGTTGACTGTGGTAACTCTGAGGCTTGACTAATGAATTTTGTAATAGCCACCTTCCCTACTTCGGGAACTGTTGTCTCTGCTGACATTTCTCACACACCAAATGCAGAGACCTAGAAATTCCTTTTGGATTTGAAATATGGTGCAATTAAGCAGGCTCATTTTCTAAGTTCTAATCTCGTCCTAGGAAACATTCTTGTGAATATGTGGCCATCAAATTCTTGTGAGGATGTGGCCATCAGAAAAGTGCATGCAGTTTCTTTCCTGTAAAATCTGGGATGAATTCATATCTCTCAGTGTTTGCTGACACACAGCATAGCTTCTTGTGGGAGTTTTGTGCAATGGCAGTAGATTGGGAGCTGCTCAAAAATCTGAAGCTTGCAGAGGCAGTGGCAGTAAATATATTTTGGAAGGTGTCATGATCAGAGATAAAAAACTAAAGTGTGTCCGTGTCCTTTTTGGGTGAATAACATTGATGCTATGCATGTAAATGCTTCTAATTGTGATGCCAAAAATCTGGTTCTTGCAATAATCTGTATGGGACAAACATTTCTCTTTTTTTTTTTTTTTTTTTACACTTGTTTGGATGAGCATGTGAAGATAACCTGCTTCAATCCATAATCCAAAGAAGTTCACATCTCAAGTGAAGAAGGCTTCATTGCTATTTTATAGTGAGAGGCTGTGAATCTCACCTTGGAAAGTTTTAATGATGATTGTATCCATTCTCAGATTCAGTAAATTTTAACATATAAGCCTACTATAAAAAGGCCTCCAGGAAACCCAAAATTGCACCCATCTACAGTTAAAAAGCAGTTTGATTAATTCTAGCACTTGGAACTTCTGCCGTGGTTTTCCTAAAGCAGGGAGACTTTTCCTGGAACAACCTTCTGTGTCACTGCTATACTGCTGCTTCGATGATTATTTCAGGCAAACTCCTAGTAATGGACAGAAAGTAATAAATCCTTTTGCAGTAGAAATATGGCACATTTTTAATGTATGGTCCTAGTTGATTGGTGGAATCATCTCCTTGCTACATGTTTTTAAGATGTGTTGTGGCAGGTCATTTCAAGAAAGAAAGCTGCTAACCATGAATGGTTAATTCATTTGTGGTACCTTGATATTTTTCTCTTCATACTTGTCTGAGACTGGTGGAACAACACTGCCTGCAGAAGCTGGTAGGGAACAGCCTCTAAAAGAGACATTGGGTATGACTGGAGACAACCTCTCAACTTCTCCTTTAGATTCTTCTTTCTGTCCCTTCAAAAAAAAAAACAAACCCAAACACCAAAACCTCCAAAGGTTTTGTCTAAGTGCTGTCATTTAGATGTGTTAGGAACACATTTCAATCTGTTAAAAGATTAAAATTCTCACTTCACTGCACTTAAAAGTTTCAGCCTGCTTCATCTGAGTATGATTTGAGTGGCAGATCCATCCATTTTGGAAAGGCATTGTGTCTAATTTTGCTCAAGAGAGCAGGCGATCTTGTAACATTCTGACTTAATGTGCTGCTCGCAGCCTACTACAACACCCAAACACTGGCAAGCCCTTTGTGCATTCAGCAGAACACATCAGTAGTTGGATTTCTTCAAGGTTTGAATTTATTTGTAGTCCATTTTGCTGTCATTTACCAAAGGGGTCCCTTTGAGGTACAGCAATCTTATGTTTTGTTCTCTGCTAAGTCTCTGATCTCCAGACCCAGGATCTGGCAGTCCGCTATTTCTTAAATACTGTAGAACTGTGAGTGTATAATTTCACAAGTTAATCTTGAAATAGTGCAAGTGTAAATGTCAGTAGCTTTTCACATAGATACATTGCACTTTTTATATTGCTTTACTTATTACAGTTTTATATTGCTTTTTTATTGCAAGAGAAATTATATTAAGCTTACTTATGATCTTTAAGAGGTACTACAAGGAAATCAAAATGCTGTGTAAATAGACCCTGCTTAGAGACCTAGACTCTTCCTCATTGAGAGAATATGTCTGAATTCTTCAAGAACTGGACTTGGGCAAACAGGTCTGGCCATACTTGACTGAGTTACTCCCACTGTCACCTTTGGCTTTTGCAGTGCTGGAATGCATTGTATTGGCACAGGGACAGGTGTTTTCAGTGCCCAGGTCTGAGGCTGTTTAGGCCATATGTCTCAGTTTGGATCTTCTTAAGTTAACCTTGTTGCATAAGGTGGTGTGAGTAAATCCATACATGAATGGACCTGTTTTCCTCCTCAAGTCTGTGATGGTGTGTTGGTTCTTAAACTGATGGGCTGAAACTTATTTTACCACTGTTGGAAACTAATTTTAAGAAATGATGCATTTGAGGCATATATAAAAAAAGTACGCATCCTTGAAGTGAACAACATGTGATATGTGAAGGAAGAGGAGGAACAAGTAGCTAAAAAAGTAAAGTTAGCAGTGTAAGTGTCATTGGGCACAGACAGATGGATACCAGCTGTCTTTTTGGTAGATACTAAGATATGCTGTATGAACTGAGAAAGAAGAATGTGCTTCAACTGAACACAGCTAACCCTGTAGAATAAAGAAGATGAAAACTAGATTTTTTTTTTTAATCAATAGGGCCATAATCTGTGTAAAGTATATTTTTCTTTAATATTTAAATGGGAAGACATTTCCAGCTGTTTCAGTCTCTAGTGCTGCTGAAAACCTCTAGATTCCTGATAAAATGAATACTTATTAGGTATCACAGATGGAAAAGAGAGCTGTTGTTTATGGAGCCTGGAAAAAAAATTAGTTTGGAAGCATGCCACAGTGTGGAACAAATTCCTTGTCATATCTCCTTTTTAGGAGAAAATTATGCAGGTAATGTTAGTTGCAATAGATGTCCTGCAAATGTCATAATTAGTAATTTGAGCTAGGATTCCCCAACTCCTATATCCTAGGGACTGCAGAAAAAAATTGAAATATACATCACCAGGACACATTAAAGTTTAAGACATGAGTGATTATAATGGCCATTTGGCATGGTTTCTTCCAGGAAGGATTTCCAGGACTGAATTCTAAATGTTTTCGGGAGCTCTGCCCTTATCTCATTGCACAGCATTGCTGACTTGCTCTAGTTGAAAACTGGATCATTTCAGCCAGGGTGAGTTGTCAAACAACCAGCAACCATATCAAAATCAATTTTGTAAAGAGGAAGCAAGTTGAAGCCTCTTGATGTGTGGCAATCCTTCCGGAACAGGGCAGGTGACGCGCAATCTTGGACAACCCCCAGGGACAGCAGATCAATGAATACTTGCAAGGAGATGTTGCCTAAGTAACCACAGTCACGGGGTCGTATTTCACAAGCGTGTTTTCCTATTACTTGAGTAGTAATGGGATGCTCTTGGTACAGTGAACTCTGGGTACCTCATGGCTACCTCTGTCACCTAGAAAACCTAAGGCCTGCAACTTCATAAGCCACAGTGCAAAGCATGAGGTTTGGCGTGGGCTGAATTGGGGGTGCAAGGGCTGAACTGTTTTCAAACATGATGTTGCCATCTACACTTTCAGCTCCACACTCGAGCTGGGGCAGCGTAAGGCTGTGAGGAGTGCATGTACAGCACGTTCTATTCTGCAATCGGTTCCAGAGATTGTGTTTCACTATCTCCCACGTGAGCACGGATTGCCAATAAGTGCTGTGTGTTCTCGTTAGCCCTCAAGTGTTGCTCCCACAAGTGTTCAGGAAACTCGTGCAAGTTCCACACAGTGCCCTACAAAGCACAGGACGTTCTGGGCCCACCAGTATTATTCCTGCAACTCCAGTGTTCCTGCAAGTGGGTGCTGTTGGATGCCCTGTGACAGATTATATGGTCTTAAGAAGACCTGGAAGTACTTTCCATCACTTTGTTTATTAGCGAGCTTTTACCCATACATATATGTGTTGCTTTTTCTCCTGATGTCCAAAAGGTCCAGAACACCTTTTGTTCTTGACTTACAAAGCCCTTTGATAGCAAAAGAGTTAGCTATTTCCTGGGTTAGCTGCAGCGTGTACATAGATGTATCTATACATGCATTTTCAGGGCAGAACAGTAGAGATCTGTTGTGGTGCACCAGTGATCCTTGTGATCCTTGCTGAACACAGCTGAGAAACATCTTCATATCACAGCTGAGAAACATCTCCATATCACAGGAGCTGCTGGCTGTAATGTGGTCAGCCTACGTGGATGAACCAGGTTCATGGCTGAGAGGCTTCTCTATAGTGGTGTAAAGGTGGAGAGAGAATGATGGAGTAAAACTCATGGGAATGACAGCCTCTCCTGCATTTGTACCACTCTGTGCCTTGTCTGTTTCCTGCATCCTGGCCTATTTCCTCATGACCTACCTTTTATTGTGGCTGTATCAGTAGGTCATTTACCTCTGTACAAAATCCCCCACTGAAATATTTGGTCTGGTTATAGCAGCCTGGGCATGACTGACAAGGGCATGGGGAGGACACAGGTCTGCAGAGAGGTGAAGGTTGTGGATTAGAGCAGTTTAAGAGATGGACAAGAACATGCATCAGAGGCACATCAGAAGTTGTCTCAGGGTGTAGATGAATTTGCATCCACTTGCTGCAGGTGAACTTGTCCATATCTAGAAAGGTTTGTTTCTGAAAAGGGCTTGACATTACACGTAAGTACTACAGGGTTTGCAAACTCTGCATTTTGTTTTTTGAACATAGAACAGCTGAACCCAAAGCACATGACCTTACCCATGGCAGATCCTAAATGAGGCATGAGGTGTGTTAAAAGCCTCTTCAGTTCATTATTCCTCCTATGCACCAGCTTCTGATGAAAAGCCCTCTTACACAAACATCAAATTTGGCACATTAACAGAGTTCTTTCCTCAAGGTGGTATTTCTTCATCTTCTCAGAAAGTATAGTCTTAGGGCAGAGCTTTGCCAGGTGCTTCTCTTCATTACAGCATTACAAGGTTTTGAAAGGGTCAGTTAAATAGAGTGTTAAAACTGCTGGCTGCATACATTGTTAAGAAAACACTGAGAATCTCCCTTTGGCAGATTGCAGTGCCAGAAAGTTTCAGACCTTTCCGCTGCTCCACAAAGCCTTCAGAAATAAGAGTGATTTCATGAGGATATATGTAGCCATGATATTATGAAAAATCCTTTGCTGGGATTTTTCCTCTCCTGAGAAGCTGAGGAGCCTCAGGAGAGAAATGTAAACAATTACTATCTGCTGCTGTGGAATGCAACAGGTGCATTTGTGATTGGTGCATGTGGATTGTTTTCCATTGATGACCAATCACAGCCACCTGTGCCAAGGCTGTGAGCAGTCACAGGATTTTTGTTATTCTGTTCTGTTCTTGTTGTAGCCTTCTGATCTCTCTGTTCTTTAGTATAGTTTTAATATAGTATTTTAATATAATATTTAACATAATAAATCAGCCTTCTGAAATGGAGTCAAGCCTCGTGTCTCCACACACGGAGAGTTCACCACAACAGATATATTAGAAAAATCATACTCTTCTTTCATAGTAGTTATTTGAAAAAATGAAGAACTAAATTTATCCTAAGGCAAAGAGACAAGTGATCTTAGCAAGATCTGGAAGGTGCCATCCTAGTTTTGATGGTTCTGTGAATGCTGAGCTGCAGGGTCCCTGCCAGATACTGTCAGCCCCTAATACCATCAGCAAACTCATTAATGGATTTTGATCTAAAATGACTCAGCACTGCTGCTACCGAAATTTTTAATGATGCCCTACTATATAAAGTAAATACTTAGTATAGCCCTTGGGTTCTCCCTACACATGTAAACGTCACTGAAATGCTATATTAGCTATGTTAGTAATAAGTAAACTTTTTCTGACTGGAGTTTTGTTATAAAACAGCTTTGAGTTATCACAAACATGAATCAGTTTACATGGAGGAGTTTTGGCCAGATTACTGTGGTATCCCTGCAGAGCACAGCCAGCATCCTGTAGCTGTTCCACTTTGCATGGGGCAATGGAAAAACAGATTTCAGAGCAGGAACAGAAATCCTGCAGGGCCTTCTTGTCTACACTTCTTCTGGGGACTTTTGCAATTTGAATACGACTCTTTCCTCTCAGCATGCGGCAGCCTCTGAATTTCTCTATGTATGGATGCAAACATGTCTCTAATATATTTTTTCTTTGTGTTTGTCTCAATCTATGTATGGAGAGAGTTGCCAAGAAGTATGTGCCTTCTTACTGATCTGTTATCTCCAGTGTTTCACTTGGATATTTAAAAGTTCAGTAGAAGGTCCTGTGACTTCTACATGGGATGTGTAATTTCAAGCCTGTCATCTCAGGCCAGTATCATAAACACATCATGGAGCAGGCAGCAGCTCTGAACCACTGGGTGCCGTGTCCTTGCTGTGCAGAGCTGCCATTAGCAACTCCAAGGCAGCCAGCAATGGTTAAGGTTCCAAACACTGCTGCCATATCATTATGATATGAAATGGTTAAATTTAGTTCCCCGTTTGTCTTTTGTTCTCATAGCTATGGTATCAAGCCAAGAGCTATATTCATTATTCATATACCCTGCTGAAACCCTTCTCCCTGGGAAGTCTATTCACAAAACTCGTGCATTAATCAAAACAGTAACTTGTAAAGGTCCTGGGATCTTTCAGCTTTCTGCAGACACAAGGGGAATGGCTCAGCACTTATGAACTGGCCTTAAAGTAAGTGCAGGGCTCTGCAGGTCTCCAGTGAAATAAATGCCTCTGAGATAACAGGTCTTGGAAGCTACAGCCAGAAGGACCAGCAGGGATCTGAGTTTCATTTAGAAGGAAGGTCTCAATCCAGGAATGTTTTGAAGGAAAACTCACCAACCAGTTTCTTGCACACTTTAATGAAAGTTACCCAAATTTTCCTGCAAATGGTAAAGCCTTCCAATCAACTAAGTCTGAATGAAAACTCTTCCAGCTTGTAATTAAGGAAAATTTGCATAGTAAAGCACCACTATTGTTAAAATATCTTCTTTTTCTTTTCAAAATATGATCAATAGCAATGATTTAAACAAATAACATTCAATATTGTTTTATGTAAAATCCTCCCAAGGTCTTTAAAAACAGTTGCTGAAATGATGAGTTCCCTTTCAGTCTGGTACAGAACATTATGTGCTGGAAAAGGGCATAAGTAAGGGCATTTGAGGGCTGAAATCCTCCCAAGATCAGTTTTGTTACCCCATGTGTATTTGTACTCTTGTTACGTGGTCAGCTGTTGTAACAGAACACTCCAAGCTTGGCTGATGTTAACTGTTTTTATTAAAACAAATGTGTTCATTAACCTGACTAATGATACAAAATCTGACCTTCTTCAGTGCTTCACGGAGTGTGTCCACCAATGGAACAGATAAAATAAAAAGACAGACTGGGCCTTCCTGCCCTTTATTACAAGCACGTATGGTCTTGCAGCATCACTTGGTTGCTTTTGTATTTCTTTTTTGGAACAATGGTGTTGTTGGGATTGGCTCTGTTTCTCCTGAACTGATCTGATTTCTCCTAATTCCTGCTGTTGCACACACTGGTTCTTCCCCTGCCTCTTCTTTTAGAAGCAGTATATGTTGCATCTAATTATTTGCTATTCATTTATTTGTAAACCTCTCTTCTATTATTTCACAGATCCAGAGCAAGCCTTGCTCAATTGTTTCTTGAGCAACTCTTGATGCCAGTCAGAATTGCTGACTGGTTATTGTGACACTACATACAGGACAAGCACAAAGAGAGAATGCTAAGTATATGACTGCAAATTTGTTGTCTCTTTTTCTATACCATATGCAATTGCATGTGTTGTCTCCCACCCCAGCCCCCTCCAAATCCTGTGTTAATTAATTACACATTAATGTAGTGGAGTAGAGAACAAATATCTTGGGTAACTGGATTGACTACCTGTATTTTATATGACTGCTGCTTAAAACAGGTGTGTGAAATATACTTGTGTCTCAGAATGACAGTAAATCTAAGACAAATGGAAGATTTACTGCCAGCATTACATAAATGACTTCATCTTCTTGGTGATACAAATACTTGATTCAGGAACATGTAATAAAAAAGTAATGTTTAATATTACCCTCCTGGTACACCTACAATAATGTATGATATGTACCAGCTCAATTTTTCCTTTATCACAGACCAGATGTTTGTTACTGTTTTTCATAGCTATGAAGTTGCTTTTTTACCTACTAGATTTAAGTTCAGTAACAAAAAGGCAATTATGAACAAAAATCTTTGTCATCTGTTTTTCTTTTTGCCTCCGAAATCCCTGTTTGCTGGGTTGGCTGCTTAAGTCAAGCACCACAACTGGTTTAGAAATTTTCTTTTGTCCATGTTGTTCTGGCTCATGTAACTCTATATGATTTCATGATCCTCAACTGGACACAGTTCCTCCTCTGTCTGCTGTTACTGTGGGCTTTTTGTAATGACTGCTGTGTTTTTAAATCCCTCAACACTTCTCACATGAAAGACCACAGAGCACATTATGGTTTTTCATATATAAAAAACACTGATCATGATTGCAAGCAAACACTATGATTTTGGAACTGGTAGAAAAGAAAACGCTAGTCAGCAGTCTTAGCTTTCTTTTTCCTGTCATGTCCCTAGTGCCCCTACTGACTCACAGCCTATGGTCTGAGAAGACACCAAAGCTGTGGGAAATGTCTGCTTGCTGTTCTCCTCGGCATTGCTGGCTCCCAGCTAGCCCATCCTCCCAGCCCTGGCGTGGCAAGTGACCGTGGGTGCTGCAGCCTTGCCTGGTGCCCTGCACTAAGGCATGGTAGCTGAACCAGGGAAGGTTTAGACCTCATGAAAAAAATTAGACATTATGAAAAATCTATTCACTGAAAGGATGGACAGGCTTTGGAATATGCTGCCCAGGGAAATGGTGAAATCATCATCCCTGGAAGTGTTTAAAAGGCATGTGGATAGGGTGCCTGGGGATGCGGTTTAGTGATGGTAGTGCTGTGTTAATGGTTCGACTTGATAATAGAGTTTTTTCCCAAACTGAACGGTTCTAGGTATAGGGGCAGCAATGTTGAAGCCCTGCTATGGTCCTCTTGACATGCCTTTTCCATTCCCAGTGTCCCTGGAGCCCTAGGCTCTTTTGCTCTCTGATCCCTAACCCAAACCATATCCCTGACCAAAATCCAGTGTATCTATGCACCATTTTATCCATAAGAGAAGGAAGAGCAGTAAGAGATATTTTTTGACTTTTATTGTCATTTGAGAGATACACTAGTATGCATTGATGTTTAGACTGTCACTATTTAGTAGTTTAGATTATCCTCCTCAGTTCAGTTTATAGGGAGATAAATATCACTTTACTGCTCTCAACAAACTCAGCTTTGCAACAGTACTCCATCACTGCTTTTCCACATAGCATCATATATCAAGTAGGCTGTGCCCAGGGATGGTTTTCTACTTTAAATAAAATCCAGCAAACCCCACTTTTTCAGAAATAATTTCTTTATTTCACCAGTCTATGGCTGTGTGCCTGTGCACAGATACTCTGGGCCTCTCTAGGTGTTACTTTGTCCCTTGTACCCTGCTCATTTCTACACTGAGGGTCTCCTCCTCCCTGACCCTTCCAGCTCTTGAGAGTATAATTATTTTTCAAGTGTGCCTGCTTTCTATTGCAGTGAAAGAGTTTTTGGAAATCCCAGGAACCTGTAGTGCTGAGACAATCTGTAACCCAGCCGTGGCTGCTCTGGCCAAACTAGCGCTCCCTCATGACAAAGTGGATCCCTTGGCTCATCGTTTTCTCTTTCTCCCACTTAGTCATATACAACTGGGGTATGTCAGCACTTATTCCTCTGGCTAAGCATGCAAATTCCTGTATTCTTGGAGTCTGTTGTGCATTGTGCTAATCCCTCTGTTTAGTTTTTCTCTTTCTGTCCCAGTTGAAGAGTTCCATTTCTTTCCTTTTCTGTGCTCCTCAAGACCCCATCTTGGAACTGTGCACAAGGGTATTATAAATTATTAAAAACAGGTTTGCTCATATCAATAAGCCCAAGAACATGTGTTGGTGCAATAGTTGTGGTTTACTTCGCATCTGCTTGCCAGTCAGCTTTCAACATTCAGTATTTCTTAATATCTTGTCACCTTATTCTTATGTGAACCAGAGAAATTTACTTCAGTTTTTAATTGCATGAAGTTCGCTTAGCCAAACTGGGTAACAGAATAAACAATGAAGTCCAAGGGATTGCAGTTCTTGGATGCCAAACATTATCAGCCACAGAACCACTATAACAGAGTAAGTTCCTCCAGGAGAAGCTGCAAAACCTGGGAGCTGCTACAAGAACCTGGCACATTTACTGCCCCTTGTAGAAACGGTGTAATCCCCATTCCATGATGCCTGACTTCCACTGACTAGGGATAATGGACAGACACACCTTGCTTGTGGAGGCCCTTTGAAAATCTCTGTTGCAAGGAACTTCCAGAAGACTAGATATTTAATGATATTTTGATTATTTTATTCGCATATCCAAGGACAGCAAAATCCACCCAACTGTGGCAAGGAACTGCATGTAGCCCTGGTGTGGGAAATATCTATCTAGTGAGATGAGCAACGAGTGAGACGTATGGGGAATAGTCTGGTCTTCAAGTCAGGAATTTCACAGCTACACTCTAACATCTTGAGCTGTATCAATGAATCATCAGCAGAACAAAACCACAGAATGACACCAGCTTCCCTAAGAGAGTCTCTCTATATATATAGCTGCTAGACTTGCACATTTCTGTTTATAAATACTCAGTGATAGCTAACCACAAAACAATGTGGCCTTCTCAGCAGACATCTACTAAAAAAAAATTATAAAATTCTTGCTCTATCTTTCCTTTCTTCCTGGGTTATTCTAAACCAGACTTTTGCACCTCCAGATAAACAACTGAAACTTGAGGAACAACTGAAACTTGAGCAGTCCTGAGACTGCTGCATGTGATCAAGATATTTTCTGGATAAAAAGACAGTCAAAGCAGAACCCTTCTGAAGAAAGCTGTTGAAAATTGTTGATCCTTCTTAGATGTATCTGAGGATATTAGTCTATCTGGGAACTGCAGTCCCTCACTTGATTACCCTCTTCTAAAAGGCCAAAATTGCCACAATTCATAATGCTTTTCTTACTCCTCCCCATGAGCCTGGAAACCATAATTTGCTTCTAGCTGTTACTTCTTTATACCCCATTGCAAGAGAGCCTTAATGCAGGCTGTCAGACTAAAATGGATGTTATGAGAAGAGAGGAATCAGCACATTTGTGATTCACCAGGAAATCACAGACGATCACAGAAGATTTATGTTGTCCATGAACAGCTTGATAAATCACAAAATGTGAAGATTGCAATTATTTAGCTGCTGACTATGCTGCAGTGCACCTTTTGTTACCCTTGAAATTTTTTACTTGAGGTAGCGTGTGAAATAGTCATGTGAAGACATGAGTGTATGTAAGCTACCATTCGTCAGAAAAGGGGAAAATTAGTCATATATTTAGCAGTCATTTCCCCTTTTTTTGGGAAATCCAAACACATATTTTCTCTCTGTCTGTGCCTCTGTTTCTCTTATCCTCACTCTACGGAAGGAAAGAAAGTTGGGTCTAAAACGTTATTTGGTTTTGACACAAATCTGATTGGGCAATGAGAGACAAATTTCCGCTGTGTGTTGAGCTCAACCCTATATAAGGTTCTCACCAGGAATTTTCAGTCCGATAGCTTCTTTTTGTGAGATGCTTATGGCTGAAAGACTACAAAAACACAGGTAAGTGAATCTGACTGAAATTTGGGAATGAAAACCTTCCTTAAACCGTCAAATGTCTTATGGAGATTGTTAGTTACTAAACCAAAGGGACCAGAAAGCTCTGAATAAAAAAACCAAGTATTTTTGTCAGGCAAAGGATCTGAAGAGAGAGAAACTCACCTGCCACAGGGTATTGATGTGAACCCTTAATGCCTCTAGCACCTGGTTCAGTTGTAGCTGAGAGAGGCTAGAGCTCCATACCAATTCCCTGGAAACCCGGGCAGACCTAAGAGTAGGGGAGATGACCCATGGTTATGAAAGACTATTATTGAGCAAGAGGTTGGTTTTGTGGTGTTGTACAGTAATCTGGAAATCGTTTATTGTATTCAAACTGTCAGATGTCAGGTAAGTATAGCTACTAGAACAGGAAAAAATTTGGATTAAAACCATGATGGAAGTGTGAGCATGATGGGATACAAAAAGATGCCCAAAGGTGTATACCTATGAATATGGCTTTGTTATATTGGTAGAAATATTTATTTTTGGTTTTGATTTGAAATAGTTGTACAGTCATTTAATATTCATCATAGTTTTAAGATAATGTTAAATGCATGCAATTTCCATTTCTGTACATAAAATGGAAATGTATCATGTGGATATGTGTACTGTATTTCTCATGAATTCCTTATACAGAGCATAAACTAGTGCCTCTATCCAGCATGTTCTATATATTTTTGCCCATGGCACACCAAGGGTAAAGTATAATCAATCAACTGATTAGCAGGAGCTGAGGCAGAAGCATTCAGTGATGTACACAGACACTGCCATGGCCGTGTCAGGTCCGTACAGATGACACTTGATGAATGACTGGCAGAGGAGAATTTTGTTGTCCCTTAGCAGCCACCTTGTCTGATTTTTAGGACAGGTTGTTCAGAGTTCTCCTTATCTTTTTTTTAGAACAGATGGTAATAGTGTCCATGCTGAAAACTCGTGCACCACCATCAAGATGAGTATACATGCCAGAGGAGTCCATGTTTTTTGTCCCAGCAGAAATATTTGTTGGAGACAAGAAAGCTTGGCTCTGCTTGTAGCAGGAAGTTTTCCTGCAGCCTGATTCACACTAGCTGGCCTACTTTGTTCCTGTGTTCACCCAAGCTACTACACTACAGCTCACTCGATGCAGCTGACCTGTGCCTCAGTCACATCTTACTGTAAAATAAGCAGAGCTAAATGTTTCCACCCGTAGTTGTTGCTCTGAAAAGCTGTGGGGACAGCAGTAACTTGTGGTATGCTGTCTTCATCTTCTGGAGTGAAAGGGAAGTGCCAAAAGTGATATGTGTGTGCCAAGCCAGATGTTCTGGTTCCACAGTTCAGCTCCCATAAACTAGGGACAGAGGCACCTTTCTGCTTTCTGAGAATGGACCAAACCTCCCCAGGTCTGGAGTGAGAAAAATAGCAGTTAATTCTTTAGATAGTGTTGAGTATTTTGATTATATAATCTGTCTTGTAATACACTTCCTTGTAGATTTCAAAACACTTTCCTTCCACCCTCTTCTTCTGATTTCCTGTGGAAAAAAATGCACGGGCTCTTCTTTGTCCTGGTGACATGCACAGTAGGTGCCACTGCTTTCAGACTCCAGCAAGTAAAAAACACAGGTAAGTGTAGATTTTTTTTTCCTTCTGTTTCCCTCACCATTCTTTTAAATGTTCCTCTCTGACAGTAATGTAAAAATATCTCTGATTTGTATAGAAAACTGCCCAGATCACACCGTGTATTTCAAACACTACTATGAACTGCATGGAGAACCTGTGGTTCTGAAATGCCCTTCCCCCAGTTACAAACATTTGGATTTCTCTGCCTTGACCCCTAATATCACATGGTATAAAAATGGTTCAAACACCATGATATCAGGAAGAGATGAAGAATCAAGAATCTGGGCTAAAGGAAATGCACTCTGGTTTTTACCAGTGATGCTAGAAGACTCAGGAGTATATATCTGCACAAGAAGGTAGGTATTTAAAAGAAAATCTAGTTCACTAACAAATGACTATGTCTAAATGCATTATCTTGATTGTAAACCCCAGTTATATTCAGAACATTTTTGGATAATTTCCTTGCTGTCCTTATTAGAGAGAAAAAATGTGGGAAGTCAGGACCTTAGAGTGTATTGTATGTCTCCTATAGCTACCAGTACTGAAATCTGGATAAATGGTGAAACAGCGTTGCCACTTTGGCTACAATCTCATAGGACAATAGTGTATAGAGTTTTTTCTAGTTACCTCTGAGCCAGTCAGTGCTATGACAAGTGGGACATGCTGAAGGCAGCGCGTTGGCTGAGCACAAATACACTTGCTGCACCTCAGATTGCCTTATGAAGGCATTGTAGCTCTGCAGTGGCTTTTCTCTTCCCACCTCCATATCCCTGGTCTTCACTTTTCTTCTGAGTCACGTTTTAAACCAGAATTTGATTGACTTGGTACTGTTGGCAGAATTTTCATGAGACTAGTGTGTATTTACTAGGTAGTACCAGACTTGTGGTGTTGCAGTGAGTTGAGACTTTAGCCATGGCTCTCTTCAGCCCTATTGATAATTTTTTTTCTGAGTGTTTTCAATCCGACAGAGCACTGTGCCATGTCAAAAGAGGTGCCAGGTTCTGGATTTGTTGAGGACAAATCCAGAACCTGGAAGGCAAAAAACCCCATCACCCTTAGAGCCTGAAATTCTGAAGAAGTTCCAGTTTCCTGTTCCCTGCCATCTCCTGCTGCCAGCCAACCTCTCAGTATACCTCTGGCGCTTGGCTCTGGGGCTTATACTGGAGAATATATCTCTACATCCTTGGATCTGCTTGTGGACAGCATGGTCTCCTTGCTTGCACAGCACACCTTGGGATGTGTGTCAGCAGTACAAGAGATGGACAAGCTGAGAAATCATGCTCGGTGTGTCAGGTTGGCTTTTCCCCATGTCTCAGCAGCAATTTCAGTAGTGGAGCAGAAGAGAAGGTGCTGGTAGTGATGCCCAAACAGCAAAAGGTTGTAAATACTGTTCTGGAGCAGAATAGTTGCCTGAGATGTTCAAGAGTGCTTTTAAAACCCATTTTTGAACTATTCTGCCTTACTTTGTCAATATATAACACTATGGCAGTGTTACTGAGAGATATAGTAAAGTGCTGTGAAATTTGTTTGAAAGTACAAGCAAGTTACATTTCCTTTACAAATTATCCTGCAGGGAAGCCAGCAGATCTTTTTATCAACTCTGTAAAAGGAAGGTAGCAGCAAACTATCACAGGTCTCTGCTTCTGTGTTCTGTGTAGCAAATATTTTGGATTTGGGCATCTGGTTGCATGTGACAGATGGCCACAGTGCCCTAGCAATAGTGTCAGTCTGTCTGCTTGCAGCTCACAGCTGCTCTCCTGGAGGTGGCAGCCTGGCCCTCCTGGCTTCACTGGCTCCTTCAAGGATCATGCACTGCCCTGAACAGAGAGAAGCATCTCTGAAGGAGGGTTCCAGAGGTTATAAAGGATGGAATTTAAGCATCTATCTCTCCCAGTGCGGTCTTCCTTGGGACTGGAAGTGATTGTCACTTGAGGCCAGAAAGAAAAGTTGAATATTGTGAACCTTTCAAAGCCAGAATGCCTTATTTGCTACAGAAAATTATATGTACTCACAGAGACGTCTATGGTTGTACAATAGTAACTGCAGATGTATTGTAATGCATGCTTTAAGCTTTTTATTTAATCATTAGGGTTTTCACAGTCAAAACCTCTTCCAAGGACAAGGGGGTTCATGACACACCTGCTACTGTTCAGGTTAATGTGTTTCCCCTCCTGACACAGTTAAAATCGTGCTGCAGCCTAAAGGTGCACAGGAAACTTGTACTCAAAAGAAAAGAAAAGACTGAAGGTCTGAGGCAGACACGTGTCAGCAACAAGTTTTGATTGTGCCAAAAGAACAGTACCAGTGATTTTCCAGCATCCCTTCTGGTGTGATCTCAGTCTTGGCCTCTGTTAAGGAGGGAAATGAAGCCAGGAGGAAACCAAGGGTGTCAACTGAGTTCCTCTCATCCCTCTTGGGGGTTCTCCCTGCTCTGTCACCAGGAACTCCTCCTACTGTGCCGAGGTCTCCATCCACCTCACAGTTGTGGAGAAAACATCTGCTCGGGACATTGCCTATCACCAGGTCCTCTTCACTTTCACCTCTGGAAAGATTGTCTGTCCTGACCTGTGGGATTTTACACCAAATAGGACAAGCCTGGAGCTCAAGTGGTACAAGGTAGAACATTTACTTCCTCTTTGTGCATAGCCTCGCCCCAAATTGGCATATAAATATCCACTTTACCTTTCTCCTGTACATCATGTTTCTTAAGTCACTAGCATAGTGTAATATACTGGGAATTTTGGGGCAGAAGTACACATTTTAAGAAAAGTTCTCGGGGGAACATTCAGCACAGGATAAAGTGTTTCACACGTTTTATGCTCTCACAGGCAGTGCAACTGTTATAAGGATAGATTATTTACCCAACTACAGGGTTTGCCACCTGATATCAGGCCCTTCTCTTTGACACTGTGCTTCTTTTCATGGCCCCTCTAGTGAAACCCATAAAGTAAGACCTCCCAGGGATACTGCTTCCATGTTCCGGTGGGGTAGCTTTTGTTAATCAAGTGGAATACACTATTTGGAAATACTGGATGAATTACATAATGCTTGGAGTGTTCTCTTGCCCAACTGCCCAGTTTGCTGCTTTTCAAGTAGACAAGCCTGGTTTGGCCTCTAAGACCAAATACAACATCCTTGGCTGTTAAATTTCACACTGGAGGGCAGGGGATTCTTCTTCCATTTCCATAATACCTTGGTTTAGCTGTTATTTACTCTCCCGCTATGATCACACACTCTGCCTTGTGCAGTTGTAGCCTTACCAGAGGATGCAATATACAGGCTGGCTTGCAGTGCCTAGGTTATGAGCTGTACCATACCAGCAAAATGTTGCTGCTCAGGACTCCCTTCAGAAGTGGGAACATAACCCACTTTATCTAAGCGAAAGGCTGCCCCCCTCAATATGGCTCTTGTTACAAATGTAAGAAAGACCTACCCTGCCTTCATGAGGGAGGAACATAATTTCTCCTAGCAGGTCTCCAGACCGTGCGTGAACAGAGCCTTAGGGATACAGAGCAGGAATTTCTAATAGTCTATAGGGTAAGTAATAGTTATGTGAAGTCCTGCATGACTACAAGTATTTGTCTTCAAAGAATGCCTTAGAATATTATTCTTCTGTGGTCATGTATGGAAAGTATGGATACATACACATGGATATGTATGGATAACATTGTGAAAACCTCTGTGAGTATTAAAATATTGTGTGATCACTCTTAAGATGACTCAAGGAAGAGCCTGTTATATGTTTTCCATCTTAAAATGCGCACTATGGAAGAGCTATGCACACACATTATAGATAGATTAAAATAGCAATTCTTCACACTTCACACATATAGTGCCACAAGGCATTTTAGAGATGGATACACATTAAAAGAACTTGTGCTTTGGTGGGAAAGCAGAACTGCTCAGATTTCCCAGTGATAAGTGGACTTCTAATAACAGAGAGACAGAGATAATTTGTCTGAAAGTTACACAGGCTGTAGCTATCTGAGTCATAACACCAGTTTCTGTCCTTTCTCCAGGATGCTCAGCCTTTGGATGAGGACAATGAAAGATTCATCATTCTGAAAGGTTCAGCGTCTCTGATCATGACATCTGTGCTACCAACAGATGCAGGGTATTACACCTGCAAGATGTCATTTCCATTTGAAGGTGTGGCGTATGAAATCACCAGGACAATTCAATTGGAGACTGTTGGTAAGTATAGTATCAGATGATCAGAAGGATGGAGCACCCCTCCTACAAGGAAAGGCTGAAAGAATTTGGTTTATTCAGCCTGGAAAAGAGAAGGCTTTGGTGTGACTGAATTGTGGCCTACCAGTACCTGAAGGGGACTTAGAAATGGAGAGGGCTTCTTACAAGAGTATGAAGTGACAGGACAAGGGAAAATGGCTCCAAATGGAAAGACGGCAGGATGAGATTAGCTATTAGGAGGAAGTTTTTACTGTGAGGGTAGTGAGGCACTGGCACAGGTCGCCCAGAGAAGTTGTGGATGCCCCTACCCTCCTCCTTGGAAGTGTTCAAGGCCAGGCTGGATGGGGATTTGAGCAACCTGGTCTAGTGGAAAGTGTCCATGCCCATGGCAGGAGGGATGGAATTAGTGGTCCTAGGAACCTTTTAGGAAAGATTTTAGGGACATTTAAGGTTCCTTCCAACCTAAACGATTCTGTGGCTCTATGATTCAATGATAGACATATTAAAACACATAAGAACATATTACATGCACCTAAGAATGCACACGACATATTGCAGCACATAAGAAAATCTCTTCTTTGCTAATGAAACTCCTGAGAGGAGCTCATGCTCGGCCTTTCAGCCGTGCCAAGGGAGCGCTTGTCCTGTCCCTGAAGGGGCTCCCACAGCACCCCTGGTGGGGCGGGGGTCTCTCCTGCAAGTACCCGTGTTTGTTAAACGGAATAATTGATGTCCTGGGGGCAGGAGGCGGCGTGTCACTGCCGAGGCCTTCTGGGGAGCTCGGCAACCAACCATTTGGCGGCGGCCCAGGGCGGGGACAGGCCGCGGTGTCTCAGAGCCGGGGCCGGGGCGCTGCTGCGCGGAGCGGCCGGCAGGGGGAGCCCGTGCCGCACCCGAGGCTCAGGCCGGCGGGAGCCCGCCCGTCCCCACAGCCGCGGGGCCCCGGCCTGGGAGCGGCTACATCGCTGCTTGCCGGCGGCTTTGGCAATCAAACCCTTTCCTGGCAGACCACGGGTGTTGGCTGAAGTGGCATGTTTCTGGTTCTGCGGCCATGCCCGCATTTTCTCTTGTCTTAGCACTGACTCTGTTCTCTTTTTCTGCCAAGAACAAGAGAAGAGAATTACCCCGATAATTGTGTATCCAGCCCAAAAGACAACATCAGCTGCTCTTGGTAAGGCCCATCATCATATTTGGAAACGTTTAGTCAGAGAAAAACTAGAGCAGGTCCTCTTATGGTGTAACTTGTTGGCATAAATTGTTGTCGGTTTTTGATCTCAATTATATTAGTTGAGGGTTGGTTCTGGACTATTCTTTGCTTTTTAACGTCTACAACCAGATGCTGTCTTCTGGGTATATAGATATACTTCCAGATAATATAGACACACATCAGTCTGGAATCTCCTTATCCCTGAGTTACAGTAATTATAGCGATTAAAAATTTCAGAAATTCTGCAAAATCACTTTATCCCTGGAGGGCAAACCTTCAGCTGAAAGTCCTCACCCACAGCATCTGTGAGTGAAGTTGTGCTGCTGGTTAATGCACAGCATTAAATTAAAAACAAGCTGCTCCAGAGGGGTAAATCACACAGTGCCCTTGGGGCTGCACTGTGTCAGAAAGGGCAAGGCTGCAGGGACACAGCCTTGCCTCTGGGGAATGTGTTTAATGCAAGAGTTGGTAAGTGTTGCAATAGGGAAATTATTTGGTTAGCAGCAGGAAGGGCTGCCACACTGAAGGGTCTTGCTGCCAAGGAGTAGGGGATCAAAAGCAATCTGGAGATTAACTTCAGTTTTGAAAGTAGTGGTTCTTGACGTGTGTGGGATCTCCCACTGGAGTTGTTGGTTTTCACCAAAAGAAAGAGTAGTTCTTCATACGTGTCTAAATTGTTTTTCAATAATTTTTTTTTTTTTTGACAGGCTCCAAGATGACTCTCCCGTGCAAAGTGTTTGTTGGGCTGAGCAGCCATTTCCAAACTGATGTGGAGTGGCTGGCAAATGACACCAGCGTTGATGTGGTTTATAAACAAAGCAGAGTTACAGAGGGGGAACGACAGTAAGTCTGGCTGAAAGTACTTCCTTGTGCTTATATTCTAACCTGCAGTGCTACAGGGGCTCTCAGTGCACTTGAATGCCAGGTAATGAAATGGAAAATTGACAGATCTGAAGTGAAGGTGAGAGCTAAGGAAAAAAAGGGCAGGCAAGCAAAAAACCCCCAAGCCCAACCCAGTCAGTGAAATAAATGCTTTATCTCTGTTTTTTGTAACATGGTATTTTGCAAATGAGCCAACTTTGAGACAAACTTTAAGCACATTTTCATGAGCAACTGAGCTGTTTTAAGGGCGGACTGCAGTCGAAAGCAAGGAGACTTGATCCGTCCCAGTGCTTCTCTTACCTCTCTCCAGCAAAATGGCAATGTTCTCTTCCTGATATTCATCAGGTTCTTAGAATACACTAAGACAACAGAAAATTATCTGGTGGTTTGATGGTTTTTGTTTTAATTTCTAAATAACACTGTTTTCCCCCCTAAGCTTGTTCTTTTCCACATTAGTGAGTTAAACTGACTCACTGACACCCGCTGAGTGCTAGAACAGATGCTAGGGTAGCACTGAAGGGAATGCTGGTGGGAGGGAGAAACAGGATGTTCCACATCCTCTTGCCCTGATTCATTGTGTCTCCCAGTCTCAAAGTGCCTTTTTTCAGCTGCCTCAAGGCTTTTCCCGCCAGGAAAGGGAAGGATACCTGCTTTCTGCACCTGTGGTGTCTTACCTGAGTAACTCACTACATCCAGGCACACCTCTAGTGTTTTTGTAAATATGAGCTAAACTTTCTGACTGAAATATCTTAATTGAGGACCAAGTCAGCTTGTTTTGTTTCTTGTTTCGTGAAGATCAGTGTCCAAAACAGATCATTACTCTTGCCTGGTGGCTCTGCCTGTACTGGTGGACAGAGCCCAGAAGGGTCCTTGGCTCTGGGATGCCATTGCCTCTGCTGTTACTTGCTAAACTGGTCACACACCTGCTAGCACCTTCCCAAAGGATTTCTGGCTATTGATTAGGGTTTAGCATGGGCTAGGGGCCATTTCCAACAGTCTGGACATGTGGCATCCATATTTTGAGGGACAAGAATGTTTAACTGTTAGGGATGTGAGATGGTTTTGGCAGTTTGTGGCCACCAGTGCCAGATAACAGCCTAGGCATGCTGCAGCCCAAGGAACTCAGCTGTATGCCCAAGCCTTTAGGTGTTTTCCCATTCCCCACAGCATGACTGGGGAAATTAATTTATAATCTTGTTTATACGGATAAGTGAAAATGCATTGAACCTGTGGCCAGGAACCATAAAAATGTGCTGCAGCTATAGTCTCTGCAGGCTTTAGAATAGAGCAGCACTTTTTTACTTGGACTTTAAAAGTTGTTTTTGTTATGCTTATCACTATTATTACTCCTGTTATATATTATCATGCAACTGGGCAAGGATCGTGAGAGATGAGGTTCCTGCAGGACCCACAGTGTGTGAGAGACCCCAGTTCTGCTGGAAGCTCTCATTATGGCAGCATGACAAAACAGCTCAAATGCCACTGGGAAAAGAAATTCCCTGCAGAAATCTCTGGCAAAGAGCTCCTGGGAGGAGTGCCCAGGGAAATCCATTGCTGCCATGCAATGCAGGCTCATGATGGACAGCTGCTCTGGTAATGGCTAAAAGGTATCGAGGGACAATGTTTGACTCCAGCTTAAAAAACACATTCAAATAGTGGGATTCCTAAAATAATCATGTTGAAATTAGCTGGAAATTTATTGGACAGTTTCTTGTATTGAGCTATTGGCTTTGAGCATGTGATAGACAGAAATGGTGGTTCAGCTTTCTCAGAGAACATTTGCAGGGTTATGTTCTCCATATGTCCTCTGCTGATTGTAAGAATTAACCTTAGGTGGTCACAGAGAAGGAATTAGGTCCTTGCACAATGCTAATGTATCAAAGATACACAGAATTCCACTTGCCTTTTTCCCCTCCCTTTTTTTATTTTTGCAAGACAAATCCAGGTATTTTTTTCCCTCTAGATTTCAAAAGCTGCACTGGGACTCAAATAGCACAACTGGGCTGCAGACAACAGGCATCCTTGAATGCTGAGGGGCTGGTTCAGAAATGAAGCAATATCCAATGCATTTTCTTGCAATGTGCTGTTAGAATGAACACATCAAATAGAGAAAAAACATCTTATTAAAATAATTAACATTAAATCTTTCTTATTCTTCCAGAGAAATTGTAGAAAATGGTGAAAACTTCATTGAAGTACCACTGATTTTTGATTCTGTTGAAGAAGTGGACTTTTACACAGACTTTACCTGTCTGGCCCAGAATGGATACGGATACCAAGAACTGCCAACAAGGGTCAAGCAGGAAGGTAATTATTTTTACCTCTTTTTTTTTTAATAATAATTATTATTCTAATGCTAAATTAGCATCTGATCTGTTTATACTCTAAGAGCTAGCGTTGGGATAAGTTACTGCCCGGGGAAAATCTGATTGCCTTCCTCACCAATAGTCTTTGATAGAGCCTGTTCACAAAATGCACCTTCTGTAGGTCATTTACTGACATTTTATGCAGGATCTGTCTGTGCTGATATATCTGTTTGTTGGATAAGACTCCAATTTAGATACATTTTGTGAAATAAGTGTTCCAGTGAGACTGCTGGCAAACTCTCTTTGCAGCACGGCCAAATCTCCTCCAGTTCCCCAACAAGTAGGGAAAAAAAAAGACAATAACAGAATAAATGATTAGAGTGTTACTTTTCCTTATGCACAGACTGCTGCCAAAATAACAAGAAGTGTAAATTATGATGGGTGTTGCTACTTTGGCTCCTAGTGATGGGAAGAGAAGACCTAAATTCAGCACAATTAATGTTGCAGTGTGATAAACCATTGGCCAAGAGCCAGCTGTATAAACAATGTGAAGCAATGCTAATAGTTTCTTTGCATGACGTTGGTGAATCACCAAAGCTTGCTCACACGTCTTAGAAAGGCACATGAACACTTTCAGACTTCATTATCAGTTATGACTCACTCCAGCAGTCTATGATGAGGGATTTGTACTCATTTTGCTGGATCACGTGCTGCCCTTGTCTTGCATGATCTACACCAGAATAACTACAGAGGAGGCAATGTACATTGGAACAATCCAGAATGGTCTGGACAGACACTGGTGTTGGAATTTAGCTGATTTGAGAAGAAGTTCTGAGTCTTGGGTTGATTGTTACTAATTTATAAGCTGCTCTGTAGGAAAAAATTATTCAGCTTGAAGATGGACTAATTGTTAAGTATTCATGATCCACAAGGTGCTTGAATTTCCTGCTTGGAATATCTCTGCTTTAAACAAACCAAGATAGAAAGCACACAGCTGCTCCTGATCAGGGGTTCAGAAAATTGGGTGTATGCAATGATTGAACTTTAAATTCTCACTCTCTGTTGTTTTCCAGTCCTTTCTCCTATCTTCATGAACACATTTCCCAGAGTGCTCAGTCAATAGATCTCTTCCTTTCAAAGGTGATAAGCCCTGCTGGAAGGTTAACTTGCAGACATCCTTTTTATTGTCATTTCTCCTCTTCAAACTTGAGCTTAGAGAGCTGTGTTCCTGGGAGTTCATTTTTTTTTTCTGTTTTTCTAATATTTAATTTGTTTACTTTTCCAGCGGTTGGTCTGTCCTGGTACATTGCAATGATTCCTGTTGTGCTGGCCTGTTTGATCGTGGGAGGGATATGCATGCACAAATGCTGGAAGAGTAGAGCTGATAAAGGATATACAATACCAAAGGTTTAAAGTCCAACTGCCAACAGAACAAAAACTCACCCTGGCCATTTTTCACATCAGACACAGCAAGCATTTCAGACCTGATATACTGCATTCCCAACAGACAATAACAACAGCTCTTTCCCACTTTTCCCAGTCTTCTATGATCTGATGAAGTTAAGAATATAAGTTTGCATTTTTAAGCTGGTTCGATGCAGGAAATCTGGTTCTATTATTTTGTAACTAGGGTGCAATCTGTAGAATTTTGGAACACAAAATCATGCTCTGGATATGGGAAGGGTAGGGAAAGGGAGGTGCTCTCACCTTTTGTAATTCCAACACTTGTACTGTTTTTTTCTAAAAAAGGAAAAGAAACCCCTAAAATCTAAAAAGGGAAGCTAAGGAAGCTTGCTACAGAAGGACCATTTGACACTAGAGGGAAAAAGCAATTTTTCTATGCAACCAGACTAAATTTGTATTACTTGAGTCTAAAAAGAGCCATTTGTTTTCCTTTTTCAGAGCCAAATGCAGTTGTCATGGCAACTGTATATCTATGAACTTCTCCACAGAAAAACTAAATTTGTTCACCATTTGGATTACACTTTGCTTAAATAGACTGTCTCAGAATATCCCTCCCCCAGAGATAACTCCATGGGTATAAAAGAAAACTGTACACAGAAGAATTCAGTTCTGTTTTATCTACCAATATGTTGTAGCTAGAGATTTATAAGCAGCTGTAACGTGTTGTCATCTTTGCCAAGGAAAGAATTGGAGGATGTTTAAGTGTTTTGAGAGTGATTTCACTAATAAAAGTTTTATTCCTGTAAGTGACTGGATTGCCAGTAATAATGAACAGTCTCACACTTTTGTTCCTCCAGCCCTTTTGTGACCAGTCTGGTATAGATTCAGATTGTGTCCCTTAAATTGCAGTATGCAAATTGGTTACACAGGATGCAAAACACTGCCTGTTAGGTTAACCTAGCTGCATTCTAGTCTTGATATAAATAATAAGCAATGTACACAGAGTTGTATGTAATCAGTTGTAATCAGTTGACCATGTTGTACTTTGAGGGTCAGAATGAGTAAAATTATTTGGTTACTTCCTCTCTTCCTCTTCAAAGAGATACCACTCATGACAGCTGAGAAATCATTACATGATATATAATGTGTATTATCTTCATCTGTATAGGAGGGAAGAGAACCTGCATTAAGGCCTAGATTAGTACAGATCCACAACTGTACCAACACCTCTACCAATACCAAAATAATACCAACACCTTTCACAGGCACCAAAGATAAAGCTTTTTGTTCACACAAATCATCCCAGATGATTTTCAAACTCTAGGAAAAAAATCAGGAAAAACTTTGGCTCCAAAAGACCAAATTGTAACACACTAGAGAAGTGAATGGCTCACATCCATCTGGGAGAGATCATGACCTTATTCCTTTCCACCACCACTTTTAGTTGGCTCTAAGTTTGGTCCAATAAATATTTGGAAGGATTTTGAACAGTAGGATGTGGCCTGAGTTAAGAAATCTTCACTCTGTTAGCAAGAACATTCATATGTAATGAGATTCAAACCAAAGTCTCCCTCTAAATACTCTAAACGCTTGTTGTGAAGATACAGGCACAGAGATTAGAGTTCTGATGCAGTTTAGGTCAAGGGCATCCAGAGAACACCACAGGACTCACTGTTTCCAAGTGTAGAATATTAAAGATTATAAGGACTACAAGTATTTTATGGGCAGATGGGAAGAAGGTAGATGCAAGGAGAAGACTCAGTCCACTTGGATATCTGTTCTTTGAAGGGAGAAAGCTATTGATTAACTGACCAATACTGGAAGGAACATTGAAAATGTTTTAGGAGCATCAGGAATGGTCATTATTTTCAAGCAATTGCTGGTCTATACCTAGAGAACAAATTAGGTTTGTCAATAAGTGTAATGTTTAAACATGTAATTTCCTCTTCCTTTCCATCTGTATCCTCCAGGAGTAGTGTGATCACACAACTGGCTGTAGGTGCAGGGTTGGATTTCACTAAGTACTGGAAAAAAACAGAACTTTTGGTATACAGAGTACTGATGCCATAAGAAAGTTAAATATCTCAGACCCTTCCTAGGCAGATGAGGAGAAAAAATATAAATATAAGATAAAAATTAGGTATTTAGAGAATTACTGTTACATGGTGGCATCTTGAATACAAAAGGAAACTAACAAAACAAAGGCTTATCTTTTATGAAATTATATTTGCTTCTCTGACTACTAGTACAATATTCTGAAGGCTTTCCTCATAAGCAGATGTCTTCAGTTGAACTACACAGTCTAAATATTTTACAGATAGATTTGAACAAGAGATATACATAATGTAAATGCTTTACACTGATTTGCATCATTATATACAAGGGCAACATGGTTTATCTAGGTTTTGAAAATGTTATGTGGAAAAATGGTAAACAAATAAACCAAAATGCTGGTGTGTGAGTGGAATGGGAAGAGAGATGTGAGACATGAGATGTCTCTTTGAGGATGGCAGCTCTTTCCCAAACCTGAAAAGAAGTACAGTATTAGGGAACATCAAGGATTCAGGGCTCTGCACAACGTTTCTCTTCAGAAAAATTATGGATATAATGAGGACAAGGATACCTCGTTCCTAGGACTGTGTGGGTTTATAGCATTTTCCAGAGAGCTAGTCTACCTTCAACAACTTCAGAGGCACACCTACACCTCAGAGAGGAAAAGATTGGTGTACCATGGGCTTGGCATGAATTAGCATCCAGGACAGAGGATTTTTGTGCAAAAGTTGTTTTAAGGAAACACAAATTGAGTTAACAACTATTTTCTAGTTTTCAGTGTATGTGATCTTGATGTCATTTATCCATCTAAATAGGCAGCATAACTAATGTTTGACCAGAGTAGCACCCAAACTGAACCTAAATATAATGTGAAGAGCACCAAAAAATTTCATCTGCTGGTTCCCAAACAAAACTTAAATAAATGTGGGAGCAAGTGAAAACAAGGGCTGACCTGCGCATAGAGTTGATCTTCACTGATCAAGACAAGAAAGTTACATTTTCAATTCTAGTAGCTAGGGAGGGAAGGCATGCATGCAGGAGGACGAGGACCTCCTTGTTGAAATATCATTGCCAGGAATAGTGTTTTAGGTATGAACAGCTAATTAAAGTGTTTATGATTATTCTGCCTCAAGTCTATAAACCAACAGGTCCAGCAGGGCAAAAAAAAAAAAAGTAAAAAATAGTTCTTATGTTTTGGAGCTGAGAACTCCCTATCCATAACCTTGCAGCTGCTAAGGATAGCCTAGGGTGGGGTACCTCTCATCCAGCCTTCGCAAAGCCTAAAGGAATAGAGGTAATCCAAGACAGCCTTTGATGTTTCCTCTCCACTCAGTGGAGAAAGACTTCTCTCTGGTGCCTAAAATAAATGGGATGAGTTGCATCTCAGAGGTGTCTGTCTTTTTCCACCAGTTTAAGACAAAGTAAGATGAGTCCATTCTTCATGGATTCACGGATAAAGGAATGACTGGTTGTGGATCACTGGATTTCGGGTTATCAGAGAGGTTACAAAAAGAATCAGTCTAAAGCCCAGAGACACCTTGTCATATAGTCAAAGCTGCTGGGCTTTCTTGGGAAATTACTTTAATGTTGGCAGCTCTGTGCAGAGCAAGCACAGGCTTGCACTAAATTAAAATACTGTAAGAGGTTGGGAAGCAGGCCCAAAGGTATATGTTGTGGAATTCAACATAAGAAGGAGGCCGAAAATATCTAGCTGGTGCCTTGGAAAAACATTTGTGGCTCACAGATTGTGTGGTCATAAAGTTCCACAGCTATTACAGGAAGAAAAGAAAGAGCTGTCCTGTGTGCATGGATGAAGTACAAAAAGCCCTGCTGGGACCTGGAGGAAGTCTGCTGAGTGACTGCAGGTGAGCTGGGGCCTGTCACCCTTTCCACAGCTCTCAGCCAGCTCAGCTCCCATGGCAGACAGTGTCTGCCTGCTCCTTCCTGGCTCTGCTGGGCTGCAGCAGAAGACTGGAAAAACCAGTTATATAGGACAGGAAATATCATAAACGAGTTTGCCTCCAGTGGACAAACTCATGTCATTGATAAGTAAACCACTTATACACATATATGTGTATGTATATTCTGCTTTAGTGTGTTCATTGTGCTGGAAACTACAGTCTCTATCAGTTTATACATTACCTAGTATACACAATGCAAAGAGCTTAATAAAGCAACTGAAATATAACTCCAGACAGTTTTCAAAAAGCACATATTATCTTCCTGAAATTCTTCAGCCAGGCCCTAATAATAATAATAATAATAATAATAATAATAATAATTATTATTATTATTATTATTATTATGAGGAAAGTTCAGAAAACTCATGTAGAACAAAGCTCACTTGTTAGAACTTGGGAAATTCATCCATTTCTGAATCTTTAACTGCAAAGTGTCGTTTGGTTCTTATAGTTGTGTGTCCTTTCTATAAATTTTAAGTTTTTGCCCCAGTCTAAATTGTCCCGGAACCTGACAATGACTTCAGGTGTAAACAGCAAACTGCTTTGTAACATGTTGAAAAGATCAGTATCTCAGTCCTGATAAGAAGTGAAGGTCCTCTCTCACTGTTTTTACTAGTTTGTCATCTTTTGAGTTGTGCCGCAGGAACTTCACTTATATGTACGTAAATTTTATAGAAATGCACATCTTGATTCCTTTGTGGATAATGAGGCATTGCCAGTGTTTGTGTCTCATGAGGCTTTAATGGTGCTATTCATTTAAAGCTGCAGAGGCCTTGTTCTGCCTTGGTTATAAAGGTTTCATCTATCCATCTGCTAAGCTGTGGGATAAATGAATCATAATGTTTGCTTGCTTTGGCTCCCAAATGTCCTTCGTCATAAGTGCTGAGGGGGCTAGGCTATGACTGGAAGTAGTTGATACTGTTTGTTTACTTGCAAAAAAGACTCTCAAGTGACTTGTGGCTTTCAAGCTGGAGACACTGCTGAACAAAATAATTAAAGGGTGTGATTACATGTACCCTCAGTATGTTACTACCACTATTTTTCTTTGACTGGGCCTTACCATGGCTGATCTTTCAATTGGTTTGAGAACACTCCAGAGGAGAGTGTGGGCAAGACACAGCGGTTTCTTTGGTCTCACCATCGTTACTCTGTTAGCCTGTGAATGCTGGAGACTTGGTCCTCCTTATCATTAAATTGTAGAATTATTTAGGTTGGAAGGGACCTCAAAGATCATCTAGTTCCAATCCTCCTTCCATGGGCAAGGACACTTTCCATTAGAAGATTACTCAAAGCCCCATCCAACCTGGCTTTGAACATTTTCAGGGATGGGGCACCCACAGCTTCTCTGGGCAACCTGTTACAGTGCCTCACAGTGACAAATTTCTTCCTACTACCTAGTCTAACCCTACACTCTTTCTGTTTAAAGCCATTCTCCCTTGTCCTATCACTACATTGTCTTGTAAGCAGTCCCTCTCCAGCTTTCTTACCGGTCCCCTTCTTGTGAGTACACAAGACCTATCAGCTCAGGGAAGAAAGAAGTGCCCTGCCTTTGATCAGAATTGATAGGTAGTTTTTTGGGTGGATCTAAGCCAGTAAAATGCAGGAAGAAGCATGGTAGAGAAAGAACTGAGATTCATTTCTCCAACTAGGAGTGGCAGAACTCTGTGACTGATTGCTTCTTAATAGAAAAGAACATATAAGGTGATGTTGATGATGATTACTGCTGTCTTGTTGATGATGATTATTGCTACCATCATATTGAGTGGTGCCATTTAGGAAATATGGATTGCATAGGAGAACATAAACATGGATAGAAGAGTGTGGGAGAATGGAGAACTTGTGAGAATATGAGCAATATGAGCTTATCTTCTGCCTGGAAAGGCAATGACAGGCCATTATAACTGCCCATAAGTTCATCCAAAGGGAGAGTAAAAAAGTAAGGGCATGTAATTATTTCCACTAATGAAGGAGACTGGTATAATAAGACTGGAATAAGAAATGCATAACCAAAATTTAGATGCCTCTAGTCATTGCAGCAGTGAGGTCCTGAAAGAGCATCTCAGCAGGAGTAATGGTAGGAAATGAAACTACTTCAAACCTAGAGCTGGGAACAGCTATGAATAGGATTTGATGTGTGTGACAGCAGGGGGTCTTCCTGCAAGGCTGAGTCATGTCCTCTGGCTTTGTGTTCTTTACCTCCATTGGAAAAGGCTGGACCGCTGAAGATAAAAAATGCCATCTAAGAGTTTAATTACTATGCTATTATTATTTCCTCAGTTAAATCTGCTTTGCTCATATTTACAGACCTTACTAGCTTGTAAGGGCTGGAAGATCAAAAGAATTAAACACTAAACACAATTGCTGGATATGTCTTTGAGGACACGTCCAAAAGTTCTAGTCTTTTAAAATCTGCCAGGAGATGCCAGTTGCCCTTGGATAATAGCCCTTAATGAGAGTTGGCTTTAATGGTGGAGTGATCCAGTCTCTAAAAAAACCATGATGTAAGAGATAATTTAGCTCTTCATATGACCCAAGTGCCTCTGTTATGCACAGAGGAGGAGAAGGAAGTCTTTAAATGCTACTATGTTGTTTGCCACTCATTCTCTTAAATGTCATTTTCTGTTTGTTTATTTTATTGTACTGTTTAATGGCTGCTTCTGTGGCATTCACTTTTGGCCATGCACTGGGAACCAAGATGGACCCAGCAAGGGTTCCAGGATCTTCCTGGCTCAGGTCAGCAGATCTCACAGACTGCGAGCAAGAGCAGGAGTGATGTCTCTGCTGTGAATGTCAGGTCACTGGAGCTAGGGAGAAAAGAGTGCAGTAATGATACACGGCAGTGGCATCCACCTTACATTCCTGGAAGAGTGCTTTAGAACACAGAGACCAGCTGTCAAACCATGACTGCTGGAGGCTTGTCAGAATTATTGTATAGTTTATGGGATTACATGTCAGAATTTTTGCCTGTTCCTGCACAATGGTTTTTTAATACCTTCATTATAAAAGCTGAATACTGATTTACCCAAATGCAATCCCCTAATCTCTCTTAAATCAGTAACTCAAGTTTTTCATTGTCTACCCAGTATGGGACACAGGGATTGTGCAGAGACAGTCTGAGACTGTATATGTCTTGTAGATTTAGTGCTTGTGATATTTAGCATGTGCTTTCATTCTGTTTTTTTTTGATTAAGAAAACTAATCAAATCCTCCTTTTATAATAACTTTTAAAAGTGGACCATGAATTAAATCTTATTATTGTTGAAAACAAATTATAATGATGCAGTACTTTGAGGAGGTCTGAGCATGCCACAGCTTGTTTGCATAAGCAGAAGTTAATTTTCAGATAATGTCCTTGTTCCTAGATTTCTCTAGGTTCAGTTTCAGCATTTCCTTTTTTTTTTTCCATCTCTCTTTAATTTACTATGTTTGTAGCATATATTTGAGCAAAGTAGGTGCAAGAGGGCCAACTGTACAATGAGCCTCCTCAGGATGGTGGGGAGAGGGAGAGGAAAGAGACGAGTCTTGGTACAGCTCACCTGTGAGCAGCAGTCCTTCTGGTTCCTCTCTTCCTCAGGGCACCCTGCCTGCCCTCCAGACCCTGTCTCAGTTTTACCAGTGGCACATCTCTACCTCTGTGGCACTGTATTCAATTTCAGGCTATTTTCTTTGGCCAGCAAAGTCTCAGGTGATGTCCAGCCAAGTGCTTCAGGCCTGGTTGTTCTTCTTCCTGTGTGAGTGTTTAGGTGCAGCTGCTTCGAATTTAGTTCCTGGCATGTTTTCCTTGGAGCTGGACCATTTGAGATTAGCTCATGAGATGGGAGTCTTTGGCTACTTGCTATATATCTAACTTAAAACTGGATATATACTTTTTTTTTTTGACACCAACAGATATATGTCAGCAGCCCATGGACGCTTGTGGTCTTATGCTGTCGTTCAGCCCTTCCATGTGTGCTGAGTAAAGTTCTAATATACAAGCTCAGAGTTCAAAAAGTATTTGTATATTACAATAAAATAATGTGAACTAAGGCATTTGTAATGGATTAATTTTAAATGCAGATGTTGATAAAAATGTATTTTCAATCTCCTACATTTCTCATGTCATTAAAACACTGTAAAGAGTGATGACTATGGATTCATGTAAGACAGCTAAATTTAGATCATGAAAATAAATGCCAGACTCCTAATGATACATAGTAGGTTGGTAAGTAGTGACTAACATGGCTGCAGCTTTTTTCACTTGATCTGAGCTTGTGCTTTTAGGACAACTAGTTAATGTGTATATTTTGTTTGAAGAAAGGGGCAATTTTGAAGTTAGTACAATTAATTTTTGTTGCATTTGACTTATTTGCTCACCTGTTGACCTCTTGCATTCAAAAGTCATTGACTTTGCCTACATTTTTATTCATGGACATAGCAAAATTAGACTAAACACAACAGAAGAGCTTCAATATTTTAGCTTGGCATGCCATTAGCCTGAGGGATATATGCATCACTCTGAAGTATTATAGACTTTTGCAACTTATTGTGAAATAGCTTAACACATTCTTAAAAATAAAATTATAATGAACTTGAGCTATTTGTTGCTCTCTCACAAGCCCCAGAGAGCATTTCAGAACACCACAAAGGCTTGGGTCTCCTTAACCCAGTGCCTGGAACTTGTGGCTCTCCATAGTTTAAAGGCAGGGTCTCAAATACTGTTTTTCAAAGCTATGTTTGCCCTATGGGCTCTGTGCTCCTATACTTCACAGTGAATACACACAAAAACAGAATGGAAGGAAAGAACAAGATGTCCAATAGTTCTCCTAATTTTGATGAAACCTAGATGAAATTTATGTAAATTTTTTGTGCTTTGAGTTTTTTTGTCAACAGGATGACTCTGATTAGTACTACTGTAGAAGAAGAAAGAAAAACCCCTTAAGAAAGCTTTCTTAAGGTATTCTAAACTATTGCTTATCTGCAATGTCTTTGAGTTTATCAGGGACATAACAACCATTAATAACTCAGTAACACATGCAGCTAATCTTGTTTAACCAATAAATTAAAAGATTTTTTGCTGCAACATTTGTAATACATAATTTAAAGATCCAGCTGGTTGTCAAAAGAAGAAATAATCACCCATGTATGGTTTAAGTGACTTCTTATCATTCCACAGGAGCTTTGTGGCAGAGCTAAAAATGAAATCTTATTCTCAAAGGAAACATTCACATCCTTAAAAAAAATCTTTTGCTTTTACTCCAAACCCTGCTTCATCTCTTACTAACTTCCAGCTTTTACAGTGATTAAGAAAGGAATCCTCCCATGAACAACCTCCTGCATGGTACAGGCCTGATTATTTTCCATGGTTTGGGGCATTCTGTGCTCTCCAAGGTGGAAAAAAAAAAAGTAAGGTATCTTGTATGTCAAAGGGATGGACGATGTCAGTTAGAGAAATAGTACTGCAGTGTATGACATGTTTGTTGTGAGTGACACAAAAATATTGCCATTCAAAATTACGAATTATGATGTAATTTCTCCTGTTTGCCTCTTAAGTGACTACTTCTTCCACCAATCCTGACCCTTCAACCACTTGCCTTGGTCCACTTCTGACTGCATTGAGTCTTAGCATCCACCCTGATATTCTTTGCATCTCTCCTTCCTGTTTTTGGGCACACTGTCTTTTGCAATTTGGCTGTGAGAAGATAGAATATGAAATTGTGTCATATGTTCTTACTCAGTAACTCTGTACTGCTTTCCTGGCTCCAGTTGTGAAGGAAAGCTTTTCCACAAACTTCTGCCAGCTGATGACTGCTTAAACTGGAAATTAGCCCCTTGGTTCCCATAGGGAACCATGTCTGGGAACAAACTTACACTTTTTCTGGAAAGACATAAGCTAATGCTGAAGGCCATTGGGCTCTTGAGCTGGTTTTTTTTTAGAAACTATTAAGTACTTTGCATCTTAACTTGCATCCTTCCACACAGTGCATACAGCATGTCTCTGCACATACAAAGTGGAGAGATTGTGTTCTGCTTTGAAATATGTTTTCTCATGCACCTCTCAAGACAGAGATCATCTGCCCTTCTCCATTCTGAACAAGGCCAACCACACCTATGGACTGAAACACCATATTTTTCTTTACATGTGAACATGGTCTCCCTGATCTTGCAGCATGTCTAAATTCTGCACATCCTGCACCTTTGTCTATAGAGCCAAGACAATGACAATAACTCCACCTCCTAATTTCTAGCATTTCTAACACCCCAGGTCTAATTCAATATGGCCTGAAAATTTCCTCAGTATCTACAGTTGGGTGCTGATACATACACAGGAGCACTGTTACAGAAAGATGTGCTGTTAAATCTGTGCCAATTATCTGCTGACTTCTGCAGAGACACATCTGGCACTGAGGTCAGCCTGAAAATCTGGGTTTTGACACAGCCATAGGTCCCCTGGGAAAGGGATAGACCAGATCTAAGGTGTCATTTTAGAGTGAGAAAGCTGAAGTTCTGTCCCAGAAAAGTGGTGCAGTGTGCCAGGCTGTTTCTGCCTGAAACAGCCAGGGGAAAGGACAGGATGTGAGTGTCTGCTCCAGTGACTGGCACCTTTGTTGCTTTTGATGAATGGCAATTGTAGGAGACAGGTTCATCCCAGCAAGCAGGGAGTGCAGGTCCCCAGCCCTGCCTGTCTCCATTTCCCCTGGCCCATTTTTGTCTATTTCCTGGAATGCATTGAGGCAGAGAGGCTCTGTCTCTCTGGAAGGGGGAGGATTTGGGAAGGATGAAGAAGGGTTAGCCCTTCTTACATCTCCTTCACACTCCTTCACATGAAGAAGTAAACTAGTTGCACCTAGCTCTGTCTGCTGGTGTTTTGTGTTTTATGGATTCAGAGACCTATTTATTTATAGCCGTGGCTGTTGATCCACTTGTACAATTCCTTTTGCATTTGAAACTGTTTAGAGAGCACCTTATGCAAATCCGTTGGTCCTTGTTTACCATAAGAACTTCCTTTGCGCTGAGACTGATGGTTTTGGCAGTTCTGACTGCAGCTGCTGGCTCTTCCATGTTCCTTTTTATTCCATAGCAAAGCCTCAGATTTCCTTCCAAACGGGTAGTATGCTAATTGCATTCTTTTGGATCAAAGATTTTTCTGGTTTCACGGAACTTGTGGTACAGATTTACTTACATCATTCCTGGTACATAACAACATCATTAGAAAAAATGGAAGAAATGTGAGAAATACTTTGTGTTAGCTAATTTTCTGCTCACAGGTTGTGTCAGAGAGATAAATCTGTTCCACATGAGAAAAGTCTTTCAACATAAGCATTAAAAAAGTCTGTAGTAGTTAATATCCCCTTTAAAACAAAGACTTGATGTTCCATTACTTCAAATAAAATATATTTTGTCTGAATTTATTATTTTATAAATATATATATTTATGCATGCTATAAATTCACAACAAATATTCTGAAGTTTCTTATAATCCTTTATGTTATTTCTTTTTCATAATATAGTGTGAGATATTTTATTGCAATCTGGCCAGTTAATATCATAGCTAGATTATGCTAGCATGCTGATTTATAAGGGTATGGGAGAGGCACATGAATGGTTTTCGGCTTTTTGATTGTATATGATTCTTCTGAAGTCCAGAAAAAGATGGTAGACAGACTACTTTGATGCTTTCAGGTAAAAAATAAAAAATGGTATATAATCAGTCTTGTGGTCAAGACAGAGGTAAGGATTTGTGAGAACTGGAGACCTCAACTATTCAAATATCTGTTGGGAAAGAAAGAGAGGAGGACATGGGTGATTCAGCAAGTTCTGGGAATGTGTTAGTGGCAACTTCTTATTGCTGAGGCAGAGGAAGTTAATAGATAAGTGACAGTAATTGTATCTCTTTGAAATTAAATTCAGACAGAAGTCTCCCAGTAATGTTAGTTACAGGCGACTACAAAACAATAGTGTTCCAAATAAAGGAAGGAAGTGCTGAATTGAATTAAGGCAGAGAGGTAGGAGGATATCTTTAGAAGGCATTTCAAAGAGTATCTACGGAACAAGAACTCAAGTAGGAGACAAAAAGCTGATTAAAAACACAGTGCATTTGCCAAGAGCAAAACATGCCTTTTCAGTCCTGTTTCCTCTTTTGCAGGATAACAGCTTAGAGGGGACAGTAATTTAATATCTCAGATTTAGTAAGGGTTTTGAGGAATGCCATAAGTAAGCTTGGAAAACATGATAGAGATGATGGGAATGTAAAGGCTGATGCTCAGATAGCAAATTCTGCTCATGGAGGAGTCAACAATGGATTTCTGTGAAATGTGGGATATTTCAAGGCAATGTTGCAAATTTAATTCCTGTAAATGGCTTGACTTTACCAAATCCAGTAATTTAGGTTAACAGTGTAAGTGATAGACTAAGGAATAAATTAATGAATTTATATTTCAGATGGTATTGGGAAGGGTGGAAGCACTGGAGACAAACCACAAAGGTCAAAGTGGGTTTGGTATGTTGGGTTGAGGGTATATGACTATAAATCCAAGAAAGAAAATACCAGGAAAAAAATTAGTGTTGATTAGGGAACTGATTGGGCAATAGCAGCTCTGCCAGGCATATGGAAAACAAAATCACCCAGAAATGGGGTTGGCAAATAATGCAAAGCAGTTGCAACAAAGACAATTTGCATTGCAAAAAGTAACAGGGTTCTTGTTCATATAGCAGGAGAGGTACTTATTCAACTGTATCCTTATTGGGAAGACCTAATCAGGCACTGAAAATTCATTGAGTTTTAAAATCACATTTTGAGAAAGATGCACATAAATTGGAGACAATCCAGAATAGATATCCAGGAAGAAGATTTTTGGAAAATGTTATTTATTTGGAACAAATTTAAAGCACTGAGTTTGTTTGCATAAGAAAAAACTAAGGCAATACTGCTTAAATGGTAGCAGACTTCCAAAATGGCAAGAAGGTAGCAAACAGAAATTTTCTATGTCAACTGGATTAAGACAAGGAGCAATCTCTTCAGTTTTGCATGGGAAAATAAATATTTATGTTCTGTATTAGGGATACTCTACAGCAAGTTTTTCTAGTTTAAGGTCAGAAGTAGGCCATGATGGGGATGATTGTGCACTGTTTTGGCTGGGATGGAGTTCATTTTCTTCATAGTAGCTAGTATGGGGCACATTGCTCACAGTGCTGAACAGTGCTGTGAATACAGGGATATTTTAGCTATTGCTTACACAGCATCAAGGCCTTTTCTGCCCCTCATCACACCCCAAGAAGGGGGAGTCTGGAGATACACAAGGAGCTGGGAGGGGACACAGCCAGGACAGCTGATCCGTGCTGACCAAGAGATATCCCATACCACATGGCATCATACTCAATATATAAAAGCTGGTGAAAGAAGAAGGAAGTGGTGGACATGTTTGGGATGATGGCATTTGTCTTCCTAAGTCGCCATTACCTGTGAAGTAGCCTGGTTTTCCTGCAGATTGCTGGACACGTCTCTGCCAGTGGAAGTCGGGAATGAATTTCTTGTTCTGCTTTGCTAGCATGCTTTACCTGTTTAATTGTCTTTATCTTAGCCTACAGGTTTTCTCACTTTGACTCTTCCAATCTTCTTCTGCATCTCAGTGGGGCTGGGGAAGTAAGTGAGTGGCTGTGTGGGGCTGAGCAGCCAGGTGGCATTTAAACCATGACAAGGTCACTAAGAATTCTCTATGAGTATGTTAAATATCCATCTGAATATTACAGATCTACCAGCTGTACTTCATGGCAAAAGCATAGATTAGATGCCCTTGTGACATCCTTCCAAGCTACATCCCAACTTTTACCTTCAGGGTCCTGTGTAAGGGTTTATGGAGTCACTCCCCCCTCATGCAAGGAGAAATGTACACATGATCAGTTTAACGTGTTAGGTCAGTCTTCTCTTTGTAGTTCAAACAGCTTTATCAGAGTTTTATGGACTTTTATGGACTTCAGAGTCAACCTTTTCTCTGCACTGAAGCAGAGAAAATTTTGTTTGTTGTTTTTTACTCCCAGTAATCCATAAGACCTTTTCCTGGAGCAGGCTGGAAATATTCCTTAATTAGAAAAATTTAAGTGAGCAAAAACCAGACTCAATCTACAAGTGAGAGCTGAGTCCCTTCCAGTAGACCAAATTTTCCCTTTGCTTCTCTTGAGGAAGAGATGTAGTTTAACCTCTTGACAGAAATACCGGGTCTGCTTTTCATTATCCGAGGTTGAGCTTCATTGTTGAATGTTTGAGCTCAGTATGCCACTAAATCCGAGAGATTTTCTCTGGAAGCCTTAAGTGACATTTATTAATAGCAGGATGCAAATTTCACCTTAACACCTTTTCCTCATGCTGTCTTTCTAAGTCTGTGGACAGAAATACACATTTTGCATAAACACACATTTCAATTTTAGCTCAGACCCACAGATCAAATAACAATATAGCTCTATAACTAAATTTTGTGATTTTGCATTTCCAAAAGAACCTAAGGACCTTTATTCAGATTTTCTTTCTTTCTTTCTTTTCTTTCTTTCTTTCTTTCTTTCTTTCTTTCTTTCTTTCTTTCTTTCTTTCTTTCTTTCTTTCTTTCTTTTCTTTCTTTTTCTTTCTTTGCTTCTGACCTATGTTATTTGTTTTAACCAGGGAAACATTGCAGTTTCTTTATTCACTGTTTGATTTCTGGATGATTTACAAGCAGCTATTTTGGCTGCAGGAATTTGGACGTCAGCAGCTGGTTAACAAACAGGTTTGGTTATTCACATTGACACCCATATTGATCATGCAGCCTGTGAAAGTTGCTCAAGGCTTTTCTATTGAATTAGGGTTCTGATTGTCCTCTGGTAGTTTTGTAACCAGTCTCAAATAAGCGCATTTGCATTTTCAGTCACAGGTACTGTAAAACACTGGTACACCTTGGAAGAAATTAGGAAAAGAAAAGGAAGAAAAAGGAAATAAAAAAGAAGAAAAAAGGAAATAAAAATGTCTTCCAAAAAGTAGATCTGAAATGTATAGTTCAGAAGTACAAGGTCATAGCCAATGTGCAGCTTTCTAATGGTTATTCACCATAAAAAATATAATTGCTAGTCAGATTGTTGCCGAATAAAATTAATTGTAAAGCAAATTCCTTTAACAAAATTATTCCCCTCACTTTTTTTTCTTCCACAGTTGGTTGGTTTATGGGACTTTTATATGCCAAAGTTGAAGATCAGGTGGAAGCAACTCAAGTTATATTCTAGGGATAAAATAAATAATAATATGATAAGGAAGAAGATCTTTTCCTTGCTTTGCCTCCATGCTTCCAAGAGGGTCAAGTAATGGACGTTGGCCTGTGCTTCTAAAGCTGCAGATGGCACAAACCATGAGCTCCTGCCTGCATGTGGCAATTGGCCCATTGGACTGGGAGGCTGCAAGAAGCCTCTGCTAGGCTCCAAGGAGATGGACCCTCCAAAAAAAGCAAAACCCCCTCCCATTCCACACACATTTTACCTGCACATCCTTGCTGAACCTACCATAACTGTGCCAGCTGAGAGTACATGGCTTGGCACCTAGCCAAAATTGGCAACCATCCATGTTGTGTTACTCTGGGCTGAAATTCCTGTAAGGATTAGTCAAAGGCTGGGTGAAATTTGCAGTTATTGGCAAATATGTTGTGATGCTGTCTTCACCAGCAGCTGTGGAAAAAACAAGGTCTGATAGACAGAGCAGCTTTTAATTCAGCAATGCAGATGGCAGTGACGTCTGCTGGGGAAAATCCTAGAGTTTTCATCAAGTTTTCTCTTCAAAAAATAGAACTGTGACATATCACTCAGAGAGATTGTTCAGTAATAATCTGGCTGAAACCTGTTAGGCCTGAGATTAATTGGCTCTTTCTTCATTTTGTATAGCTTGCCCATATTCCTAATTACACACAGCTGTCATTTCAGTTCATACCTAGTCTGCCAGTTGCTGGTGACCAAAATGTGCCTATCATTCAAGCACCTATCCCTTCCCAGCACAGCTCAGAAGGCTCTTGGGATGTTGCTTTGAAGAAGCTGCATGATTTTTGAAGGTGCTGAGACAGGGACATACCACCCTGACAGCTTTGGTAGTACTACCTAATTAAGTACCTGTGAGAGCAAATTGTGCTAGATGTGGTCAGGCAGGCAGAACAAAACCAGCCCTATCCAAAAGCAAAACTGAATTTAGTGCCCATGTGCTTAGTTCTGTGATTTAGGTTTAGATAGTCCTGGAAGGAGCAAGGAGTTGTACTCAGTGATCCTTATGGTTTCCTACCAACTTGAGACAGTCTATGATTCTGAAAGTTTAGATTCAAAGCTGTGATTCTGGAAAGAGTCAATGCCTGGAGAAAAGGCAGACAGGTTGGCAGCAGCATGATTAGAGTATAGGTACCCATATTTGTTTGATTAACCTTTAGCATTTTTTTTCCTTAGTACTGTCCTAGCTTGAGTGCTGCTCCTCTTCAGGTTAAGGGCTCAGTGGGTATATGAGCTCAGTGGATAACTTGAATCCAGAAGTGAAATGGCCTTATAAAAGTTAGGTCAGGAAAAACATTCAGTGTAAGGAGTGAGAGCTGCAGATTCCTGAAAATAAGTGGAAACATTTTCAGCAGAAACTGTGCACACATTCCCAGCTGAGACTGAGATTCCCAAAGGCAGTTGTGGATTGTTATTGTGGGCTGCAGTTTGCACAAAATGTAATACATCAGTAATTGTAGTCAAGCAGTCTAGTCTGACAGTTACTCATTATTTCTACTATATTAGTATCCCAAGCAGGATCAGGGCTGCCTTCTGTACTTCACAGAATATGAAGCAAAAGAGAAGCTGATTTGCCTTTATACAGATATGCATAATCTGTGTCTCTTCAAACTTATTTAAAACTCCATTTTTCCCCCAGTTTTCCATAACATCATCCTGTAAGTAACCAATCCTCTCCAGTAAGTTTAGTCAGAAGCAGATCAGGTCTGCAAGCAGAAGAAGCTGCATGAAAGAGATGCATGCTTCACTGGGATACATGGCACTTTCCTGTGCAAAGAGAAGATGTGCAATGAGACTGGCTTTCAAAAGTGAAGTAAAAAAGCAAGTAACACTTTGGGGGACAGGGTGGGAGATTTTCCATATGACCATTTGGTTGTGACATGTGACAGCTCTTCCTGTTTCTAAGAGAGATAAGGGAGCCTTGCAGATGCCCTTTCCAGTTAATCCATTTGCCCGAAACTCTTGCACAAAGGGCTCAGAACAAAGAGGACTCATGCTGGAAACAGCGTGCTGATGCAGTTCTTGCATAGTAGGGGTTTAAAGGTTTGTTTCAATAACTGGCACACGCAGCTGGCTACCAGAGAGCACAGCTTGCTCCCAGTCACTGGCGTGACACAGGAGTAGATGCTGCAATGAACCTGAATGGAGCATGTGGTTTAAAGGGATGAGTGATACTTGAGGCATACAGCAGTGTACAAAGCTCTTCTCACTCAGATTAATGGCAGGGCTTCCACTAATGTTAAAGCTCTTGTCATGCATGCACAGTGAGAATTGCCCTGTTGGTACATTTCGAGTATGAGTGAGATATGTGACAATATGGTTGCAGGAAAGCAAGATTTCACTTGACTTGTACTCCTATAAATGTGGGCTTGGAAGCTTCCCAGTTTTCCTTACCAACCCTTTAGGTATTTAACTGTTAAGTTCCTATTATGTGAAGACTGAAGCTAAGTAAGAGAATAAAAGCTTTTTTTTTCCTTCAGCAGAGGTGACCACTGCTCCAGTTAGGCTTCATTTGCCATAACATGGGCTTATGTACTGCCAGCCAGAGCTATGGTTTTGTGGTGGCTCATTTAAGGTTCCACTAATCTCAATAACATTGGAAGAAGTGTTTTTCTCTTTTGTATATCACAGTCAAATGAAATAAGTAATAAAAACACAGAGAGGGCTTTTCAGTTTTAACATGCTCTGCAAAAGACAGAAGCAGCTGGTGAGTGCTTAAGTAGTTAGGATACTTTTTGGCTATGTCTGTAGTGCAATCAGTAAGCTGGTATAGTTGGGCTCAAATTAAAGTTGTTCTGACTGCAAGTACTTTAAAAAAGAAACAGGAATTTACTTAATCAGACAACCTCATAAAACAAGATAGAAAGTTTTCCTTCACTGAGAACAGTTTTCTTGATTAGAACTTTAGTTACTGGAAAATACTGATTTATTAAAACCTAAACTTATCTTAAAAATTAATTCATTTTGGCCAAAGTAATTTCTGTGAAGAATCTTTTTTTCTGGTACATGAGAGAGCCAGGCTGAATTCTTTATCCCAAAGTGAGTGAAGCATGAGATGGAATCTTTCTCACCTTTGCAATTTTGGCTTTTCTTCAGGAACTAGGATGTTATTTAGGTTTCTGGTGAAAAACTTAGAAAGAATTTTTCTTCAAACCAATGTGCTAAGAAAAGAAATATCCATTGCTTTGATCTCTTCACCAAAAGGATTTTTTTCTTTCCTCATAAATCCTTTAGATTTTGGAGTGAGAGTCCACAGAGTTTTTGAACTAATTTACATAATACTCTGGTAGTTACACTTCCCATTCATATGCAAATTCAAGATACTATTGGAGTGTGTGGCTTGCCACAGATCTTTTTGGATTTCCTCTCAATCTGTACTGATAAGACAAGAAGAGAGAACAATATTTTCACAACTCACTTGGCCTCCTCATTCATAGACTGCAGTATTTTGATCATTATTGGCACAGATCAGGAACAGCTTCGGAGTGGTACTATGAGAAACTGGAGCTTTTGCAACATCAAACCCAGCTTGTTTATATGAGTCAGCTGCAAGATGAATGCAAGTAACATGAGAAAGCATCAGTCCTTCTCCTCCTTCCCTCTCCTCCTTCTCCTTCTCCTTCTCCTTCTCCTTCTCCTTCTCCTTCTCCTTCTCCTTCTCCTTCTCCTTCCCAATCTACAAGGGAGAGAAGGGAGCAGTATCTGCTTTCTCACTCACTGTTGATAGGGGTATTTTAGTCTGCAATTTTGAGTGCTGTTAAGTAAAAAATGATGGTATTTCATACTGCCTTATGCAGATCCAGGTCACTGATGCTGCTGACCTGTGAGGAGAGATCTCAGAGGGATTCTACTGAGCTCTGTGGTGGTGCCTGAAGTTTGTTTTTTCTCAAAAAGGCGAGGTGACAGTTTGCATGTATTTCAGAATTACTTAGGCTACTCAAATACATTAAAACATACAGTGGGGGTGTGAAAGAGTCTTATTAGATCTTCTCACAGAACTGTCTGATAAAATGAGGGGCTTAAATTTAGTGTAGACAAGTAGAAATCCTGTGCAAAACCAGTATTAGCTGTACCTGGAAAGACAGTAATCACTGTCCAAACAGCTGGCTCTTCATTAGCTATGTTCTCACATGGCTATCACTGTGACTAGTTCTCTGAAAGCAACAGCTCAGTGATGAGCAGCAGTCTGTCAGATGGGCTCTCTGGTGTTGTTAGGAAAGGAATGGAGAATGGCACTGAAAGGGTCCAGACTCAGTGTAGGTTTAGGTACATAGAATAAGTAGCTGCACCAAAGCAAGCACACCAGTGCCTTGGGAAGAGCACATAATCCTAGTCCTCCAACCACTAAGAAAATACAGCACAGAGGAGGGTGTCACAGATGATTAGTGGTGTGGGATGGCTTTGCCAGAAGGTTCTTCAGCTTGGAAATGCAAAGAGGATCCTCTGAGTCACGAATGGTGATGGAGAAAGTGAGCAAGAGAAGAGGTGTTCATGCTTTCTCACATAATCAGAGCGAAGGCTGCCCAGCTACTATGGAGTGGCAGATGAAGAAAAAGCAGAAGGGTTCCTTTTTAATCATAGTGTGTGGCTAGTGTTGAATGATTAATGTGCAAGTCATTTCCATGGGATGTGAGGGCAAGAAAGATAAGAAGTTTAAATAGAGACTAGAGAGAGCTATGAAGGGAAAGTTAATTTGTAGCTACTGAACAGGGACCATGACCTTTTGCTGACGGGATGCCTGAAATTTTATTACTGGAAAATAGGAGAGTATAACAAACACAGATAAAAACCTCACTAGCCTTGTTCAACTGCTGTTTTTATGAGTACCTGCAGCTGGCCATAGTGTGAGACAAGAGATTGTCCCAAGAGTTGTATGGCCTCTAAATTTGACCTTATATATCTGTTCTTCTGCCACATTGGCCTTATATGTTTGTTCTTCTGCCACACTGCCTCTAAAAAGTGGCAAATTTTAAATACTTTTATTTTGTCAACCATAAGTTGCAATACAGAGTAAATGTAGGGAATGTATTTTCTTTTCCAGTGGCTTCTGGATAAAAAAAAGATTTTTAATATAAACTGATACAGCATCAACATGAGATCAGATAATGCCCTATTTGTACATATGAACAAGAAGAAAAGTGGGAAGGCAGTGCAGTGGAGATGAATATGAAAAGGTTTCAAATGGACATGAATTATTAATGACATAAGTCTGTGCCTAAACCAGGCTCTAACGGAGTTATTTAGTGGAAAAATAAGAGAATGGGGTTTAGACAACACAATGTGCAGCTTCCTGGTCATCAAAACATAATGTTCTGACACCTTCTGGGGCTCCTTAGGGAGGCTGCTTACTTAGTTTCCTGTTTGGACTCCCTAAAGGATATAAGCAGTAAATGATGAATCATAATGAAGGGATTATCATCCAGACAGTGCTTTCTCTTCCTTTTTGACTCCTTCTGAAACTCAGCAATAATTTTTAGGAGCCACAAAAGTGGGACATCATGCTGCCCATGTGCTTCAATATCTAATTGCACAAGTTTGTGCACAGGATATTTTGATGAAAGGACTTTTGTAATGAATTCAGCCATTAATTTATTTTAAAGGACCTGCCACAGATCACTATTATTTGCTAGAAGTTACATGTTTCATGCAAGAAAGAAACAATGAAGCAAAGATGTGGATCCTGCTCTGTTTGTGACAAACCAATCTTTGGATTAGGTAATCTTAGTCAGACATTTGACATTTTTGTGAGTGTTTTTAAGCTGACAGGATGTCCTCTGGATCTTGGCTAGGAGCTAAACCAGAGTGGAACTTTTTAATGGGGTTTTTGTACATCCAGCCAGTGAACACCAACTGACATGACTCAACTCATCTTTCTAAGATGGTGGAAGACAGTAGATTTCTCTTCCACACCACAAATTTAGGATGAGATCTGCAAGGTGTAAATATAGATACACAGTTGAATTTATATTCTCCAGTGATTTCTCATTACTGAAGGCATTATAACAGGAATATACAGCTAGCTGGTTTAAATTAATTTTATTACCTGTGAAGGGAGAAAGGCAGATTAACCATAGTTCACCATACTGAGGTATGAAAAACAGATAAATGCAAGAATAGTGAGAATTATACCAGATATACCCCATGATGTCTTCTGGAGTAAAACTGTCTCCTCCAAGTAATGACTGCTGCTGACCAGGTCCTTTACTTAGACCATTGCTCCAAACACATGGAAGCTGTTAATGGGGTTTTTGTACATCCGGCCAGTGAAAACCAAATGACATGACTCATCTTACTAAAATTAGAAGCAGCACCCTAGTGAGTAAAGGATGCAGGAGATTTACAGTTTTTCAGAGATGCTGGATAGGCCCATGCAAGGGTGTTTCACAAACCATGTAATTGGAAAAATCTAACATTAACTGCATCATTTTAAATCCCAAGTTGTGCACCAGATAGTCCAGACCTGCAGATCTGCATGACTCAGACATAGGTCACCTCCTGTTAGCTCAGATTTGCTCTGTTTTCCTTTTATTATGTACTGCTTTCTATGTTTAAGTTGTCAATATAGCATAACTTTGCAGCTGTGTTATTAAAATACACAGAGCAAGCCCCTGATATTGCCAATATGAGTTCAATCTCACAAGCAATTAAAACTTTTTATCCTAGTGCTCAGTCTTCATCAAGTTATTCAGTCTAAGGATGAAAGTGTGAACTACTTAATACAGTATAATAATCACAGTTTGGCCAACTACTTGAAATCTTAATTAACGAACATTTTCAGCCTCTAGACTCAAAGGAGGCTTGTGCTGTGTCATCCCCTTTAATTCTCAGTTTCTACATATTTATACTGTGAATTTGAATAAAGGAAGAGTATCATTTCAGCCCTCAAAGTGAGGTTTGTTTTGCATAGAAAACAAGGGATGAGGGGTCCTTACCATGTTCTGAGGTGCCTCCCCGAAGAGGTTGTTAGCATGGCTGAGGCCTGGAGCTGGAGCTAGTTCTGGGGTACTGAGACCTCAGCGCTAGAGGCAAGTTAAGATATGAGTGTCTTCATAAAACCAATGTGAAATGATAATGGGAAGCAGGGGGAAGACAAATATGGTTAGAATGTAGGTTTAAAATAATTTTCAGAAATTGTGGTTGTCCCCAAAAGGGTCAGCCCACATTCCTTAGAGAACTTCAAATGCTTAGGGCTGTAATGTGCTCTCAGTTGCCATGTTACACGAAATAATTTCTGTTTCAACAAAACATTTTTTTTCCTGTGGCTTATGTGGTCTTGTTTCTGTAATGTGATTACCTTATAGAATGATGCATTACAAAAGCTATTTGCAGGAGGAAAAGCATCCCACCCCTTGGGAATAGACAGCACAGAATGATGGTAGTGTCTGAGCCACCTCATGGGGTTACTGTTTCCATTTCCCTTTTCAGTTTGAAGGGACATAAGATCTCTTTATCTCTTGAAACTCAAAATGTTCTGTAAAATCTCCCACTTGTGTTGCTTTTTTGACCTACTTGGTTAACCAAAATTCAGCATCCTGTGGGTTGTCTCTATCTTGAGGAGAGGTTGATGATGGACTCAGATATCTTTGATGCACTTCTTGTTTTGCAAATAAAGTCTTATTTCCTCACCACAGAGTGCTTTATGTAGGAAACTGTTTTTACTCACAGCTCCAAATCCTCTTTATTTGAGTTTTATTTGATAGTTTATGAGATTTATTCTTGAACTATAGATTAATGGTGGATGTGCATTCTTGTTTTAGTTTAATTATATGCTGCATATATGCAAGCATATCATATGCAAGCTTCAGTTTGATGGTTGCTGTGTTTGAACAGTTTGCAGAAAAGCAGAGCTACAAACCTGTCACTACTGGTCATTATTTTGACCCAACTGGCTCACAGAAAATTGTTTCAAAACAGGAAAGCATCTTTTGCAAGGCTATGGAGCGAGACTGCTATACAATGCTGTGTTGTATAATGCTGGAACAACGGGAACAAAAGTACAAGTCATCATCTAGCAGTGTTTTGTTTAGCAAAAATCAGAAAAGTAGAATGTCTGCAGCACTGAAACTGTTGCTGGAGTCACCAGCAATTGGATGCAAATGAAGAAAAGGCAGAATAAACTGTATTGCTTTACCCAGTATGATTTGGCATCCCAAGAGCTATAGATGTTTCCTGCAAGTGACAAAGAGGGGTATCGATTGCAGGAGCTGATGGCTTCAGGTAGCAGTGTTGACCTGACTTACTATTTTCTGTCTTTATAGAGCTGACAGTGACAGGGAAATAGAGAAGGGATACTTGCTGTATCTGTTTGTCTAAGAAAATATGTACAGTGTCCTGAAGATGTAAATTCCTCCTAAGGCTGATGACTGACCTTTCCCCACAGGCATTGTCACTACATTGTTACCTGCAGAGCTTTTGTGATTCCTTCTGGATAGTTTGAGCTCCACTAATTCTATGCCTTGTTGCTTATGTGACAGTTTCTACATAGTGTGTGGCACATAACCATAGAATTGAAAGTCATCATTGTGCTGCAAAGCTCTGCTAAGGGCTCTGCTAAAGCTCTCTGCTCCAACTCTCTCTTCTGATGAAGGACACAGAACTGTGGGACAGCAGAAAGTAGTCTTCCCATATGTGAGTAAAATACAACTTACAAAAAGGGTCAACGTTGAGTTCCAGAATGCTCTTTTCAGTAGGGCTTCCAGGAGGACAGCTGGCAGGGATCAGAGACATTCTGACCTCCAGGACATTCAGGCATGGATTTGGGAGCATGGGGTGTTAACAGAACATGGGATAGTCCTGATGGAACTGGAGTCAGAATGGATGAGAGCTCTTATGGACCCCTTAAGGACCAAACTCTCCTCACCATATGGACTGGGAATGTATTTTTCTGTGTGGTTCATACACTGCAGAACCTGGAGTGTGAAAAAGGATGGAAGAGCTCCAAGGATGATTAATTAGAGTACTTTAAGCACATTCTGTCCAGCAGGAAATATCCAATCTGCATCCTGCACAAGGTCTGGGGAAGAGAGAGACTAAAACCATGAGATTTTAGCAAGAAGAATAGAAAAACATGTTCAAAGGTCATATAAAAGGGCAAAAAAAGCTGAATAGCATTTAAGCAGTTGTTCTTCACCCTTTTCTTCAGTGGGAGCTTCTGTGAGCAAAACCCACATGTACAGGCTCTAGAGAATCAATGGCAAGCCAGAACAGCAAGGGCTTCTTTTTGCTGAATGTTTTCAGAAGGAAAACCATGAATGTTTGGATAAAATCAGAACAGATCAGATAAAGCTCTTAGTGCACTTAAGATAAGAAAGCAGAGAAATTGTATGGAATGTTGCAAAATGAAAATTGAAGTGCCCCATGGAATGCTCTGCTAATTTTCAATGGTGTTTCAACAGAGTTTTGTGAGTTTTTCAGTTCATGTGGATTCACAGAAGATACATGCCTGCAAATCTTGAAGTGACTGCATGCTTTATACTTCCACTCCTTCAGATTACTCTTTGAGATAACTGAGTGTCAGAATGCTGCCTGCTTGTCCATGCTCTCTCCCTCTCTCCCCTGTGTGATCAAAGGGAGTCCAGTCATCACTTTGAGTTATTTTTAACATTTAGCAGAAAAACTCCTAAATAAGTTGAAACATGGTGTCACAGGAAATGGAATAAATGGGTGCTGTGGTTTAACCCCAGTCAGCAACTGAGTGCCAAGCAGCCAATCGCTCGCTCCTCCACTCCGCCCCCAGTGGGATGTGGAGAATCGGAAAAAAGAAAATCTTGTGGTTTGATATAACAACAGTTTAATAATTAAAAAAAAGCTGGTGATGATGAAGATAGCAGTGCTGAAAAGGAGAGATATACTACTACTAGTACTAGTACTACTAATATAATAATACTAATATAAATTTACTACTTTTAATGATGATGATAAAACCAATAGTACTGGAAAGGAGAGAGGAATAGACCCCAACATGCACAAGTGATGGACAATACAATTGTTCATCGCTTGCTGACCAATGTCCAGCCCATTCCTAAGCAGCTGTCAGCCCCTCCAAGCAAATTCCCCCCAGTTTATGTACTGGAAATGATGTTCTGTGGAAGGGAAATCCCTTTGGCCAGTTTGGGGCAGCCATCCTGGCCATGGGCCCCCTCCAGCTTTTGGTGCACCTGCTCTCTGGCAGAGCAGGAGACACTGAAAAGTCCTTGACTGGGGGTAAGCTCAGCAACAACTGAGACATCAGGGACTTACCAATGCTGTTCTCACACTGAATCAAACCACAGCACTCTACCAGCTAGTAAGAAGAAGATTAACTCTATTCCACCCAAAACCAGGGCAATGAAGCAGATATTTTTTTAAAAAGTGCTTAAAATTTAACTAAGGGTTCATGGGTTGAGATAAGGATTGGGAGAGATAACTCATCAAATGCCATCACAGGCAAAATAGGCTCAACTTAGAGATATGAAGTGAATATATTACTAACAAAATCACAGCAGAATAATGAGAAGTGCAATAAGCTCTTAAAAACCCCTTTCCCCTCTGCTCCCTCCTTCCAGCTCTACCTCCTACCCCAGCAGCACAAGGAGACAGGGAATGGGCATTATCATGAGTCATCATCACCCAAGGCTTCTCCTGCTGCTCAGGGAAAGGAGTCATTCTCCTGCTGTACCATGGGGTGCCTTCCACAGGAGACAGTTCTCCATGAACTTCTCAGATGGGGCTCCATCTCACAAGCAACAGTTTTCTGCAAACTGCTGCAATATGAGTGTGTCCCATGGGCAACAGTCCTCCCAAAACTGCTGCAGCATGGTCACTCTTCCATGGGGTGGAACTCCTCCAAGGACAGGCTTCTCCAGCCTGGGAGCAAGGGGCACCTCTCTCCACCAGGACTCCCACAGGATCACAGTCTCCTGCAGGCATCCACCTGCTCCGCATGGGCACCTCCTCCACGGGCTGTGGGTGCATCTCTGCTTCCCCCATGGATCCCCACAGGCTCAGGGACACAGCTCCTTCACCGTGGTCATCACCACAGCCTGCAGAGGAATCAGCTCTGGAGGCACCTGGAGCACCTCTTCCCCCTCCCTGTCCACTGACCTTGGTGTCTGCAGGGATGTTCTCCTCACATGTTCTCACACCACTCTTCTTTAAAGAAGAAACAAACAATGTTTGTTTTGATTTTTTTCTTAAATATGTCATCACAAAGGCATTGCCACCATTTCTAACTGGCCCAGCCTTGGCCAACAGCATGTCCATCTTTGCTAGGGACTGTCTCTGCTGGACATGGTAGAAGCTCCCAGCAGCTTCTCACAGAAGTCACCTCTGTGCACGCCCCCACCCCCAAAACAGGCCATGTAAACCCAGTACATTCCACCCCTAGCCAGTCTAGGAATGGTCAGTTCTGTCAGGATTGGACACAGCAGAGATTTTTGCTCAGCTTTGTAAGGTATATATACATATAACTGCTAGGAGGTGCAAATATTCTCCCTAGTTAGAGGCAGAAATTCTCAGGAAGCCTCTGTTTCCCTCACAGGGCTGAATCAGGTTACAGGGAAGAGTGAGCTGATGCACACTGGGAAGAAGCATCAGCCTGGGAGTGCCACTCACTTGGCAGCTTGGGGGCACCTCCAGGCCCCTGCATTAGGGCAGAGATGCACAGTGTGAGAAGACAAGGGGCTCTTTTCCAATTCTGAAGCTGTAAGAGAACTAAAAAATTACCTGCAAAGGATGTAAATATTGTGAGAATTAGGGAAATGTTTAAGCACACTGGCAATTTTTTTGGCAGCTAGAGAATTGCTCTGAAGTTGAATGCTATTGTTCTAATCTAAAAATATGCAGAACTTGACAACGGAGGAAGATGGTTTGGCAGCATCTTCTCTTCCCAGCCACACACAGAAGAAGATAAAACAGGAATCTTCAGCACATCCCTTCATTGTTATATATTTTTCCAATTGCCTGGAAATGAGGGAGAGAAATGTGAAGAGGTAAAGCCAACACTATCTCCACAAATGTCATAACAACTTTAACTGCTAATAATTTGATACACTCATACAGTGAAAATGACAGTTTCCAACTTCTAATGGATTTATAAGTATTTCTAAGTTATGCATAGGTTTATAACATGTAAGGCATGAAAGAGAGAGGAAAAGGATAAAGTGGGGAAGGAAAAGGTTATATAAGGGTCGGGATGATGGCAATCATTTCAGGCACAGGTTTCAAGGTTTAGCCAAAACTAGTTGAATACTGGCAACGTCACAGCATGATTTAAGTAGTGCCTATTATGACCTGGACAAAATCCCTCCCTGTTGAACAGCTGCATTTTATATTATACAAAAATGATATAATTTCTTTGCCAAAAAATATTGTCTAATGTGATTTTATGTAATTCTGGAAAGAAATTCTAGATTAAAATGACTGCCTAGTTTATGTTTTAATTATGGAACTTTGACCTTATGCTCCCTGGTAGACAAAGGAAGAACTTTTGAATCCTTTTGAGCAGACTTTTGCTGTCCTCCTGAGTTCAGACTAAATGATGCCATTCTTCATCGCATTTTGTTGTAAAATTAAGGTAAGAACCCAGTTTCATTTGAAGATGGCTCAGCTGTTTATTCAGTACTGACCTGCTCAAAATGAACAATGAATCTGATCTGTAAGACTTCACAAAGCATTTTGCCTAGTGAAAACAGTAAATTATTTTTAGTAAAGATATTGTGAAGTGAGCACTTACACAAAAATACTAGCTTGCTTTGCACTGTGTATGAGAAAGATGCCCCAACAAGCTGTCTTCAACAGAAAGTACAACCAAGCATCAAAGAATCACAGCTCTGTTGTTAAATTGGGTAAACTGCTGCTTATATTTAAGACAGTGATTTATAAAGGCATCTATCCTTCTTACTAAATCAGGAAAATTTCCATCACTAATTGGGTCAGCTAACCACAAAGGCACATGCCTCGCTTCCTCTTCAAGCATGTCCTTTGGTGGCTTCTCAGAAAGTTGCAGCTTTAAGGCAATACTTTGAAACACTTCAGAAACATCATCAATGTTCCTTTTGCAGTCATCACTTTCCCTCTTTTCCGTTGTTTTCTACTTTACCCCCTTTTATTTTTTTAATTGTAAAGTGAAATTCCACTTTTTCATCTTTAATATGTTCAGCTATTTTTAATGAAATTTTGAATATTTTGGGGGTTTTTTTTCTTGTAATGATACCTTTTTCTGTAACTTCTTTAAACATCATCTTTAATATGTTCAGCTATTTTTAATGAAATTTTGAATATTTTGGGGGGTTTTTTCTTGTAATTATACCTTTTTCTGTAACTTCTTTAAACTTTTTTTTTTTGTTTTATCCATTCTTATTCCTCTGTGTTTATATTGTTTCTCTGATAAAACTAGGCACACATGGCAATTTCTACACTTATAACCTCAATTATTTACAAGTTCAAAATACTTATTTTCTCCTCTTCTTTTCTACCTCAGGTTTGTCTTCCCCTTCTTCTCTGACTTGTTTAATCTTGATTTCATCCATACAAGAAATGAGGAACTTTGAACCTAATAAACCACAAAATATCAGTGTTGTTAGCTCAGGTATGAAATGTATTTGAGAAATAGGGTGAGATGATGTCAGATGTTAAATGTCAAATTACTGCTTTTATACAAAATGAGAAATTTCCCAATATGGTTTTCAAGAGAGTTTTGAGGTTTAGCAACCTACAGTTCTGAAGATTTCAACCTTAATGAACATGCTCCATTGCTTTATGACTCTTAGTGCTGAGAGACAGAAAAAGTCTGCAGAGCAACAGGACTTTCCAGTCTAAGAAGAAAAGTGGACATCTCCTTGTATTTACTACATGATAATCAAGCTGAAAACTACTACTAAAACAAGTAAACATGGTCTCTCCTCAGATGTTGGTGCTAATCCCACAGCTGGAAAGTGGGCAGCAGGAATTAATCTCCCTGAGTGCACAGGGGCCTACACCTGGGCTAGAGGGAAACGAGTGAAAGAAGTACATGATGAATCTCAAAGAAGAGGTTGAAGGGTGTGCCTGCACAGTAGGAGATCTGGGGCAGACTGAATATGGAGCCTAAGACTGAGGAGAGAACTAACTCCCATAAAAGCTGGGTTAGGACCAAGCGGTTCATATTCTGGTGAGCAGTTTGAAGGAACAGAAAAAAAAAAAAAGGTGGTTAGGAAAGAGAACCTGGTAAAGAGAATGAATTTTTGAAACAGGTGAAGATTGTCTAGCCAGGGAGACTGGTATTAGCCACTTTTGTAAGTAGACAGAAACAACATGGGGAGAATTTGACAGGAGACAGGTATACAGGGATTGGGAGACAAATAAATGTGTGTAGGAACTAGAGAAGAGGAAACTGTGAACTGGTGAGAATACAGGGAGGGTGTGGTGAAGGTATTGTTTGAAGGAGGAGGTGATTGGATATATTTGGAATGATAGTCACCGGGGAGGAAGGAGCTCATGGACAGCTGTACTGTGGGAGAATCCAGAAACAGGGAGACTGGAGACACCTGCTTTGGAGTAGGAGAGAATGAGACTGCACATGAAAGAAGACTATGACTGGGATTAGAAATCAAAGAAAACAGAGACTATGATAATAATCTCCATCTCCCAAGACTGAGAAAGTAGGCAAAAAAAGGTCAGATAAATGTAATGTAGATAGATGTAACATAATGCATACAGATAAAAATAATCTAGCCTATATCTACACAATTTTGAATGTAGAACTGGCACTTACAATTCAATAAAGAAATTGTGGTCTACTGTGCTGGATACATCTTTATAGCTACTGACAACACTGACAAAAAAAAAGGAAGGGCACACCATAAACCTGCCAGTAAAACTTACCTATCTCGTATGCCTTGACATCAAGAAACCTAATATCAACTAAACGCTAAAAATTATGAAAGGCCAAGCAAAGATGAGATACATGAAATTCACAGAGTACAAGTGGCTCCCATCTCTTCAGAATGGGGGATGCTCAAGAAATATGACTTTAGGAATGAAAAGCAGTATCTGCCCAAGGGCCCCAGCTGCTAGTCTGCACATGGGTCACATTCATATTGCATATGTGGGCCCAGAGTTGAGCATAGCTGTGAACAACTTGTATCTATTGTAGACAACCAGGAAATTAGCAACCTGTTTGACTCAGATTGACAAATACTATAAAATATCTGAAAATGTTGAACTGAAAAAAAATGGATAATGTTAAAGCACTCCTTTAACAAAAACATGTGCAAGTGTTGATGATCCTTTTACTGTTTATGACCATGACAGTTCTTCCTTTACTGAGTGTTACAGGGAGAGGACAGGAAGCCTGGCAAACGACAGAGGACCAAGCACAGTGTGCTGGCACCTTTTGAGAAACATTGCAGTTGCAGTCTAATCCGCCTTAGTGCTGCACTGATTGCTACTGTGTCCTATATTTGATGTGACAGACATGACTGCTTTTGTGTAACCCTCTGAAAGTTTCCTTTAACAGTAGCACCTTCACAGCACTCTATCAATGCCACCATACAACTCTGCTTACAGTGTTTCTTTTCCCTTCTCTGCTGTGGCTTTCCTAATTATTAGATCTCTGAGGTTAACAGCTGGGACGGACAGCAGTGGTCATGGGGAGGTCCAGGGAGGAACATACCACGCACAGAACCTTCTGGAAGGCCAGGAGACCTCCTCTGACTGGAACACAGCCTGCTAATCGCACTCCTTCCCTTCCCCACCGGATGCATTTGAATGTCGGATACACAACTTCATCTGGTCGGCACAAAAGTATGTCAGATTTATAATGTTTTCAGCAAACTGAAAAATGCCTTTGAGAAGCTGTTCTAAACAGAGCAAAAAAAGCTTTGAGAAGCTGCTGCTAAGTAAAAGAACAATGGAAAACACAAATTGTGTAACTTGTTGAATCTGTGCACTTAACTTTCTGAAAATTGAGATAAAGTCTGTTCTACAATAAGAGCTATGTTGGAGACAGCTTCTCTAAAGTACAGATTTGGCTTCTTTCCTTTAGCTCTGTGTAGCCATGATATTTTATGAAAAATCCTTTGCTAGGATTTTCTCCTGAGGAGCTGAGGAGCCTCAGGAAAGAAAAGTAAACAATAACTGTCTGCTGCTGTGGAATGCAACAGGTGCATCTGTGATTGGTGTATGTTGGTTGTTTCTAATTAGTGGCCAATCACAGTCAGCTGGCTTGGACTCTGAGAGTCACAAGCCTTTGTTATTGCATTCCATTCTTGTTCTTTCTAGCCTTCTGATGAATCCTTTTCTCCCTATTCTTTTTGTATAGTTTTAATATATCATTTTAATATAATATATATCATAATATAATAAACCAGCCTTTTGAAACATGGAGTCAAGATTCAGAGCTCTTCACTTGTCCCAGGGGCCCCCCACAAAGCATCAACCACAGCTCTGTTCTCTTCCTTGCAGCCCTTTTTATCCTTGCCTTGTTTGCTCCTCCATCCATGTATACCATCATCCTACAACTGTTCCCTGCAATGCTTCTGAGCAACACAGCAACAACACACAGACAAAGGCTGGGGAAATAAAGACAGCGCTTACAGTTGAATCATGTGAACAAAAATGACTGTTTCCAGTTTGCCTGCATGTAATGTGAAATTCCACCCTTGGTGTATACTTGTTTAAGAAAAAAACCCAGCAATGTGCTGTGGTCTGACTCTTCTTCCCCCACTTCAGGCTGAAACTCAGAAAACTGAAATCAGGAGGATGTGAAGTTCAATCACCTGCTGGCATAAGGGAGGCCATAAGGAGGGAGCATTCAGAGCTCAGAACTGCTGCTCCTGTTTGCTCCAAGGATGGAAGAGATGCTTCCTTGCACGGTATCACCTTCCCAGTTCTTCAAAGCGTGGCCACTCTTTTACCTGGAGAGGCCATTCTGGATGTGTGGATGGAACTGGTCACTACAGTAAGTCAAACTTTTTAATACATTTTAAAAAAGCCTTGAAAAAAAACACAGCTGCTTTGTCCACTTGAATTCACTTTCAAACTCCATGCTTAGTACTCATGAGAGGCTTATATTACCAATTTAATAGCTTACACTACCATCAGGTCAAACTACAAGTGTGACTCCAGTTAAATGCTAGACCCTGATCCAGGTTTTTGTCTCCTCTTGCATCATACTCTGGTCAAGCTAACAGCCTCTCAGACAGTTTAATACCAGTTTCAGGGAATGCCCCAAAGGAGGAATCTTTGATGTGACCAGCATGTTCTCTTAAACTGATTATATTGCTCAATCTCACAGGCATCGACCTTCACATTTCAGTGTGCTTACTTTGAGCAGGACAAACATCAAGGCTGCTGTGAGCAGTGGTGAATGAGGTGGGTCTGAATTCATTACATTGAATTCATTCAAGTCAGTATTGCAAAAAGCAAAATCAGCAAAAGTTGATTTAATAAAATCAGCAAAAGTGGACTTCATAAAAACAGTAAAAGAAAGCAATTATATGGCATGAAAGAAAGCAGCTAGTTGACTGGAGGTTATGAGGTTACTGTCACAATATTTCTTTGCGAAAGCATAGACAAGAAGCCCCCCAAAAATCCACATCAATGATGATCTCTTTTTGATTGATTTGAATGCTATAAATAAGGTCAAGACTCCTCAAACAATATTTGCTCCCATTTGGTCCTCCTGGTTATTTAACAACTTTTTGATACCTCATGTAGACAAATAATAACACCCTGGCCCCCAAATCCAGAGAGTACAGTTGAAATGAACAAAAATGGAAAGCGTGACACATTTCTCTCTCTCCAGCTACATTGGTAAAACAGTGGTTAACTTCTGAGTCAAAGCTGTGGCTGCTGTTCATGCTGCTCCACCCCTTGCCACAGCAGCATGCTGAACACTGAATGATGGATTTGAATAAGGATTCCAGTTCAAATATTTGTCACAAATATGTTCTCTAAGCTCTTGACTGCTCTTTTGCAGGAAATAATGAAGAAACCTTTCTCTACTTGCAAGCAAGCCTTACCATACTTTGTAATAATATTTCACTTCACTTTTTTTAATCTTGCTTTTAGATGTGGTGTCAGAAATCTGACTCACCCTCCTTTCTTCCTACTAATGCAAACTCTCTTCTTGCCATTCACTCAGCATGATAACACCAAAATTTTGACGAGGCTGTCTCTGATAGTCTGTGTAGGTCCTGCTCAACTTTTTTTCTTCTTTATATAAGTCTGGCTGGTCTGATAAGCTTTGGAGGTCTAAGACAAAGGTTGAGACAGTAATACTTCCTATAAAATTAAAATTATCAAAATATAAGGAGGTTTATTTCAGAATAGGAGATTTGGAACACACTGCATTGTCTCCCTTGGGAGACTATGGTAAGAGTCCTCATTTATTGTTATTACCAAGGCTGTCCTCCCATATAAATCTCTTGGTAATATAATTTAATTTTACATGTATTCCATGCCCTTTAGGGCAAAAGTGTACATCACAGATGTTTGTGCCTTGCTTTGCATAATGGGACAAGACATGACTGGGATACAATATTATAAAAAGCATGATTATAAATAATATATATAATGGTAAAGCTCAATTAAAAAGGCAAGAGACACTAGAATCAGAAAGATGTGTAATTAAGGGACTCCAGCACCTGAATTTTTGTTGCATTCTACAGTATTAATTAAGCTCTACACTTTGCAGCTCCAAGACATCCCTGATAAACTCAGACCCTGACAAACTCAGTCCAAACTTCCTTGATGGGGAGCAGTCAGCAGAACAAATAATCCCTGATGGGTGCAGGACAAAAACTGACCTTCCATGAAAACAGGAGTCAGTAACAGCTGTTGTAGGAACTGATGTGCTACACACAGATACTTATGCCATAAAGGTATAAAAAGTAACTTGCTGCCTACCCAAAATTAACTCTGCAATACTTATTTCTGCATGTGATTTCCTAGACTGGGGATGCACATGGATGATCTTTGAAATAAAACTTCTTCTCTAGTGTCAATTAGACCCACTCTTCAGAGTGGCTTGGTGACTGTCATACTGGTAGCATCCTGTATAATATATTTACAGGCATGCACACAGGTAAAATTTTGTGAGTATGTACTTGTTTCACTCTTTGGAGTTCTGCAATAGCTTCTAATATAACTATATTTGCTTTACTCTTGTAATATATATACTTGTTTTCATAGTAATTTTGTAGTGACTTCTAGCATATATTTATATTTGTTTTTACTACTATTAGTAAAAGTTTTGTTATAATTTGTAAAAAAGAAATGCACAGAACTCCTGAATTCTGTGTCCTTGTTTACTGCCAAATCCTGAGAATGCCACAGTCACCATCTTTACACACCCATGAGTCAGGTAACCCCCTGACAGGCAGGAATTGCTGCAATGCCCATCTCTGTAGGTACTCACACCAAATCTAGAGAAAAGATAGAGGACAAAAAGAGTACATGGAAATCTAGAGAAGAAAAACATTCAAATTCAAAGAATTAAAAAATTAACTTCATTTATTTTGGAATGTAGCAGCTTAGTGTGCCATCTGCAGCTGTATTTCCTATTAGTGGAGACCTAACTTTGATTACCAAAATCCAGGCAAATATTATCCATGCCAAATAGCTCCATAAACAGAGCACCAGTATTTTACTGTAACTTTCATATCACAAGTCACTTGCTAACACAATTAATCAAGGATCACAGGAAAAAACGTGACTAGCTGGACAAAAGCATACACAGAAGGTTCTTTACTCCCATAGCAAGACAGTCCCTGCATGCATGCCAAGAGGAAAAATGAAGACATTTTAATGAAAATGAGCAGAAAAGCTCCCGAGGCTCTTGAAAATAGCAGTATTGGAATTTGTTTGACTGTTCTTTAATTTTTTTCTTTTTCTTGTCCCCCCTTATTTTCAAAAGCCAGTTTATAGCTGGGGTCCAGTTGTGTTTTATAGCAATGAAAACACACATAGTGAACAGCTCTAAGGAGAAAACATAATACTAGTGAGAGCTGGGATTGCTTAACATCACTGCCAGCATTTGCTAACTCATTTTTAAAGGTTGCACTCACAGAAAACCAGCTCGTTAATTGCTCCTGTAGTCCACATTACTGTTTGCTTTCCTTTGGCTGAGCAGAATTGCCAGGTCTTCAGGCAATGGAAAGTTTCCTAGGAGAACAAAAAATGCTCTCACAAATTCTGGAAGCAACAAGAAATTACTATCTCAAAACATAATGCAACACACAAGGGAAATTGTTTTCCTTCTCTTCTGTAACATGACCCAATAAAAGGAATTATCATAAAACAAATAATTAAAATAAATCCATAGAAATTATTAGAGATCCTACAGACTGCTCAGGAATGTCTGAGGACTGGGTTCATCTTCCCCAGCATACAGATTCAAGATTCTGAGTACAGATACATTTCTATGGCTGAGATAATTTTGAAGCAGACAGAGAGGAGCAGTGCAGAGAACTACTCCTCACAATTCTTGTGGGCCACAGATCGTTCGTCTGATGAGATGAACTCTAAGTGCTTAAGTCAGGCTTTGTGGAAGTCTGAGAGACCTGGGAGCTGAGAGGTCTGAAGAGCTTGCCCTGAAAGGAAGGTTATAAGGACGAATTGACATGTGCAGCTGGGGAATTGGAAGAAGGAAGATCTTAGGATAAGAGTGTGGCAGAGGGCACTCTTGACAAAAGGAAAGCTGGAGACTGTTTTATTTCCTGCTGAGGGCTGTAGGACAAGAATAGGATGCAGGAGAAGCTGTTGTGCTGAAAGGAATTGGTCTCCTTTGGGTAAGATGAGGGAATTCCAAATGACTCTTATGAAATTTGAGCTAATGTTAGTGTTTGAAGGACATGTAAGGAAAAGGGAAGAAGCAAAACCATCTGGTAGTGTTATGTGTTGAGAGTGCTGCTGGTCACTAAAAGCCTACTGAGAAACCTGTTTTTTCTGATCAGTGTCTTACAATGAATTACAGGGATGCCACAGGTAAGGTTTTTTGGTTTAAATACAGGGATGGAAATGAAAATCTGTCTCATAGGCTTTAAATATTTCCATTTTAAAGGCTGATCAATCTTAATTAGGCCTAATATTCTGGCACTGAGAAAAAGCTATGTCATGACACAGCCACAGCAGTTTTCTGTTTAAAGTGATTTGATTTTGCTCATCTTCTTCCACATGTACTGCTAATTAGATAACTGCAAACCAATTTCTACTTCTTATTTCTGATCAGACTCTTTCTATTGTCTGTCGAGTTTGTCCATGGCTCCTAATTTTGCATCCTAGGTTTGTGGTAGTTTTGGTACAGAGTGGTTGCAAAAACAAATTGCTGTGCTAAGAAATGTATTTTAGACTTTACAACATATAGTCAAAGAATCATGGAACGGAGTTGGAAAGGACCTTAAAGATCATGTACTAAAGAATAGTGGATAGGTGTTATTAATAGAGAAATAAAAAACTAGAAAGGATAACTTACTATTGAGTGAATGAGCATGTTGTAGTTCCAGCTGTGCTCAGCACTCCAAAGTACTTAGGCTTTTCCTAAGACTTCCTTGCAATTAGTTTAGCATCAGAGCCCTATTTACCTTGTGCACAAAGCTTCTGATGACTAATCAATTAAAAATGACTAACAATGGCCATGCTATTTATTTGTTACAACAGTTTAGCAAAAACAAGGCATCTGCAAGAGCACAGTGGCAATGCCAGCACAAGACCATGAAATATGTATCCAGTAGACAAAAAAATTTACTTCCCAAAAAACATTAATCGAACTATTATGCCCAGGCTCTGGAAACATTTGAGGCAGCACTTAGCATAGTGATTCATGCTCAGCCTTAGAAAGACAGCAGAATACTCTCCAGAGACAAAGGGTTTATGCTCCAGTCATGGAAAATCAATGTCTACAGATAATGAGTTAGTTTATCACAAGCGTTATATTCCAAACAGCTGCTACTTTGATTTTCTTGCCTTTCAGCTGAAAGGAATGTGAAAGCTCAGGCAAAAGTAGCTCTGAATTTGATTTCCTTTGTTTCACACAGTTCTGAGGTTTTACAGTGGAAGAAAAAAGCAGCGGTACAGTAATTTCTACATGCTTCTAAGGCAACTAACCCTTCCTAGAGTGAAATCACCAACACACCCTAGCGTCTGCTAAGATAAGTTTTATTTTTCAAAGCTCTATCCACTGCAAGTTCCTGCTTTTAACGATTCTTTCTGTTTCAGCTACCATATTTCAGGGTCTGCTCTAATTGTGGATGTCCCTTTTGTGCTCTTCTAACAATTTAAAGATGAACAGTCTTGTATGGCTTTCCTTGGGCCATTTTGTTACTCCAGTTTACTTGTTTCTTTTGTTCATGTAATGACAGGACAAGGGGGAATGGATTCAAACTGAAAGAAAGTAGGTTTAGATTACATATTAGGAAAAAATCTTTATTGTTGCCCAGAGAAGCTGAGGATGTCCCATCCCTTGAAGTGTTCAAGGCCAGGCTGGATGGAGTTATGGGGAACCTGGTCCAGTGGAAAGTGTCCCTACCCATGGTATTGATGTTGGAACTACAAAACCAAACCATTCTATGATTCTGTGAATTTTAGTGGTACTCTAGCAAGATGCTGGGTAATCTGATGAGAGACATGCAGCCATTGTAGTTTGTCCAGAGTTTATTGTGTGCTGTATATTTCTGGCTGGGTGAGAAGGCTAAATCTTGAAACCCTTTGCCCACAGTTCTAGGTTTCTTTTCTGCATGTTGGCCTTACTGTACAATATTTAAGAGTAATTTCTGAGCACACATTGTACAAACTAAGGAGCAAATTGTGAAAGCAGAAGTGAGAGAGCTGCTCCATGATAACAGCAGACAGACTTAGACAGACTTGGTTATTAACAGATGGGAACATTCTAAACTCACTGTGTGTATATATATATATACACTTATACATGAGGGATAAACCCCAGCATTTGTCTTACACACCTCACTGCAAATTAATTACGGCCTTTTAGTTGCACTTCTGCTGACTCCAAGAGCTCTAACCCACAAAGCAGGATAAGATCTTGAGGTGGATGTGTAAGTTGTGAAACTTGATTTTCATTTCAATGACTCAACTACTGGCTACTGAAGGCATTACTTTCTTTGGCTCTGATGAGTTTTGTAAGTGCCAAAAAACTGTCTCCACCTCAAGGAAATTTTAAGGAGAATCTTGAAGCCATTCCAGGATCTGCCTTGAGAACAGCTTTGGTTCAAACCAGAACTAATCAGGTAATGTCAGTAATACAAGGATGGCTGATTTACTGAAGCAGTAATGTGGTAAAACTTTGGGCCTGTTTAGTCACAATGGGAATGAACAAAGCTATAGAGCTTCTGTGTGTTGAAGGCAAAACCAAAAACTTCCCCACAATTTTCTCAGAACTCATGGAAAAGAGTCACAGAATGGATAGAAGAGAAGCATTCTGCAAAGAAATCCAAAGTGAGCTGGGGTGGCGCAGGAGGACAAAGGAGCTCCTGGCATACATTCCTGCTTAGGTGTGGCAGTGACAGTCACATAACTGCCAAGATCTCCTCTGCAACTGCTTAAGCAGCAGTTGCACTTGCAAAGATGTGAAGAAGTGATTATGATGTGCAACTGGTGGAAGATTTTCTGGCTTTTTTAAAAAAGGAAAATTAATCCTTGATTATTTTTTTATTTTTAACCAGATTCTAATTGCAAAAGCTGTCTCTTGAGAGAACTGGTATGTTCATGCTTTTCACTTAAAATGTCAATTTGAGATCTATTGCTCAGTAGGAATATGCTGTAAGTGCAGACGGATGCACCTGATCAAATATGAACTCTTTCCTTCTTTCATGTGGAAATGCTACACAAACAAATCTCAATATACGATAATCTGTTTTAGGTTACTGCCATGTGTCCAAAAATAGGTCTGATGTGCCTTTGCAGGAGTAATGCTAAAAGCACTGTTATGACCATCTCTTCTTATGCTTCTGTTGCTACCTTGTCCTCTCTAAGAAGAGAGAGCTTTGTACAAGAGGGCATTAATGGATGGGATTTACTGGGATATGTAGCCAATTTTGATTTGACTTTAAACTTGGATAATAAGCAAATCAACCACTACCAGATTTAAGATTTTCCAGAATGAGTATCTTGGTGGCCACGACTTCTGTTGTTGTGGTAAAGTACGTGTGTTCAGACTGCAGGAGGCATAGAACTGGTTTGTGTTTCCAATGATTTGTAGCTCTTGGTGATGCAGCAAGTTGTAGCAAGATTTAACAAATTATAAACAGTCCTTCTGACATAAATTTGTGTTTCTGGCTTGCTTTCCACAATAACCTATATTAAACTAGAAGTCAAAAGAGCCCCATGGAGAACTTTGGTGGAATTACCAAGCAGTCCTTGAATTAACTCCTGTGACACAGTCACTGCTTACAACATCAGCGATTGATGCGTTGGGAGAGGAGCTGCACCTTTCAGGGCCAACTGGAACGTCTTACTGTGTTGTTCTGGAGTTCACCCTGGACAGTTTCTCCTGAATATTGAATGACACAAACCTCTGTCTGGTCTCTTGGTGCTGACTGATTTCTCAGCAATGAAGTCTTGATAGAAGCACAGGCATTGGTCCAGAGGTCTGAGACCTCAGACGCCTGCAGCTGGATGCAATGACACATTTTTTTCTCAATTATATGTGAACACGTACACATGTTCAGTACACAGTACACTCAGACAACTGATGGAGCAATTGAGGTAACAGGTTGGGTTGTAAAACTACTGAGGAAAACAGCTCTACAGTGGAAGAAGAGCAGAAATTTGCAAAATTACTGATTTCTGACTGGAATCGTATTAATGTTTCACGATTGATTCATTCACATAATTCTTAAAAAAGTCTAGGAAAGATCCTTTGCTCTGTGAAAAATGCATACTTTGTTCCTGAATCACAGTTTGGCAGTACTGCTTGTTACGTTCTTTCAGAAGTGTACTTTCAGTTCACAGTGATTAGTTTCTCTAAAATGAGTGCCAGACAGTACTTTAGGGAGTTACTTTAAAAGTGTGGTCATGACACTTATCAGAATATGGACATAGTGATGTGTGGCACTTCAACAAATAACCATTTTATCTAGTATTTACCAAATATTCCAGACACCCACTATATAAGTTGTTACACTTTGAGACTGATGGCATTTTCCCTATTCTCTTGCTACATGGTGGAGAGCTTTCCTGATCATTGCTGGCTACTGGGAGACTCTTCTTTTTCTGACTCCCCCCACTCACCAACTTTCAAACTTTGTGCAGCTTAATTTGAACATTGCTGTTATCCTCTAGTTAGATATTGTGAAGAAACATATTGGGCAGATAAACACTTAGAAAAATCTTTGTTTTTAAATTTCTATATCCTGTGAAGTTTCCCCAATAGAGCCAGTCACCTTAACATCAGACTTGACTCAAAACCAGTGAAGGCAAAAGCAGATGAAAAAATATTTTGTGCAGCTAAAATAGAGTTTGCAAAGGCTTACAAACACGCACTAACAGGAATAGAAGTTTACTCCTTTAGTTCATAAAGGGTTTTCTCCCCATTTATATTATCAGATAAGCTGGTAAACATTTCACAGCTTTCCTCCCTGAGAGCTTCATTGCTCAAGCCAGCCCTTCATCCTGATACTGAAAACATGGAAGAAGCAGTATGAGAATCCTTTCTTTCCTCGAATTAGTGTTGAAACCAAGAGGGAAGAAAACCCTTCTACTACAAAAAGTCCAAGCTTCCCACTTGGAAAAGAGTAATGTTTCTGTGAGTCTGGATCACAGTTCTTATCTACCATTTAAGAAGTAAAAGCATGCCTTCCCACATTTTTTCAAACTCATAATCAGCTTGACAGTCCTTTCAAACTCATTGGGAAATTGTTCAAACCTAGAGTTGAAGCTTCTTGTTACACAATATTTTTATTATTCCTATTAAATTGTATGTTTACTTCAACTAGAATGCAAATAAAGTTAATGAATGTAGATCTTGAACAAAAGCAGATAGGGGGATACGCAAAAACTGAATACCCTACAGTCATGTCTTTGAGGAGTGAATAAAAGTAAGCTTGTGGGAACCAAAATGAAGGAGATGAAGGCAAGCACAGGGGAAAAGCGTTCTGAAAACTTTGGACAAGGAAACAATTCCAGGGAAACTTCACCCTGGAAAATTCAGTTTCTGTTTGAATAAGTTTAGCTTTACCACCAGATTAAACAGTGAGAACTGTATAGAGTTTCTACACAAACCTGGAGGAAGAAACTATTGTTTGAACCAAAAAAAGTGATATCCTGGCACAGTGGAAGGGATAGTTGACCAAACCAGAAAAAAGGTAAACACTTAGAATCATAGAATCAAAGAATCATTTGACTTGGAAGGAATCTTAAAGATCATCTGTTTCCAAGTTCAGGTTACATGATGAAAAGCAAATAGAGCTCTGCTCTAAAAAGAGAGGGTGAGCAACCTCAGGTGGCAGCAGACACTCACATTGCCTGTTCTGGTGGATACCAGACAGAGGCGACAGTGCCTGGACTCACTTCATGAGTGGGGTGATGGATTGCCAGGGACTGGTTTCTCTTGTGTGACGGTTTCCCAGAGCAGGCATGATTAAGCCTGGCATGCCCTGGGATCACAGCCTGAAGGGGAGGTAAACCCAGGAGCGACGGCCAAAGGGAGCGGGCTGATGCCCGAGAAAACGGGCTTAGCCAAGCTGCGGGGAGATGCCTCGCAGGAGGTCATACAGGAGGCCACCGTGACGATCAGCTCGCCCCGTGCCAGGTCCTGCACGCCCTCGGGGCTCGGCGGGACTGCCGGCTCCCAGCTCCCGTTCACCGCCCCGACCCTTTCCGCCGGGCCGATCCGGGGGCGGACCCGGGCCTGTCCGGGGGCGGTCCGGGGCGGTCCAGGGGCGGTCCGGGGCTGGTCTGGGGGCGGTGGCTGTGGCTCCCGGGCGAAGTGGGGAGCGCTGCCCGCCCGCCCCGCTAGTGGAGCGGGCAGGGGCAGCCGGCGGCGGGCCTGTCCGGGGGCGGTCCGGGGCGGTCCAGGGGCGGTCCGGGGCTGGTCTGGGGGCGGTGGCTGTGGCTCCGGGGCGAAGTGGGGAGCGCTGCCTGCCCGCCCTGTTAGTGTGAGCGGGCAGGGGCAGCCGGCGGAGAGAGGGGGGAGGTGAGGAAGGGCGGTGGGTGTTGTGGGGACCGTGCTTCGCTCAGTCCCTGGGCTGGGCTCCGCTCCGCTCGACTTCTAGTACCGCCTGCGCGGCGGGGAGGGAGGCTGGGTGGGCTGAGGGGTGCAGGCTGGGCCCGGCTGGGCTTTTCCTTCCCTCGTGTCTCCTGCCGCGCCGGGGCCCGTTTGCCTTCCTTGGCTGTGGGAGCGGGGCTGGGGGGAGCCCGGGCCGGCGCCCCCGGGCGATCGGGGTGCCTTGGCCAGGTGAGGGGCAGTGCTGACGGCTTCCAGAAAACCAACACCGACCCATGGGTTTGTTGCTTTCAGCTGTTTTGAGACCGCGTATGTTTCTGCGGGCAGTCTCCCAGTCTTTGTGACTGCTGGTTTCTCTGCTTTTCTGGCCCCAAATAGCTTCCGTGGAAGTAATTTTTTATTTGTTTTTGTGTCTGCTTCCTCGTTGTGTGTCACATTGTACAAGCTCAGGTACAAATGAAGGCTGTAGGAGAGCTAACGCTGCCACATTTTTTGAAGTACTTGTAACAGGAAGCGGGATAATGCTTGCCGTAAATCTTCTTGACCTGGTAAAGTTTTTGTAGTCAAAAACTATTTCTGTATTTATTGCATAACGATGATCAGACGGGCTCTTTATTAACTGCTTGTGTGACAAGAGCAAGATTTTGGGTGAAAGAGATGCCTGTGTCCAACCCAGGACTGAGCTGCTCCCAGACCTGTGCTGGTCTCAGCCTTGATGGTGCTTGGCAGCAGCCTGGGGAGCCACAGCTTGGTAGGAGAGATCCATTAAAAGTTACTGGATCAAGGCTCTGGTGTGCTTCCAGCAGCAGCTCTTAGGTTTTTGGTGTTTTCTTTAGGGACTTGAGCAAGTTGCTGGATGTGTTTTGTTTTTCTAACTGCACTGTGCAGTTAATTGACATTTGTATGTGTTTAGATCCTTAAAAAACAGGCTAAAAGGTCTTGCACAAAAGTATTTTAGAATGCAGAATCCTTAATTCAGATATTTTAATTCACATTTTTGTGAGAAATGAAACACCTGTTACTTTTTTTTTTTTTTGGTATTACTGGTTTCCTCTCTCCTCCTGAGATTAAGACATTATTTTTTTTAATACTTTACATCACTGTTTTTGATAAATATAATTTTGTCTGTATGAGCTATTCAGGTTCTTTTAAATGCCTCCTAACAGTACATTGAGAATGATACTGGAAACTTAATAACTTAATTTGGAGTTAAATAAAAAATGTGTCACATTAAAATTCTTATTACGTCATATTGACAGGTTTCAGGAGTTAAAATGACATAGAAAAGTATTCAAAGTATGGACTGTGAAATTAACTCCTTCATACTGAAAGAAGGTACTGTTTTCAATTTATTTGAATATTGATGAGGCTGCCCTTTTCTCTGGGGTTTGGATAAACTCATTGTCTCCAGTTTGATGTGGAATAGAATGAATAGGTAGCACTTCAGTGTTGTAGAGTCAACCAGTGATGGCCAGTTATGTACAGCTGCAGATACTGTTTTTGTTTCCTTCCTGCTTTTCTTTGGTAAAAGTTGGGGCAGTTACCTGAACTTGAAGTACACTTTCTTCAAGTTCAGATTTAGAACAGTTAATACTGTCTCAAAGTTGAACTGGAATTTAGCTTGCAAAGACATAACTATTGCAGGCTTTGTTAATACTCTTTGATGGCATTTTGATGTAGCTTCACCAGAATGCCCTGGTTAATGGGTTTGTCTTAAAGATACAACTTTTCTGTAGTTTTGTGGTATGCAGGATTGTGTGGAAAGGAGACACAAGGACTAAAGTTTGTGGTCATTGTGTCAAAATCAGAATACCCTTATTATAATGCTAATTATTGTCTTGCCCTAAATTTAAGTATTTGTTTCCTTTTAGTCGTTGAACCTGTCTTACAAAGTTGCTTGACAGATGTGTAACATGGTGTTGTTTCTGAGAGAAACTTCTTTTCCAGAAGATATTTGCTAGAATTCTTGGTCAGTCCCTACTTCAAGTTTTGTTGCTCTTTCAAGTCATTACTCTAATGTACAGGGGCATGCTCTTGCTTTTACATTTAGGATGTCTGTAGAAAATTTAGTTTTGTATGTGTATGCTGTCCAAATGATATGTTTTGTAAAATGTTTTTTCCCTTTCTCTGCTTTTTACAGGTAAACTGAAACTCCAAAAATGATGACCTGTTCGTTGGCAAGTCACAGGAAAAGCACATACAAGGCAACTAAATAAGGACTGTGGTATGAGGGTTTTGCCAGATGAACTGTCCAAAAGAGCTATTTACCTGGAGGCTGTTATGTTAAATTATTGAGCTCTGCACTGTGTGACCCTCACTAATAATCCAGCACTTCTGCATATGAAATGCTTCAAAAGAAGAAACTGCTGTGGCTTATTTGCAACTGAAGTGAATTACATTGGATATAAAAGTAAGTCATGGCTTACTTTTTCATGGAATAACTTATCTGCTTCTTGCCATTTGTAGCTGGGTAGAAGGCAATTATTAACTAGGACCTGTGCAATAAATGTTTTGCAATGGACTGCTACATGTGAAACCAGCTTGCTTTAGAGAGAGGCAGCAGCATGCAAAACAATCAAAAGCTGAGGAAAGGCAAGGCCACTGAATGTGCAGATCTTAGCCTACAATGACTGCCAGAAGGGGAAGGATTTAATTGTTTGCCACCTGTTTGACAGTAGAAAGCTTAGGGAGATCTCTGATGACACCTTACCAAAGAAATGTTGGTGTATCTGAGAGGGAAGCAGGACTTGGTTAAGGTTTAGAGTTTCATAGAAGCCACTTGTGGGCTATGAGAGTAGTGGGTATGCATTCAGTCATGTCTTTGTTGGAGAAAACGGAAAAAAAGACCTGAGGTGTGAATTGAAACTACAATTCTTGGACACTTTTTTTTTGTGTCTGACTGCAGCAATTCATATGAGCTGTGGTTTCCACAGACATTTCACTTTAGATGCCAATTTTAAGTGGCAGATGATAATGGAGTTGCAGTATGCTTGTCCTTCTGCAAAGAACTGCAAGTTACTGCTCTTAAAAGCTGCCTCAGCTGTATAAGAACAGTTCAAAGAAGGAAACCTTGTGTGATTGTGACTCTTGTAAGCATTTGGAAAGAAGAGTAGCTTAATCAAGCTTGGTTATTAAATTAGGCAGTATAGCTTAAATCACTATGCTAGCATAATTTGTCTTTGCTTGAGGGTTTTGGGGTATTTTTTTTTTTTTTTTTTTTGTTTAACTATGCTGGTAAAGAATATTACACTTAAGCAATAGTTATTCCATTGGGATAGTTATAGTTCCAGGAAAAGTTCTAGTAGAAAGCTGAAAACTGAACAGCTGTTTATGAAGGCCAAGAGCTGCTGTAGTTGAAATCTTCAGTGGCTGGGACTAAATTACCAAATCCATGTTTTCCCTCCCCAAGATGACTAATGCTTCTTCTGATTTTTTTTTCTTAAGGAGTTATGCAGGGTGCAGAGAGCAGTGCAGCTTGAACAGTCTTACCACACCAAGGGAAAAACTTCTGGTTTGCAGCAAAATATGATATCTGTATTTTTGTTCGTTGGTCATCTCATTGTACTGATACCTCTCTTCAGTGCTGGTAGGTTACATACTTTGCTGAAATTACCATTTAAAAAAGAAAATCTGCATGAGATGAGTTGTGTGTATTTAGTAGGAGTTACTGAGAGCAAGTAGTGAGTTTGGGGTTTGTTTTTGCTTTAGCATGTTGACAGTAGCTGGATGTCTCTGCTGGGTTCCAGTTTTACTGGGGATGTCATGGACAAATGGAGATTTTTTTTTTTTTTTAATCTAGGCACATAAATTTAGGGCTTAGAGGCTTTGATTAGCCTCTCCATGTTTCTTATGAAGAAATCCCAAAGTGATTGGCTTCCTTAAGGTGAACTATAGAGTGCCTTCTTCATGAGACATTCTGTATGTCTAATCCTGAAAGCAGTAAGGCCAAGTTTTCTTTACAATTAAATTAGTAATATTTTTAATAATAGGTGTAATATTTCAGTAAAGTTTAGAACTACATAAGTTAATTATGCTTGTCTTGCTACTCTTGCCATAAGCAGTCTAATACTAATGTGTCTTGAATTAGATTGAACTATATGGAGACCTATTTGGAAGTCTTTAAATGGGAAGGCAGTGATATTAGAAAGATTAGTGAAGATTTTATTTATTTTGAAATTGAATATGTTAACTTTGTATTTGTACAGCCATTCAGCAAGATTTGTAAAATCAGTTCAACCAGATGTTTTGCAGTTTCATAAAAATTCAGTGTTGGACATAAAATCACAGAATGTTTTGGAATGGAAGGGTCCTTAAAGATGATCAGTCACTGATCCAGCCCCCCTGCCATGAGCAGGGATACCTCTCACTAGACCAGGTTGCTCAAAGTCTCATTCAGCCTGGCCTTGAACATTTCCAGGGGTGGGGCATCCACAGCTTCTCTGGACAAATGTATGCAGAAGCTTAAAAATTTTACAATCTGCTTTATAGCCAAATGGTCAGCTCTGTTTGTGCTACAGTAGTATTCTCCAGTAAGTTTTTGTTTGCATATTTGAGCTCTTGATAGATTTTTGCAATATCTTTCCTTTTTTCTATGTTTTTTTTTTTTTTGGCTGATGTTGAAAGAAATGCTTCCTAAGCTGCATGATTGTGTCCTGTCAACTTGTTACACAGGCATAGTTATCAAAACAATGTTTACATTGGCCTTTTCTGTGATGTTCTGAAAAATGGGCCTTCTGGTTAAAGGTGCAAATGTAGGAAGGAAGTAATACATTATAGTCAAGACTTCTTAATCTAAATACTTTTTCTCTCCCAAGTTTTTTTTCCCTGATTAGTTTTTGGCTCCACAGTCCTAGTGGCAGAATGCTGTCAGGAGCTCTGCACTGCTGCTGTTTGCACTGTGCTTTACATAGATAGTATTTACTTTAAGAATGGCAATTCTGCAAAAATACTAGTGTGGTTAAATAACAAGAACATGACAGGTAAGTTGGGAAGCTTGTAGTTGCCTTATGAATCCCATGGATCTTCTTATACCCTGGTTTGCAGTGAGGCTGTTTGGCTTGCATGTGCTTGTTGCTGGTTACCCTAACAGAGGGAAGTTGGGCCTTAAGCTTGTAAAATATGTGATCATGTTCACAACCAGAAGGTGGTAACAAACAAAAAATAAGAGCCTTGTGATGTTTTAATAGTAAGTTGTTACAGAAAGGTTTTCTAATTCTGTGTAACTTGGAGTGGAAAAGTATAGAAATTAAAAACATTGATCATTTTTCATTTTTTTCTTTTTTTTTTTTTTAACAGAAGGATGTGTTATTTGTGATTACTTTGTACTTGTTGGAGAGCCTATAGCTATTACTTGCCCAATAATTACATTGCCAGTGCTTCACTCTGAATACAATTTGACATGGTATAAAAATGGTAGTGCTACAGCAGTGACCACGGAGAGAGATGCCAGGATCCACCAGCGAGAGGGCTTGCTTTGGTTTGTTCCTGCTATGCTGGAAGATTCTGGACTTTATGAATGCAATATAAGGTAAGGAGGGAAACAAGGATTGCTACTGCTTGCAAATGTGGTAATTAATTTGTGAAACTTGAGTGTACAAAACTTCTTGTTTTAGGTAAAACACTTAGATCAGTTGAAAGCGCTATTTTCACCATGCTTTTTGTCTCTGCGTGATGCCTGTGTTTCTCTGCTGTTCCATGCATTTAGTACTACAAAAGTGGTTCATACAGAAGACTCTATTTATCTTAAAGTATAACAATACTAAAAATGGTCTGTGGGGGTGGTTGGTTGCTTTGCTTGTTTTGGATGAAGTGTAAGGTCACAGGAAAATGCCTTAACCTCTTTGGCTTTTCCTGTGTTCAAATTGCTGTTTGATGCTGACAGATCAGAAGAGCACTGGTTTCTTTGTAGGACAAGGCTAAATGTAAGTTCTAAGAGGAGCAAACAGTGCATTTTATCACCGCACAGACTTTCTGGAGCGCTTAGCAACTTTTTGGCAGTCTTACTAGAAATCCACAAAGGGCTGAAGGGCTGAAAACAGTTTTACAGTCTTTATGATTTATTTTAAAATATTGCCATTACTGGTCAAAAATGAGAATACATTAAAAGAGCAAAGCAGTGTGCTAGACAACTTTAGAGACTTAAAATAATGTGTCTCTACTACTGCTCAAATGATCTGAGTGCACAGAGAACTGAAAAGGAATAGATTCTTTGAAAAGTATCTATATGTACCTTTTTTAGTACTTTAAAGCTCTGGCTAGATCAATCTAGCCAAGCACTGGACTTCACTACTTAGGATGTCAAATCTTTTTTACAATGGTTGAAATTCACTGTGTGCTGAACAGGAAATTAAGTTTGGGAAGTCATACATAAAATGTTCCTTTCCTCATGGTGTTGCCACAACACACTGAGAATAGCCAATACAGACTTTTCAGGTGGCCCTAAATTTGATTTACTAGGATGTAGTTATGTGTACTGGTGTGCATAGAGGTGTGCTGGAGAGATTTGTGTTGTGAATGATCAGCGAAAACTTCCAATGTCGCAGGCACATTCCTTCACTGGAGTTTTCCATGAAGCCAGAATCGGAAGTCAAAAGACATGTAATCCTTTCGAAGCTACCCAGCTGCATAATTTTAATTTAGTCTTTCCTGCTATGGTTTTAGTTACTTGAGGTATGAGATGTGCTCTTGTGGGCACCTCACATCCTTGGCTTACATAATATCAGCAGAACAAAAAACTTGCTAAGGCTCAGTTGTATTAAACTGTAAGCAGCATTTTGTACATCAGACACTTAAGCCTTAAGTGCAGCTCTGAGAAGTGCTGACGTCCCCTCTCATGTGTCCAGAGCAAATTCCATTTCTGCTCACAACACAGACTCAGAGCTTATTCCTGTCTCTTCCCCTGGAACAGGGGCTGAGAGGTTGAGGTTGGTGTTTACAAACTAAGGGAATGTAGCAGGGGTGTTATGGAGGCAAGGGTGGTGGAGATGCTGAAGTCTCTCTCCCTGACTTGCTGGAAATAATGCACCGTTAATTACCTGACTTGTCTGCTGTTCTGATTACAGGAGCCTTAACCACTCTAACAAAAAAACTATAAACTTAACAGTTTTTAAGAATGATAATGGATTGTGTTTTAATGGAAAAATGAAATTTGAACAAAAAGTGACAAGCACGAATACTGGAAAGATTATATGTCCTGATCTGGAACAATTTAAAAATGAAGACAATAATCAGCCTGAAGTACATTGGTATAAGGTACTGAGCGTATGTATTTCATATATTCAAGATACAAAACGTATTATTTAAAATGTCTTATGAAGTAACTGTGAAAATCAGCTTTTGGAAAGGAAGGTGTGTTTTCTCTACAGGTGGAGTATGGCATGAGTGTGAATAAGATTTGTGAAATTCTGAGTTATCCTTTGATTATTTTATGTAGGTAATAAGTTTTAAAACTTGTATGTTTCTGTAAATAGGCGGCTTTGCATAATTATTTCAGTTTCTCAGAATATTAGGCATTGTAAACTATGCTGTGGTATTCTTATGATTCTTACTTTGGTTCTGTGAAAATTCTCTGTAGCCTGTGCAAGCTTGAAAACATGTATTTTATCCGTTTTAAGGTAAAAATCTAAACAGTTCAACTCCTAATTCTGATGCTGGTATTAAAAGCAGCTACATGGGCCTATACACGTTAAATAGTCTTGGTGCAGCACCTATACATCTTTTGAGGTGAAGAGATTCTCCACTGCTTTTTAGGTCAAGGAAGAGAAGGAAGCTTTTTTCTCAGAATTTGCATTACCACAGAAATGGGGATACACCCAAACAGCACGAGGCACTGCTACAGCAGCTCTTTCATCACAGAGAAGTAGGGGTGGAGGCATGTGTTCTCATAAACTCTGCTGCATGTGTAATAACTTCTACTACACCTGAGATAGAAAACTCTCAAGCTGTTAATGTAGGCTGTGAACTAAAGCAGTGTTTGAAAACTTCAAGAGTTGGCTGCAGTTGTTTTTTTTTTTTTTTTTAAGTGCAAATGGAGCAAGATGTTATCAGACTTTGTTAGACTGTAGTAATGCTTAGAAAAGAATCCACATCGTGGCTTTCAAAGAAGTCAGTGTTTGCTGAACATTCTAATCATCAGTAGAGTACAGTAACAGATTTGTCAGATTTTTTTAGCTCCCTTTAAGTCACAGGTACCTTTGGTGTGTTTAGGAGTGTAAACCTGGATTTCTTGAAGACAAGCGACTTCTTTTGGCAGAGGGTGAAAATGCTGTCTTGATTCGTAATGTAACTGTGCAAGACAGAGGAAACTACACGTGCCGAATGGTGTACACATATATGGGAAAACAATTTAATGTTTCAAGAACCATAAGTCTAGAGGTTAAAGGTGAGTGCCTGAGGTTATTCTCTTTTTGTCTCTGCTGTAAACATATGTATGCAGACATAAGATATTTGGCATGTTACTTTTCAGCTCTGTGAAATTAGAGTTGTAAGTCTTCTTTAATTTATTCATGAACATAAAATTGAAAGGCAGTGTGGCATGTTGCAGCCCTTGAGCATTGCTTTTGAGGAAGAATTGTCATGGGGAAATGAGTAATGCAGGGTTAGGAATGAGAATGAGAAGAAAACAGTGGTTCCTGGGGTGGAGGTATTGCTTTTGCCAAAACAAACAGTGCACCATTAAAGCAAATAAACTTAAAAATAGAAGATTTTTTTTTTCTGAGACTATCACAGCAAATGATCTGCTTGAAGCCCTGTTGGTGAATTTGCTTCTCTGTTGATGGGAAAGGAGATTTGATAAGCTGTATAAATGACAAAAAAAGTTAATAAATATACCTCTGGAATGGATTGGCTTACTGTTGGCACTTGGTTGTGCTTTTCTGCTGTCTCACTCTGCCAGTAGTGTAATTTATTGCACTGACTATTGTGATTATGTCTTTGTGGGCCATGTTGCTGGTGACCTGACTAGTAACATGATAATAGTCCTGTCAGAATAGTTGTCTAGAGACAGCAGGTCCATTTTTTTAGGTTGAACCAAAATTCTGACTTTATATAGGTGATGTGAGAACAGTGGGTTGTTGGCAACCAATCTGTACATCATGCAGAATCACACAATTCCAGCCCAGTTTAAGTACAAGTTTGTTTAAACTTTTAGTTAAAACAATACTCACTTTGTCTAGGTGGTCATTGATACAACACTTTTTTTCTTCCTTATCAGTCTCTGGAAAAGTTAACTGCTTTTTTTGGTTTTGTCTTTGTTTGTTGGTTTTGTGCTACTTTCATGTCTGCTGCCAGTAAATTTGAGATTTTTTTAAAAGCATTTTAAAGGGTTTTTTTTTGTTAACTTGGAAGCTAAAGTAGAATAACTTGGATAGAGTAGAGCAAAAAAAACCCCAGACATTTCTGTTGTAAATTTGAAACTTATAGTAAGTATGGCACTACAATAATAGCAAACAATAAATCCAAACCCTGTAAAACCAAAACTATTGTCACTTGAACTAAGTTGTGGATCTTTTCCTGCCTGAAGGTTTTATTTTTCTTTGGTTAGAAAAACCACTGCAGATGAAACCAGAGTTTATTTATCCAAGGAACAATACAATTGAAGTAGAACTTGGTAAGTAGTGACTATTTAAGAGATCATTAACTTTAATGAAAAAAATAAGCTCCTGGTCTTTTTGAAAAGATGTGTGAACAGTTCTACAGACTTCAGCAAGACTGGGAGATAAGTATGTGGATGGAGAATATCTGGAAGACAGAGGATAGATAATAGAATGTGATTCCCACAAATAATTTGTGGGGGGAAGTAACTGTGCCTAAGATTGGAGTCTCAGTGTTGTGCAGGCTGCATTTATTTATTTTCTGTTATTTCCATCTGTCCTTTTTACCATTTCTCCGTGTTTGTGTCTTGATGCATCCTCAGTATCTGTGGAAATATGGTTTATGTACATGTAGCATGTTAGCATAGTTAGCAGTCGACCCGTTCAGTAGCTCTTTCCCTTCCTATGTGTTTCCTGTCTCCCTTCCCTTGCCACAACCTGGATTTTATTCCTTGTTTTAGGGCAATACAGATTTTGGATACTGATGTTTTGTGAAACAGTGAGCTGCTAGTTGATGCATATCCCAGGTGCTGTTTATCTTGGAAATTTCTTAAATGAGAGATTCTGGGTATAAAGAATAACTTCTTCAACAGGGAGGACAGCTGGGCAGTGCAGCAGGCTGCCCAGAAAAGTTGTGATGTCTGTCTTTAGAGGTTTTAGAATCTGACTGAATAAGTCTTTGAGCAGCCTGATCTGACTTCAGAATCAGGCCATACTTTGAGCAGGAAATTGGACTGAAGACCTCTCTTTCAACCTTAATTGTTCCGCAATTCTCTGGGCAAAGTATATAGTATTCCAGTCTTTTCCCAAGCAAAGTTACATGTGTTTAAAGTGCACCACATATCAGACACTTGTGTTCTACTGACAAAGTCGAGAAGAATGAGATTGGAGCTGTTTAGACTGTATTTTTAAAAATAATTTTGTACCAAAGGGGGTGGTTTCAAACAAAATATTTGATTTAAAAGGGCATTAACTGATTTTGGAGAAGCGTGATTGGCTGTTTACTAGAGTTTCTTAGTACAGGAAACTGTTTTGTAATCTTTTGAGGAATTAGATCATTAGAGAGGCTCTGAGCAAAGGTTCCATTGTCCCATTATTTTTATGTGCATCACCCTCATGGAATTTCACATAACACATGTACTGTTGCTGCTGCTTTTTCTGACTTTGAGCTTGTAAATTGTGTGCAGTAGGTGATGTTTTCTCCTATTAATGCTTCATGGTTTTTTTGTATCATGTGAAACATTTTTGTCTGTGCCAAATTCTAACTTTCAGTATATATGGTATTAAATTGGATAGCACTGAAACACTAGTGGGTTTTGTGTGTGTGTGTTTAGGGGTTTTAGTGGTTTTTTTGTTTTGTTCTTTTCTTTTTGGCCTCAATAGCTTGTGAAAGATAACTTACTCTGAAGTTGCCAGGTTCTGGTGAGGATGGGTAGATTTTGACCAGAATTGTGAATGTGCTTTAATAGAAATTATGTTCTTCCAAAGTCCAGAAGGCTTTGTTTTAAACAGTGAGAATATTCAGGATCTGATACAAAAAGTATTATTTTAAAAGCTTACAGTCCTGTGGTCTTCAGGTGGTTATTTAATTCTGTTGAAGTAATCTAGAATCACTCAGCAGTCCCTTCTTTTCTGGTAATTACATCTTCTCTGTCTTCATTACAAGAAATACATGCCTGAAAAACTTTAGGTTCTTTCACTATTAAGGAAATTTGTTCACCAGATTTTGGAAAAAACAGGGAAACTTTCCATAGTAATTATTTTACCTCACATAACCCTAATTTTTGTGTGAAAACTTGGCTTTTTCTTTGTAACTGTAATTCTGGAAAAAATGAAGTAATGTTACAGTCAGACTTCCCCGTATGTATCTCCTGCCAATGAAAGTATCGTGTAAGTCTCATCCCCAGTTTTGACTGGTAGTTATCTCATTTAATTCAGAAAAGTTCTTGCTGATGCAACCTCCACTCAGGAGGAGTCTGATCTGCAGGCTCTTAAATTTACTGAAGGCAGTGTTAGGGTTTTTTTCAATCCTTGATAGTATTTTCTGGGCAATTTATTAGTCCAGGGGCTGGCTGTGACTCAGCCTAAGTCATTAAGACTGTGTTATAGGACAACTTATTTAGACTCCTTATTGTAGAATTTGGTCCATATTTGTTATGACTTGAGCACAACATTAATTCAAAGTTGTGCTGGTGTGTTGTTAGGTGCTTTGGACCAACTAGGATGAGCAAACCTTGATTGCCTTACAGATATTAGGGTAATAGCCACAGGTGAGACTAAAAGGAGACTCCAGCCACAAAGTGGGTTTATTGTGACTACTGAGATCTACAAGTGATTCCCTATTACAGGGACACATGGGGGGACACTTAAAGGAATTTGATGAGATTTGGTTTTGTTTGTTTTAAAATGACATTGCCATTCAAATATTCAATATTCTCTGTCCAGTACCTTCAGTGAGGTACTGGGGGAAAAAAATAAAACCTCCTACTGCATGTCTGGCTGTGGGGCAGAATCTCTAAGCAGCTGCATGAACACTTGTATGGAAACAGCTATATGATTTTTGAATGAGAAATGGCAGAAGGTGGTGTAGAAACTTAACAGTCCATTCATGAATGTGTGGGCATGGAATGCTTGAGAGGTTTTTTTTTTTTAATAATTGTGCAATGTACTAAACAACACATTAATTGTTGTGGTAGAAGAATATGAGGGAAGAGATCAGGGAGCATCTCTGATTTCTGTGCGAACTCTTGTTCAAGTAAGTGCTTTCTATGTGAGCTAAAGGTTTATTCCATACTTTTGTTAGAGACCATCCCTTGATGGAAGCATCTAGATCTGATGCGGTTCTAGGAAATGAAAGACTAAGATCTTTACATAGGCCAGCTGAGAGAGCCCACCTTCTCCTATCAAATCATTACTTCCATGGGTAAAATACAGAAGGAAAGGAATCCAAGAAAGCTGCTTACCTTCCTGTACATGGAGCTCACTGAGGTACATTGGCAATAAATACATTTTTCAAATTGGCTTGCTTAATACTGAGGTGTTCTGTAAGATGTGGACTCTTGGTGGCAAAAAGGAGCTGAGTGACAGGTGAGCTTGCTCTGGAAGTCAAGTGTGATAATATTCAGAAACCATCCCAGTGGACAGTGCTGGCCAAAAGGTCCTGATTTGGAGTAAAGATATGCATGGTCACTAAGAATGGGATTAATCTCCCAGATGTAGGTTGTCTGCACATGAGTATGAGCATATGATGCAAGGTCCTTAACTCAGGCCAGTATCAACAGGAGCTCAATTCAGTTGCCTACACCAGTAGGCAACTGCTACCAGTGCTGTTTTGGTGGTCTGGCTACTCTAGCAGTGTGGTTTTCTTGAAGATCTGGAGCCCTGTCTGACAACTCCATATGGATACCTTGGATGCTTGAGAGCATCTCAGATGTCACTATAGGTGTACATGCAACTGATTCGAGCCCTGGAGATCTTTCAGTGGAATTTGGACAGTCATTCAGTTAAGGTATCTACTTCAATGTGTGTAGACTCCAGCAGAGATGAACTCTGTTACTAGCTTAGACACCTAGCTTGTATGTAGATGTGAACATTTGGACACCTACATTTAGGGTGGAATTTATACCCAGATTGTAGACATCCAAATTTGAATTACAAATGGATGAGTTTTAAGGACTTTGCTTTTCATAAGGTAAGTAGGTTTCTTTTATATCCCTCCTTTTCCCAGCTGTTCCCTCATCACTTGATTCTGCTGCTATTACAAGACCTTCAGTTTTTGTGTTTACATTTGTTTTTTTTTTGTAGGCTCTCATGTAGTTATGGAGTGTAACATATCAAGTGGCATAAATGGCTTGATTCCATTCTGGCAAGTTAATGATGAGGATGTTGATATCTTTGATAAAACCTACAGGGAACAGTTTTATGAGTAAGTATCCTTATACATTGAATTCGTAGTGCATATGTGGGTGAAGTAATCTGCAGTACTGTACAGTGAATTCATTATAAAGTAGACACTAGTCATTGAAAGGCTGATTTGAAGTCTGTATCAAACACAAGTATGTTCTTATTGCTTGGTTTTAAATGAATAACATTTCATTATAAATACTGTGTCTGATACAAAGAGAATGAAGCAATCATGTAGATTTTTATAATACTATTGTGAAATACTGTTTTGTAATGCTTAGTTATGCATTTTTTCTTATGTGATTTTTTTTTCTCAACAGTACGTTAAAGCCTGTCCTTTATCATGAATATGGGAAGGATAAATTGTTCCAAAATAAAAAGTCACCCAATTTATTTTTATTTGTGAAAATGGTCCTTTTTAAAGTACAGACACAGCTGCTAATCCTCAAGAACACAAGGCAGAAACTCTTGTTGCAGGACATTTAGGTTCCAGTGTTTGACTACCCTGAAGTAAAAAAGTGTTCAGGCGGAATTTCAGATGGGAAAGTCATTCAGTTTGTGTTCATAGGCTCTTGTCCAGCCAGTGGGCACTACTGAAAGGAACCTGGCTCCCTCTTCTCCACTCCTTCCTCCCATCAGGTTGATGAGATCCATGATGAGATCCATCCCCTGTCCCCGAGTCTTCTCTTCTGCAGGAGAGCAGTCCCTGCTCTCTTGTATGATGGATGCTCCAATTCCTTATCTGTCACATCACTGCACATGACTTGCTCCAGCAAATCCATCCATCTCTTGTACTAGACCCCCCAGAACTGGCCCCACTACTCCAGGTGTGACCTCACCAGTGCTGAACATCACTGAAGGACCATATCCCTTAACCTGCTGGCAGTGTATTTCCTAATGCAGTCCAGGATGTCTGGGATCTGGTTATTCCACCTCATATGCAGGATTTGCATTTTGTTTTGAACTTCATGAGTTTTTTTAAATCATTTGTCCATCCTGTCAAGGTTTCTCTGGATGCTGGCTGTTGTATCAGACATCCCTCTGAGTTTTGTGTCACCTGCAAAGCTGCTAATGGTGCACTCTGTTCAACCTGGGGGAAAAACCCAACAAACCCAACCCAAAAACATCTGAAACAACTAAGCCCAGTATGTTTTCGGTTCATGAGATTGTTAGTTACAGAAGTTTATTTACTGTGTTTCACTAGCTTCTTAGGTTTATAGAGATAAAAAAATTAATGTCTTTGTGGATAGATGAATCTGTCTCCTATTCAGCATAGATATTCAGTTATGTACAGATGTTTTCCTTTTACCTTTTTTTTATGACAGAGAGGGATTGCCTCATGGACTTGCTGTATCTGGAACAAAATTTAACATTTCAAAAGTGAAATTAAAGGACTATGCTCATAAGTTCTTCTGCCACTTCATATATGGTTCTCAACAATTTACAGCCTACATCAAATTGCAATACCCATGTAAGAGATCTCTTCTTGATAAAATGATCATTGACTTGTCAGTTTTACAATGCCCTACTTAGAATTAAAGCTGTGTGATGTACTTTTATGCAAAATGGGCAGTGCATCTCAGTACCTTTCTTTGTGAATTTTTTTGTCACATTCTTAGCAAAATGAAAGAAAATAGTGCTTTTGATATGCTTTATCTTCTCTCATTCAGTATTTTGGGACTGAAAGTGAATATGAGCTCTGACTTGTTACATTATTATAATTTCTTCATAAAGATTATCAGGGTAGGATTTAACTTCAGAAATTGTTTAATGCATTGACTAAAACATGCAGTTTGTGGAGGGTGTTTGTTTTAAGGACAGTAAATGAATAGGTTCACTGACAGGTCATTGAAGGGGCACAGACAATGGAAAGCTAGTTGGTCTGGGGAGATTAGCTGGTCAGGAAATCACCTCCTCACCTTTGACTTCCTTACTTTCCAACTGATAGAATTTTGTACAGGAATTCTCATTCTACTGCTGTGCTGGGTTATATGTCAATATTTTATTTTGGTGTTTCAGCTGAAGAGTAGCCTCATTTATCACATTGCTGAGGTATTTTTCTGAAGGATAAAAGCAGGCTTGTCAGAAAGCATATATTAAACAGTTTGTCCTATTCTTTCACTCCTTTTAAAACAAATATTTTAATGATTAAACAATTTTGAAAAATCCTTGTCTTTTCCTAGTTCTAGTTTATAGTTGTACTTTATTTGTTTTCTTTCTTATTCTGTGCTGCTGCAGCTCGAAACATTCAGGGGTACTTAATTGGAGGAGGAGTTTCCTTGGTATTTTTAGTATTTTTTACTCTCTTTATCTACAAGATCTTCAAAATTGATATTGTGCTTTGGTATCGGGACTCCTGCCATCCCTTCCTGAGGAAAAAAGGTATGTTTATGTAACAGTGCTGAGTGTTGTTTTGAGCTCCCACCTTAACTTGCAAAGCAGTGAGTTGCTCTCATGGACCATGATTGGTCTTCCTTGGGGTTTTTGAAAGGATAATATTGTTTTTAGGATGTTTAGAATTCGTTCAGATGACAAAAGCATCTACAGGAGAAAAAATCAGCAACTTTCTGGAAATACAGAACTATCGTTGCTTTTCCTGAAGACTCACCCTGGTGATTTGAATACTGCTCCAGCAGCAGTTTTTCAGATTACTTTTAATTACTGTTGTTACAGAAAGCAGAAATACATTAGAAGTGTTAAGTGTGTTTTATTTTCTGTAGATGAAACAGGGAAAATATAACTTTTGTTTTGTTTTAAAGGCACTTCTGATTATTTTACTTTCTGGAAATTTTGCTTTCCTGGCATTCAAAAAAATGTTGATAGGGGTGTTGTCTATGAGAGTATGCTGAAGTATGGGTAATTTCCAACCATCTGAGAGGAGATACTTTCTGTTTCTCTAGCCATGTATCTTGTGGAGGTATTGATATTCTCTTAGATTTTCTTGGAAGTCTTTTAAATTAGATCTTTCTGAAAAGTTTGATCCAAAATATCTAAAACAATTCAGATCTTGAAATCTGACACTTTGTTTTTGTTGTCATGTCTAAGTGGTTGCTGCGGTTTGAAACTCCAGGTTGCAATACCAACTATGAGTTTGATGACAAATGGAATTTTAAGTATCAGTTGTACCACTGGGTCCATTGTTTTTCAGATAATTCAGTGATGACTTTTTATATTTAGTGTTCCATAGAGAAAGTTTCAACTTAATTTTTCAGGTCTCTTTTGACTATTCAGATTCAGCATCCCGAATTCTAGAAGGCCTGATCCTGCAATTATTTCAGGCTTTGTATAATCATACATGCTTAGCTAATATAACAGGATTGGGGCCTAAAGCAATTATTCAAGTAAGGGAAAGCCCCCAGAGTTTAGAGATTTTGCTTGTTTGCTTCCTTGCTCTTGTATCTTTAGAATTTATTTTTATGGAAGTTCTATTGCTTACTCCTTAGTTTCAGATGAGAAGATCTATGACGCTTATGTTCTGTATCCAAAGAACAGAGAAAGCTGCTTGTATTCATCAGATATTTTTGCTCTGAAGATACTGCCAGAGGTCTTAGAAAGGCAGTGTGGATATAACCTCTTCATACTTGGGAGAGATGATTTACCAGGAGAAGGTAAGTTACCTGAAGACAAATTTGACTTGAGTTTTCTTGTTGACCTGGAAATGGAACTGAAAAAAAAGCAGTCAGATGGGAGTCTAAATATCTCTCATCATCAAATGAACGTTTTTGGTAGTGGTTTGAGAAGGAAGAGAGAGTAGAAGTAGAATCTAAAGCGCTACTTAAATTTTCCAGCTTGAAAAAATGCAATAGTCTGTTCTCAGGGTTTAGCCATGAGGTTTTTGTGTGATATTTACCATATTTCACTGTTTGTGATGTACTGGACTGGAATGCCATTGATGGGGGGTGTGATTGTTTGATGCTGGTGCAATGTTAGTGCTTCTATGAAAACCTATTTTTGTAGTGGTTTCTGTGAGATGTGACTAGAAATAGAGCAAAGCAGGCTTTAGCTTAGGAATAAAGGAAAAAACTTTATTAATTTACAATATCTAAAAAGGAACACACAGAACTCAGAATGAAAACTTTGTAAAACATTTTTCCTCTTTCTCTCAATTTCTACTACAGCACAATGAGGTAAATCTTTAGATTTTTAATCTAGCTACTACTCCTCAGATAATCAACTCTCAGTTCATTACTACTCTTCAGATAATCAACTCTCAGTTCATTAAGGAGAAGGAGTTTTTCTTGTACTATAGGCTTTTCTAGGAAATACAGTTAAAACTTCTTGTGTTTCTATGTTACACATGGCTCTGCTTGGAGAACATTTGCTCTTGTGACTTTCTTTCTATGTCTAGTGCTCTCACTACTGAGCATGAACTGTAACTGCTTCTAAGGTTTTCTTTTTAAGGATGCTTTGCTCCATTTTAAAAAAAGCAATAGTCTTTCACTTTTTGGACACCAGTCCCCGCCAAAATTCACCCCCTGGGGTTGAAGGGTCTCGAGAACAGAGATCTTCTTTTTCTTTACTGAAGACAGAGGGCACTACTACACCCTCCTCATCTGTCTCTGTTTACGCACTCTTTTATATAACATCACTGCACTCTTTTGGCTCTAAGCCATTGCCTCCCCCTAAATGCAGTCTCTGTGTTACAGGAAAAAATGGGTCTGTCCATGGCTATACAAGAAGAGTTTAGTTAAAGACTACTCCATTAACTCTTCTCACCTAGAATTCTTTTCAGTTTCTTCTGACATCTTTCACTTGCCCATTTCCTTCTATTTCATCTCTATCTCCCTTCTCATTCAGATCTAGGAGGATCAGTTTTGCAAGGTTTCCATTATCTAAGAAAAGGGTTAAAATCTCGGGCTCTGCCTGCCCAGAACTCCCACGACAGCTGGGCACCTTCTTGCCGCACCCCCCCACCCCCCATCATCTCTTTCAGCCCTGCTGCCAGCACAAGATATTAAATTTCAAGGTGGCACAGGCACATGCTCTCTCTCTCCTGGGGGGTGGTGCAGCAGGGGAAGCCTGACCTCTTTCACAGACAGGAACCAAAAGAAAGTTCTCCTGAGAGTTCTCTGCTTTTTAACCCCTGTGTTCTCAGAAGTCTATCCATGTCTTCAGTAGTCACACCAAGTGCCAATATTCAAATCGAAGTACTGCTTAGTTTGACCACAACCTCCCAAAAAAACTCACTTCCTTATCAACCTGAAACAGGGGGAATCTTTTTTTTTTCCTCTTCCACTTACTGGAACAAAACTAGTTAAACACATCAGAAACAGACTGTTTAAGGTAAAAAGCTCCTGTGGCTCTGGAACTTGGATTTTTTTTTGCATTTGTACCTATGATGGTAACAGAATGGCATTAGCAAGATAGGTAGTAGATAGTTGGTAGCTCTTCTCTGTTTCTGCAAAACAAGGATATAGACATAGACTCTGATGGGGTCAGATTGTGTTGCATTGGCCAGATTTCTGTCGTAGGCTAACCCTAGGTAACTACTTACATCCTTATATCCTCTCCCTGTTTTGATGTCAAGTGTGTCGGCTTAAATATCAAACAGTTGATGAACTAGCTGCAGAATACTGGTAAGAGAAAACAGAAATCCAGCCTTAATTTTGCACAACCTTTTCTCTACAGCTGTGATCAGCGTTGCTGATGAAAAAATCCGTCAAAGTAGGAGAGTGATAATTGTTTTAGTACCAGAGCCCTCCTGTTACAGCATTCTGGAAGATGAGTCTGAAAAGCAGCTAGCCATGCATAGTGCTCTTATCCAAGATGGCATTAAAGTAATTCTCATTGAACTTGAAAAAATACAAGATTATGCAACCATGCCAGAATCCATCAGATATATTAAGCAAAAGCACGGGGTTATCCGATGGAAAGGGGACTTTTCAGAAAGGTCCCACTCAGCAAGAACCAGATTCTGGAAGAAAGTGCGCTACCAGATGCCATCCAGAAAAAGTGGCTCTTTATCACAATTGCATTTGTTACCAAAAGACTTGAATAACAAATGAGAAATGACCTTAATGACTGATTCAGTTCACACAGTTGGTGATGGATTAACTGAAGGTCCCATGTATCTGTTTTGTGCAATCTCATCCAGATTTACTGGAGTGGAGGTACTACAGTTTCATCTCCAGATGTGAATCTTTTTTACTTCTGGCTGGATCAACAGAACACCATGAAATATCATCAGTAGCACATGTAGGAAGTACACAAGTACTTTTCCAAGAATGATTCTGTGAAATTCCCTTGTATTAAAAATGAAAGGACAGAAAATTGTGAAAAACTTAAAGCCAATGAAGAAAATTTGATTTTTTTTCCTGCAATTAAAGTTTCAATATGAAGGGAATTACACTAATTATTGTTGTAATACTACATAACGTGCATGGCTGGTGCCAGTAAATGTTTGTTTCTTTTTTTTGAATGAAATGACACAAACCTTTTCTTTGTTACAAGTTTGTTATTTGCCTTGTTCAATTTGCGGAAAGATAAATCCCCATGTTACTGCATCAGTGTGTTATCATCCAGGAGAATTCACAGAATTCACATCCAGGAGTAAAGGTAAGAGACAATTCCAGCTCTCTAAAAGTGCTGTTGAACCTGACAAAGCTTAAATACTCTTCCTTGATCTTTTTTACATTTGAAAGATCAATGCCCATTTTAGTCACTTGTCACATGCAGTTATTGTAAAAATACCTCTGTAATCTGTATCAAGTAAAAAAATTAATCTCCAGAGAACTTTTTCTTTCCAGTTAAATGGCTTAATATATTTATTTACCCAAGTGGAGCAATTGGCTAATGACACAGAGTCTGTCATGGGAGGTAAAGGATTATTGTCTTCATCCACCTTACCTTAAGGACCATGTCAAGGGGCAGGGAGAGAGCGAGAGATGCCCCTGTGTTGCCCCCTGCAGCTGCTTGCTTTTCTCCTTTCCCTCTGCTCTGATACATAAGGAATCTGAGATGATAGTGTGCTGGAGGCTGCAGTCACAGCTTTCCAAACAAAAGGGAAAGGAAGTTGTGTAAAATGTTGAATCCTTTCTCTTTCATTTTAAAATATTTTAATAGTATTTTGTATACCCCAAGTGTTAACTCTAAAGTTATGTTTGACTTGTAGGCAGTGATATAGTTTGCGATGATCAATTCTTTTTTTGGGGCAGGGAATTGATTTGAATGATTAGAAAAATTCATCAGATCTCTTTAATGCTACGTTTATAGCTACTAATTTTATAGAAACAGGAGATGAGAGCCAAATTTCCCATGTAATTTCAGTCTGTCCTTGAACGTTATGCTTTTAGGCTGTGAGATCTTGCTGTATAGGGAAGCCTCAGGAATTGACTGTTACTGCTGCTTGCAACTCTGAATTTCTGTGTCCTGTCAGCTTCTTTCTTGCAGCACCTTTTTTGCTCTTCTACCATTCAAACTCTAACCTATATTTTCTCTTGCAGCTCCTGTATCTTGCAACAAACATCTTGCTTTTGTGTCAAACTCCATCACTTTCCAAGCTCTGATTGAAGGCTCTTGCAAACTAGGCAGAAATTTTCCCTCTGGAATCTCCACTTGTCTTGAAAAAAATTATGTTCTGCAACCTTCAGAATTCATCTATTCATTTACACACTGCAGTGTTGGCTTTTCTTCTTTCATGGCTCAAGCAATTTTCTTATGCCTCCATACTCAACCAAACAAAACTATTCTGGCTGGTAAGTGACAAAACCAGTGCAAGTAAGTTCTTTTCCCAACTAAATTAAGTGTGTGCTGGAAACTAGAAGCAGTGCTTTTGAGAGACAGTACCTTCTGAGCTTTGTGAGTTATGTGTGTGTTTGGCCAGAATGGAATAAGAATCTTTTCATTTCAGGAGGAAGGGGGGAAAGTGCATTTGAAATGTCAGACTAATTCAAACTGCTATGGTACTGAAGTGTTTTATTGATCAATGTCATGTATGTACACACCTATGCAGATGCACGTAGTCTTTTCTCATTCTGTGTTTTAGTTACAAGAGAAGTGTCAAGGGATGATCAGTCCTGATCATGGAATGCCACATTTACTTAGCTGTTCATGCTGTCTGCCTTTAAATATGGTGTGTGTTCAGTGGCAGCCTGTTGTAGGGTAAAAGAGCCTTGAGATCCATCTGAAGTTACCAAAAACCATCTGAACAAGTCTAATTGTTACGGTTCACATTATGGTTCTTTGATAGAAGAATCAAATAGTACAGAAGCTGTATGGTTTGGTCACAAAACTCTTTAAGATCTCTCTATCAAATGTGAAGACCAGACACTGGCATTATGGTATTTGTACTCTGAGAATTGGGGTGTAACACTGATTTTGTGCTTTCACCTTGACAGCTCACAGTATGCAGGCCAGCCAACAGAGTTCCAGTGACCTCAGTCCTCCTAATTACTTCTGCTGACTGGAACAGATTGAAAGGAGAACTGCTACTTGTTATCCCTAACTTTAGGAATGGAAGGTTATTTTACTGAGCCAAAATAGTGTTTTTAAAAAATATTTGTTCCTTTTGATATATTTATATAAAAAATGCCAAAGTTTTCATGTGTGTTATGTAAAGGCACTTTGAGGAAGAGTCCATTTTAAAATTTAATAAAGGCACTACATATTTTTTCATATGCACTGCTGTTTCTTTTGCCCTCTTTCTCCTAAAGCATACTGAGAATGGACAATGGCAAGCAGAGGTTGTGACTCAGTGGCTTAACAAGACTGCTATGACAGATCTTTGTTCAGGCTGCTGCCAGTCAGTCTGGCTGTGGTACAACACTAGCACAAACCACCTCACCCTGCCTGGGCAAACTGAGGCTGTGAGCTTGGCTCTGCTCTCTCTGGTACTCTCCTTGCAGCAAGGTGAAGCTAGAGCAGCCCCAAGGCTGCTGCATTGCTCTCTGGGACCAGCATGGTCCTCAACAGTGCCATACTGAGCAGCCTTTTGCTGCAGCTCCTCAGGAGCTGGGGAAATGCAGGAGACCTCAATTGGGGGAAATGACAATTGCTTCTCAGCAGCAGTGGAGAGGCAGCCTTCTCTGCTCAGCCCCTGGGGCAGTGGTTGCTCTCTGAGAGTTGGGATTGTTCAGCCTGGAAAAGAGAAAACTTTGGGGAGGACAAATAGTGGCCTTCCGGGGCCTGAAAGGCACTTACACAAAAGATGGGGCGAGACTTTAGAAGTGCATGTAGTGACAAGACAAGGGGGAGTGGCTTAAAAGAGTGTAGGTTTACATCAGATATCAGGAAAAAATTCTTTACTCTGAGGGTGGTGAGGGACTGGAATAGATTTCCTGGAGAAGCTGTGGCTGCTCCATCCCTGGAGGTGTTCAAGGCCAGGTTAGGTGGAGCTTTGAGCAACCTGGTGTAATTGATGGTATCCCTTCCTGCGGCAGGGGCTTTGGAGCTAGACAGTCTTGAAGATCCCCTTGCAGCCCAAACTGTCTCTATGATTCTGAGACTGAGTAGCCTGGCTGACTTGTCCTTGCCTCCCAAGCTGAGTCTCACACAGGCTCATGCTGATTGCAGTGGCTCCAGTGCATAGATATGGGGCAGTGAAGAGGGGAATGCTGTGCTCCTTCTGCACCTGCCTCTTCTGCTGAGTGGTTTCACTGCAGGATTCAGGTTTTCAGCAGGTATGAGTGATTTGTCCCAAATTATACCTCATCTTTTTTTTTTCCCCCTTTTGCCTGAAGTTTCTTACATGATAGAAAAAAAAAAGTGAAACCAGGAAAATGAAGATGTGAAAGGGAGGGGAGGATGGAGGCAATGATAATTATTCCTTTTTAGAATATTGCTTGTTTTGTGTTAGTACATCAGACAGCAGGGAATTTGTTTTTAAATGCAATGCACTTCCCTAACCTTGTGCACTGACTTCATTGATGAAATAGTATTTAGGAAATAAGGATAAAATAATGTAAATGTGACACACCAATATGCTTACTCAATGGTTTTGTCTTCATTACGTGACAAGCTGTAACAAAATATGTTTAAATGTATTAGCACTTAGAAATACTGCTGGCTTTTATTATCATATTATTTATTATTATGACTGACAAGCTTGAATATTGTGTGTCTTATCAGTAGTGTTTCAGAGATGAGAAAGAATGCATTGCTCATTCACTGATGCAGGGTGTAAGACATTAATCTGACTGACTCTACCTAATTTTTAATTATTGGATTTATTTTATTATGTTTAGACAAAAGGGGAAATGAATAGTCATATGACCTTTTTTATAAACAGTGTAACAAAAATATTTTTAATTCTCTAAATGTATTGTGATTAAATTGAAACTATATTGCGGCAGTATATATATGCATTTTCTTTTCAGCTTCTACTTAAATAGTAAATGCATCCTACTGTAAAAAAGCAAAAGTGTTCTTTAGGTAAGAGCGACTTTTTATATCAAGCTTTTGTATTTTTTGGTTGTTTAAATATGCTAGGTTATTTTCTCTGTCCTTCAATTTCTAAATTGCATTTGAAAAGGACACCTTAATTTTTGTCCATATAAACACACAAATGCAGGTGATAAAGTGATAGTTGTCTCGGCTAGAATGGCTCTAGAAGCAAAGGTGGCTCAGTGCATCTGAGGAGCATCACTGAGCCCCAGAAACTTTCCCTCACACCACTTTGTCTTGATGGACTGCTCCAGCTCTGCAGGGCTTGTAGCAGGCTTCTCAGCACCTCATGGGCAAAACCAGCAGTTAGCTATGATACGCAAAGTGGAAAAAAAAACCAGTTTTCAGAGACGTTTTGTGTAAAGGATTGCTATTGTTACCAGCAAAATTACTTTCTACATTCCTGAAGGAGTGTTATAGATTTTGAATTGTTATTTCTATTGTCTATGTTTTAATAATTAATTGTTGTTGCATTTAGACATTTAATCTGCCTAAAGACAAAGGGTTTCTTCATTTCAAAGGGGATCTTGTTCTGACTGACTGTGGGTCCCAAGAGGGCAGTCCTGGGCCACCTTCTCTGAGGTAGCTGATGCTTGGGATACCTTTGTGCTAAATTGTGGTGAACAAAAGGCAATCAGCCTTCAGGCAACAACGATTTAAACTTGATGGTAGGCTGGATGGTCTGTAGCAGCCACTTCAACATTTTTGAAAAACGTAGCAGCAGTGGTTTTTGAACAGCTTGTGGATTAAGCTTTTCTGGACAACATGTGGCAACAACAAATTAAACTTTTAGGAAGAGGAAAAAAAGGAAGAAGGGAAGATAGGGAAATAAAGAAGAAAAGATCCGGGTCACCACCCAGAGTTCCAGCATTGTCTCTGGTCTAGTTCCTGTGGATGGTGAGTGCAGGGATGATGGTTTCACACCCTGCCCCTCTCTGTTTTGCTACTTATAAACCAGTCCTTGCCCATGTGCATTTTGTTATTCTTGAACTTTTCAGAAGGAGACTGGGGGATCTTGTGGTTTCAAATCCCTTCCCCTGACAGACAGAAGTCCACTGCTTTGTCAAACTTGTTTTTAGAAATAGTTCCCCAAGATAAGCAAGTTGACCCCAGAAAAGCACTCTCCTGCCTCTGCAAGACCCTCTTTTTTTAACTGCACCTTATCTAGATGGCATGGTAACATTCATTTCATCTTTTGCCAAATGTTTGAGAGGTTAACTCTTTCAGGTTTCCAGTTTCTCACACTGATATGACTGAAAAAGGAATGGAAGAAATTTCTTAATGAAAATCCTATATGGTTGCTTGGGAAAACATTATTTGCATAAAAGTTACTAGTCAGTCTTCAGTCTTGTGTGAATAAGTGATACAATTCCATGGATTTTTCTGTAATTTCTTTCTCTAAATCCAAAAGTTTGATGTGATGATTCTCTGTATTCAGGAGGAATATTGAATTGAAACACCCAAGAAAATGGTTTTCTTCAATTATAATAATCCTTTCTAAAATATCAAGTTGTAATAGAATTACTAACACTTTTTAAATAGTTTTATGTTTAGAAGCACATTCACTTTCAAATTCAGAGCCCAGGAACCCAGACATTACTCAGCTGCTCTTTAGCTGGTTCTTGTTGCAGATGTGTGGACCCCATGCCATAGTCTACGGACTATAGGTGTGGTCATATTCAGAACAGACAGCTGGATTAATGAATAACAGGATTTATTGGCTGCAACAACTATGGTTCTTTTGGATTGTCAGTGATAAAGGCACTAACTGCAGAATAGCTGTATACAGCACTAACAATATGATTGCAATCACAAGCTGAATATCCCAGGTCAACACTCTGCATAGCTGAGGACACAAGACTTACCAAAAGGTACCCCTTCTGGGGAGGGCAAGGAGGACAAACCCATCAACCAGTCCCTGCAATTTTGTGTCAAATTCTCATTCCCCCACTTAGATATTAAATTGGGGTACATTTTATACCTTACTAACCACTATTTTGCAAAGTGCTCTGAGTGGGGCTGCAGTCAAACATTGCATTTTTTGTTGTTGCATTGTACAGAATATTTCTCCACAGGACGTGTACTTGGTTTGTACAAAACATTCCAGGGTATCAGGTAGAAGGGTGAGATCCTGTGGCTTCCACCTCACTCCACATTCATCCCCCGTGACAAATTACAAGACCTCCATTTGGTTTCCATGATTACATTGTGGGTCCTCTGGCATACTGAGCTTTGCATTATCCAACAGTGCTCTTGCTACTCTTTTCTAGTCAAATGATGTTGGTTATGAGTGGAAAGTGAAAATCTGAGGTGAAAATCACCATCCCAGAATTTATCCAACACTTATCAGTTCTTGGATGGCAAGTGTGGTGAGTAGCAAGCAGGTTGCAGTACGTAGTGGTTCGTAAGGCTGTGAATGTGGAAAGTTTGGGTGCCCTCCTAGTACTGCATCACACCTTCATTGCCTCAGGGGTGAAGGAAAGTTCAGACAGGCAAGTCTTCTGAGATGAGCAGAATCATAAATAAAACTTTTGAACACTGTCTATGACTCCAGTATTACAGGATGTTTTAGTTCTTCGGTGCTCTTGAGCCTAGCTGCCCAGCACAGCTGTATCCTCACTCCACACTGGGATGTATGTGGATTCAAACCACCTCTTTGGCTTTCCATGGAAGAAAACCCAGTCTCCAGCCAGAAGGGGGTCATGAGCATGCTCTGTAGCAGAGCCCCAGCATGCAAATGGTCAGTGCCTTGAGAGGCTGAAATGTTATCAGAAGTTCCAGTGCAAACCCTTGATTAAAACTGAGTTAAGGTTGACAGCCTTCATTTCCCATTTCACAAAGACCCAGTCTGTCAGAGGCTGCTACTTCATTTTTCATTCCCTCTTTTCAACTCTTGCTTGATTCACTCAGGAACCCTTGGTGTTGTTCTTTTCCTGAGGAATCTGTTCTGCCTAGCCTGCCAGTGTAAATAAAAATATTGCTACAGTTTTAGTGTTACAGATTTTTTCCAACAAAACACTGCTATGACTACAAACTGAACAATTAATAGCAGAAACCAGCTGTTTGTAAAAATCTTCCCTAACGTTAAGAAATGTTTTCCGTTGGATTTTTTTCATGCAACTAAAAAAGGCACCAGGGAGTTACAGAAGTTTTGATGCCATAATAGCACCATGTTGGTCCTAAGAATAGATAATTATTCAAACAGTGAAACGTGATGGTGTTGGAGCTCGTTTGTTTCTGGCTTAAAAGGAAAATAATGGAAGCTTGGTAGCTGGATTGAGATGATAAACTAATCAGCAGATGATAAACTAACCAGTCCAAATACTACTTTTCTTTTTTCCCTTTTAATTAAATGAATAATTTTAATGTTTGTCTACTACATAGGTAAGGTATTTCACAAGAAAGCTGTATCTTAATACAAAATAATGTTCAGGTATTTCTAGTCACAACAATGTTTCCTCCTTTTCTTCCCTTGTCCATAATAATTTTGTTAGGACTCCTAGGGATTTTTTTGTTCAATGCTATATTCAAACATAGCAGCCCAAACAAATGGAATGATATTTTAAAAATAGTTATACCAGACAAAAATAATAAGAATTCATCTGCAGACGTGTGGGTTTTTTTGGTTTGTTTTTTTTTGCTGTTCATTAGCAAAACAGAATGTCACTCTATTATCTGCTAGTGAAATTTCTAGTCTAGTCCCACTTGTTTTGGTGCATATTTTTAGGCTAGTGCTCTTTTCTCAGATTACTTTTTGTACTTGCATCTTCAGGAAGGAAATGAGCTTATTTTTCCAAGAAATCATATTGAAATTAAACTTGGTACTACACTGGAGCTTAAGGGGGAAATGACAGAGAAGAGACATGTCTGATGCATGCAAAAAAATGTGTTAGAGGAAATTTAGTACATAGTGGCATCTGGTGTTTAATGACCTACAGTGAAGTTCTTACAAAGATGCTGGAGTAATTTCTTGACTAGTTTTAAATTATAAAAAAACCCACTTCAAGTGGGAGATTTGACTGTCTGAATTGCCCAAAGAAGCCCTTTTAGGAAGTTAGAGACCTACATTTCTCTGGTTTGCATTTTCTTGAAAGTTGTGGTGATGCAATACTTACATTATGTATTTCTTTCCTGTTTCTCATTTAGCTCAAAGTTTTTGTTGTTAGTTGGTTGTAGGACTTCTTGCACCAACATTTTTAACTGTTACAAGATGGCACTGAACCTTGTCTCTGCCTGCAAAAGGGGTTATGCTTGTGTAATTCCACAGATAAAGTGCAATATGCAATCCTAGGTCTCCTGAGAACATTTCAACTAAGTAATTGTGAAGACTTGCAGGAGGCAACCTCATGGAGAATTTTGTTTTATAATTTCCATGTAATCCTTTTACCATTTAAACTGTAAGGCCAAATGCTGCCTTCCAGTTTTTAGAGGACTTCATCTCAAACCTCCTAGATACAATTTTATGACAGTGAGTGTCACATGTATTTGATTATAAATGCAGTTTTTTCCTTGTCTGTGACCAAAAAATTGGCTGTAGATACCGATGCAATATGTTTATATAGTACCTGGAAGGCCTGAGTTTGGGAAACAGGATGGGAAGGGGCTGCCCCTGCCTTTTGGCTAGTTCATTCCTATCTCAGGTATCCAGTTATGCTGTTCTCTCTGTGAGTTACCACGCTTCATCCTAACAAAGGAGGTGTTCATTGCTATATACTGGATGTATTGTTTATAGGCAGAAGTTGTAATCTGTCTTCAATTTAACCTAGACAAGCCAAATTAACTTAAAACCTTCCTGAGATGTAAGCTTCTTATTTCCCCTAGTATACCCGTGGTTCAGTGAAGTCTCTTGGAATTTTTGAGCGTATTAACAGGACAGAGCACAGCATGAGCCTTTAGTACTTCTCTAACTACTGGAAACAGTTCACCTGATTTAAGGCAGCATTTCCTATATTTTTAAAACATTTTATTTAAAATATATAATATACTGGTGAATCATAGGAATCTTGACCACAATTCTCCTTAGTCTGTGATTTTGGATGACAAATGGCTATTTTTGTGTTTAAATTTAAAAAAAATAAAATAGTGGTGTAATTTCTGAGTGCAGGAGGCGTAAATAGGTAAAAATCAGTATGAGCCAAGCTGCAGGGTCACATCTTCTTTTCTAACTATGCCATTAGTAAATTACATAGGAAAAATTCCATTTTTTTGTACAGCCAGGACTAATAAAAACATTGATATGAAGGCCATAGCTTATCCCCTGACAAGTTCTCTCCAAGGCAATAACTACTGCCACACCTTGGCTTCTCATTTTTCAAGCATCTGCTGGCATCTTTTGCTAGGTGGCTTTCCAGTCAGCCCTGCAACTCTAGCTTTGCAATGGAGCTCAACTTTCTCTGCTCACCATGACAACTGGTTACTACAATGAAGGCAATAAGGATGATGAAACAAAACAACAGAATACGGTGATGCAATCAAACACTGCAACATTACTTTTATATTTTAAATTTCTGATTTTCCTGCCCTAGCTTAACCTCTCTAAATCAAAATTCTTGCATACTCTGCAAATTATAGTGTTCTTGAATATTTCTTCCTCAATAGAAGAATTTTCTGTTCTCAAATAATGTATTACATACATTTTATGCAGTTTTAAGTGTACACTTATGTAAATACTTACCTTTAACTTATGTAAATAATTACCTGCAATTATATTTCTTGATATTTTTTATTCTTGTAACTTTAAAAGCTTTGTACATACAGTGATAATCTTAATGTCTTTATCAAAGTTACTTTGTGCAACAAAGCTTAAAGTAGAAATGGTATAAAAAAATTACATAAAGTACTTTAAAACTCTGTTCTTATTTGCCCTGCTGAGTTTCAGATGAGAAAGATATATGATGAATATATATGGCAGCCAAACCCAAAAATTATGATGGTTGCTATAAACCACAGTTTTGCCCTAAATATACTTGTGGTTGTCTTAGAGACATGATATGATTCTTCTCATGTAGAAGGGATGATTTACCAGGTGCAGGTAAAACATGAGATTACTGGATTCTATAATTGCCTTTAAAAAACCTAACAATATGTTTGCTTGTCATTGGCACTTGTCCTAAAAAAAGTAGGGCAAGTATTGCCCTGATTTTTGCAGTTCAAGTCAGTTGGTGTGGAGGACCTGGTGACCACACAAGCCATGCTTGAAAAGACATAATTTCAGACTAACTGCTGTCAGGCACTGCTGATAGGTCACAGATGTTTTTTGGTCATGCAAAATAATACAAAAATTAAAAATCTTGCATAATCTTGCACTGTTTGAAAGTTAATGAGAAACATTTCCAAAATTAAATATGGATAGAAGTGGTGACCAAAGAGAAACAAGCTGACTGTAAAATCCTTCTGTGTTTGCCAAGTCAGGAATGAATTAATTTTCTGTGTACCTCCCAACAGCTTTGGGTCTGGAAGTGTTGCAATTTGCCTCCAGCTAGCACTACATACATTGGATTGATGTGAGACAGTTTATGCAGGCACAGCAGGGCATAATCTTTCATCTTCACTTATCTGCAGCTAGTGGGTAGGATGTTTGAACATGTTTCCATTTGGTAAATACAACAGTACCAGAACATGAAATGAAAGAAGAACAAAAGCAGGATGAAAAGAGGTGGAAGGGACAGGACATGTCTGGATTATTCTCCACAATTTTTGTAGAATACTTGTAATTTGCTTAGGAAATGCTGTGATGTATTTTTAACAATAATGAGAACACCTACTTTGATAGTTCTATAGTCCATGATTGTTGCCTGCTTTGTGAAGAACATAAGGAAAAGCTTTCCTCTACCTTAATATCTAGCTTAGTAGTTAGTCAACAAGTAAGTGTCAGTGCAGTGTTAAAATTGCCCACATTTGATTCCGTGTTTAACAAAATAGTTTGAGGAACTTCTGCTCTGAAAAACTCTGGCTCTAGCTGTGGTGTGAAACAGAGAACTAAGAATCACCAGAACCTAAAGAACATACTGTTCCCAGAACAGCCACAATTTAAGTCATCTCTAAAATATCAGGATTACTTAGTAGCTGTTAAGTTTGTAGATAAAAACTTAGGGACTAAATGAGACTCACCTGTATGTTCAAGCTTCCAAATGTCTCAGTGACAGTCTGGGCAAGGCAGACCATGCAGCCAAAACAGCCTACTGAATAAGCAAATAAATCAACCGATGTCCCCGAGATGCTCCTGCCAACAGCCTCCACGAGTCTTGAAGGGCTCTTCCTCTTCCAGTGACACGGTCTCTTCAGCTAGGGAAGTTTGCAGCTGTTCGTACTTTACAAACAAACAAACAAACAAAAGTCATCTGAGATCTCGCAGTCTTTTCTTGGAGGATTTCCTGCGGCGGAGGCTGAGCCCAGCCCGCAGCAGCGAGGGGCTGCGGTGGCTGCTCAAACGCTTTGCTTTTTGGAGCTTGCGTTTAACCAGCACCGCTTACTTGCGCCGGGGCGCGGAGGGGACGGGGGCTGGCCATGCCCTGCCCTGCCCTGCCCCGGGCCACCCCACGCTCCTGGGGACACCCAGGTTGGCGGGGGGGAAGGTGAGGCGTCGCTGGGAGGAGCCGCCCGTGCCGGGGCAGAGGCGCCGCCGTCCCGCGGCTGCTGAGGCTCCCTGGGAGGCGGCAGCGGGGCTCCCCCGCTCCCGAGGAGCAGGTAGGGGATTCCCCGGGCTCTGGCCCGGCCCCAGCGAGCCCTCCGTGTAATGGGGGCTCAGGGTGTCCCTCGGCCCCGAGAGCCGGGGGTGGCCGTGGCGGCAGCGGGCACGGGCGGCCCGGCCGGGCAGGTGCGGCCGGGAGCGCTGCTCTGTAACAGGGCTCCTGTAACCGGGCGGGCGGCCTCAGCCAGGCCGGGGTGATCCCAGCACACATCCACAGAGCCCATGGTCGCTCCGACGCCTCGCTTTTGGGGCTGGAAGGTGGCTCGGAGCGAGGCAGTGTCTCCTGGGGAAACGGGCCTGAGGACGCTTTGGGAGTAGGGGTGAGACCTCTCCTAAAGGGTCAGCGCTGACCGTGGCTCGGCTCCTGACCGACAGCGAGCGAGCCTGCTCTTCGCAGCTGCCCTGCCCAGCACCCACAGCCCCTTCCCAGGGAATGCTTCCAGAAATACGTCGCAATTTAAATGAAGAGCATTGGAAAATGATTTCCTGCCGCACCCGCTGAGGGATGCCGGCGTTTGACAGAAGCCCGGCTATCGCAATAGTCGCAGAGCTGTCACTACATCCTGACGGGGCTAACGCAGCTCTTCCACGCTGACTAGGTGTGTCCAGTGAAGGAATGGATGTATTTGCTGTCGTCATTCTTTTCGTGATCAAAAGTGAGACACTTGATTAATCTCTCTAGAAGAGGCATGGTGCACCTTGCAGTTAACAGGAGCATTTAAGGTAATTAATATTCATCTTTTATGATTTAAAGTGTTCCTAGGCTTATATACCAGAAATAGTGTGGTACTCTGACTTTCTGTTGGTTCTCTCAGTTCTGAGGACTCTTGCATGTTTGAATCAGTTTGTGCTTTTGAATGAGATTCAAATAAACCTGCCACAAGTTTACCAGAATCAGTGAAACCTGTGATCCTTTGAAGTTTTGGGGAGACTTCTTTTTTTTTATTGAGTAGATCAACTTTGAAATTACTAAAAAGCAGATGAAAAGGTGGTTATGCTTATTTAATGAGAAATTTTAATGAGAATTATGCCTACATGCTGTCATCTATGCTGTGGTTGTAACTCAGGTGCACGTATAATTGAAGACCTCTTTCAGAAAATTGATGGGTTTTTTGGGGGGAGGGGGTAGTTGTAATGATTTTTTTTTTTTAACTGCAATTGATAAAAATATTTCCTTTCAGGATAAAACTTTATGGACATGGCTTTGCATACCTGAAATTTTTTTCCACTTTGGAAAATCTGGGCAAAGATAACCAGAGCTGAAGTCTGTTGTGAATGATAAAGCTCCACAGGTCGATTGAGCGCTCAAGATGTGGACAGAATGGCTGGGGAAAGGAAGAAATTCAGCTGTTTATCGTGGCAGAATGGGGTAGGAAAAACATTTGCAATTGGTTCTGCAATTGAATGTATGTTATTTTCATCCTTATCTATGTGAATGCATGCACAGAGAAGAGCCTAATTTTGCTATTGTGTCTGCCTTCCATAGAAATGGAAATTTTTCATCGGGGAAAGTGAGAGATGAGGGAGCCTCCTCAAAGTGGTGTGTATGGTTTCACAAGGCTCTATGTATGTTTGCAAGTTTTTCTATGTTGACAAAAGGGCAAATTATAAATTTAAATAGAAAGAATATTGAAATTATAGAAAAGCAGGATCCTGGAAGACTTTCTTTCAGGGTGTAGTAAAATACTACTTCTGCATCTGCTAAATCTACCGGTGGGGCAAAAAACTTTTTGAGAGAGCTCTTGTGAGACAGACCATGAGAACAAGAGCAAGGTAACGTTGTAAGAGAGCAGAGTTTGTGAAAATGCAGTGATTCAGAGAAGTCATAAGGAAAATACCTGTTCATAAGTGGAATCTATTCAATCCTGTTTTATCTTTAAATTATATGTTACAATATTTTCCTCTTCTTTAAAATTAAAAATTATAGATTTTTAAGAGATTCTGTGCATCATGAATAATAGAAAAAGTTGTAGCTTTTGTACAAGCACATATAACCTGCCTCCTGAAATTTTAATGTTTTGTGTCAGGATTCGTTCAGGGACTCATCCCATCTTAGAGCTAGGCAAGAAAAGACCTGCCTGCTAATTTGAGTGGAGATTTGCAAGGTGGGAGGAGGAAAGAGAAAGGGAAGAAGGCACTGCAAGAAGCAGTGTGGATGACTCAACACATGGCACACTTCTGAGTCAGTCTGGTGAAGTAAGACACAGCAGCCGGAAGTGCCATCTTCGACTCTTGTGGAAAGTGGTGATCAGCTAAATGTTTGTCACGACAGGATGGGGTCCTCCTGCTCACACTTCAGTTGGAATAGTTGCGTTTGTCCTCTCACTGTGCTGTGAAACACTGTGGTAGGCTGAATAGAAACAAAAACAGTAAAGCAGGTCAAGTTAAGGATCAGCTTGCCAGAGGCATGCAACTAAGAGATCCTTCTCCGAACATGTTAGGGATCAGAGGACTACTAAAGAGTCCTGACAGTCGTTCTCAAATATATAAATAAGCATATAAAAGATAAATGCCTAGATTTTAGGTGAAGAAACATCACTCCTAAAGTCCCAAACAACTCCTCAGCATGTATTTTGATGGTCTAGACAGAGGGAATCTGTTTCAGTGGCAGAATTTGCCAACAATACTGATGTATTCAGGCTAGAACATGGAGGTGTAAATTGCAAAGAATGGCAAAAAGATGTCACGATCGTAAATGACTGGGTAATAATAGCAGAAGAAAATTGTTGTAGGGAAATGCAAGAAAAATTTTAAGTGAAAACCTATGTCCAAAATCCTAACATCATGTGCTCAACAGCTGACTGAGTTTGCCTGATTCTTAGTACCCAATGATGAGATCTTGAAATTTTACTATAGGCCCATGGAAATATCAGATCAATACTCAGTAGTATTCAAAGAAAAAAGATAGGGTTAGAAATCATTAGGAAAAGAAATCTAGAAAAAACCAATAATTGTCTTTGCTTATAAATAATAGTGCACTTATGCTTTGAACACTGTATTCAAGGTATGTCCTATCCTCCTCATCTCAGACAGGTTGTAGCATAACTGGCTGCAGTACAGAAGTGGGTGGCAAAAAAAGTCAGAATTATGAAATCAGATTCCATCTAAGAGAGAGTTAGAGAATCTGTGACTGTAACTTAGGAAAGCAAGAAGTGCTTTCCTAAGCACTACGGGAAGGAGTGCGCTAGCAATGTAAAAAAACCCAAGTGCTTGACAAGCTGAAATAGATGCTCATTCTTTTTTTTTTTTTTTCCTTCTGGTGTAGTATTTAGGAGCTGTCAGGTGTAACAAGCAGGTAACAGGCTCAAAACAAGTCAAAGACAATTCCTGTATTTCGTGTGTCCTCTTTAAACTATGTAATTCCTATGTTAATTGTGTAATGCAAAAGTTTACTTTAAATTATAGAATTTCATATTGGAAACCACTAATTGAAAGTTTTCTTTCCATTTTAGCAGAGAAACATGGCAGCAAAAACACTGTTTTCATGTAACATTGCAACAGCATTTCTGTCTTTAATTATTGCAAGTAAGTCTGTTGGTAGCTATGGTAAGTCTTGTTCTGAACTTTTAATGGAACTTTTTTTCACACAAGTAATACTAACTTTCTGTAGAAGTGGCTGTAATAGTGAAATTTACATGCATGCCAGTGAGTTCTTTTAAATAGTGCCAAGAGCAGGAACCTTTAAAACACAAAATATGTGGTATTTAATGTTCTAACTTATAACAATCATTTAGGTTGGAAAGGAGCTCTTGACATCTAACTTTACAGGGTCAAGATTTTGAAAACCTCTGCAAATGGAAACTCCACAACTTCATTGGGCATCTTGTTCCACTGTTTGATCGCCCTTACAATAAAAAAAAAGGGGTTTTTTGTGTTCAGATAGATTGTTTTATGTTTCAATTTGTGCTCATTGCATCTTGTCCTGTAAGTGAGCTAGGCTGGCAAAAGTCTGTCTCTTTGTTCTTCATTCCCTCCCATCAGGTATTTACACACATTGATAAGATCCACCCACACACTCCTCAGACCTTATCTTCTCTCGACTGAGCAGTTCCTGCTCTTTCATCTTCTACTCAAGTGAGAGTTGCTCCACTCCCTTAATCATGATTGCAGTTATGTGCTGGACTCTCTCCAGTAAATTCAAATCTGGCATGTCCTAATGCATCCCAGGACACTCTTAGCCTTCTTTTGCCATGAGGGAGCATTGGTGGCTCATGATCAACTTGTGGTCTACCAGGACCCCAGTGTTCTCTGCAGATCTGCTTCCAGCTGGGTGGTCTTTAGCATGTGCTGGTGTCTCTTACACTGGTGCAGAATATTAGCACTAAGTGGCAGAAAAACATGGTCAGTTTCTGTGGCCACAGCACATCATAATCACCACAGTTATTATGGGGCATTCAATTCAGATACCTGAGTAATTCAATGTTTGGATAAGTAATTTGGAAAAGATCTGTGTGAGGTGGTGAGAACTGTGGATGACACAAAATTATTCTTAGGTGGTTAAAATGGATGCTTGCTATGCAGAAGGTGCCTGGATATCAAATAGTTTAGTGATAGAATGTCAGCCAGTAAAATCAAGTGGCTGTGAAGGGGTATGAAAGGTCATGCATGTATAGCAGAAGTAAATATGCTGTATGTGTGTGATGTGAGCATTAAGTTAATTAATAGCCACTTTGGGAAATGCTGCTTTGGTATCTCTGGATGCTCTCTGGAATCATTAACTCTGTCATCAGTGGTGACCAGAAAACCAGTATTTTTGGGAAGCATCAGAGCAGAAAACAGAAAGCCTCATTATGCTACGCTTTAACCCCACAGTGAATGTGTGCCAGTCGAACTCTGCAGTTCTGGTCATTACATCTCAGAAAGATGGTATCAGAAGAGGTGGAGAGATGAGTGACAGTGTTGTCTGATATGGGATGGCTTCCATATGAGAAGTCTCCAAATGAAGGAGGACTCTGAGGTAAAGAGACAGAAGCAAGATGGGATGAAGGTCTATGAAAATGTAAATATCATAGAATAGGCAGATGAGAAGAAGTTTACTATTTCTCATAACAAGAAATGCATGATACTCAGAGAATTTATAAAATTCAGTGAATGGTTTTGCATGCAGAACTGATTTCAGTTCAGTCCCTTCAGTAAAGGGACTGAAATCAGAGTAGTATTGTATTTATTGTGTCCTCCTCTTTTCTGCACATTTGCCACTGATAGTTATCAGAGACAGGATTTTGGCTAAACAGACACTTGCATGACTCTCTGTGGCAGTTCTTATAAAATAACAAAACAAGGAAGTTTTGATAAAAGCATTACTGACTTGGGAACATGACCATGGTATCCAGTGTTGGTGCCTTTTTTGTCATATTGCAAAAAAGAAAAAAAAAAAAGCCCAAACCAAACTCTTGGTGTTGCACTTTTTCTGCATGAGTCTGTCAGAAGTAAAGAAGATGAGCTCATTGGTGATTGTAATGATTCCTTTCTAAATGTTCATAAAATGAAGGGTCAGTTGAAATTCCTGTAGCAAATTTAATATTTGTACAATACTAACTTTTATGTCCTCTTAGGATGTTTAAATATCAAAAGCATAGTCTTAACTACAGTTAAGTGAAGTTAAAAAATAAAGACATTAAATGTGAATTTTGTGTGCATCTGTGTGTTTGTGTACATGCCCATGAAACAGACTAGAGAAACACAAGTACTTTAGTAATTTGCATCTGAAATAAAACATGCAAATGATAACTCTGCTACAAAGACATTCTACTGAGTGTAAAGATTGCATTCAAAAAACAGCATTTCATTTTAGTGGCATAACTACATCTGTAAACTACTGAGTAGTACTCTCTGCTGCAAAGATAGGGGATTAAAATTGTATTTTTAGTGATTGACTTGAGAATGGAGGTGAAAACTCCAATGAACTTTATAATCAGGAGATGAGTTCAGTATATTTTTGCAGAGTGTTTGAGTTTTTCTTTAATGCTTATCTCTTTCCTTCAGAGAAATGTGAAGCCTATGATGTGATGTTAAAGCAGAGTCTTGTGCCTGATGGGCAGCCTCTCGCTATTAAATGTTCACTGGAAAAGAGCTTGAAAAGTGGAGACTACAACTTAACATGGTATAAAGTTGGTAACAAGAGAGCTGTGCCTAGAGACAAACTGTCTAGAGTTCACCAGCAGAAGAATCTAATTTGGTTTCTTCCTGCCATGTTAGAAGATTCTGGAGATTATGAATGTGTCATAAGGTGAAAGTTAAAAAAAATTATATTTTTACAGAAATGAGTTGGATAGTGAGTAACTTTCAGAAAGCAAGTAAAATTTTGAGGGTAAGATAAATACTAATGAAGAAGAGGGAATACATCTACAAAAAATAACTTTAGTTTGGGGAAATTAAGTCTAGTTTTGGGGTTTTTTCCTTGTAGGCAAAAGTAAATCTATTAAAGAAACTGCAAATGTTTTTTCTTCTCTTTCTTCTCCAAACAGAATGCCATACATTTTTGACCTGAAAAATGTGTTAAATAGGTTAATTTGTGTTCTATTAATTTTAGGAATTTGACAAGCTGCAAAAAAATGTGTACAAAAGTAACAGTTTTTGAGAGGATTGATGGTTTATGCTTAAATGAAAAGTTTGCTGTAGAGGAGGTGATATTCACATCATCTTCTGCAAAGGTCGTTTGTCCCCACTTGGATTATTTCAGGACAGAGAAGAATATTCAGCCTGTTCGTTGGTATAAGGTGAGAATATAGTGTTTTTTTCTGTCTTATATCTGTCCATTATTTAGAATAAAAATCAGTGATCTTTGAGAATTAGAACAGAAGAACTAAAGATTTACTGTAAGTTGGAGAAAAATGCTTTTAAAACAAATTGAAAGACGATTAAGACTTTCTGTCTTTTAAAGGTGTTCCTGATTATCAGGGCAGAATGTCAGCTGAGGTGTGGGAGTGATGCTGACCCACGTACCCACCAGGTGGCATCTGTTCACCTGCCAGGGAAACACAGCCTTGTGTGGAAACAGATTTACTCTGGCATTCCCATTAGGTGCTCAATACTGTTCTATTCCATTATTCTATTTCTTGTTCTTCATGCTCTCTTAAAGGCTCTTTCTGTTACAAGAATCTAGTGCCTTCTGCCAGATTCCTGCCTCAGGCTCATGCAGTCCATGTGGTACCAGTAGCATTGAGGATTCTTATAAAATAAAGTCTAATTATTGAGTGGTGCTTCACTGAGGAATACTTTTGCAAGTACTGACAACCCACGTTTTACTTTCTTATTTCTCTAATATCAAAAGGTGTTTTCCAAGGGGAATGGACTGGGGTATCCTTAAATTAAAATCTCAGCTGAAGTGTGCATTTCTTCATATTCTGCTGCCCTCACTCTTCCTCAGCCTCTGCATAACCATCATTATGCTGTGGTCCATTAAAACTTCAGATTGTGTCAAAGAGAGACAAACCATGGAAATATACAGAGATGTAAATTAACAGACTTCTCTATACACTTTTAGGACTGCCAGCTGCTGAAAGGAAAAAGGTTTGCCCTTTCAAACAGTGATCTTATAATTTTCAATGTGACTGTACATGATGGAGGAAACTACACGTGTGAAACAACATATACCTACAATGGGAAACAATATAACATTTCACGAGACATCAGTCTGGTTGTAGAAGGTGAGTAAATAATTTCACTGTGTTTGTGCTCATAACTAAAGTGGAAAGACCTAATTTGGGGATGGACATGCTTAGGACTACAGTTTTTCACCTAAAAGTGCAGTAATGACTACCTGAGATAAGGTACTTTGGGTATTTTGTTATAAATAATGGCTGACAACCTTGTATTTAGTACAAGGGATGTTTTTAGGTTGTACTTGTATTATAGAGCATAAAACAGACTGCAACTGCCCCATGTCTTCTGAAAAGAACTTTCTTGTGCTTAGTGACCCCACCAAAAAAGCCTCCAGAAATAACTTACCCAAGAAACAACTCCATTGAAGTGGAACTCGGTGAGTAGTTTTCTCTAGAGAAAATATGAATTTGTATCCTAGTTAAAATGTATTCTTAAGGGGTGTCCTATTCTGTGCTTTCTTGTTTTTATTTTATGAAAAAATGACTTCAGTGGTCAATTTCTCTCTGTTGATCTCTCAAAGGAGGAATGAGGAGTGAGAGGGAAAGAAACGAGGCATGTTGCTTGCAAAGTCCTAAAGAATTTTCTCAGATGCAAGGAAAATTGTAGGAACTCAAGTGACTATCTGTCACATCTGTTGCTTTCCATCACTCTGGAAGTGATTCTAAGAACAGGCCCATCTTGAATCTGCAGGCAAAGTGATGCCCCAAGGAGAAGCATCTCCTTCCTGGATTCAGCTTCTTCCGTCCTACCATTCTCTTTCTGGACCTGCAGATTGCTGAGAATATAGACCCTCTGTTAGAGTAACTTTTTTGAAAGGGTTTAGTATCATTCTTAGCTGGTGTGTGTGTGAATCCGTGAACAGGACTGTATAGACTTTAATTAGGTCATGAAAATTAACTCTTTACTTTGTAACACAATTTTATAGGCTCACAGGTTACTGTGGATTGCAACACCACAGGTGCTGATGGGTATGAGGTGTACTGGACAGGCAACGGTGTATATATTGATGTGTTTTATATGAGCAGAATTTTTGCAAGTCCCTATGAGTAAGTATATTTTCAGATTAGAAAATATATGTGTTGGCAACCAAAGTAATACTTTCTCCCTTTGACATTAAAATATTTAGCAACATTTTTCCCTTGCTTTAAACAGTATTCTTCTTAAAAACTCTAATGCTTGCCTTCTCCAACTGACTTTCTGCTTTGAAATAGAAAGCTTAAACATAGTAGGCACATGAGCTTCACATGTGATTGTACGTTTCTTGCTCATTGTAAAAAATCAGTCTGTATTTCCACTGCTGGGAAAAGGTGTTTTATTACAGTCCCATAATTGTAATACAGTTTCTTTTGAGCAAGCTCTGGCCTGGCAGAGACCTCTTTTGGTAGAATCAGGCATGTTCAGGTGCATGATCTTCAGACTCTCTTTCTTCTGTATTCCACATCTGCCTCCCTGAAAGGTTGCAAGAAGACAAATTTGTGCTATACAGGAAAAATCAATGTTTGTAGGTTTAAGGGCATTAAGTTAGAGAAATTTAACTGAGATAACTGAAGAGCTAATGGAAGCCTTTATTGAGGGCATTTGTACTGAAGCTTAGGGGTTAGAGGAGAAAAGGGAGACTGATTTCCAGTGATGAACTGGGTTTTGGCAGGACTTGGACTGAGTTATGCATGTGAAGGGCAAGTGGGAGATAAGGTGATGATAAAAAGCTGGTTAAATGGAATTAGAAGAAGAGAAATTATACCTGACTGGAAAGACCAACTCAAACTGGAGCAAGAGGCAGTCTGAAATGTTCTTAGACATTACAGGTTTTAACTAAAAATCTCAGGGTTTTTTTCAGCCCTTATGGTGCTGCTGTGAATAAAAAAAATGTGATAATTTTTGTAAATTCTGGAGCACTATCTAGGACCAAAAAACCAGTGAAGAAAAGAATGATGTCTGCAAAGTAAGAATATAGTTGCAAGAAATTAGTTTTCATAATAAAACAAAGGGAAAAACAAAATGCTGACTTATTTGGTTACTCACCAAGAGAAAACACTATGCAAAATTAATATATTATACTGTCATAAAGAATTACAGAGTCATAAACAATTGTGCCATAAAGCAGAGGCACATGGTCACTGAACTGATATTGCAAAAGCAATGTTATTTTTTGTACTTCCTAACACTTACATCTTTGGTCACTTGCATTAGTGATGTTGGTTCATTCATTCCCTGAATGTCATATCCTATTGTGAAATATCTATGTCCGTCTACTCTGACAGGGATTGGGAAGCCCATAACAAGAGTTTATTTAGGTTTGTAAGGCATATTTTTGAACTTCCAACTATAGAAACCATATGTTCCTTTGGGGAAACACAGCTGCAGATAAGATAACCTCTTGATGTCTTGATGCTTTCTGATGCATATGCTAAATGTCAGTACGAGGAGAGGTGTGACTGTTTGGGTTTTGTTCATATGAGGTAATTGTTCATCTGTTGGGAAGTGTGGTTGACTTTTGCAGAAGGAAATAACCACTGTAGTGCTGCAGATGTTAGAGATGAAGCCATTCCTGAATGGGCTGTGGTTTTATGGTTCTATTTGTCACTTTTTGGACAGGGGAGAAACTTCTTATGACGGGCGCCCTATGCATTCTGTGAAGCTAATAATTTCAGAAGTAAAGAGTGAAGACTATGAACAGCCTTTTGTCTGTCAAGCTTCAAATGCCTTTGGGCAAGTTGCATCCTATATTATATTAAAACACAGAGGTAAAAAATACTATTATTTTGAGGCCTGTGATTATCTATACTTCCCCAGAAGGTGTTTTGATACCAAATTCTCATGTATCATGTTGAGAGGAAACAGATGTATTACAGTTTGCAGTATGCATGTGCCTGTGCATAGGGAAGAAATCACAATAGTATTGTATTTATCATTATTTAAAAACCAAGGTAAATAGGAATGAAAAATGTAATATTCAAATTTGTACTGAATTTATGTGAAAGATCGGTTTTGGACAAATTCAACATTTAAAAGAAATTTCTTATATTTTTGTGCAGTTCCTGACATACGAAGGTGGCTCACTGGAGGGCTTGTCTCTTTGTTAATTTTAACATTTATTACTTTAATAATCTTCAAGATTTTCAAGATTGATTTGGTACTTTGGTACCGTAATTCTGTCTGTGCCCTTACAAGTAAGGAAGGTATGTGAGTGTCACCAGGTACGTAAGTGTAATTAACCTGTTGATTTTTCTCTCTTGCCTTTACTTCTGAGAAATAATAGGATTATTTAGTACAATGTACATAGAACTTCCATAAGGAATTTTTAGATGTGCACAAAGACATTTTGTGCAGGATTTTTTCAGTCATATGGATAAAATATATAATTATGCTTGAAGTAATAAAAACTGTGTAATATTGAAGGCAATCATAGTGAGATAGGTCAAAAGAAGAATGGCAGGCTATTCCAAAAGGAGCACATTGTTTACTGATTTTCTGTAGTTTCTTTACATGTAGATTTATGGTCACTCTGATGATGAACAATAGGTGTCAGCAGAGCTACATCCTGTAAACTGGATGTTTAAAGACGTGCCTTAAATATTTATTTTGAAAATCAGACTCATTTGTCAGAGATTAATGTTATTGTGTTTTTTTTTATTTTTGCAATTTCTTTCTATTACCCTCACTTTCCTTCTAAATCCTGTCAGTTATGGTGTTGACTTATCAAAGAGAAAATTTGCTGCTAGTTCTGTGTTCTGGGATTCTTCTAATGTGTTTTAGTTTAATGCACTGCAGGCAAATATATTGGACAGGTATGAAAAATTTGAAATAAGCACAACATCATAGATATATTTCATGTCAGTTCTCAGAATTAGACTGTCTGAAGTTCCCCATGGCTTGAAAGTGAATGGATTACACACATTAAGATAGTTAATGCTTACTCGTGGCTGTGCTAAATGTTTTAATGGAAAAGTAATTTCAACTCCAGGTCAAAAATTCAGTTTTACTATAACACTGTAATAGAGTTCTAATTAAAAGGGGAAAAAAAAAATCAAAGTTTTTAACTGTTTGAGTTAGATCTGATTTTGGCTTGGTTCTTTCAGTCCAGCTTGCTATTCAGCCTTAACTCTCAAAACCTCAGAAGCCCTCTCAGGATCATTACAAGAAAGAATTGCCATTTTTCCAACTTCTCTTGTGGTTAGTCAGAAGTGGAGATAACTGCTGTTGAGTTTCTTTCAGGAGAAGTGGTGAAGAAGGTCCTGTGAGAGGGTACTTCCTTAATGCCCTGGCACCTCTAGGATTGGGAGCTCCTTCCTGCAGGTCCCAGGTTCTGCACCCAGTCCATTTGGTGACTACTTCATCCCCAGATGGGAAAGGATGAAGTCAGATGCTCTGGCTGGTCATCTTTATTTTGATTCATAGATCACTTTACTTCTGTGAGGTGATTCTGTCAGATGGGTGAAATCAGCCCCACATTACTATTTCTAAGCAGTCCGAAAATGAAACTGTGCAATAAAGGCATTTTCCTGAGTTTTAGTTTTTTAATAGAAATGTTTGTGTTTGTTTTAGATGGGAAAATCTATGACGCATATGTCCTGTACACAAAAAGCAGTGAAGACATAAGGATATGTTGTCTGGAAACCTTTGTTCGTAGGATACTCCCAGATGTTTTAGAAAAACAATGTGGATATAACCTTTTCATATTAGGAAGGGATGATTTACCAGGAGAAGGTATGCTTTAATTAGCAAGTTAACAGGTTGCCTCTTGAAACATTGTTCTCAGGTTGTAAATTTATCTATGCAATTAAAACCCACATTTTTAGAAAAGAAAGCTGTATTTATTTAGTTTTATTGGATAATTTGCCCAATGAAATTTTTTTCCTTTTTCCTTTTTTTTCCCCTAACTGAAAATTCTGTTCTGATGTTGTGTGAGTCTGTGCTTTCTTAGTGATGAACAGATGAGGACTCAATAGCATTAATAATACTGTTGAGGTTTTTGAACAATAAATTCTCCTGAGGGCTGAAGAAAACAATTTTTTTAGAAGTTATGTTCATGCAATTGTTCATTAATCATGATTGGAAGTGTGAAGATCTTAAAGCAACCACTGCTCTGAGCTAGCCACAGCTTCAAATGTCTGCAATTGTAAAATAAAGAACTATTTTACACCAGTTGTAAAGTTTCTATTCAGACTTTGATTGTTCTTTGATCACTTACAGCTGTGGTCAGTGTTGCTGATGAAACCCTTAAGCAAAGCAGAAGACTGATGATTATTTTGGGATCAGAAACATCTAAGGGCTGCCTGTTGGAAGACACCTCTGAGCAACAGCTAGCTATGTATAATGCTCTCATCCGTGATGGGATTCAAGTGATTCTTATAGAAATGGGTGAAATACAGGACTACATGAGCATGCCAGAATCAATCAGATTCATTAAGCAAAAACATGGAGCTATTCAATGGAAAGGAGACTTCTCAGAGAAATCTTGTTCAGCAAACACAAGATTCTGGAAAAATGTGCGCTATCAAATGCCATCCAGGAAAAAGGCATCTTATTCTGAAGTGTATTCATTGCCCCTAATGTCAAACAGTTCTGCAGCAAAGGAAAGTTAAGAAGAAATCATTTAAATAATACTAAGAAGGTAATTCTGAATTGGGATGTTTCTTGCATATACTTTATACTACAAAGTAGATGTTTTCTTTGAAGAGTAGAAACTGCTCATCTTTTCCATGAATTACACCCTAAAACAAAAAACTCTGTGCAACTTTATTCTGTGACAGGTTTTGGATAGTGACAAAATTTGTTGTGTTAGTCTCCATCAAATATTGTAGGTAAACATGCTGATGATGATAGGCTATTAAGTAGTCGTGGTCCACATAAATGTTGTATGAAGAAACAGCTGTGAAGTCCATTTTTTAAAAATAAAAACTGCAGTTGATAAATTAAGTCTAGTTCTATCATCAGCATTTTCCTAGTCATTCTGTTCCAATTCTTGTTGCTTCTCAATGATTGTCTGTTTTCCTTATTGCTGCAAGAATCTGCTCTGTGCAAGCTTTGTCTCCTGAGCAACAGATGTTACCCTTGCTTCTTGAAAGGGTTGGGGAAATACATGACATAGCAGGTATACTTAAAACTCATCACAACACTGAATGTGTTTCTGCTGAACAGTTGGTATCAAATGTGTTCAGCAAATGGAAAGGATTGAAATCTGTGGATTTTTAGAGTGTTGAACAATTCTGTGATATCTGGTGTATGTTTACTTTTGAAACTCAATCACTTGTAGTGCTTGGGAAACTGAAAATAGTTCATACTTCTTGAGAAGGGGAGGCTTTCTAGACTGTGCTGCTGCTCTGGAAAGCAGATGTTCTCATGCTGTGTGTCAGCTGTGCTAACTGCATGCACAGAAATTCACTGAGAATCTATCAGAGCTGTGCTTGGGCTGGGTATCCTGGAGAGTGGAAAGTGGCCAGTTCTGAAACATTACCAAATTCTAATGGCAAGAAATGGTATCTCATCTACTTGTGAAAGAAATGGTATCTCATCTATTTGTGAAAGAAAATGCTTGAGACTAGCTTGGTATTTCTGGATCCCAATCCACTTTTGGTGTGCATCATTGTGAGAAAATGACATGCTGTTTCCTTTTCAAGGTGGTCTGAAGCAGCAGGAGTTTTCACGCTCCTGGCTTGAAGAACGTAATCTAAATCCAAATACGAATTTTGCTTGCTTTTAAAAAATAATTTTCTGTAGTTATGCAGGTTCTAACATCGCGTTTATTGCCAGGATAGCATCTGTCATGGAATTCCTTTCAGTTGGAATACCTTTCAGAGGTATGTGTATCTAGAATATATTGTCATTGGGCTGTATTGATGGGAGAGAAAGCAAAGTCTAGGGGTCGAAATATATAATCAAAGGGAAAGATTTCCAATAGCATTTCATGGTACTTTTTTTCTTTGTAAATGTGTAGTAAATACACGTTAGGAGCAGTGTCTCATTCTCCTGGCTGTGGGGTTCACAACTGTGTAATTTTCCACAGCCTTCACTGACCAGAGACTTGTTCTGAGGTGTCACCAGGAAAACTAGGAACAGGGTAGATCCATCAGATCCACTGTTGTCCTAGTCGATGTTGAATCCATGTTCTTTGGAAATGCATAATGTTTAGGCTGAAACCTTTAAAAAATAAATTTAGGGTCTTAGAGAATTCAGATAACCATAATTGTCAAATTTGTATATTGTGTTTAGACTTAGCTTGCTCAAAAAAAGTATTCAAAATTAGCTTCCTTCCTTCCTTCCTTCCTTCCTTCCTTTTTAAAATTTGTGTTTAAAAACCGAACCTTCTTATTATCCATATAGAGGAGAAAAATAATAAGGTAGAGGTGTTGAAACTGGTAGATTTTTTCAGCTTCCTTATTTAATTTGCTTTGAAATAAAAAAAAAAACAAAAAAAACCAAACAAACTAATGACTAGGACTTGCAGTACTACATAAAAGTAAATTGATTTGCAATTTGTGCTGATATTTTGGTTTTTTTCTGTGAATGTGGTATGAATTCAGGCTGCTTTTTTTCATAGTTCTTTTCAGAGGTTTGTCACATTATTCAAGATAGTAATTTTCTCATTTCTCACTAATTGAGACTCCTAATGACTCTTAAGTGAAGACAGATGATTGTGAGTCAGCATTGATTTACCTGATACTTTCATTCAAACAACCACATTTAGTATGATTATTTTGTGTCCTTGTACAAAAGTGACTGTGGGAGATAGGCTTTGGTTATCATTGTTGATTGTTAGCTAGCTACTTCAATGTAGCATGACATGAGATGGCTTCTGCTTTTATCAGAGGGCTTAATTTTGAAACTGAATTTTGTCTCTGTTTTCTCTCCTTGGAAACTGGTTTTTTTCAAGTCACATTGGAAAACACAATATATTTTTTTTTGTGGTACTGTAAAAGAAGTCCCATAGAGACAGATGTGCTGGTTGTTTTTTATTAAAAAAAAAATCAAATCCCAACAACTCCACAAATGATTAGCTGGCAAGAGGTTTACCCCTGAAAACTTGGCACATTCAGAAGTAAAAGGCAAATGCAGTGTAATCAATGGAAGAGTATTTGTTCATCACTTTATAGTAGATATAGTTATTGTTTATGCAGACAGAGAGCAAAATCTAAGTGGTATGTGGTGTAAGATACATTGAAAGCATTCTCTGCACCTTTTTTTGCTTTTCAACCAAAACGACATTCTCTTGGCTTGCTCCTGTCTAATTATTTGGTACTCCAGGTTGCACTGTCCTTTCCTTGCCTTGTGATTAACTTGTCTGAATTTGCTAATTCCATTACATCTTTCCATCCATACTGTGACACTGGTGCTTTCTGTGAGAATTCTTTCATGATTTTTTCATGATCATATCCTGCTTTCTTATATCTGTGGTAAATAGCACTGAGATGTGGCCTGATTCACGTTCTAATATACACATCCCAGCCAGCAGCCAAGCCCCACACGGCCACTCACTTCCCCACCAGTGGGATCAGGAAGAGACTCAGAAGGGTAAAAGCCAGAAAACTTGTGGGTTGAAATGAAGACAGTTTAATAGGGAAAGCAAAAGCCACACGCACAAGCAAAGAAAAACAAGGAATTAATTAATTGCTTCCCACGGGCAGGCAGGTGTTCAACCATTACCAGGACAGCAGGACCCCATCATGTGCAATGGTTACTTGGGAAGACAAACACCATCACTCCAAACGCCCCCTTATTCTTCCTTCTTCCTCCCACTTGATATACTGAACACGTCATCTGATCAGAATATCCTTTTGGTTGGTTTAGGTCACCTCTCCCAGCTGTGTCTCCTTCCAGCCTCCCACACAAAACCAGCACAGCATCTGTGACTGTATTAATTCATGGATAGAGGTTTATGTGACTGAGAGGAATGTGCTCTGAGCTCAGAATGAGTTTTTAGGACCTGGTAGATTTAATGTGGTAGCCCCAGACAGGACAGCCCTGACCAACTTTGGTTTTTTTTTTTCCCTTTTCCTTTAAATTTACCTCTGTATTGCATCCTAGAATGTGGAACAGTGCAAGAGCAATTTTACATTTTCCCTTTATCTTGGTGCCTTGACCTTCTGCTTGAGAGGTAAGCCCATCCTGCCTTTTGTTCAGGCACTATGGTAGCTCAGTGACTCTGCTTCCTTTCATAGCTGCAGTTAGCTTGACAATGAAGCAGGCAAGATGCAGTTAATATTTAGGACATCTGTGCTAAGGAGAGACCTTTTCCCTTGAAGTACCAAGGAAGTATTATGTTGTAGAGCTTCGGAATACACGTAAATAAATTTCCAGGTCTCAGGTTTAGTCAGAGATGCTACAACTCATGAACACAGGAGCAATAGCATTTCCTCCTCTCATCTTTACACTCATTATTCTCAAGAGTAAAGGCAAAGCACAACACTTGATGTGCATGTTTATTCTCTTTCAATTTAGGATAATATTAACCAGCACTCGATGCGTTTGTTGAGACAAACCAAACATTAGTCACTAAAAGGGAGCTAGAAAATAGTAGTAGTAGTAGAAACATTTGCTTCCTCAGCCCACTCCAAGATTGCCTCCCACGTTAAAACTGATTGAAAAAAAGGAGTCTGGTATCTGCTGGGCACCAGTTAAAATGTACAACTTGTGTGACTCCTCTGAGAGAGCACCTGGGACACTGTGGCATTGCAGCTGGAGTTAGAGCCCTGCTTGGCAGTGTTTATTAGGGGTTACTGTCTCATCCTGAAGAAAGGTAGAAGGGTCACCCAGACATTAGGGTAAATTTTTTGCTCCAAAACTTGATTTTGAATTGCTGCTCCAGATCAAGTGACTTAGATGTGTAAATATTTTTCTTTCATTTCTGCTGTCAGGCTCTCATTTGGTCTTTGCCCTAGTTTGATTTTTTTTTCTTGAGCATAGCAGTGGCTGTAGTCAGAGGGAAATTTTAAATGCTGTCTCATTGGTTTTTTTCTTTCTTTTTGATTAAATATTTTCCCTGATGGGCTTTATTTCTCTTGGTAATAATTAAAATCCATGTTCTCTCTTTCCCTTATCTCACTGGCTATAAGCATCAGTGGAGTTCTTAGTTTTCCTGCACTGTCTATGGTAACACACCCCGGTGCTGCTTCGTCTCTCCTCAAGAGGTGATCTTTTGCACTTTCTTTCTCTTTTTATCTAATGTTCCCTGAATATGTGAAGGGAACAAGTCCTTAAGAAGGCATTTTTTCCTCTGTTTGAACACATTGTTTCTAATATCCACACTGTTTGTTTATTGTTTTCTATTTTTTTTTCTTTCCAAATATGTATAGCATTACTATTTCTTCTGTTCCATGGAGCTGGGGAACTTGGACAAACATTGGATTTGGAAAGAAATTCAAGCTATCTACTCTTTTCTGACCTCTCACTCCTAGGGAAGCACACTCAGACTGTATCAAATAGATCTGTAGTTTTTAGGTAAGGTGTGAAACAACTACATAATTTCAAGTGGAACATAGCAGAAATGGCAGGACAAATGCATCTTTAGGACCCTGAGATCAGCTCAGCTGGTCAGAGCATGGTGCTAATAAAGCCAAGGTTGCATGTTTTATCCCCATGTGGGCCATTCACTTTAGAGTTGGACTTGATGATGCTTGTGGGTCTCTTCCAACTCAGAATACTCCATGATTCCAGTTTAAAGACCCTACTGCAAGGTAAAGTTTATAAATTCTGAAATGGTGAATAAGCAGAGTATTTGGGAGTTACAAAAAATAACATTCATCTGTCCCTTTAAAACAGAAAAAAACCTTGGCAGTTAACTCCCCTACATATTGCCTCCAGGAACAAACAGGGAAAAAGCTAAAGAGCTGTCTGGACAGGGACACTCACAGTGGGAAAAAACTTGTGTGCCATATGTCCCCCTTCCATCTGTGTATGCTCTCTTCTGGGTCGTGACATCTGGTTCTGCTTGATATCTGGCTCTGATTCCTGTGTTTTTAAAGTAAACGGGACTTAATTCTCCTCAGAGACTGAAGAGAATAGACCACATGCTGACTTTTAGAAGAAAAGCCAAGTTTTTCATAAAAATATGTTTCCTCATCCTGGATCTGAATGGCTTGATACACATATGCATTTAAATGAGCCAAAGATGTGCCAGCACCGTCTGCTGTCACTTTTAAAAAGCTGCTAACTTTGGCATGTTTGACATTTTTGGAGGGTTGGACCATAAAGTTTGTTGGGTACTGAAATTAGAAGATGAATTGGCTTATTATTAAGGAAAGGATCACGTCCAAGAGAGCAGGCAGCTGAGGATGGGAAAAGATTGTGTGGGTGTTTCAGGGTGGGGGTTAGCGAGCCATAGGGGCTGGCTGTAGGGATCCTGAAAGCCCTGGAGCCGTGAGCCACACCAGCCTTGTGCTGTGCAGTGCCTCCACCTAGTGATGCCTGAGACTGTTGCTCTCCCCTTCCAATAAAAGATACACTGTTTACATGAAATCATAATGAAGTTCTGCTAATAATGCCAAGCCACAGCATTAAAGAAAAAAAGCACACCCAGAGGGAGCAAAAAAAAGAAGATACTTTTGACAACTGCTATTCTGAATGATACTGTAATTATTATTTTTAGTGCTTTTTCTGTCGTTTGTAAGAACTAGCAGGGAATTTAGTAGAAAATGAGAGTTTTGGCCTGTGAGTCTGTGCAACTGTTAATCCAAAGCCTCAGAGCTGGTTGGGATATGGGGAGTAGTAGAGCTCTGCAGAGCTGAGTTTCTTAATTGGCCTCTAGCATATGTCAATTAGATCTAATTGAGCAACTCTTGCCTTGGTTATTCCAAGAAGAAGGCTATGATTGGAGACCACTTCATCTGGCATCAGCATTCAGCAGATCTGCTGTGCATAATGGCTGGAGGATCATTACTGGCCATGTGCTACCCAGGCAACGGAGAGTCCTAGTCCTATTTACTTGACATAGTGATAGATGAGGAATTTGTGCCTAATTTAATTATCTAGTCCCCTGAGCTGGGAATAAACTGATCCAGTAGTTACATGGTGAGAGAATCTTAGAGTCTTGGATGCTGAAATGTTTATAGAAAACCAGATAGCAAATGGACAGTAGGCCCCTGGAGTCCATGAAGAATTGCCTCAAGGCTGCCATCAGAGAGGAGCAGTCAGTGCATCATGAAGATCATCTGAAATGGAACATCACAGCATTCTCGGGAGCAGAAAGCACTGGCTGCCTGAAATGACCAATCCTCAGTTCCCAATCCTTATCTTGGATAGTGTGCTCAGATCCCAAGGGGCTTGCAAACTCTTTTTCCTAATGATATGTAGTGCTTTTTGTTTTTTACCCCCTAGTTAATAATCTATAGCCACAGGGTTTGTAAACTGAAGAGAATTTGCAAAACGAAAGTGGTCAGTAGGTTTCAAAGTCTATCTAGGACCTTTGTCCCTTAAAATATTATTATTTTGTTGTTAATATTGATATTAATATAAGTGCAGCCAAATCAAAAATTCTGCCATGGTTATGGCTCAGGGAAAATGATTCTGAGTTCCAGAACTAATGGTGAGGATGAGACTGCAGAAAGTGATATCTCAAAAATATGCCCATGCACCCTCAAAAATTCAGGGCTGCCATGACTGAATTTTTCTGTCCCAGCTGTGGGAGGCTGTGAGTAGTTGCTGGTATCTTTGGATAGGCTAAGAGTTATGGAAGAGAAGGGCTTAGTGGCTTTGGTGAGGTTTCAGAAGTCTGCGAGTCAGGCCATGCATTTTTTTCCATTCTGTATTTTATCTCTTTTCCTTGAAACCCACCAAAAAGATTGCCTCTAGCTGGCCTCATACTCAGCATCACACAGCTGTGTCTCTCAAAAAAACAACCACCTTACTCATATGTTTGCATTTGTAAATTACAACAGCTCCTAGCTGGGATTGGCCTAGAGCACTTGAGACATTTCTCTCAAGGATGTGAATAATACAGGATGGTGGCCATTTCCATTTCTAGAGTAGGTGGATAGTATGAGATGGTCATCCATAGGAAATGAAATGAGAATTCTTGGCCACATCATAATGGGAGTTAAGTACACATTTTGCAAAAGAAAACATGTCATTTTAAAAAATAGCCACATGACTACTTTGGTAGCTAAATACCATCTCAACTGAGTAAGATGCTAATTGGAAAAAAGCCAGAATTTTTGTACTGCTTTGCAAAAATTTGACCTGGACTTGGCAGCATTATGAATTCTTTGTGGCCTGGCCTGGTGAGGAAGGGAGGAGGTGAGGAAGAATCAAGACAGCAGCACTGTATATAATTACTGATTATGATCATATGTTGCAATTTGAGCTACTTGTGGGACACGTGAAGCAGGAAAGTGCCATTTTATCTTTGTACCTACCCCTCTCTAACCACAAATGTACTGAATATGGACATATTCATTGCTCTTGGCTTTTTTCTTTGAAGATAACGCAAATCAGCCTGATGATCTTTAGATTTCCTGAGTGGGGCCACCAACTGGATCACCATGTTCCTTTACAGGCCCCAGTGTAGCGGAAATTCTCTTGCCTTAGATGCGGAATGGATTTTTTTCTTCCACTAAAAGCTCCTGGTTTGGTGTCAGCAAAGTATTTTCCAGCTGTGAGTACAGAGGTGGGCCTTTTGAGGTGAGCTGTAGTAGGAGTGATTTTTGACCTACAGTGAAGAGATGCACCTGTATTTCATAAAGGAGTGGGGGATATACCCACCTGCAGGTGATCATAAAACCCTAAATGAGGAAACCAAGGCTTTTGTCACGTAATGAATTTAGTTACAGATGCTGTGAGTCCCCACATTCCTCCAGCTAGGGGTATGTAAGGGCTGGAGGGAGATGTGCCAGCTGCAATAGCTCCAGCTGACCTATTCCTCCAGCCAAGAGCTGTCTGTCAGCCAAAGGACACAGTTGACTTCCGAGGGCTGATGGGAAAAACAGGAACAACAAACACTGGAGGAAAGCATGAGAAATGCTGTGCAGAGTCAGGCCCAGCTAACCCAGCCAGGCATTCTGCCTCCAGCCATGGTGAAAGGAGTTCCTGAAAATCAGACTGGCATCTCAGCAGCTGCCCCAAGTTGCTGGGCTGGCTCTCACATTGGAAGCTCCACTGACAGAGGACACTGCACACATCGAAGTCCACACGGGTTCCTGCAGAGACCAGGTTTTGAATGGGAATAAATAGACAAAACATTAACAGGCTCAGGACATTGCTGGTGGTAAGAGCCTTTGAAGGCTAGGACAGTACTGAGGTAGGGTTACAGTGAGTGTTAGATTTTATTTTACTCTTTGTTTTTCTTAATAGTCCTTACCTCAGAAGAAGTACTGAGTTAGATGTTCTGAAGCAGCACAGCTGCTCTCATATTTCTATGACTTGAACTATGAAAGCAATACAAGGATGGAGCTATTCCATCAAAGTTTGCTGCCACTGTTGGCAAGTGTTCTTTTTTGTCTATTTTTTTTTGTGTGTTGTTTATTGATAGCTTAATTTATAAATGGCAAGTATTGGAAAGAATAATCTTGTCTGAATTTTAGACTCATCAAAATTCAGCATTGTCTACTTTTGTCTATCACTGCCTGTTTCTTTGTGTCAACAACATTTGTTGTCATTGTCCATTATGTTGCCAAAAGAAACTCCACAGATGCTTTTTATCCTTCCATAAATTTGACATTTTGCCATGATTTCAGTATTTCCAACTAGATGTTTGTTGTTTCAAGATCTGGTATTTCCGTTGTTTATTGCAGTAAATTTATTTGCCTTTTCAAGATTTAATGGACCATCTGAAGGGACTTAGTGAAAATCACCTTGAAATATTTTGCAAGCACAGGTTCTATTTTTGTCATCACTATCCTATTGTCTTGGTCTTTGGAACATAAATATTTATTTTGATGCAAAAAAAAAAAAAAAAAATTAGTCTTGATGCAAATGGTACTGCTTCCTGTTGGACTTTACATTTTGACCTAAACTTCTGGGTTCTTCATCCTTCTCATTAATTTACCCAGAATTTCAGTCACTAGAAGTTAACTCCTTCTTTCCAGACTTTGTTTGACTCAAATGATCCAACCAGAAGAAATCGGTAGAATATTTTTAATAATAAGACTAACTCAAAGACTTCAGTATCTCCCACCTATTTTTAAAGGTTCTATAATGTAGCAATTGCTTTACAGATATGCTTTCTTCATTGGTTTGTGAGTCAGGGGGTTGCTGTTCTCGTTATGACCACTTTTAAATTGTGTCTTTCCAGCCTTTAGCATATGAATTCATAGAAAAAGGGTGCTAGTGATATAGAGAGATAAAATCAATTTTCTGGTTATATTTTTATGAGAGACTGCCTTTTCTGCTGAGCTCTTAAAATTCAAACTGTGGCTATCCAAAGGTCAGATCTGACACCTGAGGTTTTTCTGGGGCAGAGAACCAGTTTGACAGAAACATTTTGCTGATTTGCCAGTATTGATAAGCTTTGTGATAACAGCAGGAGGAGGATCTGTGGAAAGATTCTCCACACAAGCACTCTCATTCAGAAAATTTCTGGTTGTCTGAAAAAACTAGTATAAATTAATTTGTATGAACACAGTATTGCTTCTGTGATATCCTGTGGAGGTAGAAATGTGCCTATGGACAATTTCTTTGCATGAATTTAGGTACACTCACAACTCTCAAAGGGAGAGGGTTGGTCCAGTCTGATTAGTGGCAGAAGTTTAGGGCCTCTAAGAAATTCAGAAAGAGTTCTATTTTCTTATTTGGCTACTCTTGATTAATCCTTACTGTTGAATCTAGAGGTAATTAATGGGAAATACTTACTTCCACCCCCAGTCATGATGTAAGCTGGCCATCTGTCTTCTGAGAATATATGTTAACAGAGCAGAAACAGCTCTGATGATGCAAAAAATCTGAATGCATGCTGCACCCCCGCTCAGTTCTTCATTTTCATACTGGCCTTGTGGTTAGAGCAGTCATTAGGAAACTGGTGACCTCCCTTGCTCTGAACAAGACTGTGCTCCCCCAGCTTCTCCTAGGACACTTTCTGCTTCTTCTGAGGTACCTGGCAGAACTTGTGCTTGGTAGTACAGATTTGCTTCTTGGAAGCAAACGTGTGAGAGCCCAACCCACTTAAAAGGAGTCAGAGCCTCAGAATATAAATTTCTTATTAATGTCCATCCCCTAAATGGCTGGAGCCAAATTCACTCTTGGCTGTTCTCTGTTTTCCTCATGAGTTATAAGTTCCAAACAAGTAGCATCCCAGTTTCAGGCTACAGGATGGAGTGTTCTTCCTCCGATGTAGAAGCCCTTACAGACCTTAGAAGTTGGGTATTCTGGTTTCTGGTTAATTTTCTGACTGAAAGCCTTGTCTGGGCATTGTGGATTGTTCTCAGTTTGAGTTGTAAATCACTTTTCTTTTATGAGTCTTGGTACTGTCTGGGAGTGCAGTGTCTGACCCAACTGGCTCCGTGTCACTCACCTGTCCTGTGACATCTGCAGCAGTGTGGGAATGTCTGCGCTGAGGCTGCTGAGGCAGTACAGAGCACCCTTGGCTTGGCCTAGCCCATAGTCCATGTGTTACCTAGTGTAAACTCTGTCACGTCCCCTGAGGATGTCAGGCAATTTTTTTAAGATACAAGAGCCTCAAGATCCTCACTGAGCTAATCAGTGCTCTGGACAGAGGGTGTGACCCTCATTAGTGCAGTTATCTGACCCAGCATTCAGGGTTGCCTGTGCTTGCTTGGGAGTCCAGTACACGGTGCACACTTACTCTGGAATCAAGAGTATGTGAGGGCTTACCTGCTGTGATTTGTCAGTCTTTCCAGGTTGAATATTCACTAAACTCATATGCATTTTTTCCATTTCCTTCATAGTTTCTATTACTTACTTCTGCTTCTACATTAGGGATGTTTATGTACCCTGAGAGATACCGACACGTCCACATTAGGTGATAAAACAAAGTGTACTTGAATTTTCCTTCTTTTACACTTACTTGCTTCAGCTACTCTTTTATAAATAGAAAGAAGGTGAAATATAGTTTCTCCTTCACACTGAGGTATAGTTTCCACAGCAGTGAAAGGACCTAGAAGTGCCCAAATCTGCTGCTTTTGCATGCACATTTTTCCCCCAAATCCTCTGCTTTAATGCAAACTGAGCCTGCAGTTGAGGCAGCGGCCCTGCCAAGCTGTGCAATGTCTGCAGTCTAGACTTTGCCTCTGAGGAACAGCAGTTCCTTCATATCTCACTGGCAATTTGAGCACAAGGCAGGTTTCATTTCCTTTTGCACTGGCAGGGTGCAGAGTGACCAGTTAGCAAAAGCCAGGAGGCGCAAGGATGAGCACTGACGTGACGCCTGTGACAGAAGAGCATGGATCCAGAGAAGTGCTGCTCGAGCAGCATGACCACGTGCCCTAACGCGCAGCGTAGTGAGTGAGCTGAGGTTTCAACAGAGCTGTGTGGTGCTGTGGGACTTAAATGGCTAGTAAGAAACACTGAGGAAAAGACTGCCAGAAATCCTGTTTCCCAAAAGGGCTTTGACACAGCAATTAAAGTGGGATTTGGAATGGGAAACTGTCTGTTGGTATAAAAGATTAAATTTCTTTCCTTAGAAATGCAAAATCTTGCTACTTTATATTTGTTCTCAGTGCTCAAAATTCATCTGTTTAATTGTCCCCTCTCTGGAGAAGCATTTTTTGCATATATCTGCATTACTCTCTATTTCTGTGCACACAGAATGCCACAAAGAATGGACATTTGTTATTGTGAGCCTTTTTTTTTTTTTTTCTTTCTTCCCTAGAAGATTTTCTGCTCCAAAGTGAGAACATAGGGGAGGAAATGAGCAAACCTTTCCCAAAATCACCACTTGAGACCTTACAGGAAGAAATCTCCAGACTGCAGGAATTCCAGGTTTCATGGGAAAAAATTGTCTCTTTTGGCTCTTAGCAGAATTATTAATCACCATTCTTGTGAAATGAAATTGAATAACTGTCAAAAACAAAAAAGGAATATAAATTCAAGTGACAGTTGCCTACACTTTTGCATTTCTTCTGTTTCCCTGTTTATGGAAGAAAATAAGAGCTGTCATACCAGCTTGCACAACTTCCCCCACCCACCACAACCAGGTCTTTATCCTATTGCTTACCAAGAGCACAAGCCATCAATAATGGGTGAAGAAGAGGATGACAAACCCTGCCAGTGTCAACCACAGGGGATGGACAGCCTCAGTTTAAAGCAGCTTTTCCAACAGCATCTTAAATGGTGATCAGTGTGCTTCTCCTTGAGTCACACCTCTTGAAACCAACTGTGCATTTACTTTACTAAAAACTTCACACAGCAATTAGTTTTGGGTTTTACTTAAGTGAAAGAGTAGTGTTTTCTGCTTTAACTGTATGTCAGATCATTTCCCTGTTTCCTTTCTCATGAGAGGTATTGAAAAACAGTTTCCAGTGTAATTTTGCCTGCTGCTGAGAGTCCTCTCCTTTCTCAGCCACAGAGTGACAGACAATTTGGTTTATTCTTGTAGCAAAAGCCCTCTTTGCCTCTGATATCCTTACTGCTCTTTTTAATAACTTATTTTCATGCTACAATATCTTTTTCGTCAGTGGAGACCAGAATCACACCCAGTGCTCAAGATAAGGATGTGTTGCATCAGTATAATAACATTTCCTGTTTTGTTCTCTGTTCTTTTGCTAGTAACTCTTCACAATCTCTTTGCCGTCTTGGTAGCTTCTGAACATCAGGCTTTTTTGCAGAGAAAATCCAAAATGACCTCAAGATGTCCTTTTCATGTCCTTTTCCAGTGAAAGATGATCACTTTGTATGTATTTGTAGGATTATTTCCCTGGGAATAGGGCTTTGTTTAGTTCAACAGCTGAAAGAAACCAAATAAAGCTGGAGGACACCTGATCTCATGGCATTTCCCATGAAAATTTATCTACTGTTCCAAAGCAATCATTCTGCTACAGAACTGACTGGCATTTCATTTATTTCACAGGATCTAGGAAAATTCCAGTGTTTGGGCCTCATCCTGGAGCCTCAGTCCTGGACTGGTGTGTTTGGAAGGGACAGGTAGAGAGTATGGCCATCGGGTTCTGGCATGTGAGGCTGAGATGTGGTGCAGGAGGACAGAGAGGTGCACCTGCTCATGTCACACAGTGCAGAACACATTCTTCACTGCTGATGTGGGAGGTCTCAGACAAGCTTGTTTCTGCAGGCTGTCAGCTGCAGAGGATAACTTCAGGAAGTTTGGCCTATGGTCATGGACCCTGAGAGCAGTTGGGAAGGAGTGCTCGCAACCTTCAGCTCTTTGAAAGCACCGCGGTCCTCAGAAGCTGCTAGAAGCCTGCAAGCTCTGCTGCTGGCTGTGGAGATGAGGTGGAACACAGAGGCTTACAACTGACATTTTTGGATATGAAACAGCCAAGGACTAATCTCCACATCTGGCTGAACACACACTGAGGACTCATATTTCTAGTGTAGGCATTGATCAGCTGTGGGTTAACCTCCTCAGGGAAGAGGCAGGAGCTTGGGATCCACTGCCTCAGAGAACTGCCTCACAGAAGTCATGAACCCAAAATCTGAAGAATAAATTACTTTAAACAATGTTTGTCTTGTGTTGACTCCATCATTCAGCATTGTTTTCTTGTAGAACTGTGGATTGCCTATATTATAATGCCTACATCCTATGGGGAAAGCACATGGGGTAGAGTTTCTACTGTCTTGCCTGAAATGTGTGTTTCTTACTGGCACCTTGCAGGAAAAATTTTTGAACAAAGACTCACAGATCTGTGAAGAAGTCCTGGTGAAGACCTGCCTGTGTTTGCAACAGGCCATAGTTACACATAAGTTCTTTTCCATGTAGAATCCTACAGAAATTAGGATTTTGGTGTGGTTGACAATGGGAAAGTGAGTAATTGATACACCAAGACCATGTTATGTGGTGGCAGTAAGCATGGTGACTATGGATAAGAATAAATAGCTCACTTTATATTGATGGGAAAAGAAGATTGGCTCCTGAAACAGCTCATCTGCCAGGAAGACTTGCAGGAAATCACGTGGAAAACTGTAAGAAGGTTTTTGATAAAGAAAGGATTCTTGGTTAGTGAGGGAAGGCAAAACAGATTATGTTGAATTTCTATTTTCATGGTAGAGAAACAAGCCTGAAATCTGGGGCAATAGGTGCTAAAAGGCTCTCTTTGGTATCTCTACAGTTTACAGAGGAGGCAACAGTCTATATTCTCCGAATTTCTTAAAGCTGGCCAAACTGGCAGCATAGAGTACAATTAACAGCCGATTTTCTGACATAGTCTATTCTAATTTCCATGTGAATAGCTGCCAAAAGCCAGACCCAGAGAAAGTTTTCAGGTTTGTAACCCTCCCTGTTTTGGCAGGTGCTCTAAGTTCTAAGAATTAAGTGCTCTAAGAATTTCTGAACTCTGGCAGAGGAGTTCTTGGTGTTTGGATGCCTGGCCCTTCAACTGTACAAAAACTAACAAACGTGTTGATTTTTTTATTATAGAAAAAAATTGCTTGGGTGATATTTCATTTTTATGAGAAGACTTGTTTTTCTTTCCAAAATACTTTAAACTTTCAGGGAATGCAAACTCTAGGTTGCAGCCAGATCTGATAAATGCAGTTAGATAATATTAAAGAGAAAAACAGTTCTTCCAAACACCCAGTCCATAACCTAGAGAAAAAAAAAAAAAAAGATGTTTTCCTAAGTAGTGGTATTGTAAAATTTTTTTTTTAATAACTGAAGCTCTGCTTTTGAATGCTGTCAGTACGTCATGACCCTCTTTTATCAGTAAGACATTAACTCCCAGTAATTCATATTCATTAAGGAACGAACAAGACTATTTAGTAAGATGTCTTTCTAAACAATATAATTTGTCAAGAAATTATCTTCAGTTACTTTCCAGAGAATTGAAATTCATTTTAGCTGTGTAAATCCATAACAATTGTGTCTTATGCATCCGAGTTATGATTTCCAGAATGTCACGTATTTGTATATATGTCTTCCTAAGAAATTGTGTAGAAAAATTCTTCTTTCTTCTCTTGGATGAGGTCAGATAAGAACAACAATGACGTGTTAAATAATTTCCTCAGCAAAGAAAAATGGAGTGGGTGCGGCATGGAAGGAAGTTAGCTTCCCATGCACTCTGAGGGGAGTGTTGGCTGTAAGGACCTGGGACGTCTGGAATGAGACTGTGATGCTGCACCAAGAACTGGCCTCTTTAACTTAAAATTTGGAAGATTTCACTTATGGACATCTTGTTTCTGCCCTGAAGTTATTTGGACACAAGAGTGATGGTTACTTCAGAGTTGTGTATAAACTTTGGATACGCTTTTGTGTACAAACTTAGGATAGGCTTTTTGCCCAAAGATAATTGCCTGTTCAGACTCATCATCACCTCTGTACTGTAAGGCATCCTGGCATCTGAGGACAGGACTACCTGTGGGAATGGAAGATTCTGGAGCCTCAGCAAAGTGTTTTAATTTCCGTAAGAGCAACAGATGTGCTGCACAGATCCTTTCTGTGGTAGGGTTTGTGGTCTTCCCATGGGGATCCTGCTGGTGGCCTGGTGACATTCAGACAATCAGAACAGCTGCTGTTATTTTCATTCTGGCTGGCTGTATCCAGACCCTGTGGGATGGCAGTGCAGCTGCTTTTGTTTTGGGCAAGGCATGAAGCAGAGAAATTTAGAATTTCTTTAGAAAAGGAAACTGGTTTTAAGATACAAAGGCTTTGTTAGTGATGTTATGATTTTTGTTTGAATATTGTCCTCAGCCTGACAAGCATAACTCTCATTGTTAGATCTTTTATAAACTGCTGGTGATCAAATAGAATACCAAGTAATGTATCAATGTGCAAGCAAAGGAAATACTTACTTGCCATCCACGTAAAAAAGCACAGATATGATTCTGGTTACTTTAGCCAATTACTTCCATCAAGATAGTCACCTTTATTTTACATCCTCTGAACTGCAATCCACTATCTGGCAACTACAGTGAATTTGAAAACCTTATAAGATGCTTAATATTTCTGGCTTGGTGGGATGAAGGAGCGAGATGAATAGGCTAAAAATACTGATGGCTTTTTAAAACTTAAATTCTTATTAATCCTTTGCTGTCTACATGCATGCCCTCACTTACTGCTGTGTGGGAGCCTGCAATGCCACTTGACCTTGCCTGGCCACCACGGCCCCACCAAGCTGCTCTATTACCCTCTCAATAGGACAGGGGAAGGAAATACTACAAAAATTCCATGGGTTGAGAAAAGGACAGGGGGATGCCCTTTTACCATCAAAGGTAAATCCTTTTTGTCCAATTACCATCAAAGTAAAATCAGACTCATCTTGGGGAAATTATTTAATATGCCAACTATTAACAGAGTAGGATAGTGAGAAAAACCCCAAACTAATCCCAACCTCTCCCAATCCCTCTCTTCTTCCCAGGCTCAATTTCACTCCCAAGTCTCTTAATGCCTCCTCCCAAGTGACACAGGGGAATGGAGAACAGGGGTTGTGATCAGTTTGTAATATTTTGTTTCTGTTGCCTCTTTCTTCTCACACTATTCCCCTGCTGCAAAGGGAGTGTCCCTCTCTTAGGAGACACTTGAAAAACTTCTCCAGTGTGGGGCTTCCCATGGGCTAGAGTTCTCCACAAACAGCTCTAGTGTGGGTCTTTACATGGGCTGCAGCCCTCAGGAGCAGACTGCTCCAGTGAACCAGAAAACCTGCTTTTACATGGGCTGCCCTGTGGCTTCAGTTCCTGCCAGGAACCTGCTCCAACATGGACTTTCCATGGACTACAGCTTCTTTCAGGTCAGATCCACCTGCTCCAGTGTGTCATCCTCCATGGGCTGCAGGAGAACAAACTGTGTCATCATGACTTTCCCCATGGTCTGAAAGGGAATCTTGGCTCCAGCACCTGGAGCCCCTCCTCTCCCTCCTTGATCACTGCAGGGCTGTCTCAGCCCTCGCTCACAGTTGCTGTGGAGCAGTTTTTACCTTTTCTTAAATATGTTCCCGCAGAATACTTACCAATGTCGCAGGTGGTCTTGGTTGTGGCCAGCATGGGTCTCTTTGGGAGCTGTCTGGAACTGGCTCTGGTCAACATGGGTACAGCTCTGGGTGTTTCTCACAGAAGTTGCCTCTGTACCCTCCCATGTTTTGCCAAACCCAATACACTCTGTTAGGAATGTATCCACCAACAGTGTCTTGGGGTAAATGCCTCAAACTTCTCAATGACAGGAGCCATCAGAGCTATTTGGGGACCAGTCCCTCCATCACCCACAATGTGGGTGGTGCTAGGGCTGCATGATAATGATAAAGGCTGGGGGAAACCTTTTCCTTGGAAACAGTCCATATCTATTAGAATACTATAAACCTTGAAAAATCTTTCTAATTTCTCTTTTATGCAAAGCATGAGATGCCTTTGCTACCCACAAGAAGGGCACCATGACCCAGATGAACAGGAAGAACCCTGAAACCTCAGCAGGGTGGATCCCCACCAGCCAAAAAACATTAGACCTGACACAGGTGTGGGCACAACCCAACACCCTGTCATCCCACCATTTGCCAATTCCATCAGAGTCCCCTGGGGTGGCCTCAATAAATGGAGATAGTGAAACCTTTCCTGCTAGGGTCACTTGTGTCTGAATGTTTCCATACTGTGTCCCCTGACAGACTGCAAGCAGGGTGCAAAAACTCTACCCAGCAAAAGTTTCCTGCCTAATAGAGTCAGGTATTAGGCTAGCAAGGCTAATGTGCTGCTAGGCTAAGCACTGCTACTCTGATGGTGCTGAATTTCTGTTTCCCTATCTCTGCTTTTTATCTCAGGACTTTATCTTTTTCAATCTCATTGTTTTTCCTCTTGCATGCTTGAACTCCTAACTCTTAAGATGTCAGTAACATCATTCAGTCTGGGTTTTCAGTTTTTTGTGTCTTGTGTGGCTTTAACTTGCATATTATTCACAGGAGTAATTTTGCCAACACATTTGAGTTAAGTTCATACATTCATGCTATGGCAAAACAGTCATTGAATCACTGATGCTTGCATCTCTGGATCATTGACTCCTAGTCCTGGTAAGGACCTGTGGGACCAGCTACATTCATCTTGATACCAGTACTAAATTGCTCTTTAACACTGAGTGGCAGCTCCACTAGGTTCCCAGCAAATTTCCAGTGCTTCACTATGTTATCTTTTAAAAGATTTTCCTGCAGTCATGCTTAACTATCGCCTGCTCCTGTTCAAAGCCATTAATTATTTCTTTGCTTTGAGAATGGATTATTTCCTTGCTTCCTGTAGTGCTATGCATACAGGCTGCCAAGACAGCAATTAACCCTTCAAAGAAATCTCAAGGTATTTCTGTAAGCTCTTTTTTCCCTAAACTTATCAGTAGGATTTTGTTTTAGAAGATGGGCCCTAAGTTACAAGACATTCAGCATTGATTTTAGTTTCTTATGAAAGATACAGAATGGCTTTTGCTCAGCTGGCAACCACAATCTTTAGCCAGGAGCTCAGTTTCCCAACTGCACCATGATCTGGGAACAACTGGGCATGGGGAACAGACTAGAGGATTAAGAGCTCTTCCGAGGTACAAGCAACACTATAAGCACCCCAGATCCAAGTTTCAGTGGACTTTGTGATGGAATAACCTTTTATGTGCCCAGAAAATTGAAGTTAGCTTTACCTGAATATATTTAACCTTTCCCTGGATGAAAATGACATGTTGTGGTTGGAGGATATGGAACCCATCACTGAATGCAGATGGTTACTCCAGAATTTTCACCAAAGTCTCTTACATCAGGAAATGAGAAAGACCTTGATTCTGATGAAACCTCACAAACTTGAGCAGGGAATAATTTTTGAGCTTTCAAAGGTGGGAGTCTGAACTGTTGGATGAAAACACTGGAGATTTCATTGTTGCAGGTTGGCTGGCTTCTTTTTTTAGCTCTTTTTTTTTTTTTTTTTTTTTTTTTTTTTTTTTTTTGTCATATAGGAAGTGCAACCCCCAGACTGCACTTGGTACAGCATTTCCACTTCAAAGGAAATGCTATACCAAGAACTGGGGAGACCATGGGTGTGGCACAGGTAAGGTTTTTGCATACTGGCACATAATTGCTCCATCTTTGTGTATTGATGTGGAGTTGTTGCATGCTGGCAGTAGAGTCCCAGGAACACTGAAAGGAACAAATGGAATTCACAACTCTGCCAGGGAAGGGAAACAAAAGATTGAATGACCATAGGATAAAATCTTCTTTCCCTCACAGACTTGATTTAGCTGCTGGTGCAGATAATTGGTTTTTCAGCACCTTCTTTGATCAGCTTAGCTTCAGTGAAGCAGTTTCCTTCACTTAGTTAAAAACTGTTCCTGATTCTCCAGAGACTTTTCAAGCTGTTTTCAGGGAGCTGCTGCTTGACTAGACCATGCAAAGCTGTTACTTGTTTTCAAGCAAAATCTGTTTCAAAGTGCCTCCTGCCATCTGAGTGTCCCCTCTCTGTGCTCCCCAGCCAGCAGATTTATTGCACTATAATTGTGCTAAAAAAGAAATAACTTGCAATAAAGAAAAACCTATGCTAGTGGTAAAACATATCTGATTAATTGGAACTATGAGATGCTGTCTCTTATAGGTACTTGAAGTAAATTGCTACATGTTCTTAAAGTTACTTAAAGTAAATTTACATGTTCTGCTCTATTGAGTGGGAGGTGTCTCAGAATGAAGACAGTATCTTGCTGCTACACATAGGAGTTGCACAAGCCAGATAAAAAGAGCTCACAGTAATATCTGGTACCAGATTAGCAGAGATATCTCTGCAAAAGACCCATCCACAGAGAACAAGGCACTTCTCTGCTTTCTGAATTTTCCAAATGGTAGGTCAAACTTTTATATTGTCATTTAACCAGAAATAATAAAAGTAATTGATAAGAAAGTTTATTTCAGTTCACTTATGTGCTTATTTATCTCGATAAATAAAATTTGATTAAAATAGTGGGTATACTTCCATGAAAGACAAATAGTGTTGGGACTAACAAAAATTTACCTTGTAGTGAAGTGTATTTAGAAATGGATTTTGCCATCAGTTTCCTGGCATATATTTTACTAATTAGTCAAAGACACAGAAAATCTTTACTCCCCAACTGATTTTTCAGAGTTTAACATATTTATGTATTTTGTGTTTAAAAATAATTTTTAAGAATAATGTATATATCAGTTCTAGAAATTCTATGCTTTAATACTGAAATTCCTAAATTTTACCTGTAACTAGTGTAATTGTCAACTCTTTTGAATGCTAGTTTTGGAATAAGTCCAGTTTTAACGTTGCAATTTTAATAGGATATTTTCAGTCAGAATGGATTTTCTGGTTTGATATAAGAATGAAAATCACTTCCAAAAGGTGTATGGATGTATATATCAGTAAAAAAATCCCACAAAAGTGCTCTTTCAAGGTATTTTTACTTTGTAAAGTTTGTTGAGTTGGGTAGAAATTGAGATACTATTTCCAGGTTTTGTTAGTATGCTAGTATGCTAATTTTGTCACTTATTTAAACAGTATTATAAACATTTTGTTTTTAAAATAGAATTTTGGAAAGAAAAGCAGAAATATGTTACTAACACAGTTGCCTTCAGAGAGGTAAAGAGTTAAGCCCCACAGACCACTGCTTCTGCAATATACACAGTGGGCTTCCCCTTGTCTCACCTTCTTTTGGTAGTGGATCATTAGGCTTTGCCCTACTAAGATAGTTGTCCCAAATTTTGGATCTGGTGCTTTTCCGGCACCACAGTGAAGTTTTTGTTTACAGAGGTTAGTCTTACATCCAACCACGCAGTCATTTGAAGCTGTAGGAAGAAGCTGTAAGGCACTGCAGAACCAGTTCTTCTCTTGATGTTTTCTATCCAGACCTGCAACCTCTGTTTCAGTTCACGTTGAGGTAATTTGGTGTTTACTGCTTACTTTGGAAAATTCAAACAGAATCATGTTGCTTTTTCAGTTGCATGAGCTCTTTGGATTTTCAGGAAACATTCCTCTTTTATTAGAGCACTCTATATTGTACATATTCACACACACAACCCCCATACCCTACTTGAACTCTGCTGGTACACAACAACTTAAAAATGAGGGAAATTCAATAAAGCAGTCATCAAATTTGGTGGGAGAATCTCAGCTCAAATAATTTGCATTCTTTTGGTGCAGGCTGGTAGCCCAGTATTTGTAAGGTCTCTCAAAGACACATTTTTTTCAGTAAACAGAAGGCTAACTGCAACAACTGGCAAGTATGGAGATAGGAAATTATGAATTTCTTACTTCTGAATCATTCTGGCACTTGTTAGAAAAGTTGGTGAGAGCAAGTAATTGTCTGTCTCCCTTCCTAGACAAAGCTGTATCTCAAAAATGGTGAAAGCACATCTCCTTGCAACTTTCTGGTAATCACCATTTCCATTTCTAGGGCTGCAATAACACTGGCAATAAGGGACTTGCCAGTGTCTCCAACAGTGGTATTACTTGTGGCTAAATTCCTAATAAACACTTACAAATAAAATATCAAATGAGACAAAACTCCTCATTTCAGAAAGACTCCAAACTTAGTCTATGAAATTATTTTTCTTTAAAAATCAACCAGTTTAGTTTTTGCCATCTTGCTGAGGTATCACTCACTTAAGATAGATCTAAAAAATAGAAGGGCAGTTAATATAACTCCTGGCAGACCTTGTTGGGGGCAAATAAGTTGCTGGAACAAAACCAAACACTTGGTGGGAAAAGGCTCCTAGTAGAGATGGAATATTCTGGATATTTTTGCTCCCTGCTAGTGTCAGAAATGACTTCTAGGAACAAGCCTCATGCTCTGAATGATGAACAAAGCTGAATGCTTTGCTGTGCTGATGCTGTGAACTTCATTGTGCCACTTTGTGATATATCTTTTCCTCCCAAGGGTCTGCCCAGTCCCAGGTCACTCACGAACCCTGTTCTGGGCTACCTTGTTCATTCCTTCCAGGGCAAAACTCTTGATGTTGGTGTTGAAAAGTACCCTCTAAATATCTGTTCACCTGGCCTAAAGTTTCCTTAAAAAGAAAGAAGTCAATAGATTTGCATTTGTATGTGATGCTTTTCTCCAGCAATAATGAAAGCAAGAAGATCCTCACACATACTGTTTCTCCTGACTGGTCACTCACTTCCTGTAAAAGGCATGGCATCAGCTTTGCTGTGGCATTAATGCTGAGATGCTGCATTTTTTGGTCTAAACCTCATCTTTCCTGTGATTTGTGAATATCCCTGCACAATACCTGCAATAAAATTCTCACACTTTTCTCTTCGAACACTAAGTTTTACTATTGTTTTTTCAAAGGTTAATAACAGCCCTCTGCATATTATTAAACCTTCTAAAAGAAGAAACTTTCCATCTCAATACAAAGTTGACGATAATTCTGAAAGCTCAAAAATGATTTTGCTCTGAATTTCAGACTTGGCAAAACAAAGGACTTGATAAGTCTTGTCAGTGTTTATTTAGTCTGGAAGTTTTTGGCACTGAAATAAAAATTCCTTGCAGTAAGTGTGACGACAGTACTTAATATTTCTTGCCTGTTTTTTACTACTCCCCTTATGATCACTATCTGCAAGATAAATTATATTTTCTTTCTGACTTGATTTCTCTTGAAAATAAGTTGTCTACTGTCTGTAGGAGCCAGTGGCTGCTGCTCACTCATACATGACAACAGAACCCACTGCTCTGTGATCTGAAGCAAAGAACTGCATTAAAGGCTTTTTCATGGTAAGTAGAATGCTTATAGCTAGCTAGTATGACTGGGTTGCATGCCTCCTGTCTCCTGAGATATTCCTGGATTAGGTCAAGAATTAGGATTGGTTTTATGCCCATGATCAAACAGTTAATTTTTTAAAATAAAGGGGGTTGCTGGAGAGTTCTTGAGCCACGCCAGGAATTACAGCTGGTGCGTATCAGTTAGACAAATGAGAACGTAAGTGAGATACAGGATCTGCCCTGCTGCTGTCTGCTAAGTACGATATTATGCTCCTTTACCTACCTTTCCAGACTATTTCTTCAGTTCCTCTTCAGCTTAATGTTGTTAACCAGGCACTCACCTGGTTTTGATCTTACTGCTCAACACTTACCTAGAGAAGCTGTCGCTGAAGATAGCTCCCCTTCCGTAAAAAGACAAAAAAGAATTTTGCACCTTAGCAATTGATTGGATATAACCTTAATTCAAAACCAGGGTATACATTTTCAAACCCAGAATCTGTCCTTTTCTAAGCTGGGGTATACTTTCTCTGTACTTGACTATGAAGAGAATGTCAATGTACATTTATCTTCATCTTAAAAAAAGCAAGCAAGTTAAAAGAAACTTCTGCCTGAGGAGCACCATGACAAAGTAATTCCCTGACTCCCACTAAACTAAGTCATAACTGTAGTTTCAATGAAATCTGTCCTTTTCTAAGCTGGGGTATACTTTCTCTGTACTTGACTATGAAGAGAATGTCAATGTACATTTATCTTCATCTTAAAAAAAGCAAGCAAGTTAAAAGAAACTTCTGCCTGAGGAGCACCATGACAAAGTAGTTTCAATGGTGATTGATAGAGCAAATAACATCACTTCAAAGCTGCAAAGCTGTTACTGTGTACACACACTGTACAGAGCAGCTCATATGATGCAGTTTATCACTGCACAATATCATTTCCTGTTCAATTTTCTGATGTACATGGATACAGCATTACTGATACGGTCAGAGTATATTCTAAGATATCAATGTTTTTCTTCTTAGTTTAGAAATATGATGGGGCTTATAGATTTGATCCTCCTATCTACCTTCCTCTCGGTTTCCATGACATCTGAAACATGTAAGTCACATTTTAAAAATACTTTCTTATAAGATTTGTTCTGTACAAATGTGTAGGCTGTTTCCAAATTGGTAGTTTTATTTTTAAGCCTAAAGTTAGTGAGTTCTGGCTCAAGCCAGAAACTCAAGCCAGAAATCACAACTTAAAATCTAGATTTTAATGTATATTAAAATGTACCAAACACTGTCCATTTCTATGACAGCAAGCCTGGGTTCAACTTCTGCCACTTGGCACCTCTGCAAGCAGAAAGGAAAGGGTCTTCTTCAAATTCTGAAAGAATTTGAGAGTATCTGGTACTCCAGGTCCCAGCTGGCCACAAACTCCAAAGAGTGCTTTAATTGCACTGAGCAGCACATATATGCATGTACACCCTGCTGAATCAGGGGTGTAAATGGGTGCTGTCCTCCACAGAAATGCTCTTTAATGTCCTGAATTTGGGGGTGTTAACTGAAAAATGCAGTGTAGCAATAAAGTTTCCCTGCACAGGTGGAATGTCCAGAGCAGTAAACTATTTCTGATGGGCCAGCTCTACTGACTCAGCTACATAATGCTGACCAGGGACACAGTGTTGCTCAGCACTCATTTTCTTCTATGCTCAAGCTAGATGCTAATTTGTCTGAAAAATTCTGTAAGATATGATCTATAAATATTTCTCCATATTGTCAATTTTACAATAGGAATGCTAAGATTCAAAAAATGAGATTTATTAAGATGCCAAGTTCTGCTGCAGAATTTGCCGAAATGATTTTCACGGATGTCACTGAGTTTAGATGAGGCCTTTCTTTTTCAATGTCTTCTCTCTCTACACTATTTTTCCTCAAAAAAATCTCTATTTCCAATATGTTCCACCTTTGGTGAGGCAATGTTACTTTTCTGACCCTGCTGATATGTCCCAGTGTCTTTGCAAGGCTTGTGGGTGGGAAAACTGTTAAAATTATGGGGTTGGGGTTATTCATGATCATTGCTGGCTAATTTAGGAGCCCCAAATTAGTAAGTGAGACAACAATATCAGTAGAGATGGGCCACTTCTTTAGAAAGAACCAGAGCAGAAATGTTCATCATATAGAGACTCTCACCTCCTGATTTGGGCATCTACATGTCTAAAGCCACCACTGCAGTGTCATTTTTGATAGACACTGTCTGCTTTGGTTAGCTGTTTGGTTATCTACTCTCATTTTCATGCTCCCTTATCTACTGCAGTTCCTCTGCCAATCTCAATCTTTGTTCTGTCACCATCCTTGTTCATACTCCCATTTTTGCTTCTTAGAATGCAATTTAACTTTCAGATTAATGTGGCCAGTACACTATTCAGGTACCTGAGCACTTAAGTATTTGCCAAAATTGCTTGATTCTAGTTTCTATGGGCCAATTTCAGTACTCAAAAGTAGAAGTATACCCAGCTTAAAAAAAAAAAATAAATTAGTGTCTTACTCCCAGATTTTCTTATGTGTGAGCACATGCGGTTTATTTTTCTAAGCTTCTTATTTCTCTCAGTTATTTCTGTATCTTTTCACCTTCCCACCTTCTCATCACATTCTTCCTTTCAGGCTATCATATTGCTTTCATTTTCTTCCCCACCCCATTTTCATGAACTTCAGAGAGAAGCTGTTTTTTTTGTGTTTTAATTTTATTTTATTTTATTTTTTCTAAGGATCTAATCTACAGGCTTCCTTCTATGATTTTTTCTTCCAGGAAAAAAAATCCACTTAATTTCTCTGTATTAAAAAGGCAGGAAAAAAGCACTCATCTATTGCACAAATAAATATTCATTATACAGAAGTAAGGAAAGATAACTACATTAAAGCCAGTATTTTTCTTTGTTTTAATTCATTTTTTGAATAAAAACATTATTTTAGGCAAAGATTTACATAATAAGCTCATTGTAAGAAATCACTATTTTTTCAATTAAGTACTCTTGTTTTTTTACTGAGTGTCCACTTAGAACCTAGAGATCTGTTTGTTTGTTTATCTGTTTGTGCCCCCCACATTAGTTACTGTTTTTGGAAACAAATGGCTGCATAATTTAAAGTAAAAAAAAAAATTATTGAAAAACATCTAGTGAAAATAAGCTTGCTGTGTATCATCTCCGAAAGCTCCAGCAGGGTAGAGGGACATGACTGGCCTACTGATCCAGGAATGCCAAGTTCTCTGTCTCAGTGGACAAAAGCTTAATTTATCTGAGATTTGATCTTTTGTTCATTTGCAGTTGATTCTATGGAAGGTGAGGCCTTAGTTATAAAATGTCCCAAGTCGAGTTCATCTGTGAAAATCACCTGGTACCGCACGGATACTCACAAAGTAATTCCTGCGGAAGAGGAGGGATCACGAGTATTTTCCATAGAACGATTTCTTTGGTTTCTGCCAACTTCTAGAGATGATTCTGGAAACTACACTTGTGTAACACATTTGTAAGTGCCACATGGAAAGTGGAAAGTGTAAGATTGGCAAGAATATATGTTTTGATAATATATTATAATGATAATTTGTGGAAATGATGACTTTTTTTCATAAGTTTTCACCCTGCAACTGCTATTTTTATGGCAGATCATTAAAACCAAGCTGTGACTGAAATAAAATAATCATCCATATGTTTATAGAATTTGTTATAAGCATTAATATATTCCATGTAAAAATGCAATCACTGACTGACATACCTTATTCCATTTTTAAAGTTCAAGTAATCGCACAAAGTCGTACAACGTGAGTGTGCAAGTGCATTCATACAAACAAGGAGAATGTTTCCCAAGTCAGATTCGTTACCCAAATGACACTGGAAAAGGAAAAGTTGTTTGTCCCACCATTGATAACTATAAGAATGCTACTATTGTCCAGTGGTATAAGGTAAATAAAACCCTGATAGTGCCAATGTAGGTCAGAATACTGAAAAGCTCTTTGCAACCAAACACTTTTTTTTTTTTTTTCCAGGACTGCAAACCTCTTCAGGGACAGAGATACTTCAAGGAAGAGAAATATATTTATATTGATAATCCAAGAAGGGAGGATGATGGTTATTATACTTGTCAATTTATTTACACCCACAAAGGAAATGTGTTTAACGTATCAGCAACAAGAATTTTCATAAGTGGGGGTAAGACAGTAATTCTGCTAAAATAAAAAGACTAACGCCAACTTAGAGCAAAGGAAATTCCTTTTGTACATTAAAAAGAGAAAGTGTTTTTGTTGGTTTGTTTTATCATCTTATTTAAGATTTTCACCAGCTTTATTAGATTAACTTTGTGGATGGTCATCCACATAGAGCTAGATGGGGTAAAGTCAGACCTGGTCTTATTCAGTTTTTTGTTTAAAAGATTCTGATGACTCTGGTTAGGTGCTGTGGTTGATAGAGTTCTCTGGTAGCACATTTCTGAAATTAAGGATCTCCTCAGTGGAATGCCACAATGCTCTGCTTTCTGTTTTTTGAGGGCAGCAGAATCTGTGGCTAGTGAGGATTGTCTGGTGGTCACTAGATCAGTCACGTGTTGATGGCCTACAACTTAATGCCTCTTGGTCCATCTCAGCCATCTAACATTTATTGGATAGTAAGACTGAAAAAAAAATTAGATTTGTCTTGATTGAGTCAAAATTAACCAGATATATATAAAAATGGAAAATGGATGGATTTCAGTGATTACTATGTCTCTGTGATTTTGAACATAGACAATGTAACTGAGATGTGTGGACCTTGGGTTTCCTTTAGGATGCTTTCTCCTCAGGGAGTCTTTGTATTTGGATGGTGTTGAGGAAATGGCACACAGAAATTTATAGTTTCAAACTTGCAAAACTTCTAAATGCATCTTCATTCTGCAGATCAGATCAGTAGAAATATAGTCAGAAAGACCTTTTCTTGGGGGGTGGTGGAAGGCTTGAGTTTGGCTCATGTGGTTGTTTTGTTGCTGTTTAGTTTGTTTTTAGAAGTAATGTCCATTTGCAGACTGAGCATCAGGCCTTTTTGCTCTGGGAAGGCACACAGCCTGTGGGCAGAATGCAGACTTGGAGCATGGGAGGGAGCCTTGGATGCAGCTTTTGCTGCTGTGCCCAGATCTCAGTAGCAGAGTTCGTTCTGATTATTCTGAGCTGGACAGAAGACAGATTGAGCAGAGACTTAGTTCAGTAGCTGGGAAATGTTGTGCTTTTCCTCCTTTTCTACCTGTTGCTCTACATGACCATGATCATGCTTTCCATGACACTTCTCTGCCTAACAATTTTTGTTTGAATGTACTTCCATCAAAACTTCTTTAACTGTTCTGGAATACTGTTCTTCCTGGGTTACAACAAAAATTTCTGGGTTTTATTTCACCCAAAGACATTCAAATTTACAAAAGCCTTTGTTACATCCAGACAGATCTTGAAGTTCATCTAACTTTCTTTTGAAATCATTGCAGAAAGAAGAGATCACAGATCTCTTCATAACATGTAAATCTGGGCTGGGTCTGGCATGTCTGCTCCAGGTTTTGCTAAATTCAAAGTACTTAATGATAACTTTGAGTTTTTGTTAGACCTTAAAATTAGTATGCTGATGAGTGGAGCTGTTCTCTTTTGTTAATATTAGAGAGCTGTGATATACATTTCTGTTGCCTTGCAGATCCATGCTGATCCAGAGGAGTTTCTGCCTCTGACTGCTGGCAGCTAAGAACTTAGCACAATCAGATAGCTGGGAAGTTACTGGCTTTCTCCTGACTTCTATTTTATCATATCCAGTCAGTCTGGGAAGCAGGGACCAAAGTATGTTCCCACAGAATTTTTTGGGAAATACGTGTTTCACAGAGGCGCCTTGAGATGGAAAAGCTTAACGAGGAAAGGGTTAGAAAGCAATATGTTGGAGTTCAGATACTGCATAAAAGTATGTATTACCTATTTAATATAATTGATGTGAGTAATTTCTCAAATGTCTCTTAATAAAACCCCAAAGCAGCTGAGAAAAAAACACAAGTCTGTAACAGCATTTGCTTTTTTCCCCCACTCAGCAGCTAAAACAGTACTTCAAAACCTAATTTTTTTCCTTACTTTTTATGTACAAAGGTAAATAAATAGATGGGGAGAAAATACTGAAAATAATAACATGTACATCTCCCCAGAGATATTTGGTTGTAGGAATAAAACCAGATGATCCCAATAGGTATGTGAAACACTGTTAGTTTGCAATTCTGTTTAGTGATCATAAAATAGTAATTGTACAGATTACAACCCTTATCTTACAAAATGCATTTTCACATCTTGCTAATTCATGCTTTTCCTCTTTAATTTCTAAAGTGAAATACTCACCTCTACCACCTCAAATCATATTTCCAAAGAATAATGATGTAGTAGAAGCAGAGCTTGGTGAGTACAAATTTTAATTTGTTTTTAAATTAATGTTTTGTAATCGTCCAGCAAACATGGGTATCTTTAAGATGATGTAATGATGGAAGATTTCATCACAGTTTTGCACCGTAATATTTACAATATTTAATTCCCTCCAGGTGCAGGGGTGTGAAGTTAGATATAACTGAGGTGTTATTTAGGCATTAAGTGAAGTTTAAGAAGATTTAAATAACTTTCTACTCTCACTGGGATAGACTAGGATTATTCACAGAGTGAATCATTACATCTCAGCTGAAAGGTGACAGCTTGCATCCACTTCAAAGAGGGCTGTGGCTAAATCCCTCAAAACTGCTTGATGGTACCCCTAAGAGGGGAGGGTGGACTATTCTTGTGGCTAGAGCTACTCCTTGCTACTTTCAGTCCCCGTGTGGAGATGGTGCCTGTGTCTCTGTTGAGGAATGAAGGAGAGCAAGGAACTGATTGCTGGCTCTGAGGCTGAGGAGCACTGCCTGTCTCACGTCCATGCTGGCTAGCAGAGATCAGAGCAGTCTGCTGGGAAGATACTGGGAGGGCTGGAGGACAAGACCCAGCAGTGGATTTAGACAGAGCAGTGGGACAGCCCATGACACAGATCTTGCTCCTGGCTGCCTGCTGTTCAGGGCTATTGATGTTCTCAGGGATTCACATTCATCCTGGCTAGCTTGCACCACCAGGACAAGGTGTTCCTGGTAGGAGTCAGAGTTGTCTGGGGTTTGTCTGCAGTCAGTGAGAAAGGTGGAGCTCTCCAGCAAGAGAGTAAACCCATCAGAAATCTCAATAGGTAGTCAGGAAGCCTGTCTGCCAGGGCAAGTGGAGAGAAGGGATTGTACCTACCACTCCTCTGCTTCTGTCCTACAGCGAGACTGCTCTGGCAGCAGGTACTGCAGGGGTGCACAGCCCTCTCCGTGCCATGTGCTGGGGCTCACAGGCTTGGCAGTTGACTCACATTCCCATTATTTTATTCCTCTTTCCCCCAGTTGTTTTGTTGGTCAGAAATTAGGTGCTCTCTGCTTGAGAACAGGCTTTCTCTAGTAAGAAGTGCACTGTGGGCTCCGCCTATCACTCTGATAGTGCTTACACAGAGAAAATCCACTTTGCATTTGAAACCCAATTGCTGTACTGGTTCTATTCTCTCCTGTTTGCAAAAATGAAGGGATTTCCCCGTGCTCTCTAGTACCAATTAATGATCTAACCATGAGATTTAATATTCTTATCTAAGACCTGCTTAGATGCAGACTTAAAAATGGAAACAATTTAACATGTTTAAATTATATTTTCTTTCGGTGCAATGGTGTCCCTTTCTTTGGAATAAATATTTCCTAATGGGAAATATTTAATAAGTAATTTCGTGTTTTAGTTTTGCTTGGACTGGCTTACTTTACTTTTGTCCAGCTTGAATGAAATCCAAGATAAGGCTGCAGACAAGTTTTATGCAAAATAATATATTCTGAAATTTAATTAGATTATTTCTGTCTACATTTGTGTGTCAAATGCCATATCCATTCTGTGTTCCTCACTAGCTGATTATATGTGTCAAGCATGATAAATAAAGGGCACATTGCCTTCATCATAATAAATATAAATAATTCCTTTTGTAATCCTTGGTGTGTTATTAGACAATTTGCTGAAAAATTCCTGTTATTTCTTTTTGTCTCTTCTATGTATCATTTTATCAGCAGTAGTTCAGAAAAATATGTCAAAATTACTATGACACAAGTTGTATGAAGATTTGTAGAAAAAGTTTTTATGAGGAAAACATAATTTTCCCTGTTTTTCATCAAGGAGTGTTTACATCTCTGTATCTTGCTTAGGTGCTGCTTTGTCTCTGAAATGTCAGGCCCGCCTGGGGATTAAGAAACAGCCACTGGCTGCTGTCAGATGGGATGTGGATAACACCCCAGTGAAAAACCTCGTTTTTTCAAGATTTCATGAAGAAACTCATTTGTAAGTGCACATAACACAGAATAATCTTTCTCCTACACAGACTGTGCCTAGCCATTGAAACCAATGCTACCATCTCTTTCTATTAGTTTTGATGGACATGAGCAAGTATATTATGAAGAGACCACTTTGAATATCACTGAAGTAAAAAAGGAGGATCTGCAGTCAAATTTCACATGTATAGCATTGAACATAATGTACAACACAGGAGTCACAGTGACATTACAACTCAAAGTGCAATCTAAGGGTAGGATTTTTTCATTTTGATTCTTTGCAATTTGCACTTAGTTTGAAATATGTTGGTGAGGTTATTTTATTATTTGTTTCAGATAGTAAAAAAGTTTCAGTTAATAAGAAGCAAAACCAGCCTGCCTCTTCGCTACTTGTTCCAGCCAGTTACAAAATTCTCGTGGCTGAGTCCTTGTCCTCGGACTGGGGAGAGAGTGGGACATTATTCAAACAGTGTCAGCAAGAGATGAAATACACAGAGAGTGACTGTATCAGCTCCGTGATAAGAATATCCTATTTCTAGGATATTTCTGTGCTGTGACAAATCAAACTATTGTCTCTAGTGTAAAAGTGTGGCAGAAAATAGGCAAACTTCAAATATGAGGGTTTCAGCTGCTGGTTTGCCAGATTGTTTGCTTTCCTTGCTTTACTGCATCCACTGTAGTTCCCTTTCGGACTGCATGTTGTGCAAATCACCTCTTCAAAATCACTCTTTATCTTCTCTGAGTGCCACTGTGTTCCCTCTGTGCCTCACAGAGGTGTGAGTAGCACTGCAAAGGCTATCCCTTGGTTTTGTTCTTAAATTCCTGGTTCTAGTAGTACCTGAAAGAGTACTACTAGGGGAAAATCCAGGGCAGTAAATTATGGGGACAGGGATGACCCTTAGCTCATATGGGAATTCTTTATTTTAATAGGGATGGCCAGATCCTTAAGCACTGTTGCCAACACCTCTGAATCAGATTCCTATGGCAGAAAATGCTATTTTGTCTGTGAAGGGTCAAGAAGTCTGTGATCAATTGTTTCCTCTTTCACCCCTTCAGATATGCTAAACCACCAAAAATCATGGAATCATAGAATGGTTTGGGTTGGAAGGAACCTTAAAGATCATTTAGTTCCAAACCTCCTGTCAAGGGCAGGGACACTTTTCACTAGACTAAATTGCTCAGAGCTCCATCCAGCCTGGCCTCGAACACTTCCAGGGATAGGGCACCCACAGCTTCTCTGGGCAACCTGTTCCAGTGCCTCTCCACCCTCACAGGAAAGAATTTCTTCCTAATATGCAATCTAAAACTACTCTCTTTTCCCGAGGACTTTGAAAGTAAGTGTCAAGACCTTTAACAGGAATTGGTTTTCTATAAGAGTGGTGGGAAGAGTAAAATCAAGCGTACTGTGATCACAGAGTGTGCACAGAACCATGTCCTGCTGTATTCTCCTGCTCATGAGTTTCTACAGTATCATGGCTTCAAAGCCTAGACAAATTTCCTTGCTGTAGCCTAGCCTACAGGGATGTAGGTGCATTGTAACAGCAGAATAGTGCCCAGCAGGAAGAAGGCAGGAGATGTTTTGGTTGGATAGGCGAGTTTGAGTGCAGCTTCACTCAGGAAGCTGGAAGTACACCAGCTCTGCACTGAAGTACCTGACAGTGGGAGTGTATTGCAGTGAGAGGGAAGGAAACTGAGTGACAGTATCTGCTCACCAGTTCATCAATACAAGTCCCTTGCTGGCCTCATATTACAGACTAGATGAAGGAGAGCATCTAGCATATCCTGTGTTCATCCCATGAACCACTGAACCTAATTTCTGTTATAGACAAATCTTATTTTGTTTTTTATTCATAGGTTTTCAGTAAATGTTCATGAAAGCTCTTGGCTGTGACCCTGCTTTCACTGCTACCTTCTTTATATGGATATCTGTTCCCTTGTCCTTGTTGCTGCTGTTGACAAGGTGTCTGCCTCTGCTCCTCAGCACTGCTGCTGTCAGCAATGCTATGTCCAGAAGTGGCTGTGCTCTGCTTTAGTTTTCTTCACTCAATCCTCACACAGCTCAGCAATATTCATGTTAAAACTATGCCTCTTGGTTTTCAGAATAATAATAGGATTTGCTTGTGCCTCTCATCTTGTAAATGTGTAATGAAGATGCGCACACTCCTTTTTTTTTTTTTGGTTTTTTTTTTTTTTTTTTTTTTTTTTTGTTTTTTTTTTTTGTTTTGTTTATATGTTTGTATTTAATAGGGAAAAAATTCCAAATTTTAAAAAAAAGTCCCCCCCCCCTTTTTTTTTTTTTTGTTTTTTTTTTTTTTTTTTTTTTTTTTTTTGTTTTTTTTTTTTGTTTTGTTTATATGTTTGTGTTTAATAGGGGAAAAATTCCAAATATATGATTGCTCCTCAGTGTTTCTCACAGCACAGCTTGTGTCTGCTAGCTACTATCCTGTTAATGTTTTTTTTTACACAGTCATTCAAAGCAGAGATAAAGTTCAGCCAAAGCATCATCTCTGTTCTTCCTCCAAGATGTTTAATGCTAAAGCTAACCTTTTGGTTCATATTTTGTAGACTGATGTGGACAGGAACTTTAGACCCAGATCTCTGCCTTCCCTGTTTGGAAGGCATCCACCTTAGATGCCAGAGAAAATAGAAAAAACTGCTGCTCTTCTGGAGTTTGTCTGGAACTCCTTCAAAAGTTGCTTTCTGACATGTTTTGTCTGGCCTTTCCAATGTTAGTCCTTGTGAGCTGATAGTTCTGTATTCCCATTGAATATAAACAGAAGATGGCTTACTCATGAACTCAGCTGCTAAATGATGCAGTAAAGTCAAATGGAACAGCAGGACCTACTCAGCCTTGTTCAGGGGCTTGTGGCACTTGGCCCCACTGTACTGAGTGTTCATTAGTGAATTAAATTAGTGAATGTTCATTAGTTAATTCCCGAGAAAGAAGAGGCTAAGCCAGCATTATTGGGAATTGAACCTGCTCTTCCAGGAAGGCACCTCTGTGGGATCATCTGACACATTACAAACTGCATGGGTACATCACTTCTTTTCCAGCCTTGGTCTCATCAATGCAAATATAAACAGCACTTTTTAGGTTCGTAATTGCAAAAGTTGATAGTGGAACCTGTTTCTTCTCTAGATGTTTATAGAGACTTAATGCAACACACCAGTAATTGTAATGTTATGATGAGCACGCTGTCAGCAAATGTATCAGTAAGAAACATCACACTGGTGCTTGGGTCAGCCCCTCTGGGTAGTGAAAGGGGTTTCCTTACTTTTTGTGTGTGTATTGACCAGGAAAGTGGATCAAATACTAAAATTTGATGGGGTCAATAAGGCTGAAGTTACTTCATAGGCATCACGTGACACAGTTAAAAATATGGTCAAACTTCACTTTAGAAAAGTGTTTAGAAAACAATCAGTTCTTTCACTTTAGAAAGAACTGGTTGTTTTCTTGCCCAATCTTATTGGAAGGTGTTTCCTCCTGATCTATTTCTGGTAAGGTAAGCTTCCTCACAAGCCTACCATTTCTTTTTCCCTTTAAATGCCAAAGAAGAAATGTAAAGACTGTGAAAATCTTGTTAAATTTTCTATGTCCTACCAGAGGAAAGGGAAAATATGTTTGTAAACTCTTCATTTATATACCTTTTCTGCAGAGTTTCTCAGGCACACCCTTCCCTAGACCAAATCTCTCAGTACCCTATCCAAATTATTCTGGACCACTTCCAGGGATAGGGCATCCACAGTTTTTCTGGGCAATCTGTTCCAGTGTTTTACCACCCTCAATGTAAAAAATGTTTTCCATATACCTAAACTTAATCTATCCTTGATAAGTCTTCATCTCTGAGGTAAAGATGGATGGATTCTAGAGCTCTTCCATAATGAAAATTGGAACTAAAGTGGGTGAATGTTTTCCATATACCTAAACTTAATCTATCCTTGATAAGTCTTCATCTCTGAGTAAAGATGGACGGATTCTAGAGCTCTTCCATAACGAAAATTGGAACTAAAGTGGGTGGCTCCTTTCTATACCAATTTCTCTTACTCATCACTGCTATTGCATGCTCCTTGACCCTCTTGAGAGGAAAAGGCAGGAGGGAGCACCATCTGACTTCAGCATTGTTTATTTTATTTTTGTGACCGGGACATGTTCAGTTTTCCTGCTTGTCTAGTGCTATCTCAGTTCTTATCTTGCAGATTTCATTACTTGCACATGGTCTTTGTATCTTATTTGTGCAATCAGGCCAGAAGCCTCCATTTGTCCTTTTGTGGATTTTCTTGCGTAGGCTTTGATGTCTCAAAAAATGGTTGTGTTATTACCAGTTTTTAAAAGTTACAAGGTACCTACATATCATTGTCAGCTGTGGTTTTTTAGCATAAGTAGGTCTGGATTCAACAAAGTGAATATTAATTACATACTGCATAATATGCTTCTAGTTCAGGGGTCTGTGTGTTGGGTATGCCAGCTGGGGAAGGAAAAAGCTTTTTCATCTCTGTTTTGAGCTCCTGAAAGCTGTAACAGGAGTAAGGATATGAAGCTAAAACTTCAATACACGGGCTAACTTCTCTGTGGCTAACAAATATTCCTCTACTTTGCAGACTTTCTTCCTAATGTCCTACTGATCACAGGATCTCTAGTTCTGCTAGGTGCAATAGCACTCTCAGTTATCCTTTACCAGTCCTTCCGAGCTGATATTGTTCTGTTGTATCGGGAGATATTCCAGCCCTACTCAGTCAAGGATGGTAAGTAAGATTTGAGAAAGAAAGTTTAAAAAAAGAAAAATGGCAAATCAAAGTAATTTATTTGATAGTTGCTAACCCATGACACCTGAGCCTGATTCTTCTCTTTCTTACACCTTTAGTAAAGGGAAGTCATACATAGCTCTGCAAGTGCTTTACATTCCCTTGTTTCCTGGGTTTTGTAGCACTGAATTACATAAAAGAGAGATTAAGTCCTGGTTTTGTAGGTTTTTAAATGAAAATATTTGCCATAAAATACTGAATAACGTGGAGAGTCTGATTTACAGTGCTATTAACTGTACTTGTTATGTGCTTTCTAATGCAAAGGAACAAACGTGATAACTAAAGAGCTAAAAGCATATGTTAGAGCAGCACAGTTTTTGTAGGCCAAAAAGAAAGATACCAACAGTGTGGAAGACATTTCTGGAGGAACATATCCCATCTAACTCTACTGGTTGCTTTCAGCTCAAGAGTCAGACATCTACATTTAGTTGTATGAAATGAAAGTGCTCACAGGCAAGTTTCCATCTTAGACATGAAACCTGGATATCTGTGGCTGGGACCAGCTGTCTGACTGTAAGCAATTGGTGCTGTGAGGGCTGCCTTAGGGCTTAAGTGAGACTGAACCCCTTTGCAGGGGCAGCTGAAGGGCAGGCAGTGCCTAATGACACGATGAAGTCATGAGACCAAATCCAGCTAAATTGAAAATTTTTAAATCTGAAGCTGACTCTTACCACAGATGTCTGCATGGTAGATACCTACAGCTGATCTGGTTACTTATCTTCTCATTAAGGAGGAAAGAAGTATGCTTTTTAGGACTGTTTCCATGTAAGTATATGTTGTGATGAAATGAATCAGACTCTGGAAATGGCCATTTCATTATTATTACAGAATCACAAAATCACAGATTCACAGAATCAGTGAGGACCTCTGTGATCATCGAGTCCAATCTATGACCGAACACCACCGTGTCAGCTAGACCATGGCATTCACTGCCATTTCCAGCCTTTCCTTAAACATCTCCAGGGATGGCGCCAGGGTGACTCCAACACCAGCCTGGACAGCCCATTGCAATGCCTAATCATCCTTTCTATGAAGAAATTCTTCCTAATGTCCAACATAATCCTCCCCTGCTCCAGTTTAGTACTGTGTCCTCTTGTCCTGTCGCTGCTTGCCTGAGAGAAGAGGCTGACCTCCACCTCCACCAGGCTATAATCTCCTTTTGGGTCATTATGGAGAAAATAGGCTCAAACCTGAGCCTTCTCTTCTCCAGACTAAATAACCCCAGCTCCCTCATCTGCTTCTCATAGGATTTATTGTTAGAATGGTTTGAGCAAGAACCTCAGCAACAAAAGAAAGAATATAACCATTTCCACTAGAAAGAAAGAAACAACTGGGATTAGAAGAAAAAATGCTGTAATGGAAAACTTAATTTAAAGAAATTAAGTAAGGAATGAAATAAATACTTGACTTTATATTTGGTTCTGATTGTAAGACTGTATCCTAAGAAATGTGATTTTCACTCAGGAGTATGATATGTTGTGGGAATGATGAATAAAGTTTTCAAGATGGAAGAATTTAAATGGAATGTCATGTGCTGAGAGAAAAAGCCTGTTAGTAGTGAATTGTATCACTGAAATAACAAATGGTGAGCTTCATGGCTACATCATGCTAATGGTGATCTTCATGGCTATATCATGCTAATATGCATTGATCAGCTGAAATCTTACTGCATTGTTGTTACCACAGCTGGAATGCAGTTTTCACAATACAAAGGCCAGGTTCTCCAAAGCTACAAACACACAGGACAAAACAATTGAGCATGGAAAACACCAAATATGCACAGTCTTTAGTTTCCAAACATGCACCAGATTATATACATTATTTCAATTGGCTGGAGCTGCTTCTTAGATCTATTTCAGTGACTGATATTTTTATTTCTCATCTACTTTTTGCAAGAGACATCTCTAATTAATTTTAACACAATACTCTTCCTCTTGTTTTGCCTTATAGATGGGAAGACATATGATGCATATGTTATCTACCCCAAAAACCACACCAGTGAAGCTAATTTTGTGGAATATTTTGTTTACCAAATCATGCCAGATATTCTGGAAAATAAATGTGGATATACATTGTGTATTTATGGGAGAGATATATATCCTGGAGAAGGTAAGTTTCAGATCTGGTAATGCACTGAATTACTTGTCAAGCTTGAACAAATTGCACTTCTAGTCCCTTTTAGGTGTATAGGAGGTCACTCTACATTCCAGACCTTGAAGCTCATCTCCCCAGCAGCCATCTCTGTTATTTCAGGCCAGGTGTCACAAGGACACTCTGTGCTTTCCAGTGTGCTGGGAAAAGCAAGCTGCAAGGAAGGGGCACAGACTTCTTAGCGTTTTGGAATGCACAGGAAACACAACCCTGAGTGTGACTTTTTTAAAAACACACTTGCTCTTTGGAAAGTCTAACTCTGTGCAGCCATTATCTGGGCAAAGCCACAACCAAACAGCATGATTTGGCTTGGCTGACTACAAGAAAAGGAAAAGGAGAAACCCATAAGCTCATCCAAACCCACAAAATCAGCTGAGGAAACATCTTTGCTGTTATCACTCAGGAGTTTTCAACCTTTTGTGAGGGGTTAGAATCACAAGAAGTTCAACTTCTTTTCACTGATGACACCCTCCACACTATTGTATATGATTGCTGCCACCTGGGTGCTATCTGCTCTCCTCCTGAGCTGACTTCTCTGTTGATCTTGTGCCCTGGTTCTTCTGTAGACTGGGTCTTCTCTCTCTGTCTGTGAGCAGGCATGAAGCCTAAGCTGGTGCATTTTCTGTTTCACATTTCTGAAATCGTCTGCATTGGGCCAGGTGTCATTCATCTACTCTGAGCTGAGGCTGAAATCTTTGACGTCCTTCTCTTCTGGAAAGTTGTGAAAAGGCAGCCTGGCCTTGGGAAAAATGAAGGTGAAGAAAAGCTGCAAAAGTTGAGCCAGACCATTCTCAGATCCAGCACAAGGAGCTACAGTAGCTCAGGAAACTGTCAATGGCAAAAACTTACACCACTTGCAGTGAGTGGTCTGGCAGCCCCTAGCAAAGGAAAAGAGGGTGCATTTGGAGCTGGCTGATGCATCTGCAAATCAGCTGGTTTGTTAAATAATTGGTGTGTTGAATTTCCTCAGCTGGTCTTCCACTTCCTCTCTTTTGGCTCAGCATCACAGTGAGAGTAGCACTGATCAGCTCTCCCTAACATGGCAGTGGGAAATTCAAACACCTTCAGTTGTGCTGGCACACAGATGCCCTGAAAGTCTGGATTTACTCCTGAAGGGTGAAGGCCAACACAATGCACAGATTAGTGTATAAATTAGCACACAATAACTCAGGATAATTCACTGTAATTAACTCTAACTTCACCTGGAAATAAGCTTCTTAGAGGCAAGTCACCCAAAAGCCTCCTAATGACTAGTTTTCAAGGGTAAGTATTGCAAGATCGTCTCTAAGGCATTAAACATGGTACAACACAATTCCTTACATGGAGACTGTTGATCAAACACAATTTTGTTACAGTCAGATCTATTCAACTTGACCCTAGGTCACTGGAGTAGAAATTCTTAACTATACTTAAAAGCAGTGAATATATTAATGTTTCAACCAAAAACCCATTTGAAATGAAAGCTTTTTGTTTTGGGCTTCTTGCTTTTCTCTCCACCTGCCCCGCTGCCTTTGCTTGGTTGTTGTTTTTAGTCTTTTTGAAGAGTTTAGGGAATAAAGTCTTTCTCTAATAAATAAACAAACTGTATCAGATTGAAGTGAGGTAGAAATTATTTCTGGTTACAAAGCAATGAAAATGGAGTTTCCAATCTCAACAGAATTTTAAAAGTAATATCAGGGTGTCATCATTTTTTTGTGCATTGCTAGATGCAGCCAGTGCAATTGAGAAGAGGATGCAGAAGAGCAGAAGGTTGATCATCCTGCTGACATACCAGCTGATTAATTCTAAAGAAGATGCTTATGATCAACACATTGCTTTATACAATGCCCTCATTCAAAATGACACAAAGGTGATCCTTCTGGAAATGGAGACAATTGGGAATTATGAGAAGCTTCAGGAGTCTCTCAGGTTTATTATTAAGCAGCAAGGCACCATCAAATGGAAAGAGGAGCACACGGTGCACCCACAGTCACCCAGTTCTAAGTTCTGGAAGCAGGTGAGGTACCGTATGCCACTGAGACACGGACCCTCACACCAGGCTGACACCAGGTGAGCAGCGCTGCTCTCTCAGGACGGACCACAAGCCCACAGCTGGTTTTCCTTTCAGAAGGTACACGACTGTGCAGTCTGCAAGTCTGGCTGAGTTTTTTGAACTTTTTTCAGTCCTTCAATTGAGTAACAATGGATAAATTGATGGAAGAGGTCTAGGAAACTGAGGGGACATTTTATAGGTATGAGAGTTCTGTAAAGAAATAATTCTTGATTGTGTAGAGAATTTTGCATGTCACAGAAAACCAAATGTGCCTATACTCTTTATATATATATATATGTATAAACATGTATATATAACAGAAAGTTATGATTGTGAATAACTGAATGCCCTGCAGGTTTACTTCATCTTTCTAATGCAGTTGATAAAATATAAATGCCTTCTGTATTATTTGACAAGAAAATATAATGTGTATTTTGCAACTAGAAAGTATAATGTTATGTTTTTGTTTACTTTTATTTTCTGACACTTATTCCTTTTTGATTCAATAGTGATACTCAAAAGATGAAATTTTATTTTTCCTTAGTATGGATGCCTTACTAAAGGATCTTTTGAGACTGATGTGAATACAGTGTTGAGGGAAATAAATGCACTGATATATCTATATATGTATATATCTATAAATATAATATGCATTGTTACAGGAAATAAATGCACTGATACATATAAAAGTACTTTATATACACTTATATACACTTTATATACACTATATTTTGTATATCTATTAAAATGAATCTCACACAAAGGAGAAATTTGAAGTATTTAAGGTACAATAATCATGCTGTTACTGTAATTATTTTCCTGAGATAGAAATAACATTAAAAATTAGGATGTTCTTTTGATACACTGGCAGCTTTCCTTTAAGCTGCTGAAAAAATAGACTGCTTTTTTATAGCAAGAATTATCCATCGTTTTCCCATGCTTTGGCCTCATGTGTAGTTGTACTTTCTGATAGGAAATAACCTTAAATGCAGAGGTAAGAGCCAAATCTCCTTCTATTTCAGGGGAACAGGAACAAGATGTATTCTAGTACAGGTATCCCTATTTTTAGATTTTCAAACCCAGGAAATTCTAACTGTCAGAGAAGGCTTAGTTTTCAACTTTAGACTTGCTACAGAATAGACTTAAAAAGTGAACACTCATTGTTACCAAGCCCAGGATTACAATCAGGCAAGTTCTTTCCTTTTACTGTAAGTTTTTATTGAATATGTATCTTCAGACTTATAGATACCTATTTGGAGCAGAAAAAATGTGCATAAACTATCTGTATAGATATTTTCAGCATTCAGTTAAAAGATCTATGGCAAACTAGACAGTTTTTCACTAATGAGTTGTATTTTCAAGCTTCATTCACTCATTGCTCACTTCACCACAACTATAAAGCATCAAATGTTGCATTTTGTAATTACTTCTTTAGATTGTGTACAGAGCTGGGTCCTGTTCCTAAAGATACCTCTGGATAAACCTTTCTGTCTCTGTGGAGGCCCCACAAGATGGATTCATGCCAGTGTGAGACTTGGTTTATTCCTACAGTACCATTTCTTCCCACAGAGAGCATACCAACACTAAGGTATATGTAAAAGCAGGAAAGCCTGTTGCTAAAAACTGTGAAGATTTTTACACATAAGCTACTGAGCAAGACAGAATATTCACTTCCAAGATTACCACAGGATAAGTTTCTAATACAGTTTGAGTCCTGAGCTTGTAATGAACAAGAAAGGATGATAAGCAGGTATCTTGGAAAGGAAAAGTCTAGGATGACTTTTGAAGCTGGAAAGAGATGAGGAGAAGGTACAATGAGGAAGTGCACAGGATCAGTAATGAATCAAATTACTCTGAAATATACTGATGTGTCATTGGCTTCTGTTAGCCAGGCATGGTGGTGAAAAACAAGCTCACTACATGGCTGTTGTGGTGATGCTACTTTTTTTCAAGTTTCATGGTCAGTCCAGGAAAAAAAAAAAACAAAAAAACAGGAAAAGAATTCTTATTGTAATTTTCCAGCAATGAACAAAATGGCCTTGACAGAAAGAAAAGGAGCAAATTCACAGAGTGGCAAAGAACATTTACAGTATAGGGGGTGAGTATGAGATCGTAATAGTGACTAAAAAATGCTGCAGTTTTCACAGGTTTTTTTTGTTATTCATTAGTGTTTAGTAAAGAAATTCCTTAGTGTTTAGTAAATAAATATGAGATATGCATTAAAATGGATATATTCTACAGATATTTATCATATTTGTAATGTTAGAGAGAAAGTACAAAAAGAACTGTGGAATAATTTTACAGCATCATTAAAATATCAGCACCACTGAGGGCACATCAGGAGTCCTGCGCTTTGTTCTGGGCTCTGGAGAGACAGGGACATTGTGGAGTGAGTACAGCAAAGGACCATGAGGTTGGTGAAAGGATTGGAGCATCTCTCCTATGAAGAGAAGCAAAGGGAGCTGGGGCTCTTTAGCCTGGTGAAGTCCCTGACCTGAAGGGAGGGTACAAAGAAGAGGAGGTCAGGCTCATCTCAGTGATGCCCAGTGACAGGACCACAGGCAGTGGGAGAAAACCCAAAAACAGGAGGTTCCCTCTGAACATCAGAAAGTTTGTTTTTTTATGGTGAGTGTGACCCAGCACTGGCATAGGCTGCCCAGGGAAGTTGTGAGTCTCCAGCCTTGGAGATACTAGAAAACCTCCAGGGCTTGATTCTGACCAGTCTTAAGCAGGGGGGTTGACCAGATAACTTCCAGAGGTGTTTTCCATTCTCAGTCATTCTATGATAAGCAACTTACAAACAACCTAGATTTTCAAAAACTTTTTTAAAAATTAAAATTGGCTTTTTGTACACTAAGAAGTCTGCCTTCATGGAATAACAGAATGACAGTCTGCCCTGTCCCTCCCCACCACCTCCCCCCCCCCACAAAAAAAAAAAAAAAAGTATTCTTTTACCACAGAAATAAATAAACATAGAAATAATAACATAGGAATAAACATAGAAAGATAGAAGATTCAGCTTGTATGCTTTAAACTTAAACTAAACAGCATCAAGGCAATTTCATTGCTGAATTATATTGCCCACAAAGAGTTTTAATGTTCTTCAGTTTCGACCCTGTGCTTCTTTGGTTTTGGCCCCTCAAGGGGCTCTGCAGAGCAGATTTACTTTCACTTCCTAATAGAGCAGAGTCATCCCGCCCTCTTGTGGGTGAACAGGCACTCAGAGATTCTGACTAGTTAGAAATCCTCTATGGTGAAGATTTGATGTTCCTACATCTCACATGGTTGTGAAGCATGAGACTTACCCCTTAAAAGAAGGTTTTAGGAGTTTTCTAGAGTTTTCGTAGGAAGCCATTATTTGTTATGCAACATTAATATATTAGAGCATTGGAAAAAGCCTGTTTGGAAGATGATGTGTAAAATTATATTAAATTGAATGTACAACTGTATGTTCCTTGCTCTTTACAGGGTTGAAAAACTACAGCTGTTGTTCTAGACACAAATCATGCATATCCAGCTTATTTTCAGACAGTGGGAAGACACTGGATACTGTACACCTTTTAGTGAGCAAGGTCCTTGACACTGTCTCTGCTAGACAGACAGATCCATAAAAGTGATCAGAAAAACAGTGGGACCTGAGGGACTAATAGGTTGTGACCAGCATACAAACCTCAGCTCAGAGCTAATCACTAGAGGCATCCCTCAGGGAGTGATATCAGCACTGGTTGTGACCAGCATACAAACCTCAGCTCAGAGCTAATCACTAGAGGCGAGTGATATATCACTTCAGGGAGTGATATCAGCACTGCGAATGTTTAGGATCCTTACTGATGGCCTTGACAATGGGACAGAATGCACAATCAATGAATTTTCAGACAGAAAATCAAACTGGGGAGGGATAGTTGACCCACTGGAGCACAGGGCTGCTGTTTTAGACAGCAACAGGCTGAGGAAACGGAAACCCACAAAGTTCAAAGTGCTGTATCTGAGATGGAACAAACCCATTCAGCAACTCAGCCTGGAGGTCAACCTAGTGCAAAACAGCTTTGCAGAAATAGGCTGGGTGTCCCGGTCGACACTAAAGCGAGCACAATTGAGCAGTGTGTCCTTGTGGCTAAGGTGACTAACAGCACTCTGCACCTTACTAATGAGAATGTAGTTGTGGAAAGTGGTTATTCCCCTAAATGCAGCTTTTGTGAAATCATCTCTGGGCAGTTTGTCAAGTTTTGGGCTCCTCAGCACAAGTGAGGTACTGACATATTGAAGCCCAGGGGAAGATCACCAAGAGCACAGATCATACAGGGAGATGACAAGAGACCCTGCTTCTACCTACAATAATCTAATGAAAAGACAGAGAGAATGGGTGGAACCAGACCCTTCTCAAATGAGCCCAGAGGTGGGACAAAAATGTAACTGAGACTAATTAGAACATAGGAAATTTATATTACATATTAGGAAAAAAAATTCACCATATGCATGTCCCAAAGCTGTGGAATCCCCATCCAGGTCTTGTTCACGTGCACCCTGAAGAGGGGCTGGACCTGAGGACTCCCAGAGGTCCCTTCAAAACCTGAATTATCCTGTGATGCTGTGATGTGGAGGAATGTTTGGAAGTGTCCAACTTCTGTATTTTAAAATTTCTGAGAAACATACGAGGCTCTAACAGACACATTATCAGTTCGTAACTTGCTTTTTTTGGCATCAGGGGAAGATAATGCTGAAAAACTATTGGACATAACTTATGCTAAGAATTAATATAGCTTGTATATAGAGATAATAGATGAAGTTTAAGAAGGACTATTGCCACCTAACAGCAAACTGGTTACAGGAGTTGGATGTGTTGCAATTTATGGTGGAAATAGTTTCAGTTTTTTCAGTTAGCACCTCTATATAATTTATGTTGGAAAGAAAGGAAGATGTGAAAAACTGTGTGAAATAACTGGTCTTCTCTAACTGATTCTCAACTGGTCAGGTCATCAGAGCTTCGTTCAAAAATCTGTTTTCCAATCTTAGTGCAAACTTTCATGTTCATTATGACATTTCAAAATTAAAATCTAAGAACTAGCTATTTTTAATCAAGTTACATATTTATTACCATACTATGACTTCTCCATTAAAATTGTATTAGTCAGAGAACTAAAAAGTGTAAAGTTTATTCTCCTTTCACATATCACAGAGCTAGCTATGACATTAGTTGAACAATGAACACAGCACTTTCTGCAATGCAGATTAAAGTTCGAAACTTGAGAGTTATTTCAAAAGAATATGAAAGCAAATAAATGTGAGAAAAGCTCATGGAAAATATTGCTGTAGAAGACTGAGTCAAAAAAAGACGTTTCCAAACAGTAACTATGAAGACAGTCTGTGAAAGCAAAAAGCTGATGACATTTTACTTTACTATTTTATTTGCTGGCTGCTAAATAGTTTCCAGACTGTCATATAAAATCATTATCATCTTTATGATATCTGCTTTCTTTTAGGTTTAAAAATCAGGTACTAAGTCATAAAACCAAAAGCACTGCAAAGGATCTACACATTTTAAAAGTAGTTATATTTTGTTAGATCCTTAGCTTACTTTCCTGGAATTGTGTTGATTTACATTATGAAAGGTCTAATTGTTATAAACATGTTACTTTATTCTGTGATGAGAAAAACAAATGAGGTGAGACAGCAAAACACTCTAGGGTTTCTTCACTTCACCTCTGCAATGAAAATATGCAAGAAAGCCAGCTCTGTGTAATACCTCCCTCCTTTTAAGTGTAACCTGCTTGTTTTACCTCCAAACTGTCCCCTCCTGTTGAATTGGGAACTTTTGCATTAGCAGTTGTCCTGGGTAAAAAACCCAAAATGTAGCTGTCACCCAGAAAATTTCTGAAGATGAAAAGGGTGATATGCAAATAAAAGAATTCCTGAGGGAATGATTTTTTTTTCCTGCTGTTATCAAAGTAACTTTATTTAGAAGTATAGTGAATCACTGCGCAGTACTTATCAGATAAAGCATTCATGGAATTAACAATGGCAAGCATTCATTTACTTGGGAACAGGACTCAAACAAGAAATATGCCTGTCAGAAACCCCTGATGGAACCACAGTTCCAATATACAACATTTGGCTAACCAGCAAACTGAACTAATGGCATGATGGCTTATTTAGAAGTGAATACATACACTCACTTTGCAGCAATGGAGGTACAAAATATTTCATGTCTTGAAAGTTTCCACTATTCTCCCCTTGAATGGGATGGTAGCACAGAAAAAATAGCACTGAAATGGGGTCATTTCTCATAAAAACTTACGAAGAAGAAGTACATAAGAACTTGTGTAGAATCTTATCTTTTTGCCCTATCTCTTTTCCTGCACACCATAGTTTGTCATTCTTTTTGGCGGGATTTAATTTTTTTTTTGTTTTGTTTTTTGTTTGTTTGTTTGTTTGGTTGGTTTTGGTGTGTGTGTCTTTTGAGGTCTTTGCAGAATACCAGCCTTTCAGTGTTAGCTCTTTGCACGTCCTCATTCCCAAACCAGGCAGCGAGGTGGGGAGGAAGCAGTAGCAGAGGTAAAACTTGCTATACTCAGCCCAATACACTCGTTCCTAGCACTCCGTCCTGCCTCCAGCACACTCCTTGGAAAGGACTCCTACAACGTGCGTTCAGCGGAAAAGCGGAGGAGGAGGCGTTTCGGCCCAAGACAACGGAAGGCATCACCTCCTTACGCCTTTTCTTCCCCTGAAAGGTTGTGAGGGGGGAGAGGCGCACACACCCCACCCCTCTCCGCCTCCTAAAATAGTCGAGCATCACTCGCTGCTCTGGCGGGGCGCGCCTCTGGTGTCCGGGGCAGCGCAGCCCCCTGGCCCAGCCGGGCATCCCGCGGCTGCTCCGGGCAGCGCCGCCGCCAGGTAGGGCAGGGACGGGGAGCCGGGGCTGGGCGCGGACACCTCCTTCCCCCTGGCTCGGAGGAGCCGAGCGCCTGCCCCGCTCACGGCATCCTGCGGTGTGCGCGGAGCCGCTCTCGCCGGCCGGAGACCTCTCCGGGCCACCCTGCCCGTCCCTTCCCTGCCCGTCCCTTCCCCGCCCGTCCCCATCCCTGCCCGGTCCCATCCCTGCCTGTCCTTTCCCTGCCCGTCCCCATCCCCGCCCATCTCCAAGCGCTCTCTCTCTCTCCCACCCAGCCGCGCTTCCCTATCCGTGGCACTGCCCGGCGCTCCCCAGAGTCACCAGTCTCGGACACCTCTGTCCAGGGCTCACGCTGTACTTTTTCCTTATTACCCAGCTGTCATAAGCAGTTTAGCCCTGAAAACGGCTTATTTCAACATACAGCCTCTGTCACCATCTCTGCGCTGTCCTCAGCCCTTTTCCTCATACCTGGGTGGATTTGGAAGAGGATGGGCTCCTTCAGTGCTGTTGTGAGTGGTAGGAGCAAAAGATTATGCCTAAAACATTGATGTATCAGCTCTCAAATGCCTCATTTAGAAAAAAAATTTATATTAAGGACTTGCTATTAACTTTCCATTAATGATAGCAGAAATGAATTTCTCACATCTCCTTTTTCCGTTTTCCTTCCTGCAATCAACAGTTCTCTTTTCCCTTCTCAGAAGGTTTTTCAAACTGAAATATCTATGTATTGACTCACTTGCTGAGAGAGACAACTCTCTGTTTCAATTATGAATGAGATTTAGAAGAGTTGTAAGTTCAAATTGAAACTCTCTGAGCTTTGGAAGACTCCATCCACTTTCCACCTGTCAGGACTTGCATAGTAAGTAAACAGCTTTGCTTATGTTCTTTGAAATTAAGACAGATTTTCATTTTTACCAAGAAACTGCAATCCTGGCAGAATGCTGCTTGGATCTAGTATGGTTAAGACAACTGTTTGTTAAACGTTTTTGTTTTCTTCACCAATGCTGCGCAAATTATGGCACTGTGTGGTAATACTTAAAAATACTTGAATTCCATAAGAAGCTGTTCTTAAAGAGATGAGTGCTTTCCTTCCTTGACCCCAAGATGATGTTTAGAACTGTCTCACGTTCAGAAGAATCTGTTGTGGTTTTTTTTTTTTTTAAAAAAGGAAGCCACAACCCTTCAGGACCAAATTGAGTTTTCCAAAACTGTTGATCAAAATTGGTTACTTGTCCAAAACTGAAGATCAATCACTTCTGTGTATCAGCCCAATTTCATTCAAAAATCTTCTGGTCATTCTTGAAAAGTGGGAAATAATTTTAATGGTTCATGTTTTTCTAATTCATGAGACATTGGTAATCCACTTTACAGAATTTAAACTTTTGATTTGTTTGAAGTATTTGTTGGTTTCACAGTGGCACAAGCATTTTTAAGAACCACATTTTATTATTAAAACTCCATCAATTAAACATGTATAAAACATCAAAAAATGCTTAAAGCTGTTGTCAGTTTAAGCTTTATAGACAACTTAAATTTTCATTGAAACTGTCATTTCCCTCTATTGCCTTAGAATTTTGCCCATTAATATTTCTATACTCCTTTGTTAGGTAGAGAATCTTTGCTTTTACTTTAAAATGTCTCATTTTTTTTCTGAAAATTAAAAATCTTATTATGTTTCTCAAAGATTCTCTCTGGATTAGCTGACTTTCACTAAAAGCACTTTTCTTTTTTTCACCTTTTTTCCCCCCTCCTAACTTTTCATTGAAGAGTACTCAAACTGTATGGCTCAAATTTTTTAGCCTAAAGTAGAACAATTTCAGTCAAATTGATCAGGTTCAGCAGCAATGAGAGAGTAACATTAAGGTCTTGTGTCTTGATTTTTAGAAGTCATGAATCTCAAACCTGGTCATTACTAAGTTGCTTCCATTATATTTTGTGCATTCAACCAACCTTCCACTGTGTGCTGATTTGATATACCAAAAAAGAAATGGATTTAGAATTTTAAATTTGGTGTTAAATGATTCTATCTTTATGTAGTGGGCCATAGTCTTGTAGTCTCTAACAGCTGTATTTCTTCTGAATGTGATAGGAAAGAAAAGGAAAGCAAAAATCAAGAAATTAAAAAGAGAGACCCTTCTTTCCTTATGAAGTGTAGGAGTTTGAGTCTCCATGTGTAATAAGGAACTGAAATTGTGTGTTGCAATATTCACCATCCAGATTCTTTAGATTTCTAAATCTGGATCTGCCTACAAGACCATCTTAAAAAGGGATGTGAAATACTTCCTTCATCTCCTTGCAGTGCTTTAAGGTATGATGGCACACTTGTAAAGAACAGAGGAGAAAGGTAAGAGAGGGAAGGCAGCTACCCAGTTTGGTGTCCTGCAATACTGCTGGAAATGCAGTAGCCTCCTGCCTCCAGACTCTTCAGATCACAGGAACTTTCTGACTGACTCTAAATCTTATGGCAGTCTCTTAAAGTTTGTGTTCTCTCAAATTGCATCAGGTTTACCCAATAAAAAATAAATGGATTGCTATTGAGACTTTTTCTGGCAGATCTCTCAGATCTCTGAAATACATCTTGTGTGTGTTTGTCTCATCTGTCCACCAGTGTCTGGGTCACACTAAGCAAGGATATCTGTTTTGGATTCAGGCGTTGAACTGAACTGACTGTATCTCACCTGTCTGTTTTGTAAGCAAAACAGAGGCTGAGTCTCAGGAGTAGCTCTGTCTTTGGTTGTCAGTTAACCTGTTGTTCTGAGGAACCTCAGAAGAGGTTCCAAGCCAGTCTTAGTGGTGTTTTCCACTTGCCTTTGAAATCAGTTGACTGCACATGAAGCAACTGAATATAGGCTGCTTCTTGTCCTCCCCCACAGTGGAAATGTTAGCACTCTCAGCTGGAGCTCATTGCCCCTAAAGAACAAATTGTGAAAGAAATTACGTGTCCCATTGCTTTCCAACAGATTCAAAGTTAGCCATCATCATATCCAATCTACAACATTGTTCTGCTCTCATTGAAGGTAGGGAAGTTTCCACTGGCTGTTTCTACAAGGTTCAGTCTTGCAAAGTTTATTCTCGTTGTGGAAAAAAAAAGCACTGTCCTGTCCTGTGGTAGGTATCTGCTGGCTCAGGATTTGAGGCTCTTGTAATACTGCAAAATACATTCATTAAATAAGAAAATAGAACAAGGAAATCCTGCAGTGTTTTCTGAATTTAAATGAAATTGCGAAGAAAAATCTAGATACACTACCTGATGTATGAAAATAGCTGTTATGATAAAAATATGTAGCTTCCCGTTTGGAAATCTTCCCATTTCAGCAGCAGGCAGTAGTTACTCTGCTCACATGCTCAAAGAAATCTGTTTCACCGGACTTGTGGTGAACTGTGAATTTTTTTTTTTTTGTAAGCTTTCAGAACAAGCAGGAGCAATTCAATTGCATTTTTTTGGAGAAGAAGAGAGAAGTAACTCAAGAAAATGACTCTGATGATTTTTTTTGTAATATTGATCATGGAATCTGCTACTGGTAAGTAAAAGTCTTCAATTCAATAATGGAACATTCAAAATATGTGCCGGCTTCTTGACAGTTGGACAAGTTTTGGAGTAGGACAAGTTTTGTTTTTTGCAGCCAAGAACAAAACCTTAAAGTTTTGGCAGTTACATCCCAGCTCCAGACTTGAGAAATTTGGTCCTAAACACCAAAATTATGAAATGAAAAAGCAAGGATGCTACCTGGAGAAACCTGATGATGTATATGGCCATGACTGTATGAAGAGATATGGCAAAAAAGAGAAAGAGTCTGCTTCTTTTTGTGCCATTCAGAAGTGTGGTCACAATAGTTGCTAAACAACAATAATCTCTGAGAACCTCAGGAGAAAGAGAGAATGAAGGCTGATTTTATTTTTGACTCTTAATCTCAATCATGGTTCCTTTTCCGTATACTAACTTCTCTATGCAAAAGTAAATTTGGGAAACTTTTTGGAAAGGCAGACTTGAAGACTAAATTTTGCACACATAATCCCATTGCAAGGCAGTTTTCCAAAGATATCTGAAGTTTTTCAGAAATATATCTACATAATGATTCAGTTTTAATTAAGAAGATAAGGAAATGCATATGTTAATTTATAGGATCTGTGCTTTTATCTCAAACATATTTGTTAAGTCAAACCATATGTGAAGAATTTCTCCTTTCCTATTCCATTTCTGACAGCTGCTTTACTGTAGAGGGAGGCCAGATTCTGCCCTTTGAGCCAATGAGATTCTGACACTGTGGAACTCGTGAAAGAATCACAGAGATAGGGAAATGTCCTTCTATTTTCAGTCCTCTTTTTCTTCTGGTGTTGCTTTGGTAAGATAGAATAAAGGCTTGGAAAAGGCTGATTTTTTTAGTAAATATTGCGGGAATAAATACACAAATGCTGCCAAACAATTTTGCTGAAAGAAATTTTTTTAATAACATGCCATCAGCATAGCAAATCACTTTAAAGTCAGGCTAATGCAATTTTCTGAAATAATAAAATAATGGCTTCTTAATATATCTTTTTTCCCCCATTCTCTGAAGGGAAGCTGTGTCCCATTCGTGCCTCCATTGATGTTTTAGAAGGGGAATATTTTTTCCTTTGTTACCTTGAGTCAAGGCAAGAACATTTTCAGGCAGAAGCATATACAATAAACTGGTACAAAGAAAGTGCTGGAAAGCAGCAAGTGATAAAGGAAACACGCAGAATTGTTTCACAAATGAATCTTCTAGAATTTTGGCCAGCTGAACTCAGTGACTCTGGGAATTACTCTGTCATTCACAGGTGGGTACACAACACAGTGGGTAAATGTCTTGCCTGCACATATGTCTATGATGAAGATAATTTCTTTGTTTTGTTTTCTATGGCTAGTGGCATCCACATAAAAGTGGCTTAGGGAACTGCATTAACTGCAGAGTTATTTCCCACTTCATTTCACAACTATCAAAGTAGACCTGTGATATTTACAAATATCTATAAGTAGTTTCAGCCTTTTAAATGTTCTGTAAACCTTTTGATAAGGCAGGTAGCATTTTTGCTGGCTTGTGATTAATTACCTAAGAAAAGTGAGTGTCAGGCAACCCTTCTGTCCACTGACAAGAAAAAGGAAGCATTTGCTTGTCTTCTTCCCCAGACTTGTTCTTGCTTGCTGTGTTGAGTGGATCTCATGCTATGAGGCTTGCCAAGTCACCTAAGTGTGTAGTAAAGATTAAACATAACATAGCTGAACTCTGCTTTCTGCGCAAACCTTTGCCTGCATGGAGCCATTCAAAGAACGAATGAAATAATTGGATTTGATTTTTTACTGCTGTAGAACACCATGGGTAAAAAGGAGAAATAAGGATGGCCCTCCATTATTTGGTGGCGTTCTTCATTGGAACACCTTGAAAGGGACTAAATCCAAGGTTTGGTGCACGGAGTTCTTATGACTAACTTGCACTAAAAACATAATTCAGCACTTACAGTTGAAGCAATGATTAATTTGAAGCAGATCACCTTGCATCTAATGATTTGTGCTGTTCTCCAAGTAGTATTTTTAAGGTTCTAGCCAGCTTTATAAAGGTATGGGTCTGTGGTACTGAAAAATGCTCTCCATGTTTTTCCAGAAATATTGCGGACTCAAGTTTGATATTTTACAGTTCTAAGGTAGAGTTCAATTGTTAACTTCCAAGTCAACTTGGAAGCTGAAAACATTTTTTTTTAATTCTTCCATGTATCATTACTGTTATCTCATTACTGATATTATTTTAAAAATACTGACTCATAGTATATGAAATGCAATGTATTTTTAATTGTGGGGTAAATATTGAGAAAAATTTTATTCATCTGTGTTAAATTCAAGAGGGTTTTCCTTGGGGAAGAAGAATGTGGTAGTTTGTCTAGTTTGTTGTGCCGATCCGTTTTCTGTATGGTCACTTCACAAAAAAGCTATTAAATGTAAAAACTCACTCCAATGCCACCTAATTAGTATCACAAAGTGCAGACTGACTAATTTTGGCACGGGGAAAGGTAGGTGGAGGTCATAGCTGAATTGCCAGGTTTCTGAAGGAGACTGCCATAATGAGCCCTAAATACTCATTAAAGGGCCAAAGAGAAGAAAAGAGAGCTGTGATAACCCCAGCCTCAATTCACGGTCATTGTGGTTCTCTGATCACTTTAAGGACTTGGGTAATGACAGTAAATCCACAGTAAATCACAAGAATTCTACAAAATTACTATGAAAAAGTGTAAACAGCAAAACTGAAGGAAACAGCCTTACGTACAGAAGACGAAGATGATAAGAAAAGAATTGAAGTAAAACTGTTAGAAAGAAGTTTGTTAAAATGAGTAATTGTTGGAAAACACAAAAGTGTCAGAATCCTTTATGAAATTTTTTGACTTTATCATTTGCTTGAGAGAGAAACTCAGAAAAAAAGTTGAAACAAACACCTTTTTTTTTTTTTTTTCCTTTTTTTTTTTTTTTTTTTTTAATTTTTAAATTTCTTTCTGTTAGGATGAGAATGATGACAGAATCTGGCAATCCTCCTGTGGGAGTTCTTCACAGGTCTCACTGCTGGAACAATTGGCATAAGGGGATTTTTTAATGGGATTTTGATGGGATCTTGGGCTTAGTTTATATGATGGTTCTCACTATTGGCAGGCATATTAAATGAGTTACATTTCAGTAAATACAGAAGATTATTGCAAAAACTGTTTTCTGCAGAAACAGAGGACTTTTAGTAGTTTCTGTAGCAAAAAATTGTGGGCTGTTGTGGGCTACTGAACTTATTTAAGATTTAATAAGAATGACTGAGTGGAATTACTTTAATTTCAGAGTATTTGCAGTATGTTAAAAGTTTTACTTGTGAAAGAAGAGATGCTAAGTATATTTTTATTTATATTTTCAATTTTCAACTATTTAATTTAGAGTTAGGTGTTTGTAAGGTACATGGGAAATAATTTTCAGAATACTTATAACTGTTTAGGCAGGTTCAGGAAACAATGTGACAATTACATATACTGCAGATTTTCAAGAAAAGCAGACAACACGTTGACAGATTTTGCAGACTAATTAAATGTAGGATTTTTTTTTTCTGATATGTTACAACTGACAATATGCAAGAATAAAGAGGCGAAAGTAATGTAACAATGTTTTTATGATGTTTTAACCACTTATTTTTGCTTAAAGAGGAATCAGAAGTTTTATGTGTCCTGCTGAGACATACATAGATAGCTGAAGTGTGCATATCTGTGTGTTGACATGCTTACGTGTCTTTGTTAGTACACTAGACTTAGGATACAAACTCAGGAATCAATGGACATCACCTATAGGCCTGAATGTGTCCATCTTCAGGATCATTCTTGAAAATAAAAATTGTACTTAGAGTAAGTGTGGTAAGCAGCAAAAACTGTGTCACAGGTCTTTGGGAAGATTTGTAATTTCTATGGGTTTTTTTTACAGCCTGTATCCTGTGGTTGTCAAAGAGAAAAACAGAATATAAAAAAGCAGGTCATCAGATTGCTCTATTTTGGTAACTTTGAAACTGAGAGAACTTAGAGGTTACTGAAAAAACCAAAAAGCTACAGAGAACGATGATAAACACATTATAAATTTTAAAATCCAAATATTGCTCAATTTTTCAATATGTTTAGAACAACTGAAAGCCGTGGGAACATACATGTAGAGCTAATACTGCAATTTGGAAAGCAGAGTGACAGTTTCTGCAGAAGATTGCAATATCAAAACAACACTGGCTTCTTGTAGTAAAATAGCTTAGAGATTACTTGGAATTGGCTATGTATCCAGTAAGTTTGGTTTATGTTCTCTAAGGGCTTTCACTTCCCTGTATCATCTGAGTCAAGCTAGATTTTGTTGTTCCGTCTTGGTGGGTTTGTTGGGGGGGAGATTGAAAAGCTGTTAAACCAGAAACAGTTTTGTTCCTGACAAAATAACACTGAGGACTCACAACAAGTGAAAACCAGGATAAAAATGTATAACAATTCCGACACTAGGAGTTTAAAAATGCAACTAAATGGTTTTGTGTGTGTGTTGAAAACCATGCTATATGGCAGAAAACTAGAAATTATGTATGAAAAAATTCATCTTTGTTTGCACTGGTATGGTTTTAATACCTTCCAGGGACATTCTCTTGCCAGATTTTGGCTCATCGGGTAGAATATCTTGATCCACTTTGGGTGGTTTCCCCAGATGATAGGATCACCAAAGAAAGCCTCTGTGGAGTAACAGTGCTCTGTGGAGTAACAGTAACGTGGCTTTATGGACCCTTTTCTTTCATCTGCCGAATCTAGAGAGTAAAATCATTTGCATTTCATGGCTAGATCTGTAATTAATTCTCTGACAGTATTCAGATTAGTAGAGTGGTGTCTAAAGAAATACATGGACTCAGTGGAATTAATTGGAATTAATGTTTATGGTTACACCTAGGTAGGTGTAGACATAAACATTATCTTGGGTACCTTTACTGTCAGGGAGGGAGAGGCCTTTCTGGGTCACAGGTGATCTTGTCCTAAACAAAAATATGTAAAATAAGTTGTATAAACTGCACTGTAACAGGGAGATTTCTGACTGTGGTGCCACTGCTGAGTGTGATTAGTAGCTCGGATTTAAATGTGTAAATAAGATGTTGAAGAATAGGTGAGAAGCACTGTGAATAGCCGTGTGAGCTTTTCTCTACTGGAAAAGTTTTGGCAAGGCTTTTCCTGTTTGTGACAGCATAGTTAGCTGATTTACCAAAACCACTATGTTTTGGTTTAAAAAGTCAATTACAATTAGGAGTAAAGAACATCTCAAGTGTGTAGAGAACCTGTGTAGCTTGAAAAAGGGCTGTGATGCAAAGAGGGTGAGGAGAATACATAAATATATTTGTTTGGGGAATTTAAAAAGCAGAAAAGAAACAACCCAATACTTGGTTAAATTCAATATAAAAATGATGTCCTAATAGCTCTTCTGAATCTTGTAAACTCAAAAGACATGTCAAGAATGGTGTTTAAGCTGATATACTCACCTGGGATGCTTCTGCATTCCAAGTCCTTTGTCCTCTTGGACTTTCTCATTGAAACAATTCTTGACTAGTTGCAGTTCTGGAAGAAATTTATTTTTCTTTTCTTGGAGGCAGAAAGATTCAAACATATTTATGAAGACATGACTGACATTGGAGGGAAGTTCTCTGTGATTGCTGCTTTTCCTTTGTCAGGCCCTGCTTGTTCAGAAAACAAATGAGAGCTCTATGCACTAATTGCAAAATCTCACCCATTAACTGACAGAATCTCACCCACTAACTGACAGTGGCATATGGCTTTCTCTTAAGCTCTAATTTTGCCAAATAAAAGCTTTTCAGGTTCCTTTCCCTTGGTAGTCATGTATTTGGATATATCAAACAGTGAAATTCCAGCTATGATCTGATTCTTTCAAGGAGTATATGGATAGAATCTAGTAGATATCTAAATAACAATGACCTATCTTATTTATAATTTTACAAATATATTTTTCTGTCATGGCTTTTAATCTTAGCAACACATAGGAAATTAAACCTGCAAAATCTTAGCTGATTCAAGGTCCAAAATTCTTTGATGCTCTCATGTAACTATGGATGGTGTCACTGATGGTTGCATCCTTGTTCAGGTAGATGTAGCATATATTGTCATGTTCCATAGACATAATTGTATTGTCAAATGTTTTGTGATAGTGCATCTAGTTTAGGTAACCTGTTTGGTTGAAGGAAATAACACTTACTTGGGAGAGGGAAAGTGATAAAGGGAAATAAAAGTAATTGGGTCACTGTAGATGTACTTTTTACCTAACAGATGTATGTGAGAATTTATTTTTGTTTTGTAACTCACCAAGCTGCATTATTTTAGAAAGCTCCTAAAACTGATTTTGTTATATTTTTTTTTCTTAGCAATGGGAAACAAAATGCCACAATTCAAAAGTGGACACTGAATGTACTTGAAAGAAATAAAAGCAGCTGTTTCAATGAAAATCATTTAACTACAGAAATTAAAAGTGCTGGAACTGGTCATTCACTGAAATGCAGCGATTTGTCTGTCTATGAAAATGACAGCATAACATGGTATAAGGTAATTACTGAAACAGTGTCCCTCAAATCATTGGCTGTAGAAACAAAACATCTAATTGCAGGAAATATTAATTGCAAACAAATTTTTAGAAGCATCTAGAAACATTGTAAAGCTTTAATTTTTCATGGGATTAGGGGGAAAATCTTTAGACAGATACACAAAACAAAGCTTTTGTCTGCTTTCCAAATTGTTAAAAAATACCTGTTTCAGAAGTCATTAAACTAGTAGTTTGGGAGGATAAAAGATCTGATGTGCATGTCTGTTTGCTGATTTTGGCAGCAGCTGGTTTAGCCAGCTGCTACTTTGCTGATACAGATATTGTACCGATGCTAAATGAGATGCCAAGATTTTTTATTTTACAGTTGGCATGTACTTGCAAAGTAATTGCAAACTTCTCAGTTTTGCTGTCTCTGAACAGTTTTTAAGTGTGTAACAGATCCAGTTCTGTTCATTTTTGGCAAATCATCTCTTTGGGGTGTGCTCCTTATTCCTCCCAGGTCTCCTGGTTGGAGCAACAGACCCTGATCATTCCAAGGTCAATCAGATTCAGGAAGGGATTTTGACTGACTTAGTACAGGCATCTGGAGTAGCCTGGAAAGAACGAGCTACAGCCCTGTCCTCTTGTCTTTCGGGGCCTGGGAGGATGGGACCATTGATGCATAGGGCCACAGTTTGTTATGTTTTCCTCAGTTGCAGTGTTCTCATCTTCTAATGGGTTAAATGTTCAAATGTTGCATTTAAGTGACCATGAATGAAAATTGGGCCTGCACCACTTTTGGTCAGACACATGTCATTGAGATAGTGAAAAGGTGATGGTGACACTGTTTTAAAAACAAAATCTTAATTTCTTTAATATTTTGAATGCATGTTTGCCACAGACTAGTATTTTCTGGTTTTATTGATGCAGGACTGTAAGAATTATGAACATGAAACAGAGAGGGAACTAAATTTTAGAGCCTTAACAGTACAGAACTCTGGGATATATACCTGTAAAATTTTAATCAGTCATGAAGGAACAATATACCACAGCACAAATACAATTAAACTTGTAGTAGAAGAAGGTAAGAAAGCTTTCTAAAATTTTGAAACATACTTTTTGGTTCACTTTACTAAGGAGATTTTAAATTGCAGTTCTCATTTAATAAATATATATCAGGGGAAAATTCTGGTAATCTGAACTACTTCAGAATAATTTGAGAAGTAAAAAAGTAAAAGTTAGGATGAAATATTACCAATTTTGGAAAATGTATTTAGTATGTTTTCCCTGCAGTTTTTTTTTTTTCCAACTAGCTGCTCTAAATAAGTCATACAAACTTACTAAGAATTTTGCACAAGAGCCTTTCCAACTACTGCAAATTGTACTCTGTATATATATGTATGTGAGCCAGAACCCAGATATTGCTCTGTGAATTAAATTGAATGTTTGTGATTAATTTTATATGTAGAGCAATTATGTAACTTTTTCTGTGGAAGAACATAAGTGAAGTATCACTTCAATAACAATTCTTCTGTTTTAGATGCACCGGAGGCTTTCACTTTGGAGATACTCGGAACTCATGAAAAATTTGAAACAGAAATAGGTATGAAATTAATAAAAAAATCTTTGATGTAGCTACTCTACCTACATACTTTTGTTCTGATTTCTTTGTGGTTGATGGTCTGGATAAGTGTAATCAAAATAATTGTCAGTGCATCATCCTGTATGTGATCTAACCTCACATCTGGTAATGTTCTGCCTGGTGTATTCCATGATTGATACACAAGTACACTAAATGTACCCTTTCACAGATGCAGATGCTGAGGTTGCTGCTACAGCTTGCAAGAGAAGGTGGTGGTGATAAAACATCTCTCCATGGCTTTCTTCTGTAGATAGCAAACCCCATGAAGCAATGTGCAAAAGACGTATGGTTTACTCAGTGCACAGCAGTAATGAGCAATCCCACTGATACCTGATGTGGCTGAGAATGTTATTCTTCAGGGGAATGAGGAGTGTGAGGTGTGGCAGTCCTGGCAATATGTGCATGTACATCTGAATTGTCAAGAAATCTTACCTGTGCCTCTAGCTAGAAGTACGTTAGATGAAATGATCTGCAGGCTTCACACAGTCTTGGACAGGATCCAGGATTTTGTGATTGAGGCTGTAATTAATTTTTGAGAACAGAAATTTACCAGTCTTTCTCCTCTCCTCTCCTCTCCTCTCCTCTCCTCTCCTCTCCTCTCCTCTCCTCATTACCTGATCCTTCCTTTCAAAGTCTTACTTCCTCTGTGGCCCATACCTGTATCTCATTTACTCATCTAGGACCTTAGATGCTAATTTTCCTTCCTTCCTACCAATACTGCTTGGTAAATCCTTTTCCCACTGGTAGTACCCCAGTGCTATGATGCCTCATGCCTTCCAGCCTCCCAAGAATGCCCTTCCTACACACTTCCTCCTCGTTGCTGTGCTTGTCCCAGCCCTTAGAAGTTAGCAGGGTTTGGCATCAAATGCTTATGATCTGTCTTCCACCCTTGATAAGGTCATTTGATAAGGTTATTGAACTACCTGCTGAGTGATGAGACAGATGGCATGGTGGAGAGTGAAGAGAATTTAGGATGAGCCAGGTCTATGATCTTTAAAACCTATCATTGTTTAGGATGGTGCACTATTATATTTGCCTCCAAATAGCTGTTGTGTGAGGTGGAAATGCTAGAGTTGCAAGCCAATGATACTAGGTTAGGTCTGTGCAACTGTAATTTGGATTTCTAAGGTCTGAATCTATGATGGCCAGTTTTTCAGCTGGCTCTTGCTTTGAAGGTTCTAGAAGTACCTGATAAGTCTTGAGAAGCTTTGTGTGCTCTTGGAGAATTGCTGGGTAGGCCTTGCTTACTGGAAAGTATTTGTGCATGATGGTCTGAAGAAGAAATAACATGCATTTTTCCTGACTTAATAAAGAGCATTCTGGATGTGTTCCCTAGAAATGATGTTGCAATGGCCTAGAAACTGTGGTTGCAGCTAGCTTCAGATCAAGCTTCCCTTGACAGTATTAAAAAATCTCACATTCCAGAGCTGCAGTCTTCTGCCCTTATTTTTTCCACTCAGTTTTGCAATTTCTTAAAACTGTTGAAACTTTATGAGGTGGTTCCTGTCAGTTACACTCAGTGCTTTGAAATGAGACAAGTAGCTGACTGAGTAAATGACTTGTTCATGTATTCAGGAATTTCCATTTGTGATACTGAGATAAGAATTGCTTCTGTGCAGGTTCAACAGGGGCTTTGGTTTTGTTGAGTAATCATATATAGTTTCCCTATTACAATTAGTTGGCTGTAATTCCCCTTACCAGTTACTTACTTTTACCTGGCCCTGAAGCACTGGTGATAGGTTTTCCTCTTCTCAGCCTGCAGCACACAGTCTGGTTTATGAAATCATGGAATATCTCAGGTAGAAGGGACTCACAAAGATCATCAAGTCCAATTCCCTTTAGGTCTCTAAAGAGTGAAATTCTCAGGTCTATTTAAACACACCTGGCTTTGATGATTTATCTCAAAGAAAGCAATGGATGACTGTCACTCTGCAGCAGTGCATGATTGCTGAGGCTACTACCAGTGCAGGTGTAACAACTATAAAACATTGAGCAGGGGCTACAAAATTTAGAAAGGAGCACAGCTTATAGGATATGTTTCCTGGAAAGCTGACACTTTACTGCACTGAAGTAAAGAAGTACATGAATACTACTCACTAAATCTTCCCATGTTATGTTTTTTTTTCTTTTTTCTTTTTTTTAATCTTTGCAGGTAAAGAAGAGATACTCAATTGCACAGGTTCCTTGGGTTATTATATGCGAGAAGATGCCAGCCTCTACTGGTTAATTAACCAAACCTTTCCAGAACAATGCACAGGTATCCCTGAGAATGAGCCTTCAATATGTGAAGAAGAACTCAAAACACTACAGTAGGTTTCCTGAAAATGTTGTATTTTATATGTGACAACGTCCTACACTTTGTGGGACTGCAAATTCAGTAAAAACCACAGTCTGAGGGTTTTCTCTAGAAACTTTTCCTCAAAATCTGCCTCTCAGGTGGTTGTAGGTTTCTGTACAGATAGTGTTGCTAACACCATTCCTTGTTGCAGGCTGGGAAACAAGTTCTATATCACAAGGCTACTACGGATTAAAAAAGTAAGAGATGAGGACATGCATCATAATTTCACCTGCATGTTGCAAGCTGATGAAAGCACACAGATAAAAATAGTAAAACTGAAGAAAGGTATGGCATAATCTAGAAATAATTTGTTAATCAGCCTTCTCAATCCTGAGGGCATTTTGAAACTCTGCTCCAAATACTGCCTGCTTGTGAAGGCCCTCACACACCTAGTGCTGGACCTAATAACCCTGGGTGATTCCTCCTGCTCTCAGACAGGGACAGGAGCAGTGCAAAGCAAAAGAAATACCTACTACAATGAGCATGTCTTGAGAATGCCTTCGCAAAAACTTCAGAAAGATTTAAGTGTTAAAAATTTGTATTTGGAACTAAAACTCTCAAATATTAATAATGATAATAATGATAATAATAGTAATGAAGAAAGGTCTGAAAGAGACTAGAGAAAAAAGCAAAAGTGTCTTGGCCAAAGATATTAAATAGGACATTAAGGACTTATGGATGGGACTGAGAGAGGAGTGAAAGGTAGATAATAGGAAATAACAAAAAACCTGAAGGAAACTTCACCAAAGTGAGTGACCATCATTTTGGGATGCTGTACATCTGTGAGGATCTGTAATGTCAGTCTTGATCTCACAGACCCTGCACACACACAAATGAACTGTATGTGATTGTGTCCAATATTGTTTCTCCTGTTTTTGCAGTAAAACATGTTTTCTAGTTTATCTTAGTGTGGCATGCATATGTGCTTGAAGAATTAGCAGGAAAGGATTCCCATCAACATTGTGATTTTTTTGAGGTGATTTTTAGGTGTCATCAGTATTTGATACAATAATCTTGTTATATAATTCTCTTTGTTAGTACTGTGTTTCTCTTTTACAGGGAAGATTCAAGACTTGCCAGTGCACATATTTACCACTGGAATGGTCCTTGCTCTGCTATTTCCATTTGTTGCTGTAGCTGTGGTATTTGTGTTTGTGATGTTTAGGGTGGACCTTGTTCTATTTTACAGAAATATTTGCAGGAGAGATGATACTGCTGGAGGTATGACTTTGCTAATGCTGACACTGAAATAAGCATATTGATGAAAAATATTTTCTGACAGGTTCTATGAAGAAATAAGCTTTGAGGAAGATAAAAAAAAAAAAAACCTTAAATCCAGGAGTAGTGTGAGAAGCAAGAAAGAATATATGAAAGAGAACTTGGTGGTCAGGTGCTAAAGTGTGTTTGTGGTACATGTGTGGCAATGAGAGCAGATAAACACAGTGAAGAAGCTGCCTCGGGAGCAGGCAGTGGAAGGGATGTGGTTGGATGCTGTTCAGATGAGCTCTGTTCTGCCATATTCTTCCTCACAAAAGCTGATAGGGGTGGAGAGGTTTTCATTTGTCTATCCATTAACAGGGTGAACACTCTGGAGTTTTCAGATGGGCAGACTGACACAAATTCATTTTCACCTCACTGATGCCCTTCAGTGAGGTGAAACTTAAAATATTTCTTTGACTTTAGAGGCCATTGCATGCTTATAGGTTTGTCACTACATGCACTTAAGGAGAGCAGCAGTGCACATTGCCAGTATCTTACCAGGCAGCAGCTCTCTGACCTTCACAGCAAGCAAACCTGACAATTACTCAATTTTAGGAAAAATTTTTCTGAAAATAGTGGTGACAAAACTTGCTGTATATACGGGTCTGATCTTCTTGACCTTTCTTGGCCTCTAAATCAGCTTGAATATAACTTGAATAAACTGCAATGGTTGGAGATTTTTGGATAATGGTTGGATGTCATTTATGCCAGCCAGTGTTATTATTTACTTGTTGATATTAGCTACCAGAGTGGCTTACACTCATTCAGGGATCTCTGAGAACCTGGACTATGCTGCCCTGAAGGAGCTGCCTGTTGGATACAAGGCAATGGATTTCCTATTCCTAGAGCTCTTGAAGGTGTGGGGTTTCACGGTGTTTACTTTGTGCTCTCCCTTATGAACTACATCCAGTAAAGCATTCAGAAAGGGAAGCAAAGAAGTGCAGTTTAAGAAGCAAAGCCACGCGTGCTGGTGTATCAGTCCTGATAGTTGCTCTGTGGCAGTGTGGTGGACCTGGCCTCTGGATTGGTCTTTGATTTTCTGTCTGTAAATTAGTGCCCCAACCAAGACCAGACATGGCATACGCTCATAACAAAAATAATTAACTGGTTTATTCTCTCTTTTGCCAGTTCCCATTCCACTTGATACTCTTCGACACAGTATACAATAAATGTTGAACATTTATTGTATGACTGCAACATCACTTAAATAGCAATTTTTTCAGTTTACAGACACTTTTATTGCTTCACTTCATATCTTGATTTTCACAGATGTGACATTAATTGGTTAAATTAATCTGATTTTATTTAAAAAGCACTTTAATGTAGAAAGGAAATATTTTCAAGTATTCTCCAAATGCAATCAGGATCTTTTGTATCAACCTTAATTTTCAATCCTTAAATTTCTTCAGGACATTTTTTCAATCTGATGAGGAGTGTTTGAAGACCCTTCAGAGCGTTCAGGAGAAAGATCAGGAGCTTCTAGATGTTGTACCATTGAGACACTAAGTTTGAAAACCAGAATGATGAATCAGATACTGGATTTCTAATGGTAGATAACAATAAATTGTTGATTTATTTTCAGATGAAAAAGAATATGATGCATTTGTGTCTTACCTGAAAGACTGTGTTTCTCCTACTGAAGAAGAGAGAGAATTTGCTTTGAAGGTATTGCCCATGATATTAGAAGAAAACTTTGGGTACAAGTTATGTATATTTGAAAGGGATGTATTCCCTGGAGGAGGTAAGTGTATTGAATATTCTTGTCATTACATAGGTTCATCATTTTCACACACAGGTAGAAGTCTCTAATTAGAAGGAATTCTGTCATGTGTTGTGCATTGAAAGGTTATATTTTTCATTTAATGTGGACTGTGTGCATGCAAAGTTTGGTTGCAAACATTCTACATGTTTTATAGTTATATTTATGAATTCATATACACTTACACATGCACACATAAATCACTAATTGCAAAGAATCAAGATGAAAAGATCAAAGAGCAAGCATCAAGAAGGTTAAGGTGAGGACACAGAAGATATCACATATTTCCCAGTAACAGTGCTTTTGCTCTGTTTTTGCTGAGGGCCAATGAATGAACTCACATTTATTGCACAGAGCAGCTGATGACTCTGGTACTAGTTATTCTTAGGTAATTGTATGTTGGCTGTATTTTCAGTGTGATGGTTGAAACTATTTTCTGAATGAAGCGAGTGTCATAACAAAACATTTTCTGAATGAAATGAGTGCTTGGATAAAAGGTACTATGAGTTTCCTTTTAGTCCAAAGATCCAGATGAGAAATAGAATTTCATTGTTCAAACCACAGAACAATAGGATCAGTTAGCCTGCTTCATTAAGCGGGATCTTGTCTCTTTATATCCATTCCTGACAAATTTTTCTATCCTGAGAGGAGCCACAGCTCTTCTAAGCCCTTTCTTCTTACCTATTCTCATTCTTTAAGTATTAAAAAATTGTTTACTGAAGTGTGCAGTCTGATTCTTTCAATAGTTTTAGCTTATTTCATTTTCTCTGGTCTGATCCATTGTGAACATGTAAAATAGAATATTTTCTTCTTTGTATGGGAGCCTTTGGTGTTGTAATACACTTGTCAGCCTCCTTTTACCTGCACTTTTCGTTAGGTTAGTTCTGCAGTTTGCTTTGCCTTTCTCTACAAGTCATGTTTTCTAGATCTCTTTTTATGTAGACTTTGTCCCATGGTGTTAAAACAAGCACTGGAAGCTGTTAATGAAAATTCAATTTGATATTTAAAAGGTATCATCATTCACTTTCATTCATCACTTTTCATACCAAAAGTCATCAATCTGAAACATAGTTGGAACTCCTTTTGTCATCACATGCTGGTCTTCTCAGCCTGGATTACTGGAAATAGATTTGGGTGTTTGGTGTCATAAAGGAAGGTGTAACCCCAGGGTTACAAAATACTTTGAGAGAAGTTGCTGTTTGTGCCTTTCTGTGGAATCACTCCAATGGTATCTATTAGGAAAGAGCAAAGAGATGTCTTGTTGGGGGAAAGTTAATTTTGCTGTTGCCTTCTGTCCATGTGACTACTGCCAGACAGCAGTCTAGGGTAGATGGAGATCTCTTCATAAGGACAGGATGCTTACACTCTGTCACTTTTTAACATAAAAATGTCCACATTTTTGGTACATATGTGAATTTAAAAGATAATTTGATTTGGTCCCTATCCTTTCAATTTAATATAACAATAAATTTATCTCTAATTTGCAGCACTTGTTGATGATATCCATTCATTCATTGATAAAAGCAGAAGATTAATCATTATACTGAGCCAGAACTATGTTTCTGACAGAGCCATATATGAACTTGAGAGTGGACTGCATAAAGCCCTAGTTGAAAGAAAAACTAAGATCATATTAATTGAATATATGCCTATAAGTGACTACAATTTTTTGCCAGAATCAGTGTCACTTTTACCATCAAAAAGGGTGGTGAAATGGAAAAAAGATAAATCTCTTCCCGTGAATTCCAGATTTTGGAAGAACCTTCGGTACCTGATGCCAGCAAAGCCTATCAAGACAAAGACCAAAGGGCGCTATAGTAACCTTGAATTAGGCTCAGAATCTGCTCAACCCTGAACTGAGGGCTATGACTTTAACGCAGTCGTATAACAAATCTGGAGACCGAAGATGCAGCAGAAATCTGTGTATTTTGCTAACTAATAGAACTAAATAAACTAATATTTTGGGAAATAGCTGATTAAGAGGCCAGCTCTGAGATCTGATAAGAATGCAGAAGTCACTGCAGTGGCCAGGATGATGTTAACCCCAACTGATAAATCCCATCCCAGAGAAAGTTTCCTCAGCAATCTGTACAAGAAGCAGAAGTTTCATTCTGTTTAGAACTTACCATATGGCATGAAGCACAATGAAAAACCTTTTTATTTCATGATTTTCAATGATGTAGAATGATACTACTTTTACTTGCATATACTTTTTAGGCCCTACAACAAATAAATCAGTACTTGCAATCTCTTATTATTAAGATGCCCTTTGTTTTGTATTTTGGTATTTTCTAAGGATTGTAAGTAGACCTAAATAGCTTCTGCCTTTAAGAACTTGGCATGCAGGCTTTGGGCAACATCAATCATAAAAAAACCCAAACCAATAGAGAAAAGGGAGGTTAGAAATAGGGCAGTTTCGGATAGTTTAACAGTATTTACTACTGAATTGCACATGGTCCAAAACTGGGAATTATTTGAAGGAATGGTAAAGACTGTTTACATCCTATTTCACTGAGAAGATTGCAAATGCTCATTTGGACAAGGAGAAGAGAGGGTTGGGATAGAAATAACAGTATTTTGCTAATGTATGCTGATGCCACACTGGAACCAATTGCCCAGAGAAGTTGTGGAGCCTCCCTCAATGGAGATATTCAAGAACTGACTGGACATAATTCTGTGCAATGTGCTCTGGGATGACCCTGCTTGAGCAGGAGGTCAGACCAGATGTCCCACTGTGGTCCCTTCCACACAGAGCCATTCCATGATTCTGTTATACCCTGAGCTGCCTTCAGCTGTTGCATGTAGGGAATTTAGGTGAAAATGAGGTCTTTGGTATGTATATACACTCCTAATCCTTTGGAACTCTTGTCTTAATAATATTTTTTAAAACAATGTTAGAAGAGCTATTCAAAACTATGCTAATCCTACCTTATTATTAGCTGCCTGACAGAAGACACCAATCTGACATAAAAATATCCTGGATAAAATGGAACCATATTTCCTCCAAGCATTAGTGGGGAGAAGTCAAGGGAGAATAACTTTCGAAAATCTTTTGTCAGGTTTTTAGTATACCATCAAGGCTCTGCCCACTCTTCTCATTGCCTTGCATGCCATTACTGCTGGGTTTGAGTAGGCATCTCTTTTATAGTGATACTCGATTCACAGAGGTGGAGGAGTTCCATTACCTTCTCAGTGCACTTGAAAACACAATTGGAGTGTTGGGTGTCATGACAATGTCTCAAGTTTCATGGGAATGAAACATTGATTGTCAAATATCCTTTAATCATGCATAGTTTCTGGAAGATGTTTAGGTAAAAGAAAAGGCAAAGTAAAGATTTCCAAAATGGAGACAACACTGTTGCCAGGTTAACAGGTAGATGGAAAAGGAACAAAGAAATTAAGCAAACATCTGTAGTGACCTTCAGATCAGCTCTAGGAGGTCTCCTTTCTGTCAGACAACTAAAGAGCTATGTAAATGTGGTTCATAGGCAAAAGCCATTCTCTGGTGTAAGCTTTTACTGAAGAGGATTTCTCCTCTGGAGATGTGTGCCTTGACATTTCTAAATCTTGAATATTTCACAATGTTCAGTTCTTCTCTACCAGTATTTCCCATGTTTTCTAGCACAGATAAATTTGGACATTCTCTGTCAGCAAAGAAATGCCATCAGACATACTAGGCACATCAATATTCTGGCCAAACATCTTACAGAAATGTTAGTAACTTCCCTAATACTTAACTGAAGTATTAAACTTTCTCTTTTTTTAATATACTGTTGTCAATGTCTTGCCTAACAAATTAATGGTCAAACATATTTTACTACACATGTGACTATGGATGGTGCCCATGGTTTGTTAATAGCTCTGGATCAAGCCTACCTTCTATGAGAATCAGCTACTATAAATTGAAACTGAATTTGCTGTGGCTGCCCCCTCACCTCGGCTTGGAGAGACAACAGGTCACCCTGAAACACCATACAGAATTTGACCGCCCTGAGATTTTACAGAATAACAGAGGATTACACATAAGGAAGGTTGAAAGCTAAATGGCATTAACTCCCAAGCTGTTTGAATGCCAGCAAAGCAGACGCACGTTGAATGACTCAACATCTGTAAAAGAGGAAGTGTTTTTGCACGGAGGTGTATCATGACACAGTCCCTTTACAGAGGATCCTCACTGCCCATGATGCAGTGGTAAAGGAGGACAAGGGAAATTAAGGATCATTGGTAAAGGAGGACAAGGGAAATTAAGGATCATTGGCAAAGGGGGACAAGGGAAATTAAGGATATACATACTCATACTAATGCCAGATGTTGTTCTTATTGCTCTTATATCCTGAATTACTGACATTAATCAGACCTTGGAAATGCCTGATTTTTGTTTGCCAGTCCATAGAGAAAAGGAACTGCTAATATTACTTTTGTAGACTGTAGTTGTAATGATTTGCCTCATCATGTATAAGTGAATTCACATGATAGTTGGTTTGAGGTAATGGGTCATTTGGTTGGAGGTAATGGGTCATTTCAGTGATTTATGCTGTGGGTTTTGTTCCCTTTTGCACTTAATAAAGCTATATTTCTCCTTCTCCACATCTGTGACTTCCATTTTTGCTGCAGCTAGACATGTAATATCATGAATGAGTGTTTCAAGGTTGCTTATAGAATCACTGACATATGTATTGGCAAAAGCAGATTTAATATAAAAGTGAAAGAGAGAAAAATATTCATTGGTAAGGTTCACTGGATGGCTAAAGTGAACAGAAAAAAACCACACTGAAACATAATATCAATCAATCAAACCCCAAAATCAACCCAAAAATTATCTATGAGGAGGCTGGAGGGGGAGTGGGGGGAAGAAAAGAGCTAGGGTAGGAAAAGGTAAGGGTAAAAAGGAATTAGGAAGACACTCCCATTTAGGTACAAGGTTCAGACCCACAGCTAAACTGAGCCACTGTTGACCAACAGTTTAGGCCTAAAGGTTTAACAGCACTTAACAGCACTAAATTGATAGCTTAAGTTAAACAATTTAACAAAAGATTAATATGGAATTTACTACAGCACAACAGTATCTCGCTTACAAGCCTAGCTTACAAATGTGAGTCTTTTAGGAGAGCAACATTCATAGTACATTTGCTATAAAATATTCACGCTCTCATGCACGCAGACCTGGAGAAGTATATATCAGTATCCCTTGAATTCAGTAAAGTGCTCCTATCAGACAATTTTGGGTCTTGTCAATGGACAAAGGGCTGAGCCTCGAGCAGTGGGGTTGTCAGCCCAGGTGATTCTCCAAGCAGAACAAAGCTGAGAGCTCACTGGCTCTGAGAGGGAGGCTGCTGGCTGCAGCCCACTGTGGTCCTGGAGAGCTCAAAGGGTCCTGCTTAGGACTGCTGTTTATAGGGCTGCAAGAGAGTGAGCTTTAGTCATCGTAGTTGTCCATTCTAGCCACAATTTAGGTTGGAAACTTTCCTCAAGGAAGCTCAATCCAGGTGCTGTTCAAGGCTGAGGCCTACTGAACATTTCTCAGCTCACAGTGTGACCTGAGGGGCTGGAGGGAGAGATGCATCATCACAAGCACGTGTCAAAAATCAAATTTAGGGTATGAAGAAAAAAATGCAAGAAAAGGAAATGTGGTTAGACCACAAGCAACAAATGTATCATTTGTAATTTAGGAAGTTTAAAACAAAGCCAAGTCCAAAAAAGTCATTGAAATATGTAATTTCCCTGAGGAGGACACAGATGGGATCAGTAAGGAGACAGCTGTTGCAAGCCACCACCAGTCTTGAAATTTCTGGTCTCTCTTTCTATGCACTATAACATAGTAACTGGCTATGAGAACATAGCCTGTGTCTGCATTTTTTTAGTGTTGTTGGTTGACCACTTTCTACCAGACACAATACAGGCTGGAAACAAAACGTTATCAAAGAACCCTTCTTGTCTATTGATAATTGTAACACAAATGTAGGAAGAATTAGGACTATTTTGTGTCATTGCTGTAGGGTAGTACTGTATAAGGGCGATTACTGCAAAAGGTTTGTCAGTTCAAGTTTTCTTTTCCTACTACAAGTGCTTCTGTTCCTTCATGACCATCTGCATTCTTTAGAGATATTGGACAGGTAGAACTTGTGAAGCAGGAATAAATTCCCCCCTCAAGCAGCTGTGTCACTGTGAATCCAAGCATACGGACAAATCCTATCAATTCCACCACTCTCCAGATTGTAACGAAAGCAGGACATTTGCAGAAGGGCTGGACAGAAGGAACCTTAAGATTTGCTGGTTCTCTTGCAGAGCAACTGATGATGCCTGCAGAAGCAAGTTGTTACCAGTGTGTTTGCTGAACTTGAAGGTAAACACAGTGGTTGCAGTCAGCAGTCACAAAAAAAGAGAGCACGAATAAGGATGCTCCAACAGATTCTGGGAACACAACTCCTATGTGTGCAGGGCAAGGCTAGTGCTCACTGGACATCTCAGACCTTAAGGGTACATAGTGTCCTATGTAAGGGTACATAATTGATTTATGCAAAATGGTCCAGAATTTTAGGTTTCTTCACATCTGGAATTCAGTAGATTGATTCCTCAGGTAATTAAAAATGGTTAGAAAATAGAGATTAACAGTTATGAAGATAGATGTGTGTTTCTGGCCTGGAAGGTTACTCTAGAACTGTGGTTATATATTGAAGTTTTCCTTTTCTATCTTGATTTTTCAGAGAAAGTAAAAAGAATGTTGCTTTCTTTTGAGAGACAACTATGTATTGCAGACTTTAAGAATGTTTGAAATGTTGCCTTTCATAATGAGATGCTTGTGATGAACTTAAAAAGCATTCAATATTTTGAAAAAGAAAATGTGATTGCATTTTTTTGGAAATAATTTTCTGAACTAAAATTAGATTGGGTGTCTGGGTGAAGCAGCAGTTACCAAGCTTTCTGCAGTATCCACAACTTACAGCTTCCTGTAGTTCAGCAATCCAAATTTTCTGAATTTCAGCTAAAGAAACTGCAATTAGGCCACAATAGTAATTTTTTGTTTGTTTGTTTTGTCAGCTAAATATATAAAAAAGTCATCACAGGGTTTTGTCTCTTACTGTTTGATCTCCCATCTGGCCTCTGTGGGTGAGAAATAATGTGTAATTCAGCAAGACAATCCAGTGTAATATATTTTTTGCTTGTAACCTATCAAATACAAAAATAATAGAGGTCAGTACATTGATGCCTTAAGGCATTTCTTAAAGGCAATAAAATAGATTTATGGATTATTGCTGTATTGCTTGCAAGCACTACCATAACTAAGCCAATTTCAGTGGTATGTTGGAGATCTCATTCTACTATAAGGTTACAAAACAGTTTTCTATTTATTGCAGGAAAATTGTAGCTGTTTTAAGGGTTTTGACTATGGTGAAGGAATGCTGTTCCATAGAGGTTCCAAAACTACATGTAATGCTGTATAAATCTGACTTTTTAGAAAGAGTAGAGCAAATTCAGAAGTAACTGTGTCTAGTCTTGAAGAGCAGGCAGTACATACTAGGAATTATCTGAATATCAATAGCAAAAAGATCTCTTGAGGACTTCATCAGGAGACCTCATTACAAGACCTCCTCTTTCAGGAGACTTGAAAGTAAATATTTAGTTCTCAGCTGTGACAGCAACATCTCTATTTGTGCATATTGGGTTGATAAGTTGTACATTAAGCATATTTATTTATGTAATACATAAGGAAGATACTGCCTTTATGGACTAGCAACAAAAATTCATCTACAAGGAAGGAACTCATACACTGGAAATGAAAACTTGTGACAATCTCAGGAGTGTCTCCAGCTTCCAGCATGATGAAGGCTAGACAAATACTAATCAATTGTTTCCTGTGAAACAAGACCTTGAGATCTGTGAGGCAGAGCCATTGAGGATCAGCAGGGGAAGTGTGAAAAGGCATCCTAGAAGAGCTTAAGTGCCTAGGTTGGTAAAATGACCAGGGAAAGGAATAGGAGCATTGTTACCAAATGCATACAGGAAAAGAAAAGCACTAGAAAGAAGAGCTGTTCAAGCTAAGGAATAATATGCATACAAAGATGTGTTCTTGAATAAATAAAATAGGCATTAAAACCATTATAAGAGTAAGGTCTCCTGAGAAAGTAAAGGAAAAACTACTCTGACATACTTTTAAGCTGGAGTACAGTAAATTTCTGAAAGAAACCCAAGCATTTGGCAGTGGTCATCTCTGTCAAGTTTATGTTTCTTGGCTTGCAGTAAGCAGGTTGGACTATCATGGAAGGCAAGAAGAAATTGTCATGGAATTTGAGGTGCTAGACAATTGTTTCTAATTAACTGCTAAGAATTGTGTGAGTTAAAAGTTTTGAAAGGCTTGCATGTGAGAATATGCTTTGCTCTTCCTCTGGTGGCATGTGGCTATTCAGTTATTAGTATATTCATTGTACCTCTGTGGTTCTAGACATGTTAGTCCATGATGCCTAAGGCAGAATTCACTGTAGTGCAGCAAATTGAAGGTAAGTAACACCACCTTCCTTTATTTCATAATAACCCACAAGATCCAGAAACCACCTGTGACTGTATTTTATTTCACAAGGTGCACAAACTAGTACAAAATGGACAGAGGTTCATGTTTGGACATTGTTCAAACACCTCCTGCAACAGCAGAACCAGCACCACTGACTAATTGCAGAAGATAATCAGAGTGGAAAATTTCTTACGCACTAGGTGTTAACCATAGCTGGGCAGAGGAGGAGGTGATGTGTAAATGTGTCAAGCCAGAATAGTGCCAGAATAGTACCAGAATAGTAAAAACCGTTAATCCTCTCAGCACTACAAGACTACACTGCATACACACTGAGTTGATACGTTTTCCCCACTTGAGCAGAGGTGAGATGTTCAAGGGAAGATAAAGCCCCCAAACTGGACTTTCCACAGGGGTGGGATGTAAAATTTTCCAGAGATATAGCATAAAATATTATGCTAAATAAATAAAATATTATTTTAGCAGAGTGGGAGGCTAAGTGAGTAAAAGGGAGGAGAGGGTGGGGAGAGGGGAGAAGCAGGGAGGGTATTCTGGAGTGGTCCTTTACCCTCTTCTTTATGCTCTTTGCCTTGCAGTCGATGATAAATATGAACCTTGGAAGTGCGAGTCTGTGAGGCTGCTTTTTTAGTGTCTATAATATTTTTGCAGAAGACAAAAGGGTGAATTGGAGAAGCGTCTTAGCCAAATATTTGGTACTATATACAAGATTTTCATCCAGTGTGGTAACCAGTATGACATACAACTCAGACTTCTGGTAGCATGGCTTTCAAAACTGTTGGTGCTTCTATTGTATTTCTAAAATGCATTTCTGATATAATAGTTGGACTGTTATGCTTAATTTTTTGACTGTGGTAAGCCTTATTACTTGGACACTATGACAATTTATACTTAAAATGAACAAAGTATATTTTATGTCTTTAAGAGTCATCTCTGTGAAAGAACCATTTTTTTCTGATAATCTCAGTTTGAAGAAGGGCTTTGACTTCAGCTGTGTTGCACTCTGTAATTCCTTTAAGTGAAGATGGAACAAAAGTCCTTCTCTTCTAGTCAGACAGGACACCTTCAAAAGGTTAATTCTTCCTACTGAAATTTCCGGAGATAAATTGGAGCCTTTTTAAATTTATAAATCAAACATATATTTTGCAATGGGGCAAAACATTGACTATAATTTAGAAGACCATCACCAAGGTTGATCATCAGTGGGCTCAGATCTGGAATAAGCAGAGAGCTAAATGTGTGGTGGAAGCTGAGAAAACAAATCCTGTATCTCCAAATGCTCAGAACCCGACAGAATCAAGCATTAATGCTTGTCATTGCATAAAAGAGTGTATGCATAAACAGAGGCAACATTGAAATCCCCTGTTATGAGACTAACAGCCTTTCTAACCTTCTTGTGGCAATAGAGTGATTGACCCAATATGCAGTAAAGATAGAGAACTTCACACAAGAGAAGAAAAACAAGTCCTACTGTTCTTGAAATAAGTCTGTTGCAAACTGATGGACAAATATTTACATATCTTCTATTGGAATAGGAGTCATTGGGATATGAATTGATGGCAAAGTGCTCTCACATGCTTTTATGTAGTTTGGGTCACTATGCAGTTGGTCTTTTCTGGGTTTTACATCCAAGCAGGAAGCCTGAAAGAGGGGCTGGACTGTGTGGGACTGTGTGTGCTGAAGTTGGGGGCAAGTCACAGATAGCTCAGATTCACCAGGGCTTCTCTTCCCTCTCTGCCAAGGCTGTGTTTGGCTAGTGGTGAGGCTGATCCAGGAGGACACAGATGGGAGGTAACAGTGTCCCCTTATAACTCCCACTTGCAGTGGGTGTGGAAGGTAGCTGAGGACTTTAATGGTAAGGAGAACTTGATTCTTCCTGTGAATATTATTGCATATTGGAATAATCCTGTAGATCTCAGGTATTAGAGATTTTTGTGAGCTATCTAAAAGCAGCATATGGAAAAAGAAAAAAAAAGGAAATATTACGCTTCTTGAATGAAGCGAACAAAAAAATCCAACACAATTTTGTATGCAATGCAAGATTTTAGAACCTAAGAGGTTTTGATCTCTTACTAGGAGGTGTTTCCCCTGTTATTTTTTACAAGAAAATGACCCAGAAATTTTCAACATAATGCAACTAAACTAAGAAAGGAAGGGATGATGACTGTGAGGTAGAGGAAATTCCTGTAAAGGAAACAGGCTTAACAGAGTGCACAGCTAGAGCTAACCACAATTCTTATCATGTTGAGTAGGATGTGCAAGTAAGATCTTGACATAATTTTTTAAAAATTATATGTCTTAGCTTCAGATTTTAGCCCTCCTTACCCTGTCTGCTTGAAGGTGAGTTCATTTTATTGTCTTTGAATGTGCATTTTAAAGTAAATTGGCTTTAACTGCTTGGTCAAGCAAACAGTAGTGTCTTAGTAAGTAGCTTCAACAAATATCCTTTTCCATTTTGTAGACAAGGTAAAGCGTTCTTCATCTCCTGTGTAGCTATTACTAATCTTAGTCCTAGAATCAGATTATGCTTGCCCTTCCATTGATATAAGTTGAATACAAGACACAGAAATGGATAGCTTTGATGGTGAAGTGATTTTCATCAGAATCGGAATTGTATGATGGTAGGATTGTGGTATGCCACTCTTTACTAGACTTCAGAGATATCGTGAAACTTGGCACAGCTCTCAAGAAACTGATTTTGATTTTTTGCTTATATTTTATGTAAAAAGCTGAAGAAGAAGAGGCTGAAAGGAGACTTCATCACAGTGTACAACTGGTCTCTTCACTGTGGTGACCAGTGACAGGACCCAGGGGAATGGCCTGAAGTTGTATCAGGGGAAGTTTGGGCTGGATCTTAAAAAAAGGTTCTTCACCCAGAGGGTGGCTGGGCTCCCCAGGGAATGGGGGATGGGCTCCCCAGGGAAGTAGTCACAGCACCAAGCCTGACAGAGCTCAAAAAATGCTGGGAGTTGGACTTGATCCTTATAGGTTCCTTCCAACACAGTTTATTCTGTGATACTGTGAAGACTCTATGAAATAGAAATTTACTCTTTTTTTCTAACAGTCCTTTAGGAGTTGAATCATAGGCAATATAATACAATTCCTATTTCTCACTTGAATTTTTTTAGCACAAGAAATTATGCGAAGATCACATTAATTTCCTTTGTACATACAGTACTTTCCAATTAAGTGGCACTCTAAATCCCTAGACAAAGGATATGATAATATGGATGTGTACATGGCAGGAGAAGGTGGAGACACTTTTGATAGTAAGTTGCCTGGAACAGAGTCCTTTCTTTCTCTGGTAGATACTGATAAAGAGAAACGAGTCCTTGAGTAAACTGAGTCACTGAATCACCTGAGTCTACCTGAAGTACAAATGCACCTGAATGGTATTTGCTGTCTGCCTCTGCTGTGAATTTCCCTCTTCCTGTCAAGCACACTTGCAAGATGACAATTATTAATTTCACATCCTACCATACTTCTAAAACACTATAATAATGCAAAGATTACAAGATTCTCTAATAAAAATATTATCAGTTAGCAAAAAAACCCAAAAAACTCCAAACCAAAACCAAAACCGAAAAATCCTCAAAACGGCAGTGGTGTATTTTCCCATGCCTAGCTAAAGACAACAAAAAATTTGAAAAGATTGCTAACCAAGGTTGTAACATTTTTTAGTCAACCTGCCCTTTGGCACTTCTTTCCCATTTGTGGTGACCTTGCATAACAAAGAGATTACACACCACTGGCATTATTAAATGCTTTGTCACTTCATGTAGTTTCACTACATGTGGCCTGTATGTCCCCAGTTACACACAAATGGGAAGCTGGGAAGTAAACACTTCCACTGCTTATCCCGTGCCAGGTCAGGCACTCTTCAAATAGCTTCTGGTGGCTTAACAGAGTCACAGGTGGCTTAGTGAGTCACCAGGAAAGACCAGAACTGTCACAGGAGAGAGACTGGATCATTTGCCTGCGGTCAAGGGAGAGTAGAGTGCAGAGGACAGAGAAATAGATAATAAAATCACAGAATAAGCTGAGCTGGAAGGGACCCATCAGGATCATCGAGTCCAACTCCTGGCCCTACGCAAGACAACCCAAGAATCATACCATGTGCCTGAGAGTTTTGTCTGAACGCTTCTTGAACTCTGTTCCAGTGTTCAGCCATCCTCTGGGTAAAGAACAGTTTTCTGATATCCAACCTGAACTTCCCCTGACACAGCTTCATGTTGTCTCCTCATGTCACTGGTCCTGAGAATGGAGAGATCAGCGCTTGTTCCTCTGCTTTTGACAACAGCAACACCTGCTCACCTGCTCAAGGGACAACAACACTGAACCAGTTGAACCACATAAAAGGCCCTTGGGTCTTGATTGCTACTGGCGCCAGCATGCCTTTGCCATGTGGGCTGTTGGATGGCATAATTCAAAACACCATTCTTGGCTTTATGCAGAATTAACATGGCTAGAGATGCAGCCTCAGAATGCCTTGAGCAAGGTCTTCACAAGCGTCATAAACCCAGATTCAAGAGTCAGGATCCACTGATCCTTTTACAGCAGATAAAGAAGTTGGATAAACTTATGGAGGGCTTTTTCCCAGTGCTGGTAGCAAACTCACTTTATTGAGAAACACATAGAGACTTGGAGTTTCAGGATGATTAAAAAAAATATCTAGGGTGATGACAGTTAGCAGCCAGCCTGTAACAAAGAACCAGGATGGGGTCAGAACAAATGAGTTAATTTACTTCCTGGGGCCTCTGAGCATAAAAATTAGATCATTCCATTCACTTGCAGGGAATAGAGACACTCTGAAGAGAATGGTGACTAAAAGTTCTCCCCTCTACACAAAACAGCTACCTGGAAAAGTGCAGCGTGGGAGCTCTCATCAGCTCTCTCTCTAGCTCAGTGTGCACTGGAGGTTCTGTTCATGCTAACCAGTATGAGTAGTGTCTGATTTGCATGATGTGCCAACAGACAAGGGACTAGCCTTTGCCCAACCTCTCTGCTTTGCCCTTGGGCTGACTCAGTGCCTCTCTGACAGCACTGCAAATGCAGAGTCACTCTGTGGCCAAAGGAATGGAAAAAACCCCTTGAGGACTCTGTTGCACAATGCACAGCTGTGCAAATTGAACAGCAGCAAGTACTTTGCTCCTGAACCAGGCACTGCCCCTTTACTCCTGGAGCAGATGCTGCAGACATGTCAGTCATAGGTGTTGGGTACATCCTTACTAAATACCCAGCTTGAGCCATGGCTGTTGAATATGCACACTGGGTGTATTCAGTGTGGCTGAGAAGGCTATGGGATGAAGATCAGACTTAGTAGAAAACATAACAATATGGTTTGCGGTTTCTGTACTGTCATTATGGGGGTCTGGATGCATCTGAGTGCTTTGTGGACTTTCTCCAAGTCCCCTGGGTGTTCCTAGTCTCAGTTTACACAGGGCAGCCCACAGAGCTGGTCCTTTATGCTGGTGTGGGTGCTACACCTCTTAGCAGGGCTCTGCCACAGCTGTTCAAGCAGTGCAGCACAGCACTGTAGTGCAAAAGTGAGGCCTGATGCTGCACACCCTGGTACACCACAGTGGAGGAGAAGGGGTTTTAGGTTGCTCTGCAGGCCTAGTATACATCCTAAGTATGCCAATTTTGGCTGATACCAAAGCCCACTAGGAGCATGTGAAAGAGAGAACCAAAGACATGTGCCCGTACGGGACATGCTTTGAGGGCTTTACTTCTGCAGGGTTCTCCAGTCACATGGGCTCAATCCTGTTTGCAGCTGCAGCACATCTTCAGATTTGGTTTAATCCCAAAGGAATCCAGTCTGGGCCTGTTGACCTTCAAGCCACAACAGTGCTCCATGGATTTTTGGTGCCATTTATGCCTGTCTCATTCTGTCGCTGATAGGCATCATTAGCTGAAGGCTGATGATATTTGATATCCTACCTCTCATCTTAGAGAACATCTCCTATCAAAGGAGGAAGTATTTCCACTCCAGAGGTGGAGTTCTGCATTTTTGGAGGTATGACTTGGAAATCCATCTGTAAGCAATTCTATGCAAGGTGTATTTAGAGAGGCTGGTGCATATTCTTGAGTATTATCCATCCTGTATTTCTGTGAAATAGCGTGAGCAGGAAAAGTGCTGCAAACCCCATTTTTAAAAAACACAATATGCAGGAAATAGTGTTTGCAATGTTTTACAGAGGTACACAATGAAATATGCTATTATCTATTTTATTTGACTCTTATTTACAAAAAACCTCCCTGTTTTCCTCTTTTACAGAAAGCAAGATGATTCTTAAAGAAAATGTCTCTGAATATCAGCCAAAATTGATAAAGAAAATAATGCTCACTTTGTGCTGGATACTAACACTATTTGTCAGTGGGGTAGAAGTTACAGAGATTAACTTGCCAGGTAAGAATCTGCTCCAGTGATGTTTGGTGTTTGTGGTACTTTCTGAAAACTTAGAAAAGGAGATCTTCATTTTTTCTTGCCTTTATGAGTTTTTCCTGCATATGTCCATGCTTGTCAGACAAATAGTCTTTCTGCAAGCTTCTGAAGTATTGGTAATAGAAGCTACTCTAAATTTGACTCAAAAATCAGTTCCCCAAATAAAAGGATAAATGTAAAGGAGAATCTCTGAGGCCTAAAAGAAACAAATGAATTGCTTCTGTGACTTAGGTCTCCAGCATCTGGTCTAGTGAGGCAGGGACTGGGGAGAAGGAAGGCAAATGCAGAAAGAGATTGATTTATAGAAGCCTTCTACACACACAATATATCTGGAGGAGCTTGATCCAGTTTAGTGCGCAGAGAGAAAATGGAACTGTAAAGAGTTTCCCAGGTGGGCAGGTGAGGAACAGATTTCATTACCTCCCTTCTGTGGGGTGAAATCCTGCCACACTTTCAAAGGTCACAACAGCCTGACTGGCAGGATGGGCATTAGGATGGCTAACCACAGCTTTCAGAATTAAAAAAATTGTGTAATTTTAGAGATAGTTACTGAAACACAGGAGGATACATATTTATACATATCAGTGAGACAATAATGTTTGTCAATCTTACCTTAAATAGGGCATGTGGTGGGCAGGTTCTGCTTTCTCAGGCTTATGTCAGTCCCTTTATTCATTATTACGGTGAGATTGAGAAGAGCTGCATCTGCTTTTCTACACATTTGAGGTTTAACAGGTTAGCACGCATGCAAAAGTCTGTCTGCACATCACAAAAACTCTTCACATTAAGCTTCTGAAAAAAGTCCTAAGGAACCTTTGGAAACCTTTGAATAAATTTTCAAGAACATTGGCAAATTACATATTTAAGAAAACCTATTTTTATTAGTCCATGTTCTGATCACATAAAGAAATATTCAACACAAGAAAGGTAAGGTTCTATTTTTGTTCCTAATTTTTATTTTTAATTTTTTCACCACAACTCTGCATTTTTTCAGATGGTACTGATATCTTACTGTCCTGCTTTTCAGGATGTTCCCATGTTGAACCTCACATATGGTATCGTGCAATTAATGGTGAGGAGTTTGTTCTACAATGTGCTTTACCAGATAGAGATGCCACCAACATTTATAACAACTCACCTCTAAATCAACATAGGGTGAAATGGTTCTGGCATCAGAAAGATAAAGAGACACTGAAGGCTATCGAGGAAAGCTCAAATCTGACTTTCCAAGGGGATGCACTTTGGTTTAAACCGATAAGGGACAGTGCTTCTGGAGTGTACATCTGCAGGATATGGTAAGTAATGGAGCAAAAAAGTAATGGAGTAAAGGGGCAAAAGGTTTCTATTTCTGTAGGAGAATTATTGGTTTAGTTTGGTTTATGTATTAAATGTTTAACTTCTTTTTTTTTTTTTTTTTTTTTTTTTCACATCACTCAGGGGAAAAATCCCATGCCTCAAAATTGTTTTGGATGTTCAAACAAAGAAGGCAGCAAAATGTTCAGGTTATGACACAAATATTCTATATCTGCTTGCTGGCCGTGGGAATTCAATAACCTGTCCTGGGACAAAATGTTACAGCCACATAAAAAAGCCAGATGTGAAATGGTACAAGGTAAGAGTCAGTCTCGCTGAGTGGAGGTGGAGCTTCAGGTCCAGTTAATGTCCATGTGCCATAGTTCTTGAACTCTTCTTTGGCAGGCAATGCCAAAGAAATTCAACACAAAAGCAGAATCTTGGACTGATATATATCAAGTATTTAAGGAAGAATTTTGAATAAATTTGTCACACCCAAAACATTATGATATGAAACAGAAGCCAAGAAATGCTTCCTCTTCAGCTATGAAATTGAAGAAATTGAGAATGAAAATAGTTTTTTTATAAAACTGACACGATTGAAATGCAACATTTTAAGTTTTGTTTTGACATTTCAAATTTTGAAAATATCCAATATACGAAAGAAAACTGGCTATGTTAGACACAAAATTATTTTAAGAATAATGTTTAAAATTCTTTTTCCAAGAGTCCTGTTTTAAATGAAATACTATTCCACTGAACCACTACTGACTTAGTGTTTGTAAGGATGGTGATATAGCATCCAAACCTGTATAAATGAGCAAAGGAAAATTGCTAAAATTTGCAATTGTGCATTTTCCTGCCTGGTATTATTTACATATAACAAATATACATTATTCTATTCTATCAAGTAGAATTATGATCTAGTTATTCTGTGTTTGCTTTGAAATTTTAAATGAGGTTTATCTTTACCTACATCTTGATCTGAAACCCACTGAAGTTAAGCAGTGTCTTCACACTTTGTGTTATTGTATTATTGGATTTTTTCAGGAACTTGATTTAAGGAAAATTCTTGCTGGTTTTGGTAGAATATGAATATATTAAGCTGAAAAACAGGAGTGCTTTTCAAAAATAGACCATTTTCATGTTTCTGAAAGTAGTGACAGTGTCCTCAACCTCAGACCATCCAAACTCATGGTTTACTTCTCATAAAATAACATGAAAATGCTTTCAAAATGATTTCTTTACAAAACAAAAATTACCTAGTCCATCAAAAAAGTGAGTATTTTTGTTGCTCTTTAGTAATAGGTGTTTAATTTAGATCAGCTTCATGATTTCATATTTTGTATCAACAATAAATTTTAAATATTTTTTTAAAAATCAAGGTTATTCACATATTTTTTAGTATAACTGAAAAATGTCCTCAGACTCCTAATACCTCCCTTTTTGGGCTTCAGTGGAAACACTTTGGTTAGCCCTTCTGCCATGAAAATCCTGTCCAAATATATAAAAATATAATTTAGTAGCAGCAACAACAGCAAGAAAAAAACCAAACTTTAATTCTTACATATTATTTTCATTAGGATGGCCACCAGATAAAATACAGGAAAAGCAGACCAAGCCTAAAGCTTAAGCAGAATGAAATCTACTTGAATCCAACCTATGACAAAGATGCTGGAATTTATGTGTGTGATTATACTCTATCTGACAACATTACCAAGTGGACAGTGAGAACAGCAGTAACAGCAGAAGTCATTGGTGAGTAATTTAATAACCCAGAATAAAATACCTGAAGTAAAAGTATGTTTTCTTTATTATGTTTGTTTCTGTTTTTTGTTCAAGCTTTTGTTCTGAAAAACCAATAAACTGAATTAGCTACAGGATCATTCAAATCCTCTTCCAAGTATTCTGAGGACATCGTGGGTCACCAGCTACAACATCCAATAATAATAGCAGTAGGTCCTGTAGGAAAGTATAAATCTATTCCATATACTGAACTGTATGGATGCAGTACAGCTGTTTCTGTACGAAAACAGCACAGGACTATTCCTCAGCATCCTGGTGGAAGGTAGGCCACTCTGTGAAAGGGAGAACAAGATTTAGAGAGCAAAAGAAATGTGTCAAGTGAGGTAACCTGGTTCTGTGGTATAGTGAAGAAACATTCCTTTGAAACTTCATGGTCTCATGAGGATATTTTCTGAAATAGGTGATCCTTCTTTCTCCAGGTATTTTAAGAATTTGGTTCTAAGAGTTCAAGGGAAAAATGTATCCATCCCATCAGAACAGGAAACCCTGACCTGTGAGAGCTCTGTGTGGTTGCTTAAAATACCTCTTGCTCTTTCACTCTTCTTTTTGGCTTTATTCCCACAACATTCTCCAGGCAGGCTTGGACTAGCTCTGCTTTTATTCTGATCTGACAGTATTTGAGCTAACACATTGTTCTTCTCAGTTATTTTCCCTCACTTTTCTAGAGCAGTCAGAAAAACACTTAAAAGGCACAATATGCATCCTACCCTAGAACCTTGCATTCTGAGGGGAGACCCTCTGGCAGCGGAGGTCTTACATGTGATGGGAAGAGAAGGGACAAGCACTGATCCCTTCTCTGTGGTGACCAGTGACAGAACCCGAGGGAATGGCCTGACGTTTTGTCAGGGGAGGTTTAGGTTGGATATTAGAAAAAGGTTTTTCACCCAGAGGGTGGTTGGGCACTGGAACAGGGTCCCCAGGGCAGTGGTCACAGCACCAAGCCTGACAGAGTTCAAGGAGTGTCTGGGCAACACTGTCAGGCACAGGGTGTCACTCTTGGGGATGGTTCTGTGCAGGGCTGGATGCTGAACTCGATCCTGTGGGTCCCTTCCGACTCAGCTTGTTCTGTGATTCTGTGATATAGTTCTCTGCTGTGACCCGGTAAAAAAAACAGCAAACAACAGAACAAAAAGGTGCTATGTGGCACCATTTCCTGCAGTATGGGGCTTTCCTAGAATATCAGGGCTGTGGGTTTTATTGTACAACCCGTGGGTGTCATTATCTGTGCCCTTTGGCAGCCTGAGTTTAGAAAACAACATGGCTATTTTGGTACAAGTATCTATGCTTGTGAATGGGGTGTGCATGTGCTGTTTGTGCTTACTGGGCATGAAAAAAGGTTTGACAGGGAACTGGTATGAGGATTGCACCTTTAGAGGGTTTTGCAAGGTGGGTTCCTAATTTTTTTAATCCTAAATAATTTAAAGGGCAGACTAGTTGCTGAGCTCCTTATCTCATGTAAGAGAATAATGCCTCAGAGTAAATGAGATAGCAGGTCTTTGAGTAGCTACAAAAGTTTTGTTGTCCTCCTCTTGGACTTAGGTGTCCAAATTCCACCTAAAACTTGAAAAATTAAATTTTAAACCATTTTCTTTTGTCTTCTGCACTGACAATAACATTATACTTAATGATATTCTTGTTAATTGCAGCAAAAAACACTATTCATCCACCAAACCTTTTGTATCCTAATGGTGTTGTGATCCTTGAAGTAGAAGTTGGTAAGTTTCAATTCCTCCCCTAGAAGCAAATGAAAATATTTAGAGGAGGTATTGATAAATAATGACAGATCTTGATAAAGCAAACCAGCTTTGCTTTCTAGGTTATTTAAGAGAATAATATTCTGCAGGCATGGTTTTTCTGTGTTCTTTTGTTCCAGGCAAGCCACTTGAATTGGAATGTCGTGTACAGTTTGGGTTTGAAACAGTTTCTCCAATGAGGGTAACATGGAAACGAAACAACGAAGAGATTGTAAATGAGAAATTGAATCAGGAAACAATGTGAGAACATCCTCCCCCCCCCCCCCCCCTCCCGCAGCAGTCTGGTTACTACCACCACAAGCAGTTGTAAAAGCCCTTCTATAACAGCTTTACTGAACACGTTTTATTGAACAAAACTTTAGAAGGCTCCTTTCCTTCACCTAGTAATGCCACAAGCAAGTGACAGGCATGTGACTTTCACACACAGAAGCACATATTGATGGCCATAAAATCAAGAACTCAAGCTCTGCATTATCTTAGCTCTTCTAAAAACTTTAGCTCACAGACAGTTTCAACATGAAGGGCTCCTGGTTGCCTGTCCCTGCATCCGTTGTTTTCAAGTGTTCTTGTTTTCAAGTGTTCTTGAAAGCAGTCTCTGTTGTGCCTTGCTAGCAATTCACACAACCTGCCTTTGGAAGCGGTGTCTGAGTGGGGAATGAACCAGATCAGCAAAACAGTTCTGCGGACATTGAAAGGAGTTTGTGTGTCTCAGACATTGCGGTGTTACAGACTAGGTCTGAGGGCTTGCAGCCCCGAATTTCAGGACACTGAATTTTGGGACTCCTCCCTGGTGAGAATTAACCAGATCCTGCAGAGAAGACTCATGTGGGGGAAAGGTTTCCTGTGACCTGGGGACAGCCCCTGTAGTAACTATGCTTCCCTTTCCTTCCTGTTTTCATTCACTTACGCAGTGTTCAACTTGGGCAAGCAACAGAGTAGAGGCAACACAGGCAAGCCTGTCTTTCACCACACAATTTTATGGGTAAACTTTCTGTACACTGGGGGAAGCAAAATCCCTGCTGTCACTGCTAAAATTGAATTCATAATAGGAGTCATATGGGCAAAAAAAAGAATTATGATATCACACACACACTCATGAGATAGACTGGAAATTTTCCTAACTTTAGAATGTTTAGATTTGGAATATTCTTGTTAACAAGTTTTTAGCTGTTTTCATGGGTAAAGTTTCTGCTTATTTTTTAAAATACAAACATCCCCAACAGACTTTGGTTGAATCCTTGCCTATGCTCACTCCTACATATCTTGATGTAGCAGGGGTGGAGCCAGGGGACACTGTCATTTTGCAGTGGTATGATGTGAGATGACTTTTGGGATGACCCAGAGATGCTTATACTTGTGGCTTTCAAAGGGGAATGCTGAAACTCAGAAACCCTGGGTATTCTGGAATGATTGCAGATACAGATCTGTTTCCCATATCCTTCACTCAACCCTGAAGGGATTCCTCAGTTACCTCTTCATTTCCTATACTTCTGTCCCTTATTTCTGTCTTATTCTGTTTGCCTATCATGTCCTTGAGCTTTTTGCTCCTGTGCAAGAGACTGAGCTGCTCAATCTTTTGCCCAGCTAGTTCTCTCTTGGGGTTCCTTTTTGAACCTTTTTGAATTTATCTGCATTTCTGACAGGTGAATATTGTACATCTTAAAAAACCACAAGTAGTCTTATACAAGTAAAGGGGACTGTATGTTGAAAACTAGGGAAGTGGTAAATATTTTGCTGAGTAGATGAATTAAGGATAATAAGACCTTTCAGTCTTCAGGCTTATCAAAGTATTTTCTTACAGTGTTAGTATTTTCTTACCATGTATAGACCAAGTGAAGGTTCCAAACCAGAATATTGCATTACTATTAAAAGTTCAAGATGAATGTTAAGAATTTGCAAGCTCCTCTGTTTTTGAGTGTAAGACATTGGGAAATTGTGTGAATGAACAGCAAAGGTATCATGCAAATACACTTTTTTTTTTTCTCTCTAGTGTCTATCCAAAAGGTTTGAAGGGGCACACACTTCTTCATGTTGCAACTTTGAAGGAAGTTACTGAAAAGGACCTCAGAAGCAGCTTCACATGCTTTGCTGAGAATTCAGTGGGGAATGCCACTGCTGTGATCCAGCTGAAAAGAAAGAAGAGAGGTAAAGCTATCAACTGGTGACTATTTACCCCTGAAGACACATTTTGATTTACTCCATTGCTACTAATTAACTCCCCGTTGACACTGGCTTTCAGCCAGCAGCAGAAGTTTCTTGAACCTGAGTGGGAAAAGTCTGATTTGTCAGATGTCTTGAAAGCCAAGTATTCTGAGGATTACTCAGAAGAACAGGGGATTTACTGCAGGCAGGTGAGCCAAGTGGAAGTTAGAGAGTAACTGGAAGGAAGAAGAGGAGAGTGTAACCTCTGAGCATTAATAGGCAATCTACTAAATTGAAGCAGAGAGGCTGTTGAAAGCAACAGAATTCCCAGATTTTCATAGGATATTTCTGTTTATTTTCCAGTCATTAGCAGGCATGTTATTGAGAAGTTACCATAACGGATATGATTGTGGCAGCTTTTCAAGTACCAAACCTGAATCAGTGTGGAAATTAAAGTGTTAAACCATAGTTCACAGTGGAGGTTCATCACTGGAGTGCAACAGGAAGCTGCCAGAAGGCAGCTGTGTCTGTTCTGATGTAGCTTTTCCATCTCAGGTGATGGCTATTTTCAGCATTGCTGAGTGTACCAGAGACTATTTTCTCTGTCATAGTTTGGCTTTTCATATCATCAAAGAGGTGCCATGCAAAAAAGGTCACTGATGGTAGACTGAAATTCTGTGTTAAGGTTTGTGGCTACATGAAATCTTAGCTTCCCTAAATTTTGCCAGAGGGATAAGGAAAAAGATTTTGTAAGATGGCTTGTCCCCATTTCTGGACTGATTTTTAATCTAAGTGTCAATATTATTTTGGAAACTCAAGTTATGATAGACTCTTTTCTTTCTGCAGTGTTGTTCTTATATGTACTATGCAGTGCCATTTCTACTATATTTGCATTTGTTTTGTGCACTGCCTTTATTTACCAGCACTGGATTGAAATAGTGCTGACGTATCGAAGTTGTCTGGTCCACAACAAAAGCACAGAAGGTAAGAAACCTTGTCTTATATGAACTTGCTCCAGTTTTTCTTCTGCCTTTTGCCATGTGGGATAATCTGATATGAATTACTCATTTAATTAAGTTCTTTTAATGACCCTGTTCTCTTTGAGCCAATAAAATTCTACTAAACCTTGCAAGATGCTCAGTGAATGCAGATGGAAAAAAAGTCATATAGCATGAAAGAAATATCTAACACCAACAGAAATGTCAGTTAGACTTTTACCCTAATTTACCCATAGAAGATTAGAGCAGGAAGCTGAATTTTGGCAGTCCATTTGCAGGGAATAACTTAGCATCTCCAACATTTCAAAGTCATTCTCTGAAAATGTTCAACAAAACCTTTGGACAAGAATGAAATGACCTCCAGGGTCTATTGTATCTTTCACTTGAAGACAAAAGGTTTCTCAGAAGAATAAACAAAAGAGAGAAATAAGATGATCAAGGGCACCAGTTGGCAAATGAATGTCTGGGAAATATTCATATTTCCTTTCTAAAATCTTTGGAAACTACTTGACATTTGGACCTGAGTGATTAGCTTTTGATTTTTCAAGTCTCTGTAGTAGCATTGCCCCACCACCTCAGCTAAAACAGGCCCCTGAATTAGTAGACAGAGTAAAAATGTATCAGGAATCACTCTAACTACTTCAAAGAACTTAAGGTATGATTGTCTTAAATGCGTTGAAAGAATTCTGATAGTTTGTGCCTGAGAAAATTTTTCTAAAAATTCTTGCGTCTTGATGCAGTTTGAGATAGGGGTGTCTGAGTTGTTTTTGTGTTTGTAAATGTATCTTATGTGTGAGTGTGAAACAACTGTATCTAGATACCTCTAAGTACATGCACAATTGGAAAATTAACTGCCCTTCTGGAAAACTTTTTACAAGCACTAAAGCATTTGGCAAAAGCAGTTTGGGAAATCACTCAAAATTTCCCTTCTGTCTGGTAACAAAGTGATTTAAGGAGCTGTGGAAAGTCCCGTTAGAGCACACCCTGCAAGTCAGCAGGACACACACAGACCTGCCAAGGCTGTGCACTGAAGTTGAAGACACCGTCGGGGTTCCACCCCTGTCCCCGCCTGTCCCCTGCTTCTCAGGTACCTCATGCACACAGCTCCACTTGCAGCATGGGGGTACAGGGGGTGTGCAGACCAACCGTGCATACTCAGAGAGTTTTCTGCCCAAGGGAAACGTGTTCTCACCTGCAGGACTATGTCCTCACTTCATGGATGCATACCAAGTCACCTGAGGTCTGAAAGGACTAGCTCATAAAGCAGCAAAGCAGCAGTTATGACTCGATTCTGCTGTTTCCTCCTTTCTATAATTTCTTCTCTCGTGTCCTTCTCAGCACAGAATCAGACAATTGAAGAATCCTACAAGACTGGAAGGTACCCTGGGCACCTGCTCAAAGCAGAGCCAACCTAGGTTGTGCAGGACCTTGTGGAGAGAGAAACCACAATGCCTCTGGGGTTAATTGGCCTCCTTAGCCAGTTCAGATATATCTCTTAAAACTCCTGCCTTCTTCCACATGTAGAAATGCAGGAGATTTGATACTAACATTTATAGATTTATAGAACATGTATGTCATCACTTTGCTTAAGTCAGGTATTCTTAATTTCTTACACTTTCAGCATCTAAATGCAGTACCAAAAGTTCCTCAGCTTGTAATTTTCCTGTACAATTATGTGGAAAAAAATGGCCTAATGGTGCTTATTTTGTATTTATTTTTAACTTGCTATTGTAATAGTAATATTATAAAGGCATGTGTTAGTGGTTGTGGTCTAATAAGATTGCAGTGACCTCTGTGGGTGAAATGAGGAATACCTGGCTTGTAGCACAATTTATTGGGTTTAAAATCTGTTTCCAAGGGAGCTTCAATTTAGGGTATAAATTAATTGAAGTTCAGCTAAACCAATCAAGTGAACCTCTGGCCCACCTTTAATTCCCACATTAGTCTTGTGTGCCGACTGCTGGTGATTCACTCTTGTGGGCCCAAATTGGCTCAGCTTGGCAGAAAGATAACTCAGTAAAAGACAGTGTGTAGCCAGCAAAGTGAATCATCTTCCCCTATTATCACAAGAGCTTATCACAAGAATTATCACCAGGAGAAGGATGTGATTGAAAGTGTGTCCAGGAGCAGAGAGGAGGAGCAGAGGTGCAACATTTGTTGTCTGATCTTGGCCTCTAGATCTAATCTGCACACCTCTGTTTTCTTTTGATAACACACGTTCTGCTATGTGCTGCTTCTGAATTTAAGTGTTCAGCCCCAGATCATCCATGTTAGTTTGCTGAATTTGCTTTACATACAGACTCTTCTAGACCCTATAGGAACTTGGTGTCTCTAGCCTGTGTCTGTGGTCCTATATGTGGTCCTGTGATCCTATATGTGGTCTCACATCTAGGGATAGAAATCAGGAGGTTAACACCACGGCGTGTGGGTCATGACACTCAGCACTTAGGTCTCTGTGCTGGATGTGGGTGTCTCAGTTCCCAAGCAGTGAAGGTGAAGGTGCAGTCACTATGGTGGAATCCAGAGAGCCTCTCAGCTCACCCTGCAGCAGCACCCTGCTCTACACAGAGGAATTTATTTTTGATTCCTATTAATTATATTGTCACATGATACAATTCAGCTAATTGCACATAGGTGTCTGATGGTATTTGGGCTGCCTGACCATGTCCTGCCATTCCAAAATGCTTGAGTCTCCAATACTTCTGTCAAATCTGGCAGTCTTAGGATAACTTAAATGACCTCAAGTAACTGGGAAACTGGACTGGGTCCGCTGTGCCTTTTGCTTTCACCAGAAATTATTTCATTTTACGTTCCTTCTCCCCCAAGTGTAGTTCAAAGTTTATTCAGCAGAAATAATTTGCTTTTGCCTCGTAGTTAAGAATGCACCTAACTCAGGTGATTGGTATCAGGGTGATCAAAGCTAAGAAAAATTCTTTACCTATGTTTCATCTGTACTGTACAAACGTTCTTTTAAGAAAACTTAAAGTTCAATAACTGGTCAGTACTTTGTGTCTGAGCTGATATTTTGATCAGGCTTAACCTTTGCTCTTTAACAGAGAGACATAAGTCTCTATGTTGACAGACATAACAGTGTATGAAAACAGCATATCTTTTGCAAGCAACTAATATTCAAGAACGTTGTTCCTTTAAGCTTTATTATATTTAAAATAAGATTGGCCATTGACAAGTTTTCTTTAATCAGCATTTGGGCAAATGAGAGAAAAGATTGGGAATCATTCCCTACCACATGACTTTTGCCTGGAAAGGACCAAATCTTTAAACTACCTTGCACTAAACATCTCTAGTTCACTTTTTTGCTTTGGTAGCATATGCCTACAAAATTTGCAAGACAGTGAGACAGCAAGATCATGTTTGGTGACTGGATAGCTGTAATCCATGAACACATCATAATTTTAGGTTTGTGTTGTGCCTATTTAAACAGACATAAATGGAAACAGGGCATTAAGAAAGAAGCTGCATGTTTCAGCCAGACTTCTTAAAGTATATAGTAATTAATTTATTATTTATTTATTCGTATATTTTAGATGGCAAGGAATTTGATGCGTTCATATCCTATGCAAAACTAAACCCTTCTGAAAGTGACTCTACTTTAATTAGTGAGGAAAAATTTGCCCTGGAGCTTCTTCCAGATATGCTAGAAAATAAATATGGATACAAGTTATGTATTCTTGAAAGAGATATTCTTCCGGGAGGAGGTAAGTTCCCTGGGCATGGTAGAAAATCTTCAGTTTTTATAAAATTTTGATTCACTTAAAAAAAAACCCCAAAAAAACCCTTTATGCACCAGAGCAACAAATTGTATAATTAGGTAGTAGAATTTTTGTTCAAATCTCACAATGTTTTGATCTTTGTGTTTGGTCCCTGCTCCTGACACACACATGCTATGGAGTGAGGTCACTGTGAGCTACTAGGCTGAGACAAATCTTCTTGTGCAAGAATTTCTTTGCAAGCAGACTCCTTTCCCTGGAAAGAAGACTTCAAATATTTGAGTAGTTACTTTCTGAGTGACTTTAGCCAGTGCTACCTCAGTAACTAGAAAGCCCTGTGGGAGAGATGAAGACAGGTCCAAGTGTCCCTTGAGACCCCAGCTGTGCCCTTCATGTCCTGAGCAGAAAGTTGTGTTCTTCAGCTGTATAAGAACAGCCATGGTACCCTCTGATAGCAAACTCATTTCTAAGTGTTATATGATTACTCTGCATTCCTATTCTTGACTTTCCTTATTTCTGGATTTTAGCTGTTGATAAAGGAACTGATAAGATAGAAACTCCTTTGCAGAATGCAGTAACTCTCACCATTTCCTCTCCAGCATACACAGATGAAGTTGTAACAGCTATTAAACACAGCAGACGGGTAATAATAATTTTGAGCCCAGCCTATGTCAGTGGACCAAGCATCTTTGAACTACAGGCAGCGGTGAACTGTGCATTGGAAGATAAAGGGATCAAACTGGTATTAATAAAGTTCCAGGATTTCCAGGAGCCAGAGACTTTGCCTCCAGTAGTGAAGAAAGCACTTCGGATTTTACCAATCGTTACCTGGAAGTCTTCCATTTCTGCTGCTCCACACAAGAAGTTCTGGAAATACATGCGTTACCACATGCCAATGAAAACTACTAAGAGGCTGCAAAGTTTCAGCCTCAAGGACTTGTCCCAAAGGTTATTCAGACTGGTATAGATAGGAGAAATTTCACAGGGGGATGACATCAGGCTCAGGAATGGTAACATGATTGTCAAATACCTCTTTGGTGTTGTCTGACAGCTGTCAACTGTCACTACAGCCAGCAACAGATCGCTCTGAAACAGTCAGAAGGACTGAAGTGTGACAGTGCACAGCAAAACTGTGCCCCTGCACACAACTGTAAATGTAAGCCATCTTTCATAAATTAATATTTTATTACCATTTTAATTATACAATTTTTTACTATTTATTATACCATTTTGCTCTGATTTTGAGACGTACAATGTTCTTTGCACTGCATTCCTTTCTGGAATACTTTAACGCTTATTTTGTAGAAAAAGATTTTAAAAAGGGAACTCCAGAGGGGGCTTGCAGTTTAATTTCCTGATGCAGTCCAGTGGAACATACCCATATTCCTCAAGTGAGTTACCTCCTTCAGTGGGAACACCAAGAAAATACCATGAGAGACTGTTACAGCTGGGTATGCCAAAGGGATTCAGAAAAGAAGGACCACTGTGTAGGCTTACCCCAGGCATCTCCATCCTTCCTTCAATGAGGGGAAGAATTCAACCAGCTGTAAAACAGTTCACACTCAGGGACACCTGTACCTGATCATTGCTGATCCTGTCTGATGCTGGTCACTCAACACCCACTGAACATGTTGGCACTACGGGTGAGTTGCAGGAGCAAATCAAAGCCCTGATTGTCACTACTAGTAGACTTCCAGGGTCTCTAAATCTTTCCCTTGCAGTCCTCTGGCTGCCAACTCTCCAGAGCCCATACCACTTATTCTCAAATCATCTTGCAGTCTGTGTGTATGTCTGTAGCTGAGTGAAATTCAATGGTCAGTATTAAAGAATCTGAGCGGTATGGCCTCTTCTCTGTTGTTCTGCTCACTTCATTTGGCCTTCAAGTTAACAAATCCTTGTTTCATAATGCTAATTGAACATCTCATCTGCCAGATTCCTTGTTGGAAAGGGATTCCAAGAAATACTACTGTTGGGTTCAAAGTTTTTGTGGGAGGAATGATGGTGCTGTGAGGCTGACAGAAGATAGTACTTCGTGGAGAAGTAGAACATCAAAGGACATCTCTGACTGTACTGTGGAGTTTTAACTTCTTTCTTGTTAAGGCTGGGATTAAATGTCTGAGATGGTACTTTTTGTCTGGATTCAGATGTTTATTAGCTTTTATTTATATTACAGTCTCATAAACTATGAGTTTTATAGTGCTGTAACAAACTAAAAAAGAGAGCCGTATCTCTCACTTGACAAGGTTTCTTAAGGATAAACTGTCTAATTAAGAAATTATACTTAAATTATTTTTACTTTTAACTTAATAATTAACTACTTGTGGCTCATAATGTGGACTTTTAAATTTAATTACACAATACCACTCAAACTCATGAAGAAGAAGGTGAAGAAGGATTAGTTTCTGCTTTAAAACTTTTGTTTTATATATATTATTATATTCTAAAACTTTAAACTCCAAGTTTTCTAGTAGGTAATATTCAAATTACACACTTCTATTCAAATTACACACTTATAATTTTAGTTCTGTCATTTAATTTTGGAATTAAAGCTTTCTCTACAGCTTCAGGTTAAATGTAGTGTTCTTTTGTGAGTCAGTGCCTGTCAGTACAGAATGTCTAAAATTCTCAGTAACTAGGATTCACAGAGAATTTTGACATTGCAGTTGCACCTGTATTGGAGATTTGGTTCAGAAAATTATCATTTTGATGCAAATTTCCCACTTGTCACCACATGTCACCTTTTGCTTTGCATTATAGACCATCACAGCTGCACACACTGGATCCCTTCCACGGAAAGTCAAGTGGAAGGTATTCTCCACCGGTGAAGAGACATTCAGTCTGTGAGGCCAGTTGCTTTGAAGGAATCCCCTCTCAAGAACATGCAGTGTGGTTTCAGGGCCCTCAGAATTAGCTTTGTTTTGGGGTATCATATCTGTTCTCACCATCTACCCTATCTGCACTGTCTTCTAACACAATCAAATCATTGATGAATTTGAATAATTTGTTAGTAAATTAAATGCACTCAGTTCTAAGATAAGTAATACAGGTTTTAGAAGCTTCTAACTAACAGCACTATTTCTGCACACCCTCTTATCCTTACAGTAAACATGGTTGGTTTTGTGGAAGAGAAAATAGGCTGGCATTTAAAAAAAATTATCCATAAGAGCCGTTGGAGGAGGATAATGTATTTGCCTAGTAAGTGCCTTACTGGTATCAGTAAAACAAATGCCAAACACAAGACAACCCAAGATCCAATTTCAGGCTGGTGGTGTGACTCAGCCCTTCCTCTTTATGTTGCTATTACCTGCTAATTACATGCACATGTCTAAGGGAGGGAGCCCCTTTCCAAGCCAGGCTGTAATTTGCGCTGTCCCCCACCAGATGTCCTTCCCGGGAGCCCTGCACAGCCCCTTTATTTACACACTGGGTAGTTTTGTTACCAGGTGTGACAGGACCAGGGAGTCGTGCCAGGTGTGGTGTCCGGGGTGCCACTTGCGCTGGGGAGGCAGATGGGGAGCGAGGGTGAGAGAGGAAGGCACGAAGCTGGCTGTCCTGCCTACCCAGGCTGCCACCACCTCTTCTAACCAACGCAATTCCCTCGTGCCGTGCCTGCTGCCTGAACGGTGAGCATTGGTCATTTTTTTGTTTGGTTTGGTGGGTGTTGTTTGTTTTTTTTTTTTTTTTTTTTTTTTTTTTTTTTTTTTTTTTTTTTTGTGACAGTGGAAAAATCAGAGAGGCTGCATAACTTATGAAGATGGAAAAGCCCTTTTGTTCCTCAACAGGGTAATGCTGTGGCTGAGGTTTTTCTGGGTCAGTGGAACCTGCACAACCGGTATCTTCATCCAAACTCCAGGTTTGTCTGCAGCACAAGGAACAGGACAGGCACACAAGGACTATAAAATGACCTCTAACAGGCAAGTGAAAGAGCCCTGAGGAAGAAGTGGCTGTGGGCAGTGCGAATCAGCAGAAGTGATTGTGCGCACCTTCATGCACCCACTATATGCTAAGTCTGTAATAAAATTGTCACAGCCCCAGACATGGGCTCTGCCAAGCTTGCACATGCAAAGCTTTCCAACATGCTGCTGCTGTTGAGCGTGGTTTCCTGTTCTGCTGCTGCTTATGGGGGTGAGCCCAGCCTGGGCAAGAGGTCCTTGCTTCACTATGAACACGATTCCAGTGATGCTGTTGACTCCTCTCAAGACACGAGGCTACATGTTTTCACACTGGACTATGACTATGTGCAAATTCCCTATGAAGTTACCCTTTGGATCCTCCTTGCCTCTTTTGCAAAAATAGGTAAGTAGAAAATGGGATCTTAGGTACTCCTAACTTGGAAAGAAGTTTAAAAAATACAGTATAACCAAGTAACTTTCATTCATTTTGTAGCTGGGATTGATTTTACAGTGTCTGTCCTCAAAAGAACAGGTGTGTTCATTACCATGGCTGTGCCAAAATTCCACCTCAGAATGATTCCATCTTACTTAAGCTGACATATGATCTCTAATCTTCAGGTCTCCTGGGCTGTGAGTAGCAAATAGCAACAGAGCTCCCTGACACAGTGCTGTCCATTCATTTTTCTAGTCCTTACAGATCCCAAGATACTGGAATTTGCAACCTGACACAGCTGTAGAAATCACACAAGACTGAGACTTCAAGTGCATTGAATTTTGGGAGAAAGTCTAAAGCATTCTTCCTTTGTATGAGTAAAAGGAAACATTTCCCACTGAGTCTTTGTTTTATGTATTTGCCCCTTAAAGTTGATGTGAAAAGTAATACTGGGGAGAGAGAATGAGAGTTTCTGAGGGTGTGGATCATCTGAGATATAGGCTAAGAATCTTTTGAATACACAGCAATGTATCTGGCTTCTATTAGAGCTCCATGTGGGTATCTGAAAAGGGAAAGGCAACTCAGGGAGCAGCAAGTGCAGTAGGAACTGTAGTTGATACTGCAAAAAAAGGCTCATCATATCATATGCATTTTCATGGCTAGACTGAAATTATTTTGATCATTTAGAATTAATGTAGCAATATCAAATAAATGAAGAAGATGGTAATAATGTGAAGAGTTGCACGTATAAAATATCCCTTTTCTTTTGGCCTTTTTTGTGGGATTTTCAAACTTTTCCTTAGAACAAGCTGGTAGGTGAGAGATGTTTTTCTGGAGGTGGCCCGAAGATAAACATCCTTCCTGTCACAGTTACCCAGCTGGCAAAAGTCATTACCACTATCCATGATTTGTCAGTTTCATTATAGCTGATGCCCTTAATCTGATTCCTATAAATGTCTTCACTGGTAACATAACAATCAAAATTTTCACAAATAAAACTTATTATGGCATCAGAAGAGTGTGTTAATACTAAACATCTTGACCAAATTCTTTATCATCCATAACAGCAGAGGACTTGACATATGGCACATTTACACAATATTCTTGTTTTGAACATGAAATAGATAATTAGAAGAACTGTGTGAAGCCTTTCAGGTGGACCTGTTACTTTTATTGTGAGTTTTCAAATAAATTTCAAATTTATTTTTGATGAGCTGTTAATTTTAAATATATTTGGAAGAAAGAGTTAGTCTGAATAATTTGGTTCCCAGGGAAGAAGATTTCCAAACTGTTAAAGCTTTCAGTGTTTTGTTCAGGTATTATGTTCTTTCTGGATTTCAAGATGCAAGGCTGGGAAACAGTTCCTAGATCTTGAAAGGCAAAACAATCTCCTTACCTGTAAGACTGGAAGAAGTCTATAAAGTGAGTTTTTAAATTAAAAAGCAGATGATTAGAGTTATGATATAAGCATACCTCTTGGTAAAAAAAAGTAGTGTCCTAAAAAATTATTGAAAGTTTCATAAAAATATTATTATGTCCCTTTGCTTTTGAAGACTGATAATTCAAGGGTCACAGAAATGCTGTCGTGGTAGAACCTTCTAGAGCTGCGAGATGAAGGCTGACCTAGCTTCAAGCATGGAGTCACAGACCTTGGATTTAAAGGTTTCTTAGTGTGCCTCAGTCTCATTCTTGTAAATATTTTAAAAAATCCTGACTTTTTAGTACAGGCACATCTCATTCACACTATGATCATACAGCTCCTTGTATAGTGACTAGACAAGCCAGTAGCAGGTGGGCAGTAAGGATTCTTGAAGAATATTTTCTTTCCAAATTGTGGAGCATCATTTCAAAGAAGTTTCTGCTTTCCCAGAACTGGAGCTTAAACTCAGGCATACTTGCTCAGCAATCAGGTGCTGGGCAGCAGGAAGAGAAGAAATTAATGGTCAAACTCTTGCCCTGCTTTAGTGATACGAGTGTGGGAGTGTTTAGTTTTGAAGGGAACAGTATGGCCTCTTTTTACCTTCATAATCCTTAGAGCAAAAGTTGGCTGTGTGAAGACAAAGTGTCCAAACACAGGCAAGACAATTGTCTGACATCAGGTTAATTTAAACTTGAATAATCCCCTAATGTTCTATTCAAGGTTTCCATATCTTTCACCGTTTACCAAGACTCATGCCTGAAAGCTGCATCCTGATTGCCATTGGAGCACTTGTAGGAGCAATCATCTTTGCTTCCCATCACAAATCTCCACCGGTGATGGACAGTAGTATTTACTTCTTGTATCTCCTCCCACCCATTATCCTGGAGGAGGGTTATTTCATGCCAACTCGACCATTTTTTGAAAACTTTGGATCCATTCTGTGGTGGTCTGTTCTGGGATCTCTGCTAAACTCATTTGGGATTGGCCTCTCCCTCTATGGAGTCTGCCAGATTGAAGCCTTTGGCCTGAGTGACCTGAACCTGCTGCAGAACTTGCTCTTCGGCAGCATGATTTCAGCAGTGGACCCCGTGGCAGCTCTGGTAGTTTTTGAAGAAGCCTCCGTTAATGAGCAGCTTTACATGATGATCTTTGGAGAGTCACTGCTAAATGATGGCATAACTGTGGTGAGTTTCTTTCTGCTCCTTGTCTTCCCCTCTTTGGACTTTTGTGGCTTGTAGGGTTACTGGGCACAGAACAAGAACAGCTCAAAGGAGATCCTAATACATTATTTATTTTATGAATACTCCACTCAGTTACACACAAGGGATGTTGATGTATGCAAAAATTGCATCTTCTGTTACCTCTTTCCAAAGCATGTATTTTAGAGCTGCTAGAAGAGGGAAATGTCCACATGCATGTGAGATGTGCTCTTGCATTCACTGAAGTGAACGGATAAGCTACAGCTGATTTTTCTGGTTGGATCAGTGTAGGACCTTGGAATGTTCTTGATATTGTGCAAGCAAATAAATAGAAAATTGTACTGCTTAAAGACTGAAGGCAGCAAGGATAGAAATACAGGAGACCTTGCTTTGTCATATACCTAAGAGGGTCCTGGGGGGGGGGGTGGAGTGGGGAAGCAAACCAGGTGTGGATAGTCTCTGGAGACCACACTCTGTCCTCCAGCCCCTTCCAGAAATTTCACCACAGACCTTACACAGGAATTCCAAATGCCACTAAGAACTTAACATAACTGTTTCGATCAGTAAAAATATTGACATCTGACAAATGTTTGCCTTTTTTCGCTGTCTTGTTATAAATATGCTGAAACAATGTTTCCTGAATAAGAGAGATTTATTTGGTTGGTTGTGCGTTTGCTGTTGGTGACTTTTTGTTTTTAATAAGAGAAGAGTGTTTTTACAATTCTTCTTTTGCTAGTATTTTTCCCCCTTATCTCATTAGTTCTGCTAAAATTGGAGCAACCTGAAATTCTAGCTGTAAGCAGAAGTGACAAGAACATTTAAAACACATGCTTTTCTAGGAAGAAATATCAAGCAGGAAGTTTATTGTTCAGAAACCAACAGGACAGCTCATGTGGTACAAGTTAACAGCAGGTTAAGGAGTTTCACTAGATAAGATCTTTGCAGAATTTAAATCACAGGAATCTAAAACACATAAAAACTATTCAGATACTGCTATACATGAGGTACAGCCCAACTCAGACTTGTAAAATCTGTACAGAGTTCACTGCTTCTGAAAGGCTTCATGGGAGAAGTGCAGTTTATGAGTACTGAGAAATGAAAAAGGAACAAAGTAACTTCTTGCAGGCACAACCCAAGGATAATAAATCATTTCTCTTGGGGATCAGAGATACAGGGCTGATGTAGAATTAAGGGACAAGTTATTTAATTTACTTTCAAACTACTTGAGTTCTACAGTCATGACAGAAAAATCCCCAATGCATCTATCTCTTACACTTGTCTTTTTGCTTCCTTCAAATACTGATCTCAAAAATGTAATACCTCTTTTACACACTGGAAGAGCTTGTTTCATGGTTTTTTGTTTTTTTTTTTTTTTTTTTTTTTTTTTTTTTTTAATGGGTTCACTACCTTGCCTTTGCTTTTCCCCCAGCTGTTTATCATGTGGGTCCAACTCCTGACGGTATTTACCTGAGCTTTCAGTAAGGATCCTGATAAAATACAAATGTGCATTGACAGAAAGCCTTTTAAAACAGAGGATTTAGGCACTCCTCAGCCCTGAGTGTGTTAGTAAAGGAGATGAAAGGGCTGTACATGGGATATGTTGGGTGCACCACTGAGAGTTCCCATTGCCCCACACTCTCATCTTTGGGGCTCATCTCAGAGCAGTTGTGTTGCCATCACTTCATCAGCTCCTGCTACTACACCTCTGCATCAACCACCATTAACCCCCTTTCTGGGTATTTGAGCTTTCAGAATCTCTGCCTGGCTTCATGCTCAAGAAGACTGAAGTATTTGTCTCCTGAATGGAGTCCAGTAGGTGACTATGTCCTCTCTGATATCCCACTCACTTTTTTTTCCAGGACTTTAAAACTACTTATCTCAGGTGTCTTCTCTTACCTTTTCCTTCTCTTTTTCTCTTAACAGTTTCACTTGAGTTAACTCTAAGTGAAAGAGATAATATCACCCAGATATATTAAGCATACATATTTTTTTTATTGTTTAAATACAAATATCCCCTGGTTCTCTCCAGCCTGCTTATCAGTTTGAACCTTTTTTTCACCAGCAGGAAAAACTGGTATGAGTTTTGTTGAACTTGTGTAATACATTTGGGGCAACAATAGCTCTGTCTCCTATATTGAGTTCAATATGCTGACATATAAAAAAATATTGCAAAATAACAGACTTAGACAGTTGAATTATAATTATAATCTAGAAGTTCTGACTTTGCCTTAAGGGGATGGGAGAAAGGTGGATGATTTACTCTTTTTACCCATTGGTACCTTTTCTTTTTTTCCTCTGTAGGGCCATGTCTGTAGATGGAAAAAAAGAAGGTTTCAAGTCCCGTTAATTCTTTCCCCAGTTATTTCTGAGTGGACTGTTACCAACCAAATAGTTCAGACAGCATCAGGGCTGGACCTAGGACACATCATACATTAGTGGAATTTCAAAGCCCTGTTCAAAAAAAGTATTGTAAATCCAGTGCAGATCTTATTCAAGACTGAACTCAGGTGGAATACCCTGATTTTGCTGTGAAGTGTTTCAGCCATCTGAAGCTCTGCTCCCACATATGCACAGACAATTTTGTTTCTAAACAGGAGCTGAGCCGCCAGTATGAGTCAGGAAATGGAATATTCCCTGACTGCTTCATCTCTGAGGCTTGATTTTAGAAATACTGAGAACACCTATATGTCATGCTGTACTCAAAATGAGTGGCACTGGCTGTATTCTCTAATGGAGCCCTCTCTTCTTTGCAAGCAGCAGAGCAGTTAAATCTAATACATGTTGAGGACTGAAGTAAAATTACTTTTTTATTTGAGGAGATTTGAAATTGCTTTTTTGATGTCACTGACAAAGACTGACCACTAGTTTAGATGCTAGATAGGATGGTAGAGATATTCTCTGCTCCTGCTGTAAAAGTTGTTCCACTCTCTTTAGAGGAAAACCAACTACAGTAGTCAGAAAAAAATAGCAGGGTGATAAGAAAGAATTATCAAGACAGCCTGTGTTGGTGATGAAAGCAGTCCTTCCACTGCTTCTGCTGTGGATTGTGTGTGCAGTAGTTGTACACAGACACCTGGAGCATGGAGCAGTCCCTGGGGAGTCCCCTGTGGCAACAATGTCACACTCTCTGTTCTTCTCTGTGGTTCTGAGAGCTGCCCAGAGGTACAAAATCCTCTCCAAGCAACCCAAATCATGATGTTCTCAGAGTTGCTACGTGAGACTGCTATCAATCCATCTCTTCTTTTTGTGTGAACAAAAGCCTCCTAATCTGTTTCAGGCTTTCCTAATATATAAAGAATTCTAGTAATCCATTTACTGGCACAAACACTGCAATGTAACTTAGCTGGGCCTTCCTTATATGACACAGTGCAGGTTGTGATACAGAGCAGTTTACTCCCACAAAGCATTTTACAGAAAAAAAAAAAAAAGAAAGAAAGAAATGATGTCATTTATATTTACATAACTTTCATTTTTTAATGCCAAATCAGTTAAACCATATGGATACTTTAGGAACTAGAAAAGTGAAAACAATTCTTAAGTCATTTGCTGAGACTCTTTCTTCATAAGTCAGCATAGAATCGTGTTGTGGTATCATTTATAAGGAATCAGAAGTCTTAGGAAGAGGTCAAAGTCTACAAGAAAGGGAAACAGAGAGAAAAAGGCTCTGAAATTAAAAGCTATAGGGTAGGTAGGTTGAGGTTTGCTTACTGTGAAAACATGAACCCTCTTTTCCTTATCTGCCGCTGAAGAGACAAATTTCATACACTGGCATTAGGAAAAAGAAGTTCTGGGTATTTTCTTAAAATAAATATTTTGTTTGGCTTTGTCTGTCTCCCAGAGCTATTAGCAGTGAGCCTACTGGAGAACAGACTGTGTGACAGCTCAAGGTTATATGTCCCCAGCAGCAACTTAAGACTGGATAATAGTTGAGCAGTAATTATTATCCTAATGAGCTTGACTCTTCTACCTGCAAATACCTGCTTTAGTCTTCTTAATAACCTTCTGGAATTAACTAGATGAAGAAGAAAGACCAAAGGAAACCATAAAATGCAAATTACTTTGGTCTATTTGTTGTTTTTGAACTAATGCTTTAGTGCAACAGCTTTGGGGAATTGGTTGTTGTTTCCCAAACTCTCTTCGAAACTGAAAGGTGACTTTCATGTGTTACACACTCACTGTAAACACATCTGACAGGACTTAATATTAACTGATTGTCAGCAACTTCGAAAGCCTTTTTATTACTACAGCACTCTGGAAATTTTCTATTACTTTCTAAAAGATGAATGCAAGGGAAATATGCTGAAAATTTTTCATTAACAGTTTCTGCAGAATAGAAATTATTGATAATAGAAGTTTGGTAAAGTTTTCTGCTCTAAGATATTACCTTTACAGACCAAATTATATAATATATGATATAAAATTATAATTTTCATTAAATTGAATCTTTCCTCTAATCTGATATTTTCTTTTAGTTTTTGCAATTTCAAGCTTTCTAGTAAAAATGTGTATATGTGCAGGGTCTTTAGAACATTTAGAGTGTCACAGCATTTGCCTCATACTTTGAGGTTGTTATCTGGGGAGGTGGTTAAATGGCATCAGACTCCAAATATATTATGATAGAGAGGCTTTTTTAACCTAGCTAGAGACAGTATGAAACTGAGGCTACCATCTGCCTTCCCAGTCCCATTCCTAGGGATGTTTTATGATTTTTATGTGTCAAGGGCTATTGAAAAACATGCAACATTCCCATGTCGATCTGACGAAATTTGTCAAGTCTACTGACTGATCCTACAGATGAACTAAATGGGATTTAAATCAAATATGTGACTCTTAGTCCCTGCCCTGCCCCAATCTGAGTCAGACAGAGAACATGGAGGATAGAGCCTGGGGTTTTTAAAGTACCCAGGTGAGCTTTTAACTTCTTCTACAAAGACCAAAAATTAAATTAACTGTCAAACAAACCAAAGAAAGAGAGTATGTTTTATTATTCAATGGCATGTAGTCCCCCAGTAATTTACTACTATTTCACAGCCATTTACCCTTTTTTATTTTTCTCTTTTTCAGAACACTTAATGGACTCTTATTCCTGAGACTTGTTAAGAACCAGCTGAGATTTCAATTGTTGATCTGCCTAAAGCAATTTCTGGCACACACAGACACTAAACACACACACTTATTTCACCTATGAATTAGGTGCCAGGTTCAGAAAGATTCCTAACTGCTGTTTTCTTATTTTCACATGTAGGTTTTATACAACATCTTCATTGCCTTCACCCAGATGCACAGGTATGAAGAGATTGAATCCATTGATGTCTTTGCTGGCTTTGCTCGCTTTTTCGTAGTGGGGCTGGGTGGAGTCTTGTTTGGCATCATATTTGGATTTATCTCAGCATTCATGACTCGTTTCACCCACAACGTCTCTTCAATCGAACCCCTGCTGGTCTTCATGTTCAGCTACCTCTCCTACTTGTCTGCTGAAACCCTTTACATCTCTGGCATTTTGGCGTGAGTATTCCTTATGGCTTTTTGGACGATCTCATTGAGGAACTGGCATTGTTTTGTGGTAGTTTGCTCAAGATTGGTACAACACAGGCATTCAGTCTCTGGCTTAGAGAGGCAGTGCACAGCTCCTTAGAGATCTGTAAAATGCAGTGGTAGCTAGGAAAAGCAAACCCACAGTCATTGTAGGCACAGATATGCTACTGTGGAGCGTTGGCAAAAGTACTGCAGGTTGTGGGTAAAGTGGCCAGTGCTGCTATCTTCTGTCTGCTATCTCTGATAAGATCAGCAGCAGGAGAGAATGATTTCATACTGCAACAGTTTATCTGTATTTATTTCTAAGCAGCTTCACCATCAGATTCTAAAAGAAACCTAAAGCGATGGGTATGGAAAATATGGGAAAGCACATCTGAGTTCTTTGTGAACATCAGCCCTAACACAATTCACTGGAATTATATTACATTTGAACAGCATCACTGGGATTGAAACTGAGGAAAAACCAGGCAAAAGAGAACATCACCTACACATGCATACTTATAGCCATGTATGTGAATATTGACAATCTTTTTTTTGTGATCAGGATAGCTGACACTGCTATAATGCTGGAGACATGGTCCTCAAAGTATATGAAGGTGTGCATGCCTGCTGCAGAGAGAAAGCTGTTAGGTTTTTGACTGGAGTAAATTCAGGAATGGTGAGAATTCTGGGAAGGAAAGAGGATGGCAGCAGGAAAGGAGCTGGAAGAGAAAGGAAGGAACAGGGATGGAAGTGAGGCACTTAAGGAGAAAGCTGCTGGCAAGTGACTTACAAGGATACCACCCAAAAGAGCCCACCTGCAGGGTGCAGCATTAAGAGATGGAGACCTGATATTGCTAAAGGCTCCAGCTGGTGCTGCTGGCTGCCGCAGGCTCAGTGCACAGCTGGTGTGCAGCAGCAGCTTTGCATGGCCTCTACTGGCTCTGACCTTTCATGATGGGCCTTGGATAACCTCGTGTTGCAGAAAGTGATTCCCTTTATAGAGGACGAACCAGTTTAAACTTAACAAATACAAGTATATGGCTGCTGATGTCCAGACAGGCGCATTTACTCACCTCAACTTGTGAATCTCTGATTTCACAGAATCACAGAATGGTTTGGGTTGGAAGGGACATTTAAAGGCCATCTAGTCCAATGCCCTGGCAATGAGCAGGGACATCTTCAGCTAGATCAGATTGCTCAGAGCCCCATCCAAACTGCCCTTGAATGTTTTTACATGTGGCATGTCTACCACCACTCTGAGCAACCTCTTCCAGTGCTTCACCACTCTCATTGTAAAACAGTTTTTCTTTATATCTAGTCTAAATCTACCTGAATCTTTTAGTCTAAAGCTATGATCCCCTGTCATATTGCAATAGGTGCTACTAAAAAGTTTGTCCCCGTCTTTCTTATAGGCCTCTTATAATGTCAAAATACTGAAATAAGGTGTTCCTGAAGCCTTCTCTTCTGCAGGCTGAAGAACCCTGGGTTAGTCAGCTTCAGAGCAGAATTGCCTTTATAAAAATAACCTTTGCAGGATGGTCCTGGGAAGCAGTATTTGAATATTTAAACATATTAAACAAGTAGTTAGACTGGATATAGATTATCTTGAGTAATTAGACAAAGCAGATGAGTCTTGTTATTATGATTTCTATACCAAACACATGTGCTCAGATTGAGGTGACTGGCAACTTTAGTTGAGCAGGATTAGATGTAATTTACAGTGAACAGTAAAACCATATGGACCATTTCTAACCTGCACTGCCCGAAATATTGCTTCCCCACCTATTCCTTGCACAAGACTACATAGCTCTTTATTTCTTTCACTTCTTATTTTCACTAGAGTTCTGAAATTATTAGTAAATTGAGAATGGTAATATAATTTGGAATTATTATTCTTACTGCTTCATTAAGGAAATTATTGCTTGTTTTAGAGATGGGAACTTATTGTCACCTTTCTGAATTATTGAGGTTCATTCATTTTTCACTTGGATCATGAAAGTCTATTATGTATGTATAGCTGAAAGCCAACAGTATTAATCATTAATGCCTAATGGCCTTGTCTTGGAGTGTCCTTGCACATGCTAAATGACTCAGCTCCACCAGGATACCCTTGAGATTTCTTCAGTGGAAATTAAATGAACTGAAACTGGAGGAAAGTTATTTAATGAACAGTCATCATTCTCTGAATTCACGAGTTTGGAAAATTATCATTACAAGAGGCCCCCTGAGACTACAATCATATCAGTAGAAACTAGATAGGCAATGGAATATGTTACTAGCATAGCACTCAATCTATGTGCTACCTGTGGAAAATGCAGAGGGGAAAAGGAAATCCCCTTCAGTAGCGCTGATCAAAGATTGCTGCTCCATGTGATTGTCACCAGTGTCTGTGGTGGGTGGCTGCTGATGCCTCTGACTAATGAAGGCTCTAGTCTTCATTAACAGTGAGGAAGTGGAAAACACCCCTTTGCTTCCTCAGCCACATTCCACACACCTTAGGCAACTACAGTGAGAAAGACACCTCTTTAGGATAACTGAATTTTCTCCTGCTGTACCACAATGGGGTGCTGTGGTTGGAGAGTCCTGAAGCTTGCCCTGGCACTGCTGATCTGCCAGGAAGCCATGGCAGCTTTGGCCCTGGCACGGGGCTACCATGCACTGCCACCTCAAGGGAGAATATCACCAAGAGGCAGGTCATGTCTCTCTAACTGATCCACCTGTAGGCTGGTACAAAACCAACCTGCCTGTTGTTTGAGACAAATATTTGGTGCTTGGTGGCTCCATGTTAGGCATTCAGGATAAAATGGACTTTGAGCTGGAATGTGATACCCTCCCTTCCTTGTCAGAAAGGCTGACTAGTTTGCTTCCTTTATCCTATATGTAAAACAGATCTGTAAACCTGAATGAAGAGGCTTTTCTATCTAACAAAATAGCTAATATTACTGAAGAAATAAAATGCTTCTTGTTATGATGACGGTCAGAATCTGGTGGTGGAGAGTACAGATAATAATGGCTGATGTTGTCTTTAACTGAAAAGAAGAACAGGTTGTGGCTGATCTCTGATGTTTTGCTTGATACAGGATGACAGCATGTGCAGTGACAATGAAAAAATATGTGGAGGAGAATGTTTCCCAGAATTCTTATACCACAATAAAATATTTCATGAAGATGCTAAGCAGCATCAGCGAGACTCTGATTTTTGTGTTCATGGGAGTGTCTACAGTGGGGAAAAACCATGAATGGAATTGGGCCTTCATTTGCTTCACTCTGTTCTTCTGCCTCATTTGGCGGACATTGAGTAAGTCAACTTTTGCAGACAACCTTCTCTACACCTATGAGAAAAACTCTTCGGCACAAAATTTTGTTAGAAAAGTCTGTGGGGACTGGCACAGCTGGTTTAACAACAAATTTACTAGTATATATTAGAACAAGCAAATTTCACAAATTTGCACAGAAGAAAAGGGGAAAAAAGCCCCACACAAATCTGAATGCCAGTCTCCAAGCACAGACTTTACATTTAGGTGAAAATGGATTATTTTAAAGGAAAATTAAAATATTGTCATGCTTATAGAGATGTTTATATCTTAATTTACTATATGCCTTGGGTAAGTGGGCCTCATAATGATTTTACCACACACTGTCATTAATTTATTAATTAGATAATGTGTATCATCACACTTCCAGTGCTATAACACTACAGGTCCTGGCTGGGAGTGCTGGAGGCACAGGAAAAGAGGGAAGGTGAAAATTAGCACTGATAGGTAACTGAACAGGGACTTATACCACATGTGGGCCGACAGCACTATGCTACTACCCCTCACAAGTCAAGTCTAACGTTTTAAACTGTTAAAAACGAGTGCCCATTTGAAATTACTCCATTTTTGCACATGGTATATCCCATTCCTGCAAAGGTGTCCTACTCCCTACCTGTGGGACGGATTCATCTAGCATGGGCAGGCAGTTTATAGATAATGTCAGACAAGTTGTGAGACACAGTTTCTCATCTTCTCCTAATGTCCAGGATGGGTTGAAACTAATGCTGAAAAGGGAGAAGGAATAAGAAGGCTGGTGGTTGGTATTCTGGAGGTGGTAGCAAAAAGAAAGTAATTACGTATTTTCTTGCTGTATCTGGACCAAATGTGGCCTCTAAATTTTTAAAGGCTTGCTTTTCATTTTGAAATATCCTTCTAATTAAGACAGAAACAATGCTCTCCTGATATAAAAGCTGTTTTCCAGCCACATGTCCATCCTTCTCTCAGACACCAAGGGGAGTGCTAGAGCTTTCCAGAGGAAGGACAAAACATTTTCTGTGAAATTTGTGGGTTAAAATGATTTCATCATTTTCTCTGAAGCTTGAATAAAGTAAAGAGAAGTGGCCTGAGGTTGATACCTTACAGAGGCTGTTTCACTCTGAGTACCTGATGCCTAGCATAGTTATAAGTAGCCAAAACAGGTCTTGCATAAAATGATATCCAGCAACCTATATAAGAGGATGCTGTTACTGGCTTTACCTCTAATAATCTGAGTGTATCAGTGACAGTTGTGTAAAATAACACCAGTTATCAGCATTTGTCAGCTTTTGTGTCAGTAATTTAATGGTTTCCACATAAAACATAGGATATATATTTATTGTGGAGGATGAAGAAGTGAATCAAACAAATTGCTAAAATTACGCTACAAAGGAAAGTTGCGCAGATCACAGATCATTTTATTTTTAATAAAATTTAAAATTAATAAAATAAAGTTTGAGAAATAAACAAAGAATTAGAGACACAATAAGCCCGAGGATTAAAATTTAAAATGCTATTATTCTTTGTCTTTCAGTGAGCCTGTCCACAGGACTTGTTGGTAAAGCATTGCTCAAACACTTTGGGCAGATACTGTGCAGAAAGCAGGAAACATTGCAAGGCAAGGCACAGGGAAAACTCTCATCCAGTTGTTTTTCTTTTCTCCAGAACACTTTGGAAGAAACTATGCAACATAAGAATAGGAAGTAAATATTTTTCCCTAATCTCTTCTAAACTGCATTAATGAATTTAAATCCTGAAGCTGATAGGAAGTGTAGTATTCTATAGGAGATATTTCACACAAGCCAAATTTAGCGGGTGGTCAAAGAGAAGCTACAAGAAACCCAACCAGAAAAAAATGTGGGCTGTCAACAGTTTCCCAAGCCAAGACATTGTTTTGCTTTTCATATTTAATGTTTTCTTTTTCTCCTTGATTAATAATAGCTGTGGGTTTTTTTCCCTTCCTAGGTGTGTTTGCTCTCTTCTACATCAGTAACAAGTTCCGAACATATCCCTTCACCTTCAAAGACCAACTCATTATTTCTTACAGCGGCCTCCGAGGAGCCAGCAGCTTTTCTCTTGCATTCTTGCTTCCAGTGAATCTTTTCCCCAGAAAAAACCTATTCATCACTGCGACCATTGTGGTTATATATTTCACTGTGTTCATCCAAGTATGTATATTTCTTAATGGATAACTTTCCTGTAATAGAGGTGACTGAAAGCTTCATAGTGAAAATTGCATTGAGTTCACTCTTAGTCTAGGACAAGTTATTGCATTTCAGGGCCAGATTTAGCACTGTACTGTGTAATTAGCCTTTTTAAGAGCTTTTAGGTAATACAAAAATTCTGTATTGAAAACATGTATCTTTTAAAATATTCAGGGGAGAGGGTACTTGGTGTCCAAAATTATTTATGTTCATTCTACATGCATTTCCTGATGCTTCTAATTTAAGAAGTATTTTAGCTTTACCTTTCAGTACTGATTCATTCTTTATTTGTGGTGTATCTCAAACTGACCAGAAAACAGTACGTCTGTTCTGTGACAGATTTTGAATTTTATACTTTTATCTTTGTCTGTCTTGCAGACAAAATACAAATATTTTGAAATCATTTGTAAAAGAATATTTAAAAAAATAAAGTGAATAAGTTGCATTTGTAAGTATAAATGTTTACTTTAGATATCTGAGTTATTCCACCTGGCTTACTGCTGTACCTGGAAGACCTGAAATGTCTAGAGAACTCACATCCCATATTTTGCATTTTCCAATACCAAGGCCTCAGATCCTCTAGGGTGCCCATGGGGCACTATGCACTTTATAAGTAAGACACTTAAGTTCCACTAGAACGTTTCAGAAAAAAACAATTTGTTTCTATTTTCTCTTTTAAAATGTTTTTCTGTAGCAGTGCAGTAAAGAAATAGGAAAAACTGAAAACGGTTTTTAAGTGAAAAACCCCTGGAATGTTTAATTCTGAAAATATTGAAGTAAACGGTTTTAAGACTTCAAGACCTCACAAAGATAATTTTTCTTTCAAATAAGTCCTCTTTTGAAGACAACTGCCAATGAGTCAGTTACTTTACATTATTAGAATATGCTAATAAATAGAATTTCACTTAAACTGTCTTTAAAAAGTTTTTTTATTTTTAATTCTCTTCTGTAGCTCTCCATGTAAATAATGGTTCATTTCTGTGCTAAGACACAGCTTTCTTAACTGATAAAATTATCCCCTTTTGCTTTCTTTCTATTTTTGCCTAAAAGGTAATTAACAATTTAATTCATTATTCCAAATGCAGGGAATCACAATTGGACCACTGGTCAAATACCTGGATGTTAAAAAGACGAACAAAAAGGAATCGATCAATGAAGAAATTCATGTGCGAGTAAGTTTTTTTATATCAGTGACCAGTATCCCAAAAAGAAAAGAACAGGTATTCCAAAAGAGCTGGAAAGAGGGAGGGACTTGGAAACCTGGTATTCAGTGCATTTGGATGCTCAATGCTTTTAAGAATGTGTGGAGGTTACCTAGGCGTAATTTTCTAAGATCTTGCATTTCATTTATATTCATATTTGCTATCATATTATACTGTCATCCACAAGTGTCGTGGTGTAGTAGGTCCCTTATTTATTGGTACTTTGACCATGGGAGGACAGAAAGAGAAAGGTAATGTTTACCAAAGCACTCACTGTCCTTCCTAGCTGGATTAGACAGAAACATTTGTTGCCGTCTTTTGACCAATTCTAGACACTGAAGCCTTAAAAGTCTTCAATCCAGATTTATTGAACTGAATCAAACCATTGAACTGCAAACTTAGTTCCAAGTTATTCTGAGTAGTGATCTTTTATCCTCTCAAACATTTACTTCAGTTCCCAAATTACTATTATATAAAATAACAGGAAGTTGTTCAATCTGATTTAACACTACAGAAAAGCTATGTACATTTTTTCATTTCACAACAGGGAAAACGTTTTGAAATTAGCAGAAACACTGTGTCTTACAATGAAACACAGCAGAGACATAAGCTGCAGAGACATTCACAAAATTAGAACATCTGAACTGATTTTGAATTTAAAGTGAATTTAATTCTTACTATCTGAACCTTTACAATGAACCTTGAAGAGAACTTGCATTTTAAAGCACCCCTTATGACAATATGTCTGTAAGAATTGGCCTTTTTCTGTCTCTATAGTGCTGGACAAGCACAAAAAAAGGACTGAAAGTAACAGAAGGTAGCAGTGACCAGTCTCATGTCATTCTGCAAATCCTCAGATTCACCTTACCTGTCAAGGTGAAGGTGTTGGTATGTGGCCCTGTGCCTCTCTCAGGAAAGCCACACATGAGGGGGGGAAACTTGGAGGGGAAACAGAACCAAGAATTTATATTTTGGGTTCAGTAGACAAAAATGACCCGACAATTTTTTGCATCCATCAAAACACTGCTACTGCAGAAAAGCTGCCACAGTGACATCTTTGCCTTGATTTTTAGAGGAATGTAGGTGCTTTCAGAATTAACTTATATGTTCCAAAAAAAAAAAAAAAATCTCAAAATCATGTCAATAAGTGTGTATTTGTGGTAACATTCTTTTTTCATAATGGCCACTTAAAATGTTTCCATGTTTTTTTCTGTAGTTGATGGATCACTTGAAGGCTGGTATTGAAGACATTTGTGGACATTGGAGTCATTATCAGCTGAGAGATAAGTAAGTATCTCTTATTGCAGCCTAATATAATAAAATAACTGATCTATCATGTAAAATATAGTAGGTAAATAGAAGAGGAAATCATGTGGGGTCATGTGCTGTATCTCTTTTTAGAAACTGGACTCCTGAGTAACCATTAACTCTTGAGAGTGCAATGCTCATCCATTACCTGCTAAACTGGATCTGCATAAGCAGAAAATAGCCTTCAGAAAGAAAAACATAGCATGGGAACTCATGTTGCAGACATCAGACTGTGCAGAGCCTTTGTATAAATCTGAGATCCCAGGAAACGCTTCTTTAACTCTGGATTTGGAACATAAGCTACACATGGTGTCAGTGCTTCACTGACTTTTGCTGCAAGCCTCCACAGCAAAAAGGATCTCTTGCTGGTAGTAGAGAATCATTAATAAGTAGTCACCTGTCTTTAGAGGTATTTGCATTCATTAACATCTAAAATAAGAGTGCTGAAGGGAGGGTTTGAATTGAAACAGCCACTAACACAAGCAGATACTCTCAAGCTAGTCTCTACTCAGGAATGCAGGGCCTGCATTGTCCCTTCCACAAGCACAATGAAGTGGTTTTGTGAAGCTTTGCAGCTCTTCCAAGCTCTGCCCAGAAGAGACAGACCTGCTGTTCCTTTTACCTTTTCCCTAAGGGAGTCCTGTGGACATGTTGGCCACCACCACAGCATGTGAACGGAAGTAGGGAAAAGGCTGATTTTTCTTTTCCCCAAACATCGTATTATGATGCCATGGGCTAAAAGTTATCCCTAGTTCTGCCTACGCTTCTGTACTGTCTGATCTTTCTGCATCAGATTCCAGTAATCCAGCCAAGGGTGTCTGCTGGGACATGTGGCAAGTCCTTCCAAGTTTCTCCCTATGGAAACCAGAAACTCAGAGGGGGAAGAGGATGACTAGACATCCAATTCTTGTTCCAGTGGGGAGTAATGATATAATGTACTAGTGCATACCCAGAATCTAAAATGTCTTCCTGGCTCTGAGCACAGAGATAGCTTTAGGACATCCATCTGCTGGGACCACACCACTTTGCAGCCAGCAAACCAAACAAATCTCTGCTGGAGCAGTAAATCCATTGAAATAGCTGCATTTACACATATCTGTGAGTAAATGCTATCCATTTGTCCCATATCTACCTGATAGTTCTGAAAAGAGAATTTTCTCTGAACTAGCCATAAATGTAGTGTTTTGGTTCATGGACAGATTAAAAAAACAGTGTCTGAGGACATTTAATATAAGAAGATTGTATTAAAAAGTATTTCCTGTACTTTTGTATGCAACTTTAAAGTTGTGTACAGAATTAATTACCTAAGCAATGACAATCCAGGAGGCTTTTTGTTACACAGAAAAACATAAAGAGCTGCAATCCCCGTGCAAATATTTGTGTACTTTCCTCTGCTATTAATGAATAAAAAAATGGCCTTTGCTAAGGAAAAAAAAGATACAAACCCTGTAGTGCTTTTCCCAGCATCGTGGAGCACCTTACCTTGCTGCGGTAAACTGTTCCTTTGAAAGAAACAGAACTGTTGCTCTGCTGAAGATCTGCTGTTGTTCTGCTAAATGTCTGCCTGAAAGCATGTACCTGTTCCAAGGCACCCACACACATTCACATTCAAATTATGCCACACATTAGCAATATTTTACAATCTGCAGCATGCAAGCACATAGTATTTTGGGGTCCTTTCAATTTCTCTGTTATTCAGCATACAAAGAAATGTATTTTCTCTGCTCTAATTGTCAGGATTCAAAATTATCAGCAATGTAATGGGCCCTAACTACTGTAACTGCTGGGCCACTTAGAGCCTCATTGGTGGCTGGCTGAATAGGCCAGGATTACAGTAAGAGCAGCTGCTGCTGTTATGTCCTTCTATAATACAACATTTGTACAAAAGCATGGAGACTGGCCGTATTCTTTTCTGACAAATGTGGCAGTGTAATATGCAAACATACACGCAGCCCTCTTTTTTGCTCTGATTGCAGCTTGTTTCTTTCTTTTGTCTAGCGGGCTCTGCAATCTCTGTGGACCAGCAGACTATGCCAAATATCCCCCTAAAGGTCTCTGCTCACCAGGCCTTCAGGAGTCCACAGGTGCCTTTAATTTGTATTCAGTTTCCACCACTGAATTGTAGATATATGCATTTGAATGAAGATCAGCTTGTACTGCAGAAATGAAAACATATTTCCTTTTCATCGCTTTGATTTTGGTATCTCTTTTGCAGATTTAAGAAGTTTGACAATAAGTATTTGAAGAAAATTTTAATTCGGGAGCACCAGCCCAAATCCAGCCTTGTGTCATTGTACAAAAAGATGGAGATAAAATTGGCCATTGAGATGGCTGAGAGTGGCATGAAAATTTCAAAACCATCCACTACTTCTTTACAGTGAGTACCAACCTCCTGACCCTTTGCAGAGTAGGGACAGGAGAACAGGGACAAAAATGAGGAAGTACCCAATGCATTCCATTACTTAATTGAAATGTAAGAAAAAAGAAGACAGTTATGAAAAGAGAAGGTGCAATTTGGTGTTCATCATATTAGTTCATCATATTTTCACTCAGAGAGTGAAAATTAAAATAATGGACATTTCCTGTTTCTTTTCCATGATGGGCAGTCCTGAAGAGGAATCTTGAGTCAGGAACAGAAGCCACTCTGGTTGCTTTAAGTCACAATAGTGGCTCAAGACAGATGTATTTGATAACTTACCTCACCAGTGGGTTTTGTTAATCCCTGCCAGGTGCTGAGAGACCTGCAGGATAGCTTAGCATACAGGTCCTGACTCCATTGCCCCAGTCACAATTTTTTGCTGAGAGCAGATTTCTTTGTAGCATTTGCAGCTTTTGCTCCTCCTGTTAAACACTGAGAGCAGCCTGCCAAGAATGACTTGAGGATACTTGTGGTGGAAAATGCTGGACATGAACTGTCAATGTGCACTCACAGGCCAGAAAGACAACCATATCCTGCATCAAAAGTAGCATCAGCAGTTTGTGGGAGGGGATTCTCCCCTGCTACTCTGCCCTTGTGAGACCCTACAGTGCTGTGTCCAGCTCTGGGGTCCTCATTACAGGAAAGACATGGACCTGTTAGAGCTGGTCCAGAGGAGTGCCACAAAGATGATCAGAAGGCTGAAGCAGCTCTCCAAGGAGACAGAGAAGGCTATGGGAACACTTGTTTGCAGCTTTCCAGTACTTAAAGAGGGCTTACAAGGAAGATAGGAACAGACCTTTTAGTAGACTTGTAGCAGTAGGACTAGGAGAAGGTAGGTTCAGACTAGGTACAAGAACTTTTCTATTATGAGGGTGGTGAAACTCTGGAACAAGCTGCTCTGGGAGGTGGCAGATGCCTCGTCCCAGGAAACATTCAAAGCTGGCTGTGATGGGGCTCTGAGCAACCCGACAGAGTTGAGGATGTCCCTTGCTCATTGTGGGGGGTTTGGAACCAGATGCAAGGCATTCTATGATTCTACCAAACAGTAATGCCACTCGGCATCAGACAGACCAGGGGACAAAACTGGTGGGATCTCCAGAGGGAACTGAGGGAAAAACCCTCTAGGAGAAAAGTTGCACAAATCTTCCATCCTGCATACTATTACTGATGTGCATGTATTTACATGCCTTGCAACACACTGTCCAGAGCACAGCTATTGCTGCAGGCATTTGCTTCCATAATTTCTTTCCTGGGTTCTTGCTGACCACTGTTGCTGCAGTTGCCTGCTCTTTTCTGTTGCACCCTGAAACCACTCTCCATTTTGCAGCAGCTTCTGGTAGGGTCTAGCATATTACCTTTTTTGAATGATGATCTCTCCCAATAATAGAAAATCCAAACATCAACTGGATATTACACTAAAATCTTGCTTAAAACTCTGGCTTAATCATGTCATGATCAATCTGCTTGTACTGATGTCAACGGGCAGTGTAAGACCTGCATTCTCTCTAAATTTAGAGACCCTTTTCTCTCTAAATTATTCTTTGCTGAATGCATGATATTAAAAAAAACACTGCATGTATGTCAGGCTCCTTTCTGTCTGCTGTAATCCCTTAACCATTCTGAGCCAAGAGAAAATGTGCAAGACTGATAGACAATCTATGGCAATCAAACCACATCCCTCTTCTTTTCTTGAGGGAATGAGAAAATAAGGCAAATTACTCCAGCATAGTTCAGAAATTTTCTCCTGAGCTGAGAGTTTAGATTGAAAAATATTCTTTAATAAACAGCTGATATGATGGACTGATTTTTGCCATCTCTACCCTGGCTATAATTGAATTTTGCTGTGCATCAGCCTCTGATGAGAAAGCCTTTTCAAAAATGAAGTGTCAACTTCAGAAAAACAGCCTGTGGCTCAAAACCATTATGATCTTGCAGGCTGTGAGAGTGTTCTAGGAAAATACACCTTTCCCCACCTCTGTTCATTGATGAGTGTCTGCTGTTGAGCACTGCAGGAGACAGGATATTGAGCTAGTTGGTGGATCTTTGGTCTGAGCCAATACAGCAGTTCTTGTTGTATTTCCCCACAGCAATTAAATGAACCTGTGTAAAAGATCTCTAAATGTATTTATAAATTGTCTGATTCTTGTCATTGATTCAGCGCGTACCTGAAGTCCCTGTCTTCAGTGAAGATACAAAACTTTGGCCATAAACAACAGAGGATTTGAAATAAAATTCCAATGTATGGCATGTAAATCATTATTAGCAGTGCCAGAGTACTGAGAAAGCTCTCACTCACACTTCTGATCAGTTTTTTGCAGCCTTTATGCACACAAGGAGATTTACTTTATAAGAATCAAAGCAGATCTCCAATGCTGTGAATTAGAGAATTGCATTCATGCTGGTGTGATTCCTGCAGGTGGAGTGGGTGTCCAATTTACAGTAAGTATTTCCAGTGTGCAGTGAGCAAATTTGCCCATGGATTGTGCAACAAAGAATCCACACTGGAATGAAATCAGAGCATTAGGTTACGATATTTTGGAGAATATAAGCCTTATAAATAAGGATGGAAATGGCAAACATGGAGTCTAAGAGATATTATCAAAACTGAGGGCTTATGGCTGGTTTTTGTAGGAAATATGACCATTAGAGAAAAGGATGGTTTGGTACAGAGTTTACGTAATGCTGGCTTCATATTGCTGCAATATTGACTTTGGTAAATCTTAGAATATATCAATACAGTACAGATCAGAACCAACTGTTGTGTTGTCATTTGGTGGTACAATTATGAGAAAGTGGTGCCCCAATAATGTTATTAATTCACAGGACGAGTGAAGATTAATGGAGAGTTTACAAAGTTCAAAATTTTAGATATAATATGAAAAAATAATATTACACAGATTGAGCAAGTATCAGTGTATTGAATATCAACGTATCAAATATCAAGTATCTCCATATTGAAGGAAGAAAGAAATAATCTCATGGCAGTCATTACAGAGAGCCAGTTTTCATGGCATAATTTTTTCTTCACAAATATATATCCTGTGCTGTTCTTTGTTGTAACATGTTTGAAGATTCAATAAGAACAAAGACATTTTTTCAATAAGGATTATTTTATGGGTTTGGTAACATACTGAACATGTTTGGGGTTTTCTGAAAGACTTTTCTTAATGTATTGCAAAATGTAAAAATAATCTGTTCCTTACTACCGTATACGTGCATTGTTATCAGTTGGGTAGGTTAATTTCCAATCCCATGAAAAGAATGACGTTTTTTCATTTGTGCTCCAGAACAATACAGATTGTCTTTGTGCTATTTTTTATCTCGCTACCCCAGCTCAACTGAGACTCAAGCAATTTTATTTATCCTATTTAATTCACTTTAAGAGCAAAATAATAAGATATGAAATTACTTAGAACTGGATACTTCTGTGCTGGCATGTGGAGAAAGTCAGGTATGCAACTGGAAAAGTAGAGATAATCTGATAATCTCCCCAGTGGAGTCAAGTTTTTCCCTTTAGATGCTTTCCTCTGTTTATTCCCAGCTGTAAGGTAAAAAGACCCTGTGGACACATTCAGTGAAGCACAAAGCAGGGAAGCAGTTGCTCCCTGGGATGTCAAAGCCACCTGCAGCAACTATTCCAGTTCCATTTGCATTACACAAATGAGCCAAGCCTGTGTTTTAGAGACCAATACTCGATGATAGTCCCCAGGGCTTGTGCTTGTGTATATTTTCCCAGCTTTACCTAGGGTCTCCCTGTTGTCCAAAGGGACGTCAGAGAGGAGCTGCTGACAGCAAGGAGTCTGGTTTCCCTGTGTGGAGGGCAGCCTACACGGGCTGTGTCCCAGTCTGAGACACACCACACCCAGTAGGGAGTAAAGGCGCAGTGCACTCAAGCCTGAAAAATTGGTAGCATCCCCAGATCCTCTCAGTGCATCTCTGAGAGCTGAAAGCAAGTGAAAAAGAAACCAACCAACCAATGCACCCACCCACTCAGCCTGGAATTGGGTGATGGTGAAGGTCTTTTTTTCCCTAATGGTAAATAAATAATTTTGTTGTTATTACAGTTGTTGAGAATTGATGAATGTCAATTAAACATTTGATGGGAAGGATTTATCAGGGACAAGATAAGATTGCTGGTCAAATCCAGAAAGGCTGTCCTTTTCTGTCACACTGGTTTGCCTGCATCTCAGTGACAGACTCATGGGTCACTCATGCTTCAGAGGTCCTTAACCTATTGCTTATCCCAGTCCCAGATCTAATACTACACCTTAACCTGTTGTTAATTTCCCTCTTCGTTTTTATTTAACAGAAAAAAAAGTCAGGTCTCTGTTTTAGTCTGATGGCAAAATGAAAACACATTTCAAAACCTTGAAATATATCAGGAATTAATTCTTATATTCCAGGGGCTTTGGACAGGGGCCAGGGCACCAAGGATCACTGTCTACTTTATGCTAGGCAGTAAAATATAGAATCCAGGTAGTTCATGTTGGTCCTACAAGTTTTCAAGATGTTCATGGTAGATTATAGAACAAAACATTAGTAATACTGCTAAACCAGATGTAATTGCAAATTCCAACCTTCTTCCTATGTTTACATCACAATCACAGTTTAGCTTGAATCCACTGTCCTTTGCCATTAAAATTGTTAAATTTATTTTAGACGAAGTGTGAGGTAGATGCACACAAAACTCTGGTAATACTGTTCATAGATCATTCATAGATCATTGATTTTTAATTGCACATTTTACAGACAACACTTTAAGGACATCACTTAGCTGAAAAACACCACCTGCAATATTTTTTTTTTTTTTTAATTTTTTTTTAAGAGGCAAGAAACAAAATGAAGAAAGGAAAAATTCAGAAACAAGACAGACTGATTCATCCTGCATGATCACTGTCTATTTCCCTTTCTTTTCCTGGGAATTCATCTGAACACTAACTCTCACAGTGATTGACTGATGTAGTGAAACCCGATAACATTTCACAGCAGCCCTCCTCCTCTGTTTTGCTAGTGAAAAAGCCAGGCAGCTACAAGTGACTGTGGGCTTGTTCAAGTTTTTTTAGAGACACAAAGATGACTATCTTTTAGGTGGTTCTTTAATTTCAAATGCAGAAACAGGTTCAGTAGCAAGGAAACTCTTGCTCTATGTTCTTCTCACCACAGGGCACATCTCTCAGACTTCATAATTAATATACTCTTTTGCTCTTAAGGATTTTCTTCACTTTCTCAAAAGAGTAAAAACCAGTAAGACGGCAAGGCCCAGACTACTGGACCGTGCTGAGGTTTTTGTTCAGACAGAGGAGGAAACTTGCAGCGCTTTCCTGAGCTGGCCTAATCTAATCCTGAAATAGGAACTTCCTTCTGGAGGTTTAAGAAAGAAGAGTTTCTGTTGCCAGCTCTATGAGGGCTTAATTTGACTACACACTATATGGATAAAACCAAGGAAAGAGCAAAATTTGACCTTTTTTTTTTGTTCATATTTGGATGATTCGCAGGTGTTGCTGCTCACTGAAAGGCTCTATGTAGCCTTCTTTTCTAGCATTAAAAATAGTCCATGCATTATTTAATGGGATTAGTATTTAATCAGCTCATTAATATCCTATTTAATTTCCCCTTTTATTTACAGGAGCGGCAGGAAGCAGCGTGCACACAGGCTGTCCCCGGCAGAGGTGGAGGCCATGAGGGATGTCCTGGCACACAACCTGTACCAAGTGCGACACAGGGTGCGTGAGCCGCGCTCTTTGCAGGCCGCAGCCCTTGTTTGCCCTCCCCGTACCGCGGCCCCGGGCACCGGCTGGGACCTGCGAGCCCGCGGCCGGCCGGGGTGGGCAAGGAGGGAAGAAGGGAAGAATCCGTGTCTGAGCTGTAGAGGTCAGGCTTCCCTCGCCGCACGGCTGTCCGGCCGGCAGGCCGCCTGGCCGAGGCTGGCCGGGCTCCGGGAGCGCAGCCCGGCCCTGGCAGGGCTCCCACAGCAGCAGCGAAACTCCGCTGCGGGGGCGGGCGGGGCAAGCAGCGCGCAGCCCTGCGTGGGAGCGGCATTTACCCGCAGCGCAGGAGGAAAAAAAACGAAGGGAAAAATTTTTCCACGTCCTCCGAGCTTCATTTTACACGTTTAGGTGTTTTTTCCCCCCCCCCGCCCCCCCTTAAAGTGGTGTGATAATACCTCAGCGGGGATTTGTTTTGCAGAAATTTGTAGTGACCCTGATGCAGCCCAGGGTATGGTATCTGCTTAATCCAGTCTCGGGCACTGAATAGAAAATTGAGAGCACGCCCACAGCAGTGAGTGGGAGAGAATACATTACAGTAACCTTGAAATTACGCCGATAAACAAGGCTAACTCATGTAACACACGTGTACTAGAAAATGCTAGGGCCTGCTCATTTAAATGTGGCATTATTAATATGTTATTCATTCCTAACGTCGTTTGATTTGCCGTGGCTAATTATCCTTATGATATGAATTTCTTGTCTTACCAGCAACAATTTGCATATATAGTTATCTCTTAGCTTACTGAAATGAACTCTCTCTCTTCAAAATCAATTACAGTAATGACTATTTGTGCTAGTAATTTCCTATGTAGTATTGAGAATAGCGTGCTTTTGGAAATGAAAGATTGGATGGAAAGTAATGCCACTTCTAATACTCCTTTTCAGCTCTGAAAAGCTCTTGCTCCCCAGACCAGCTTTACAAGGACCGTAGCAAATGAAACTGAGATCAGATTCTACTTTTTAAGGGGGATTATAAACTTCAGTGAATTTTTCTCTTTAAGGCAGATAATTATTTCTGTCATTTCACTAGATGTATACGATAAACTAAAAAGCTTGTCTTAAATGATGCTCAGTTTAAGGGTAATAATAATTTGTAGTTTGTCCAAGCATGAAAAGGAAACTCAGTGTGCATCTTATTCTGGAGATTCATTGTTTGTTCCTGAGTGCATCTGAAGCTTGCTCCAGGCTCAATAATATTAGTACCAAAGCTCAGAGCTGAGTTGACCAGTTCTCTCTTTCTTGGGACCTGCCTTATATCTGCAGCTCCCAACTACACTTGATGAGGTAAGAGATGACAAAGACAGGACAAGCGCCGAGATGATAACAGCCTTCATAGGTAGGTATATTTTATATACCTGCACTTTGAGCAGGTAAGAGTCTATTAAAAATGGCATCAAAATGCAGCCCTTGAGGTCTGAGACTTACAGCTGTGTTCATGCTTCCTCCCGTCTTGCTTTGCAGCAGTGAGATTTGTGCATGGCTGCATTTTGCAATGTGATACCAAAGAGATCTGTGTTGGGTTGGTGACCGAGCTGAGGCAGATGTTCCCTTGGCCCTGTGATTGATCAGACTGATTAACATTGCAAATGCACAGAAAATGACCTGGCTGCATTTTCTGTTTCAGGCACCAGCATACAACCGGCACAATCTTCCTGCTGACACAAGTGAGAAACAAGCGCAAGAAATCCTCATCCGTCGGGAACACAGCCTGAGGCAGAGTTGCAGGAAGGGAAACAGCTTGCCTTGGGGTAGACCGGTACCTGTTATCCATCTACTGTTTATGTAAAATTGTCTTTGCTTCTCTGTAAATATGGAAAGACACTAGTTTTAATTTGCTCTTCGCTGTAATTAAAATGGATATTTTCCCGGTGTGCTCATGCAGCACTTATGAAGAAAGAGCTTCACTTAGCAAAATTTTCATGTCCCATCTCTATGCATTGGTCAGAAATCGGCTACTCTGGCTGTATGTAGTAAAATGATGTAACTTGCATTGATTTTGTATGTGCAAAGTATAGTGTAATCAAAAAAGGCCTGATGCAAATCCTCTGGCACATTGATGATTTGGGTTCTCAATCAGTAAGAAATTTGTCTGACCAGAGGTGGGCATTGAACAGCACAGACATTTATAGCTGAGATAATCATGGTTAAGGAAGAGAAATAAGTTCTTTTTGGATAGGTTAGTTGTATTCAAATTTTTCTCCTGAAATACGAATGATGAATCTTAGAAGAACATGTTTTTCTCTGGTGACGGTGAAAAACCCTTTGGCTGTTATATCAGACAGACATTCTCACTGGAGCTGACATTGAGTTCTACCATCCAAACCAAGCATTGGTCTTATTCATACCTATCAAAATTTGGCTGTAAAGGTGCAGAATATTGCCATGAGTCTTTACTGTTGCACCAAGTTAAGTGCCAAGTGGAGGCAATCACAGGCACTGGACACACTTCTGTCTCCCACACAGATTAACACCACAGAACTACGCTACTTCTCCTTGCCTCAGGGTCCACGCCAGCCCACTAGAAGAAAAGCCAGGCACGTTACTTTTACAGGTAATGGAAGTGCTTTACTCTGTGTCTACTCCAGCAGCAAAGAAACTTGGCCAGTTGTTTGGTGGATTTAACAGTACCACATGCACATTCCTATGGAAGTGGAAAACGGCCTCTTTAAATGAGCTACACCCTTCTCTCATTTTTTGTTAATCTATGTTGTTTATATGATCATTACTGCAGCAATTTCTGTTTTGCTCCAGCACCTCCTCCTTTTCTCTTTTTTCCTCTTGAACAAATATTCCTGGGATCCCTGCAGTTCTGTCTGGCCGAGCTCAAGAACACAAATTAGCCATTCCCCACAGCCCCACAGACAGAGCTGTATGCAAAATTATTATGTAGCCCAGTCCAGATGACACTGATGGAGCTCCATGCCCCCAGGTCCTGCAGGTACCAAGACTTCATATTCCCAACAGGAATACACACCAAAATTCAGTGCATGAGTACACACAGCCAGACACAGAGAGCAGCACAAATATGGCACAGAGCTCACACAAATGCAAACAGCACTGATGACCTCATCCTTTTCCCCTCTCTGGCTGATGAGACTGATAGACTGTTAGTGAAAAATTATAAATACATACATGCTATCTGAATCTTCGGTAGCTGGCCTGAGATACATGCTCTGCTCAGTAGCTGGAGACCCTGTACCTTCCATCTGCACATTTGGTGGCACTTGGGCAAGCAAGTCCCTGGGGACACAGCCCCCTAGCAGCTGCTGGTACACAGACCTACACACATGCACACAGAGACGTGGTCTTACACTCTACCTCATGTATTGCAGGACCCTCCAGTAGCTGGCCTTGGGCAGCCAGTCTTCCCTGGAGCAACTTCCTGGATCCGCTGGTCTCCTCTTGCCTTACACACAGGGACACACACGTGCAAACCTGTCTCTTTGGTATCCAGACTGGTTTGCATGTGTGCATTTCCATCCATTATGGCCTTACTAGTAGCCAGCCACAGATCCCATGGTCTCTTCAGTCACTGCTCTGGACCTCCTGCTCCCTCCAGTAGTCAACTTACAGGCCTTCTGTTCTCCTCAGTCTTTGTTCCAGACTCGTGGTTGCTCCAATAGGCAGTTCCCAAGCCTCTTATCCTACTTAATGGCTGCTTATGCTTGATGATTTCCAGCAATTTTGCACTGACAGATGCATCCCAGTCCCTCCAGCTGCTGGCACTCAGGCCTCCACACACACAAGCACACAGTATGGGGAGCTGCTGACAGAGGAACACAGTCAGAGGTGTAGTCAAATGAAAAGACAGATTGCGTTGATCAAGTGCAGGGCTTTACTGGACATATGTACTGACTGGCCCTTTTTATCCTCTTTTTTTCCTGTATTTCCTGCACTTTTTTCTCCCTGGATTTCCCAGGTCTCTTCCTTTCACTGTCTTTGGTTCCTGCCTTAAATGCTCTATTCAAAGTCTTGTATGGGCACCCACATATAATGACAGCAAAACGGAAACCCATAGGATCTACTCAGAGATAAATGCTACTCAAGCGGATTTTTTTGGTCTTGTTTATCAGGACATCTTCACAGGAGATGTCCTGATGTGTCTTTTTAAAAGAGTTAAAGTATTCCACACAGCAGTCTCAGACCTAAAAGCACTGCAGACACTTTCAAGGAACCAAATGCTGCTATAGGAGGTAGGCATATCATTTTAGTGATAAAAGAGCTAAATCCTGAAGCAGTGAATGCAAGTACTTTTTTTTTCTATTAGATAGGCCTGAATTTAAGCTCTGTCTTGTAATCTATCCAAATAAGTAACTTTTTGGTCCAGGCTCTGGCCCCCCCCTTAGGGCCATTGTGTAGCATTAGCACCACTTTAAGTGTCTTCAGCAGGAAAAAGCCACCCTAAAGTCTTCTTATAAACTGTTGGGATGAGATAAATTGCACTTGGAAACTAAGAAGAGAAGTACTCAGTGTGTAGGGAATTAGTGACAACCTCATTCATGCACACCTGCATTTTCAGAGATAAATGTCATCTCTTTTGTCTATGCCTGGAAGAACTTCTGGAAAAAATCTTCCAGCAAGCTTGTTTTAGGTTTTATATATAGCACGTGCGGAAATTTTAGTAAAGGGTCTGAAATGACCACAAATAGATCCTTAAGTCACCTATCAGCTCTTTCTGCCACACATATAAATGAATTGTCCAGAGAGGTTGTTGTTGCCCAGACAAATGATGGATTCCCCATTCCTGAAGGTGTTCATGAGCAAGTAGATGTGGCTGAGAAACCTGATTTAGTGGAAGGTTCCCTGTTCATGGAAGTGGGGCAGAAGTAAGGGATCTTAAAGGTCCATTCCAACACTAACCAGTCTATGATTTTATTAATTATTTCTTTGGCAGTATATATAATTCATACTTTGTAGCAGTGATGTTCCCAAAGAGCTAAGTAGAAGCCCTGGAAATCTGAGAAATCCTATCGTGCTTGGGGTGTAGTATGTCCATGTGGTCTATGAACAGCAGTGCTTTACTGTGCCAACTGTGAAATAAACGTTAGCTTAAAATAATTTAATTGTTATGGATCTGTAATAATTTCTTCAATTTTGAAACTGTGACCATAGTCAACACATGTGTACTTTAATTGTAGCAGGATTTGGAATAATTTTACTGTTCATAGACCTTTGTATTTATATCCCAGATCCTCCTAGCTTAGATTCTTAGGAGTTGTTTCTTACATTAGCTACTTTCCTACTGTGTAGTTAGACTACAAGCAGCTACTTTCCTACTGTGTAGTTAGACTACAAGCAGCTTTAGGAAAGTGAAAAAGTATATTCTGTAAACTCATCAGGATGAGGATGCCAGTTACTGGCCTCTTGCAGGCACATTTTTACAATCTACCTGTGCAAAGCAAGCTGGTAGGAGCAGAGCTGACACACCCAAAGTAATCAAAGCACCCTTGGTTTTAGATGAAACTGTTCTCTTCCCACTTATTAGTCACAGGTCACTGGCAAACTTGATTTTTGATTGACCAGAATTTTCTCCTTTATCTCATTTTTGTTTTGTGTTGTGGGTTTAAAAATGCTTTTTAACCATGTTACTAGGTACACTTGTGAAATTTTAGGAGAATTTAAATTGCATAAAGGAATGCTCTTGCATTTCACTTTTGCAGTGAAGGCATTGGGCAGGTCTGTGAGACACCAAAAGGTAGGTGAATATGCTGGGGTTTCAGAGCTGAGATAAGGCAAATAAAATCTTTTAAACAGCAGCTTAGAGATGAAAATTAAAAATCAGGGCTCTTTTTAGTTCTTGACTGCCTTCTTATTCTATAGTAATTATTTAAAATGCTTCAGTTCCAGGGTATTGTATTGAATACCCTTTATCTCTCCTTTCTAATACCATGGCATTTCTCTCTTCTCTTCTTTAAAAAATGAATTATTTGTCTATTTAGATCAGCATAGAAGTGGCTCTGATGCTGTGTTGCCGTTAACCTCGAGGTCCCAGCCCCGCCTACGGCCACTGGAAGCAAAGCAGCACGAGGAGCTGATTCCAATGGCACACTTGGACAGACGAGCTGGTCCATGCAATCTGTCAGGTCGAAGAGGAAATTCAATCAGGCGTCATCGTTTCACCAGAGCAGACAATCCAGCTCCAATGCCAAAGGCTCGGTTCACTGTCAGAGAAGTGGAGGAGTATGAGTCAGAAGAAGAGACAGAAACAATGGCACCAGCCAGGCCATTAGTTATATGAGGAGCAGACATCATCAGTGTTTGCATCTCTAGGGCCCCTGCTGCACTGCTTCAAAACTAACAAAGCTTTTATATGAACCAAACTATGATTTTCCTCTGGGGACCAGTGTACTTGCTCTCGTATCACTTTCAAGAGTTGTATTAAGGTACTTAGTGGCTCAGAGAAGACTCAAATTCTTATTTGCTAATATCAAGCTTTCTTTCCAACAAAACACTGCAGGAAAGAGGAGAACATGATATTTGTAGGAGTTTGGACGTGGATTTAAACAGCAGTAGTTGGGTGCATGAAGTGCTACGGATGAAAGTTGAAAATGCCTTTGTTTTATACTATGGTCTGCACCCAGAGATATATAAAGGTGTCCCTGACATGTGAATGCACAGATTGATTACCTCAGCTAGCACAGAGCTTTTGATTTCAGATCAGAATCAGCTGCATTCCAGGGAAGAGTTAAAAACAGAAAGGCTTTTTAGGGCATATAAATGTCACTGAAGATGCCTAAGCAAGACCTTAAGTCAAAAGGAACAGTGAACATTTTAAGCACTTGGGAACCTCTCAGTAACTCAGGTTTTAGCTCTGCAAAAATGTGTAAAGTCATCTACTGTGATGATCCATGACTCCAGCTACTAAAGTAAATTTCCGTATGTAGACTCCTATTGCTCACCTACAGTTGTTTTGGATGAATAAAGGAGGTATCCTTGTATGTACAAATCCAGAGGAGTTGTCAGGCAGGAGTGCCATCAGGATTTTGTTTGTAAGCATAAGTAAGAACATACACAATATTTTTGTGATTCAGCAAGTGGGAGGCTTCCTTGTAAAGTATCTAATTTCTCCATTCCCCACTCCCACCTTGTGTGCCCAAATGCATACACCGTTCTTCACACTACAACTGGACCAGCAATGCAGATAGAAAGCAAGAAACTGGGATTAAAGGTAGAGGGAGTGTAATCCTGTAACCTGCTGTCTAGTAGGAAAGAGAGGCCCTGTGTTTGCCTCCCAGCTTTTTGTAGTGTCTTCTTATGTGTTATACAGAGAAGATTTTCTCTAAAAGAAAGCAGAAATAACCAGAGGGATGCACACTACATCGCTTGAACTCCCAACCTTTCTATGGAGCTCCCTTCCAAGTGACCCTGTGTGCCCATGCTCCCATCTCAATGGTGGGTCTCCCTAGCAGCAGGAGAAGCAAGAAGTATGGTCTTTAGTAAGTTTAGCTAAGTCCCAGACACCTAATTTCTCTGAAGAAGTTCCTTTCTGTAGAGTGGAAGCAGCATTGCCACTGTCTTCTGTGTATTGGCACTGTAATTGAGCTGATTTTATCCAAAGGGATGAATCCAAAAGTCCATAAACCCAGTCTTACAGCTGCAGTGAAGTCAAATCTATGGTTAAGAAATGTACCAAGTTGAGTCACATTTTTGTCAAGTTTCCTCCTGTTTCTTCCATTCAGACCTTGCTCAGGGTCTGTAAATGCTACTCTAAGAGTGAGAGATAGCAGTGCTCCTTGCATGTTTCTCTTTTTTATATTGCTGGTATTGCTTGTATGTCCTGGTCCATAAAAGAACTTATTTCTGTACGTTATGATTTCACATTTCTTACAAAGGCTTTCTGATTCAGGACAGAATCTAAACCAACAAACATGAAAAGCACCGCCAGAGGAAGAAAGCCCTACAAGCCCTTTCCCCCATTTTCTCATGTTTGCAGCTTTTATGCTTAGCAGGTTATAATGAATCATCTGTACTGAAACTGTACAAAGCTTTATGAAACTTGAGTTCTGTTTGTATTTCCTTATTGTGCCAGAGAAATTATATGACTTCCTTTTATGAAAACAGTGGTACATTATTAAAACAGGGTAGGATTTTTCTTCTGTACCGATACCAAATTAGCAATGAAATACAGTTCTGTACCTGAAAATCAACAAATAAACCCAGCTCCACCAAAGGAGGAAGTGCTCCACAGAGTTTTTAAACAAAAGCCTTGCACCAGATCTCAGTCCTACAGCAAGTTATATTGACATATCATAAATCTAAATTAAAACATGATATTAAGGGAAAGAGTTATTATACAAACTCAGGTCTTAAATTGCACTGTGAGCCACATGGTTGCCACATGATATCTAATGGAGGGCAAAATTAGTACCCATATGATGTGGTCTTAGGCTGCAGAGGTGCATGGAGTGAGGTAACAGAGGTGTGAACAGAGGCTTCTGCATCACAGAGTTGTGGGGGATTAAGATCTCCAGAACTGGCTGGTGGGTGATAGGAACTGCTGGCAATCCCTGGGGACAGAGAGAATGTGGAAATCTGAAAGAAAGATGAAGAAGGGATAGTGTCTCATTTTCCAAGGGAGGCTCATGAGAAGCAGCTTTTATGGAGGAATTACTGTGAGCTGCAAATTCAGCATTTCATCTTTAAGAAGATTTAATCAACTAATTGTCTGGGGGAACTGGACAGAGACAGACTCTGTGAGACAAGGATTAATGGGATGTCAGGAATGGCGTGGGAAGGGACCAGACATACATCATGAAAAAGAGGAGTGTGTGCATTTTGGCCAGGGTATGTTTGACAGATATGCTCAAAATTGACTCCTAAATTCCTTAAATATTGTAGAAGTTGTAGAGCATTGTATAATTACCCATTAGAAGTAGGGAGCAAAACATTCAGTTTCTAATTATGGGTTTATATTGGGACTAGAGAAAAATAATAAAATACTAAGAGAATTAGTGCACAGACAGAGTCAAATCTCTCTCCTTTGCTTCATTCCTAATCTTCTTGTTGATGAAATCAGTGACCCAGAACTTCAGAGAGTGTAAAGCTGTAGAGAAGTTAGAAGTTAATAGAGTGCTTTCAGATTTTGCAGACTAGTTCCTAAACTTGTAAAGTCTATTTTTAGTTTTCATTCCTAGCAATTAGTATATAGTACTGGAAGAAAATTTCCTTCTGTGCCATTAGTTGCTGGTAATGGCTTTGCTGGCCATCAGCCAAGAAGCAATGCTGCAGATGCCTATATAAAATATGTTCTAAAATATAATGTTACACATTTTTATTTTTTTTCATAGTTATTTTTTGTGGACAAAACAGTTCTCCTGAAAGAAGCACATTACTTATATTTTAAATAGCAATAACTACAGCAATATCTTATTACAAGTAACTTAATCCATGTCTATAGGCTTTCAGGCCTCACCATAAAGAAAGCTGAAATGGTTTAGGGCATGAATTTAAATTCAGTGTGTGGGCATTCTTAAGCTCTTGAACCTGGGTCACATCCAGGAACCTTGTGCTGATAATTTACAAAGGTAAGTTAATTCAAGACCTCTTTATTTTTTTTTTTTTTTAGGCTGGTAGAGTGCTATTTAGTCAGGAATTGAAATTTCACACTGATTTAAGGTAAACTGGCACAGGAAATGCATGCCCAGAAGGTGAAGAATATTATTCAAAATCCAGAGAGGAAATAAGGGCTCAGAAAATGAAGACTGTTTCATTGGCAGGACAGGTGAGTTTCAGGAAGGAATAATAATTAATAGCCTTTACCTTTCACAGTAGAGAAAACAGGAGATATACCATGTGGTGGCTTAAGCCCAGCTTGCAACTCAACCCCATGCAGTCACTCATTCCCTCCCCTTTGGTGGGATGGGCGAGAGAAGTGGAGGAAACCTTGTGGGTTGAGATAAAGGCAGTTTAGTAAGTAAAGCAAAAGTCACACACACAAGCAAAACAAAACAAGAAATTCATTCACCACTTGCAATGGACAGAGACATCTCCAGGAAAACCAGGCTCCCATAAGCATAACAGTGACTTGTGAAGGCAAAAATGTCCTCCCCTTCCTTCCTATTTCCCCAACTTTATTGCTGAGCATGACACCACATGGTGTGGGATATCCCTTTGGTCACCTGGTGAGCTTCTTGGCACCCCCAGCCTGTTTATTGGTGGGTGGGGTGAGGGGCAGAACAGGTCTGTGTTCTGTGTACACAGAACTCTGTGCAAGCACAGCTCAGCAATAACAAAAACCTCCTGTTATCAACACTGTTTCCTGCACAAAAGCAAAATACAGGCCCATATGAGCTACTATGAAGAAAATTAACTGTATCCCAGCCTACCTACCTCACTCCTGAACAGAACTTGTTAATAAATGAGAAAAATAAGACAAGAAAGACAATCATAATGAGAACATATTTTAGGAGTAAAAGCAACAATGTTCAAACAGAATATTGCAGAAAAAGGGAGAGATTTTTTGAGGTCAGTGATATGTTGTGAGGAGCTGGCAGTACTTTCATATTTATTGCACAGTGATTAAGTGTTAGACCTTGCTGCTCTTCCTGCAGGTATTGCTTTTCAATTACTATCCCTGGTGAGTAAGAATGTGTAGTAAAAGAAGAATCTCTCCCTTAGAGAACTTAGCAAGAAGGATGCAGCCGCAAGCGGAGTGCCAGCAATCAGGACAAGACAGCAGCTTGTGCAGGGGGCATCCAGTTGTGATGGATGTTACATCCAAGTTAGGGTGCACTGGAAGAAGGCATTGCTGTGGTCTCTCTTCAAGGGACAGTGGTACCCACACCTGAGCAGTCAGGGCTGCTGCCATCTGTACAGCACCCATGGGGAAAACTGCTACTCACAGGATAATGCCAGCAAGCAGGATAGGGAAGGATGCTGTGAAAGACCCAAAAGAGTTTCTGAGTCACACCAGGGGAGGACACTGGCAAAGGATGCAGAACCAGGGGCTGGGGAAGGCAACTCCCCGTGGGGCAGGGCTCAAAACCCCAGTGAATGGAGCAGGCATGTGTCTATTGCAGCCAGAGAGAAGAAGCTGCAGTGGATGGAAAAGAACAAATGTCCCGGCGGGAGTTCTAGGCGGGCTGATTTAGTGCTGTGTGTGTGCCAAGGAGGTACACTGGCTTAAATGACAAGAGTTCAGATGTGTTCAGAGCAGCAAAGGGAAGCTATATGAGATTCGGGAAAGTAGGTCAGAGTTTAAGGTTGGAGAGGCTTATAGTGATCATGTTTAGTGTGAGAAGGATAAAATTCATATTTACGAGAGAGGTAGTCAAAGAAAGAGGACAGGTGATATATGTAGGGGAAACCATCAAATTGTTGTGAATGCAAAACACAACCTATAAGTAGATGAAAAAAATGAAGAAGAAAAAACCAGAAGATGAAAAAAAATGGTGAAATGTTCCGTATTTTCTTGCTGGTGTGTCAGTTTTGAGAACTAACACTTTCAAGGTTTTTTTCTGCGGCCCAAAAACTTAGATCCCAAAACCTGACATTTTATTGTCATATATGAGTGGAAACTACTATTTAAAAACCTGACAGTGACTGGAAAATAGCAACAAATATTTTCAAACTTCCTTTTTTCCTATGCACTCTTTAAAATTTTTCTATTTACATATGTACATAAAACACAAACACTGAGAGTGGAAAATCAGATTACCTTATCTTTATATTTTGTTTACTTTTTAGGTAGGACAATTATATATATTGTTTTGCCAAACTCACTATACTTAAGAACCTTAAAATTAGAGATGTTAGGTTTATGAGTAATGTTCAGAACCAGTTAAAATGACTGGAAGTCTATTGAGTTAAGTTGCCTAGTAATTTCATTTTGAGAATCTTTCTCAGTGTTAATCACAAGTGAAACTCCTTTTCTTTCCTTTGATTTCACAGGTGTTAAATTTCAAAAGCTAATATTGATTCTTGTTTATTTCTAGTCCACCCATCCTTATGGAAAAATTTGACTACCTTTCAATCCTAAGAAAAGTGACATGGACTGAAGAAAATAATGAAAACTTATTTTCAGAGTTTTCTTTGGCAGGGCAGATTGCAGCCATGCCAACAGTGAACAGCTGGTCAGGAGCAGACAGCCAAACTGAACATCACACCTTACTTATTTTTCTGCCATCCTTGTGAGAGAAACATAGGAAAAAAGAAGGATCTGTGAAGAATAGCCACAGTGAGCCATGGGCACAGGTATTAGTCATCTGCAACATCTCTTTCACATGTGCAAACACAGGTCAGGTTATTAGACGTCTGCTCAATGCTTTCTCATCAATAACCTATTCTGCTAAGTCTAAAATTATCATAAAAGATGCTTAAAGTTAAACTGCTGGCAGCTGTGCCAGGTATTAATTTAGAGTCATTATTTGGTACTAAGCCTAGGACCATTTGCTCCTTGTTCTAATGAATCATCAGCAGTGATAAGGGGTGAAAATAAAAAAAAAATTTAAAAAGAGACTTTGGTTCTTTGACCCCAAATCTACCTTTACTTCTCTTTGGTTTTCAAATGACTGAAACCTATGGAAAGGAACTAGGAACAGACTGAAGCTTTTCATTCATCTCACACCACAATAAAGGAAAAAATTCACACAGAATTTGTTTGCGCACTGCTTCAAGCCAGACATGAGAACTTGCTGCTTACAAACACCCAGTGTCCTAAAACATGTCATAAAATTTTGCCATACTTAAGATACATGTAAAAAATATATATAATGTAAAAAAATAATTTTCCACTTATTTTTCCCTTGTACATTCACTGCTGTTCCTTTCAAAAAAATATATATGCTCTACATGTTTTTCTTAGTTCCAAGAGCTGGTGACATGGTAGGAAGTGAATATACTATGGCAAATACACCTTTCTCTTGGAAAATGGAACAGAAATTCTTGGAAGCTGCTCCTCTTCCATTTTGGTCTGATGGGGATGGGAAGGTGGAGATGTTTAGCGCAGGTATTAGAACTGGGACAAATCTCTTAGGGCTGAAGGCACTCAGGGCTAAGGCATATACAGATGCCACAAGCCATCTTTGGCCACATTTGGTAGAGGAGCCACTGAAGCTCTTTGCTCCCTGGATCAGCAGCCAGAGCTTAGAGAGGCCCCTTGGGGCACCTTTAGGGCAGCTGGACAGAACCTCTGGGGCTGAAATTGGTGGGGATCTGCTCAAGGCAGCAAATGGCATGTGGGGCATAAATTGATTGAACATCTGGATGGCTGCCTTGGTCACTACCTGATAAACAGCTCTGCCTCCACTGACTCCAGTGATTGCTGAGACACCTACCCATGTGCAGACACCTTAGTGGTGAACATATGGATGCAGCTTACTGTGCCTGAATTAGTATTCCACTGACCTGATCCTTTTGGCACTTATGAAAGGAAAGTGTCCTTTCAAAGAAAGGCATTATGACTGCTTTATCTTTGAGATAAATCTCCTTTTTGTCTTCAATAAATTAAGCTATTTCTACATGTACACATAGAGCACATATACACAGATATAAATATACATATATATGTATATATCTCTAACAATGTCTTACTGTGTGCAACTCCTATATTATCTTCATTTCTAAAAGACTCTCTGTCTGCAAGTCTATTTGGCTCTGTCAGCTGTAATGCCTTTAGTGATGGAAAATTGCAAGGCTCACATTACTGCAGCTTCAGATGGACTCTTTGGCTTGAACTCCACCTAATAATAAATATTCCAAAATCATTCCTCATCCTTTTCATAAGTACGCAGACAGATTCAAATGAAAGTGATGACTGCTGACAAAAGTCTTAGCAATTTGAAGGAGTTTTTTCTTGTTTTTCCTTAGTATAGAAATGCCTGATACTAATTTACCAAGAGCTGCAGAGCAAATAGAACAGCTGGTACCAAGATTGGATTCACATGTCTAGTTCCTAGGTAATGTAAAGAAGGATAGATGTAGTGACCAAGCACAAAACTTCATACAAACAAGTTTGCATGAATTAGGTTAAGTTTCAAAGCTCAAATGAGCTTATTTTATTATTATTGTTGTTGTTATTGGTGGGGTTTTGTTTTAGTTGGTTTTGATTTGTTGGACTTTAGCCTTCTACTTTGTGCATATTTTCCTGTAGTAATTTTTCTGTCTCAAAAATAATGGATAAACTAAACTTCTGCTAGATAACAACGTTAATTATGCTTTATCTGCTGGAAGAGGAACACTTTCACCAAAGAGGAAAGGAGCTGCAGTGACCTCTGTTGATGGAATTAAGCAATGTGTTTAAAGAGCCAAAAAGGAAAGGCGACACATTCAAATCCTCTGCTGTAAATCAATAGAACAAAAAGCAAGCTGTGCTAAGAAGAAACAACTTTCAGGCTGAATATGAAAAAGATTGACATGCGCACAACACCCACTGAAGTCAGAAACACTATCAAAATAATCACCTTTTTAAAATTATTTAAAAAAAAATTGTTCAGTGTTTTTTTGGTTTTGTGTGGGATTAAAAACCATTGGCATAGAGACGGAGGGCATAGCACAAAAGGGAGATGTGGGGTTTTTGAAGTGCTATAGTGCATTCCAGCAGTTTATATCACCAAAAGAAAACATTTTGCCTCTATATATTACGTGATCTTAATTTAGTGACCAGTTCCCCATGCCAGACTGACACACGGTATTCTTGAAGTTTTGAGGCAAAGAAGCTTTCCAGTTGGCAGGCTGCCTATGGCAGAAAGAAATATCTAGGAACTGTCATGCCTTTATGACCAAGAATTTGGAACGTGTCTTTATGGGCTAGTTCTGATACAGGAAAATAATTAAACACGTAAATACCCACAAGGATCTGGACTTTAATGCTTAACTTCAAGGTTGGAGGAGTCTCATTAGAGCCAAACATTTAAGGATTCATTCCATGTGAATAAAGTTATTGAAATCAATAAGAAAGCTTCCATTAAGAGCTGAGTATTTTGTGGAAATAGGAGCAGTATGTCCTTAATTTTTTCAGACTTGAGCCTTAGCTAAGGACTACTCAGTATTAAACAGAGGCATAATTGTGGGGTAGGGCTTTGTGCTCTTAAAGTTATTTTATGTTTCCAAACTGCCCAGCAAACAATTGGTAGCCACACTGTTTGGTTTTCCAGGAACCACAGGGATAGAAATTGGTATTGGTTTCCTTCAGTGTTAGGTGTTATGGTAGGTCTGACCATCATCACCAAGATGGAATTCTTCCCAGTTCAGGTATTTCAGTTTGATAATGCCTCCACCAGAGCCTGAGAAGTTTTTTCTTTTTAGTGTACTTTACAGAACCACTGCTGTGCCTAAAACATCCTTCTCATGAGAGAAAAATGGATATTGCTAATGACTTTTTAATAGTATCTACTATAGTATTCTCGTTCAGGATTTGTAGAGAATGATTTCTGCAAGTGAAAGGAGGTTAAAATACCAAGTTCATTCTGTTTTTTTAACAAAAAATACGAGAAAATCTACATAATGAAATATCTTATTTTAATATAGATAAGTATAACCCCCAAAACAATAGACCAGTGCACTATGATAGGATATCATTAACTAGATATTAATTGTTTACTTGGTCTGTCAGTCTAAGAATATCAAGATACACAAAGTGTAAAAAATGAAAATCTATCCCAGTTTGCATATGTTATAGAGGCCATAAATATTATGGTATCTTTATGCAAATTTCAGAGCAAAGCCAAATACTTATGGCTGCCTCTTTGAGAACTACATGCTGCTGGGCATGAAGGAAGTATTGATGTGTCTTCTATATATAATTAATTATCCTGGTGAAGATCTTAATTGACTGCTGGGAAATTATGTCTAGATATTGTCTCTGCATGAGTCTGACAAATTTTTGTTGACAGTGGCCAGGATATGAGGTATAGCTGGGTGGTAGGTCAGACCAAAGATTTATTTTCCTCAATATATTATCATCCTACACAGACCTCTACATTTTAAAGGACACCAAATTCCCACTCAACATGCTAAATATAAACCAAGAAATGACTATTCCTGGAAGAGTTTACATATTAAGTAAATAAATTCTGTGTTAGAATAGCACATAGAACCATTCTATATAAAGAATGATGTTTTCTGCTAATTGTTATCCTATCTCGTGGTATGAATTTTTTTAATGTTGCTTGTTCCTTTGACAAAAGGAACTTTTGTAATATTGTACATAGCTGCAACTTTTGCACTGAGGCTGAAATCACCTATGTTCTGACATCTAAGCTAAAACTGAGCTCCATTTCCACATGTATTAGCTTTGTGACCTCAGATATCATTTTAGGAAGCAGGTTGTGACTTGAAAGGAATCAAAATATCTTATTGCTGCTTTCTACTGTGCATTCTTATTACCCAGCATTCAGGATTTATAATTTAGTTCTTTTCCAGTTTAATTTTATAGTGCATTTATGAACAAGTTCCTGAGCTGTTATTTATGTACCAGTCTTTAGAGGTCATCTCTCTTGGCTTATCTTATAGAAGAGAAAGGAAAAAGTCAGCAGTCATCTTTTTTTATATCTGCAAAAGTATCTTTTTTCTACAATTATAACTGTTTGACAGGAATTTGCTCAAAGTTAATGAATATCTTTGGATAGAGATTAAAAATGGAAAATTACATCTTCAGAGATGTACTTTTCTTTAAATTACTAGTATGTGAAAACTGTTTTGGAACTTTAATTGCTGCTACAGGCTTACTACAAAATAAACTTTGCAATAAACCCTGGCTGATCCTTATCTATAACCAACAAATCTCCACACTGGCAGTAGCACAATGTAGGGTGAAATCATATTTGGATTTGGATTTTTTCTTGCAACTGAGTTCAAAAAAGCAGGATTTTCTCTTCAAAAAGCCCCAAACTTCTCCTCTCTGTATGTAGAGATTATCTGGATCCTGCGGTAATTGCTGGTTTGGTCAATTGCTTGATTTTTTGCAGTGAGGAGACTTACATACTTTCTGGTTTTGGCCTCACACAGAAGAATTCGGGTATGATTTCTCAGGGTAAACTGGACAGTTCAAACCCAGAATTTGAGTGACCTTTTGAGTTAGAAGCCAACTTCTCTGCTTAGTGCCAGCTCTGAATCATAACAATTATGTCCATTTCCAAAAACTGCATCTGAACCTGCCATTTTTTTTGACCCTTGTGATTTTGGCAATTTGTATCTCTCTATTCATCCTATTTTAATGTGAGACAGGTGAGAGAATCCTGAGTCTCAAACCCAGGAGAGAAGGCTTCATCTAATCCTCCCAGAGAGGCAACCACTACAGAGGTAATAGGTAAAATCCCTTATCATCACAGAATCACAGAGTGGTTGAGATGGGACCTCTGGAGGTCATCTACTCCAAACCCTCATCCACGACTCCCCTCTAGCGAGTAGTAAACTGGAAAACACCTGGAGAATACACACACCTACAAGTTTCTTAGCAATTGTCAAAACTTGTATTCCATTGCACTGTAAGAAAAACTTCAGGAAAAGAGTCTTGTCCAAGCCATGAGCCATGAAGGAGGAGGCACCCTGCCTAGGCCAGCCTGTGAGATTTTGATAGGAGTTGTGGGCAAATGTGGGATTTGAATCCATCACATTCAGCTTCAGATGTGTACCCAGCTTATCAAGGTGGGGTGTCTTTTGTGCTCAGCTCTGCAAGGTAGCATCTGCAGGCACTGATTGATGGGCCTGGGTAGCAACAAGCAGGCCTTTTTGAAGTGCCCGCTGCTTTCCAGGATCCCTAAATGAATCTCAAGGTGCCATTGCTACAGGACAGATGAAGGCACCCTAAAAATAAAATTATGATTACATTTTTCTGATGAGTTGAACAGGGTTTAAGAGATTTTGGTCTTTTTTACACCAGCATCTGAACATATTTTATGTGATGCTAGGGCTGAACTTGGGAGCAGTTGTTAAAAAACATGCTGATACTTTTTAGTCTAGTTCTGTACCATGATACTTGAATGAGCTCTAGAAAAGCAGCATCTAAAATCAGAGGAGCTGTATCATCATCTGTATCATGAGCTCCATGCCCATGTTCATGTAAGAAGCCCATCTATTTTGCCTTAAGAATGCATCTGCTCACAAGTGTGTGCTACTGAGCCAGTCTGGGAATCCTGGGAATCCCTGCTGCTGGGACTGGACTGCATGCAGGATCAAAAATTTGTTAGATCTTCCCTACTGGACTTCATACAGCTTCAAGTTTCAAGATGTTTGACTTCTGCAGTAGAAAACACTTATTCAGTCAGACAGATTCCTCTTTCCCCTCTCTAGGGTTTCTCTGTTAAACAGCTCCTCTGGTTTGTGTCAAACACTGCAGGATGGTGTTTGCTGCCAGTACAGGACTGGCACCAACAAGCTGGTCTCACTGAGATGAGAACCAAACTTGCTTATGTGACAGCTTTACTTCACCACAGGACAAGCAGAGGTTTATTGCACAGGACAGATAAACAGCCTCTGCTCCTCTCCTCAGAACTGGCATTTCCCAAGGCACCTGCAAATGGAAAAGGGGGTTTACTTATTTCTATGTACCAAGAGGTGATAAACCTTGTTGCAAATTATGTTAGAAATGTTGCTAATTCTGTATTTTGGTAAGGTGTTCCTTCCTCGGAAGGTATAGATGGAATGTCACGCAGGAGGAGTTTAAAAAAAAATACTGGTAGTTAATGGCTATGAATATAACTGCTCCACCTTTTTTTTCCATGACGCAATGTTCCAAGAGAGACTGTTGCATAAGAAAGTAATCAGAGGCAGGTTAAATTACAAGGAAATGGATGCAATCTTCTCAATAAAGTAATGCTACTCTAACATGGCTTCTGTGAGCAGATGTATTTGTTGTTGGCATTGGACACACTTTACCATTCCTCTGCACTTTTCTGCTAGGGTACTTAGGATGGTTTTCTTCAGGGGGTAGTTTTGTTGTTGTTGTTGTTGTTGGGGCTTTTTTGTTGGTTTTTTTCTTCCTAGGGTTTTTTTTGCTTGTTTGTTTGCTGGTTTTTGTCCCTGTGCAGCCTTTTCTCTGATCAAAAAGTTTGTTTACATTTTGGTGCCCATCCCATTAATTATGGGATCAAATCCTACTGCTTTTTTATGACTTTTAAATGCTTGCAATTAAGTTTAATATTTAAGTATCTATGCCTAGCTGAAATGATTTATAAATACAGCAGCAGATTCTATTTGCAAAATTTGCATTCATGGAAAAGGAGAAAAATAATTTCAAATATAAGACTGCTTATTAGAGCTAATTACATGAAAGATATATAAAATATACATAAAATCATATTCATATATACATTGTGCATGTATATGTGCATGTGTGTTTGTGTGTAAATGTATTGATATAGATACTAAATAGATATAAAAGGAAAAGAGGCTCTATGTTAGTCATTGAAGAAGCAGTAAATCTGTTCTCTACTAAACCATTATCATTTGAGTATAATCAAAACCAGGGTATAGGTAGATGAAGAGGGTATGGGAGCCAGTGATACTGTGATTACCAAAGGATTGTCAATACTGAAAATGTTAATCAGATCTTTTTGGTGGTGTGTTATGTATATCTTACATTTTAAAAGTTTGTCAAATGCTGAGAAAGTTAACTGAAATAATTTCATTGAGACAAAGAAAATCTGACATCTTCCTCATTATTCCAATGTATCCAGTTTGTTTCTATACCAGTGAACAACCATTAGTTTGTTAACAAAAATTTCCACTCTTCTCAAATCTTTCCAAAGAACTGTCCACATTTCCATTCCTGAAATCTTCTGTATGCATCTTCCCAGTTTGAAATGCCATATAAATTCTTTGAGAAGTTTTATAATATCAGCAATTTTTGCTATTACTTTTCTTTTTTTCATTTGGAAAACTCTGAAAATGAAAACGTTGTACCTATTTCTTGATACACTTCTGGAATGCTAAATGAGTCATAGGGCTCAATAATACCACCTTTGAAATAATGAGAAGGCCCTTTCTAGGAAAAAAAAAGTTTTTGATGCCTGGCTGCTGCGTGCTCTAAGCACTGCAGCTTTGCTCTCTTATCCCCCCATACTGATGCTATTCCACTTTAGAAGTGCTAAAATCCAGGCTGTAGGCTGGGCAGGTTTCTTGTGCAGCTGAATGTTGTGCCCTTTGTCTCTGGAGTGCAGAGGCACAATTTAACAGCTCTTGTCCTTTTGGCTCTAAATTTAGGATGTCTTCAGATCAGAGGCTTTCTTCTAACTCTCACAGACTCACTGGCTGTTCTACCAAACACACCTCCTCTTCAAGAAGCATGGGAAGGGTGGACTTTCCCATGATATGTCTTCTTGAGTGAATGATTTTCTTTAATTTCTTACCTGATTGTTTTGTGCTAACTTTCCCAAGGATAGGATTATGTGAAGAGGTGAAGGTTTATTTTTTCACATGAATCATAGGAACAATGATCTGGACTAATTTTTATTGAAAACAAACCACACATAACATTCTGTATAAAATTTAAAGCCAAACTCCAGCAAGTCAAGTGGAAAACCTATGTTCACACCAGCTGCCTACTGGTCATAGAGCCAATCAGCTGAGAAAAGCACTTACAGATTCTGCAAGGGTTTATGAACTTCTGTAGTGAAAATATAGTGACATAAGAGATACAAGCAACAGCTAAATTACTTCAGTGTGTAGGCTGGATAAAGAGAAATAAGTAGTGGAAAACTGAGTAGAGATAAACAAAACACAAGCCAGTGAAAAGAAGAATTAATCAACTCTTGAAATGCAGCTTTCTGAATCCTAACAGAAAAGTTATATACAGTCTATAAAAATTACCAACTATTCTAGGTTAATATTTTTCTAGGTAACAAATGCTTACTATTTAAGTCCTACATACATAGTATTATTGTGCAGACAATTCATTGGCAACCCACTGCAGCAATTCACAAACTATCTTTCAGTGCAATTCAAAATTCAAAACATCTTCTTTGTATTGGGGCTACTTCAGCTGTCAGGAACACTTCCCTGGCTTCAGTGGGATACATACAGCATCACTCAGGACAGAGTCAGCTTTGAGGTTTGTAGTAGAGAATCTAAGGTAGTTTTTTATGCCTTTGCTAAAGGATGGCTTCTTGTAGCTAGTGATGACCGGAGGAAGCACTGGGTGCATTTGTTTGTATATTTCAGGTGGGTTCTTGGGTAAGGAGGAGAAATAAGAGTGTGTCAGAAACAAGGTATCGATTACAAAGGGGCCATGAGACAAACACACACATATTAATTCTCTTCCAGCTACTGTTGTCAACTGACCTTCCTCATTGCTGCAGGGTGGAATTCTGTAGGCATCCCAGAAGACATTTCTAGACTCCTGTTTAAGATCTGAGTTTTCTTAGAGAAGTCTTTATCAAGGGCCTAAGTGTGACCTACTACACCTATCCAAGCCAGCTTATTGTTGGTGAAAGGGAAGCAGAGGTTAGGCTGTGCTTAGCTGAGAATAAGGTGGTGCTTGATTTCCTACAAGACTGAGCACAGCCTGGACACATTTTTTGCGTGCTTCAGAACTGCTTGGGAAACATTGTAGCATTTATTTTTAAATGAAACTTTTTCAGGGAAGAAATCCACAACTCCTCAGCATTTTTGAAAGCCACACTTGGCCAACACGCTTGTGTTAATCTAGTGGCAAACAGTGAGTGGAAATGTAGCTTAGCAGGACTGGGTCAGTCTTTACCTTGCCCTTTGCAAACAGAGGCTACACCTCTATGCTTCAAAGGTTGTCAGAGTTGTAAATATGGGTTACAGCATTAACGTAATCACTTCACCCTCCAATTTCAACCATCCAGCTTGAACTCATGGGAAAGAGTTAAGAAATATGCTTATCATATCTGCCATAATTTATCAAACTCTGCTTTCAAATGAAAATTCTCATTGTTTTTGATGGCATTGTAAGGCTAAAACTGGAAGTGTTCTTTTAGTCATTAACTTTTTTTTGCCCCTGAAGTTAAACATTTAAATTAGTATTTCTGTATTCATGGCAGTGACAGGTGCTAAGCTTGAGAACAGTGGCTACTTTTGACAGCCAGCATGGGGACACAGCCTCAGAAATCATTCAATGACTAAGTGTCCTGGTGTAGAGTAAGCTAAAGAGGGGATTTACTGTTTAAACATTAAACATGTTGCTTAGCTATTAAGCAATTAGATTGTTCTAAGACTTAAGAGGAGGAGACCAGCCTGTCATGTTGAATTCTAGATTTTCAGCAAATGTACCCAAAAATGTAATTTTTCAGTGATATCCAGATCACCTGAAACAGAAGGAAAAAACGGTACAATCACTCTCTGGGCAACTCCTCTTGATTTTGCCTGTCTTGTGAACAGAAGGGCACTTTGAAGCAATAGCAGAAATTAACTTCATGGGTTATTATTCTTCCTGGGTTATATGTGTCCCTCTGGAGCTAGAAACATCACTTAGCCCTCCTGCAGTAGTTTATGACACGTCCCTTTTTTCTTCTTTGGGATGATATTTAATTTTGATGCCCTGCAGTGCTGCTAAAACCTCTCTGTTATTTGGTGTGAGGTACAAAAATCTCTCCAGAGCTTCCTGGCTGAATCTGCTAGAGATGCTTACTCATGGTGAGCAGAGTGCTGTGTACACATCTGCCGGCTGGGGAAAGCCTTAGGAAAAGTCTTTAGGAGAGTGTTCACATGGGTGCAATTACTCTGATGCCCAGATTAGTCCTGGCTTTGGGGAGGTGGTTGCCTGTAATCCACAGAAGCAGCAACATGTTGCTCCCTCCGGGCTTCACGCTGGAATAACTGTGGCTGGTGCTGTGACTGCTGCAGAGTGACCTAAGGAAACCCCAGAAAAGCAGAGCTCATCACTCTGAATTCAGCACTTCCTTTGTGGGGCTGCTTTTGAAGGTTAAAAAAATAGTTATGCTCCTTCCCTCATGTTCTGCATCTATAGCCAGGCAATCTGCTGCTTCTACCATTCCTGGAATCCTGGAATATTAGGTGGCTGATGGTACCTGTCACCTTTCTCCACTCTTTCCAATTAAATAAAACAAGTTGTGCAGGCATAACAACTAACAGAGCAAGGGGCTTAAAATGGCTAACCAAAGTTTAGACATGCAGAGCTAAATTGCTGCCATTAAAGTGCCCACATGAGCAAGATATAATGCCTCTGGTGGACCTGGTATATGGGGATGGTTGCTAAGCAATCCTGGAAAGGTCTGTGGAAAAACACATCCTCAATGGACTGTTGATTTTAGATAATAAATAATTTGATAGCTGAGATATTAATTCACTAATTAATGGATTTAGAGACAGAGTTATTCAGTCAAGGCCCTGAGGACACAGCCCTTAAAAAAGAGTCTAACCCCTAATGGAATAGGTTTTGAGAAATTATTGTTAACATAATGCATGTAGGTGAGTGACGAGCCCCCACTCCTAGAGAAAACCACTCTCAGTCAAGCATGTTTGTATTTTATAATCCTTAAATCTTCAATGAGGCTGCTTCTAAACAAGTAAAATAAATCTATGTCCCCTCTTTGGTGTGTGTTTTCACTTAACTGCAGGAACACCATGGTTGCAGGTACTATGGTCACAGGCTTTCCTTGTGAAATTGTGATTCCCATACAGCTGCAGATGTCAAGACGACCTATCTCTGCCTGATATAGCCCAGAAACTTCCTTCCTTTTTCTAATGGAAATACTAGACTGTTTTACAAACTTATTTTAGTAACATACTAAAGAAAGGTGGTCTGTGTTTGTCTCCTGTGCATTAGGGGAAAATACTTTTGGGGAAAACTGGAAAAAGTCTTTGGCTGTTTTGGAGAACTTACCAGGAAGAATGGTGAAATTTATACTTTTCTTCTGAACAAGGAGCACAGATTTTACTATACTGCTATATGGACTGTGTCAGGGAAAATTCAAGAAGGATGCAAGAGTAAAATTTTCTGCAAAGAGCTAATTTCCATCAAAATAAAACATCAGCAATAGAATATAACTTTTGAATTTTTTATCTGCTGAAATTTTCTGTCGAACTGGAACAGCAATGAAAATTATGGACATAATTTTATATTTGTTGTTATATTTATGATTTCCCCTCCAACCATTTTGATTTTTAATCATGTTTACAAGAGAAGACCTAACACATTTTTTGTAGGGATCCAGATACTGAAATAGTCACATTAACATTCCAGAATGCTTTTCTGATGACCAAGACAGGTCAGAAACATCAAGTATGAAAATATCACTTCATAATTTTTAGGGAATCCCTAAAATATGAAGCTAAATTTATGACACAGTGAAAAGTCTCTTTTTTTTTTTCCAAATTACTTATTTTGCTTTTCATTGTGAAAGCAAAGCTTTTATAATAGCATTAGACTGATCTTTCCTACTGAAAAGATAAAGCTGGGTTAATAAACGCAGACGACATACAACCCTGTAACTCAATGCCAGGCTTACAATGAGAAAATCCCAGTGCCCACTCCAACAAAAGTAAAACTAAGCTGTCCTAACACCTGTGTGAACCACTCAAGCTACTGCAAACTTGTGCAGTGGATCTGGCAATGCCTCCCTTTCCCAAATAGCACTCTGTGGGTACCCTGGGCAGTCCCTTGCTCTGGTAGCAATTTCCAGTAATAATCAATAAAAGGATTAAAAGGTAAACAAACTGAATCATGTGAGTTAGCATCTTGATGTATGAAATAACATGCACTTTGTCACGTGAAATGCTGTTAGCACTGTATCTGGTAGAACAGACAATGCCTGCGAGCAGAATTAAAGAGATGAAAGCGCACCGGGCGCAGATGGCACGGCACAGCGCGGGCAGTGAGGCAGTGCTGGGGGCTCTGTGGGAAGGTCCTCTATGGATCAGCTGGAATCAGGCAAGTGCGGCGTACGTGCTTTCTGTTTGTGCTATCACTGAAATGGTGCGGAGCGACCTGACAGAAAATTGTTCTGAAGTGGAAGCAGATGCATTGAGCTGTCAGGCGCAGAGCCATGACGAGACACCGCGGCGCCAGGAACACACCTTCACGTCTCCTCTGTAGCTCTCCCTGAGCCCCCTCCCTTCCCTTCTTGGGCAGCATTGAAGCTCAGGGATATTTTTCTCTGTATGGAGAGGTCCCCAGTCATGGCTGCAGGAGAAGCTGCTTCTTGCACAGACACCTGCAGGGCTGGGCTCAGTGCGAAGGGCAGTGGAGGGAAGCGATGCTCTTACAGCCTACCTAGGTGAGGCAGAGATAATAGGAATATCATACCCCATTCTGCTGTCTTAGGCAAAGCTCTGCCTGGATTCAAAGACCTTCCACCCATGGTGAAACCCTCAGCATCTGTGGGACCAAGGCTGGTGGCAATGAAAAGTGGCATGTGTCAAAATGTTGACGGAATCTTCACAAGTGCTTCAGTACCTCATACCATGCTGAGCTTCACTGCAACCACTTCAGCTAGGTCCAAAGTCAAATAGGGTCCACTCTCCTGCTGCATCATTCTATTCTGTAAGGACAATTCCTTTTCAAATGGTGGATAGTCTCATTTGTACAATCCATCCATAAAATATATTAGTTTGGTTTAATAATGGACTATTTTCTCTAATAATTAATCTCAATTCCCATTTTCTTTATTGTCTCAGTGCTTTGGGGTCTGTGTCAATGTGTTACTTCCCTTTTTATTACTGGCATGTAAGTCTCCAGGCTCAAGATTAACGACATCTTTCCCTCATTTTTTTATTCCCATTTACCAACTTCTCATTTTCTTAATATAAAAAGAAAGTTAGCGTATTAACCAGACCCACAGCCGTGTCAGAGCTAGAAGAATTTCTGCTGTCTGCGCCCTTTTATTTTTGAAGTTGAGGAGAGTAAGAGGACAAATAATGGCAAATGTCTGGATGGTGTCCCAAAGAAGGGTCTGTTTTTCTGTGTTTGAGTGAAACTTTGTGACTAAAAGCACATGACCTGGGTGCTGAGGTATCTCTCTGTCTCTGCCAGCATGCAGCAGCCGTGTTCTGTCATCCCTCACTGCCTGTAATGAACAGGGCAGCAATGACGAACATTTTCCATGAGAAGGGACCTTCCTCCACTTTTGTATGAGTCAGTCTTTTCCTACTCATAGTCTTCCTTCCCCTCTTATGGCAAAGTGAAATTCCTCAGGCTGTTCACAAATGTCCAAACACTGGTCTGGTGGCTGGTGCGCCTGCTGAGCTGCACGGCGGCTCAGTTCCCTGCTCTACAGTGTGTTTTGGCTGTGTTATTGGATGGGGTATGAATTCCAGCATAGATCAGAATTATGATAGAATCAGACCCTTAGAAAAAAGGGTCGATGGGACAGCTTGCTCTTGTCAATCCTTGACAGCACTGAAGAAAAGTCTCAGTTCAGTGCAGCATCCTGCAGGTAGATAACTAGAAGGGATCCTAGGAGAGCAGGTATTGATGCTTTCATAACCTTATTTTTCAGAAAGGTTTTCTTCATCTGCAGAAAAGGTCATAAAATGAAACGTGCGAGTACCATTACAGATCTTGTGATTTTAGACAGAATTAAATTTATTATTTATAATAAATAGTGCTATCACCTTCACCTGAGGGCTAGACTTCTCTTCTTATGGATGGTCTGACTGGGACAAGGAAATGAAAGACCATTTTTTTTTGTATTCCTTTTCCATATAAAGGAAATGTCCTCAGAATTGACAATATTTAGGTGTTTCTCTTATATCAGAGAATCTAATAAAACAAATAAAAGAAGGTATGAAGATATTGCATCAAGCTAGAGAGTTAGCTGGTGTATATACTGGTTTGATATTAAAACATGTTTTCCTGACTGAATTGTAGATAAATAAAGAAGAATTTTTTATTAATGTAATGTCTTAAAATTTGTCATTAAAACTACAGGCTTAGTGCCCTTTTTTCAGGTTCTGAAGGTAAATGACAACTACAGATATTCAGCTAATTGATTCTGAACTTTAACATCCTGCAGAAACAGTAGCCACTGATACATTTGTGGAAAAAATAACTCCTACTTCCTGCTTTAGTTTTATTGGAAGCCAAGAAAGACATGCTTTGCTAGAGAGGCATGCAGAATGGTGTGCTCTAAAGATTTTATGAGTTTGAGCTTTGGAATACTGTCTTACTCATAAGTGGGGAAGTCATGAGTAAATCATGGGTGAGATTCGTTCTTTCAGGAAATACAGAAACCTGGTACTCAGCAGTATCTGATGGAATCAGATTGAAGTGCCTTTAGAAGCAGGATTTTGCCAGTCACACGTTCAGTATTTACAACACACACATACATATATTATCAGTCATATATTTATATACACATATATGAGAATATATGTATGAGCAATCATATATGCTTATACAGTATGTAATTTTAACTGCCTGAATTAATAGAATGTGTATTTCTTAATTAACAGAAATCACATGTTTGAGACGTGGAAAGATATGGACAATATACTATATATTATTTTAGATATTGAATATATAATATATTAATTATATATAAAATAAAATACCTATATTCTATATTAGGCATATACATATATATATGAACCTATATACATATATGTATACTGTGTGCATTCTTTTAACTCTCCAAATTAACAGAGTTTTAATTAGTAATTCTGAAGAGAATGCTATCTTTCATATATGTGGTAGAAGCACCTTTTCTGCATTTGGTAATGGCAAAATACATATGCTTATACACACATACATATGTAAACATTTATATATATATATATATATATAAGCATTCATACGTATATATATATGTATACATTTACATGTACGTGTTTGGATGTACATACATACATATAAAGTCCCTAAATTGCGTTTAGATACGTGTATTTAAAGACTCTATATGTATCCACAGGCGCATCCATACAGAGTGTGTTAACACTTTAGATTAGTTTATGTAACCGTATGTGTATGTATTTATATGACTGCATACATCTGTCTCCTAGAGTAACCTGCAGCTAGAGGAACACCCCCCGGCTCTGCCTACACCCGCACAGCCCCGTTCATCCCCGCAGGTGCTGGGGGGCAGGAGCTGGTGCCGGGGTCCCCGAGCGCCCGCTCTCTCCGCAGCGCCTGGCGGCGGCAGGGACCTGGGACACGGGGACAGGGTCCTGGGACACAGGGACGGGCCTCTGCTGCCCGTGCCCGCGCTGCTGCCGGTGCTGGCGGCGCTGGCGGCCGGCGCGGCGGAGGCGCGGGCCACCTCGGAAGGGCAGCTGCCCGGCGCCGCGGCGATGGGCACCGGCACCCCTCCGAGCCCCAGCGGCACCGCTTTCGAGGAGACGCGGCTCCACGTCTTCACCCTGGACTACCCCCACGTGCAAATCCCCTTCGAGATCACCCTCTGGATCCTGCTGGCCTCCCTCGCCAAGATCGGTGAGCGGGACCGTGGGCGACCCTCCCTCCGTGCCGGTAGCTGGCCGGTCCGTGCCCGGCCGGGGGGCGCGGGGCGGGGGGAGGGGACTGATGCTCCTCCGCGGAGAGGGATGCCCGGGTGGGATTTGGCTGGAAGAAGTCGGGGTCCTCTCAGTTAGGAAAGGCGCGGAGGAAAAAAAGAGACGGGTAAACCCCGGGCTACGAGGACCGTAAACCCCGGAGTTCACCCGGTGCATGACTGACTTTTTCTTGATCGCTCTGCTGTCATTTGAGCACGGTCTTCTTTCTCTTAAAATAACGCCGGGTATAATGACAGTCTCAAAGCAGTAAAACGGATCGATTAAAAGCAAATATTTATGATGGTAGAGTATGCCTCCTCCTTACTCTGCTTTTCCACCGTTCACTTACATCCTGAGAAAAATATAAAAGACAGCACTGTAAGAGTAAGGAAGGCCACCTCTTCCCTCATGTGGAAAACATTTGCATTGCATAGTTTCACTGAGTTTTGTGCAGCTATGTCATATTTTTAGTTAGTTTCTATGTCCCAAACAGAGAAATGAGTACAGCATAATAAGCTAAAGACTGTCAGATAATGGTGTGCTAGATAGCTATTTAAAATCTAGTAAATCTCTATGAATTGTGAACTTTGTATCTTCTTACCTAGAAGATAATGTAAGGAATAAAGTCCTGGGAACAAAATAAGTAAGTTTGCCCACAGTACAGTTTTTTCATTCAGAACTCTGGCTTTGCAGCACGGATTATCATAAAAACTACCATCATGCTCATTCTGATAAAACATTTTAATCAAAATTAAAACTTTTAACCTCTGCTTGTGACATTTAAATAGACTGTGTCACAGTTTGGTTAGTGATCAGGTAATTGGGATTCTGAAAAAACAAAAATTTGTACTTACCTCCTGCCATGTCTAACATTGCAGCTGGGGGCCTGATCCTTCACCCAAGTAACTTGGTCTGCTACCATTACTTGCTGCCGAAATAGTGTGTTGCAGCCATTAAGCAGGCATGCATCCTGATGCATGTCTTAATGCATTAAAGGTGCATGCTTAGTCTTAAGTATACATTGAGGACATAGGAATCAGGACACAGTTCAAATATGATACACTCAAATATATTGTAAACTGTAATAACCAGGAAATAGGGAGTTTGGTAGAGAACTTAGCCTGTTGAGTACTGAAAATTGCTCTGGCTTCTGAGTTTAGATAAAGCAAAAAACTCTTGTATAAGCTAAAACTACTGAAAAAGTTTCTGTTTTATTAAAGTTTTTTATTAAAAGGGAAGCCATTTGAAACATGTAAATACACATACAGACACAATAATATATAATATATAATTTCTGTAAAGCTATATGTTCTGGCTATCATGGTATTTTGCTAGTGCATAGGCATCCAAAAAGCTAAAAAAAGAAAAAAGTTGCCTGACTGCTTTAATTTTCCAGTCTGATTCTAGTGAGTAAGCAAGCAAACAGTATAGGTGACGAAAAACACATAATTTTAAAATCCTTTCAGTTACACCATATGAAAGCAAGTGTGGCTAATCTAGGGCATGCTGTTGTCAGTGCGTGTGCGCGGAGCAATGAGGCCCAGATCCAGGAGTGGCCCTAGGTGTGGCAGTGCTCAGCTTCACCACACCTATCTGCAGGCGCCCTGACTCCAGGACTGGAATTAGGAACATCCAGTTCTTGCTCCTGGAGCTCTGTCTGTGCTTCCTTATCCAGTGAGTGCATCAGGTAAACCTTCCCAGGTCAGGCTCCCATCTCTCCTAAGTCACATTCCACATCAAATTTTCACTGGTTTATGCCTTCTTTTCTATTGAAGGTAGCCCAGATAAGCAGTTTTGGACCACCAGGATACCTAAATGATGCTCTGCCATGCTGGTTGCTAGGAATGAGCCATGTGTCTTGATTCAAAAGGATGGAAATGGGTTTCCCAGCCCATCTCACTACCTCTGGCCCAAAGAGGGGCCCTCTGAGAGAGGAGGCTCTCTGAAGCATTCCTCTCTTCATCATTTCCTGTTGGGCAGCACAGGCATCTTGTCCCTGCCATGCCAGGCAGCGCAAAATCCACCTCAAGACTCCTGCACTGCCCAGGAAACTTCGGTGCTTAATCTGGCATCACAAATTCCTTTCTGGGGCTAGGCACTGAATGCTTACACTTGGCACTGCCGAGTATCAAACCTTTATGAACAGATTCCTAAGGTCTTTTCGGCTGTGAGGAGCTCAGAAGATAGGGTCCTGTGTAACAACAGCTCTCTCAGTGTGCCAAAGATCCCAAAGAATACTCAACTGCAGCACCTGGTTATGAATCTTTTAACAAATATGTTTTCACAGAAGTGAAGTTTCATCAGAGCTGAAATGTTCCAGCATTTGCTAATTTTTATAGGGAATTTACCGGAAAGGTTTGTCAGATCCTGCTGTGATCATGTCACTGTAAGCTTGGTATAGAGGGAGCAAGAAAGGCGGCATAAGAAAGGAAAGCCTGAAGTTGTCAAGCAGAACTTGAATGTTCTGACAAGGTGCATTTTCACAAGGATATTAGGAACATGGTGCTTTTTATTCCAGTATAGGACATGAGCACAATTTGAAATCAAATAAATTGCCTTGAATAGAATTATTTTATGATTACCTCTACCTATTTATTGTTTTGTGTGTTGATACCAGATGTGTTTTATTCACATGCTGATGGACTCCATGAGTGTATTAGATGGGACCATTGCACATGAATATGCTGGAGTCTCTAAGGAGTGAGACTAGTCTACCCAATCCCCAGTTTTGCTTAATTTTTATGCTACTAAAGTTAACAAAATATTGTGTAACTGATCCACATTCTCATTATTTCTATGCTTAATCACAAGTGCACAGTGAGAAGTGTTTCTTCTGGCAATTGAGCTGATACCCTTCCAAATCTGCTCTCCTGAAAGAAGGTTTATGCTGTTCAGAGGTACTCATCTCAGTGGCATTTCCAGCATCAGAAAGCACTGGAATTCACCCCCAATAAAGAAGGAAACAGATTCTAAAGACTTTTATCTTGAAACATACTGAACTTGGCTTTAGATATCCTACTGCCATTTTGGCCATGATATATGGAGGATGCTTACTCAATAAACATCTTCCATGCTGTTGAAGTTGAGTCCTGGATAACCTGAAGCCCAAGGACAGGGTCAGAGGAGAAGAAAGTAGCTGTAGTCTTGCATTCAGCATGAAAGTCTGAGTATTCCTGTACTGCAGGGGATCTGCTCCCAGGGTGATCCTGATCCTGTGGCTGTGAATCCACAGAGCAGGGAAGTTGGGCAGAGAATCTGCTACTGACTTGACATGCACTGGACTCTAAATCCTAGCTCTCTGCCTTCAAATCAGGAACCACAGCCTGTCCCTAATCACCCTTGAATACTTCTCATGTAGGCAAAAAGTCTTCCAGGAGTTTTGATGCTTTATGTTAATAAAAAGCATATTTAACTTAGTGGGAGGCTTTCTCTTATCTTTAAGAATGAGGTGGAATCCCAAATCTCTGAGAGGCTATGAACTTTCCAGAGTGTTTTGTAAAGAAGGAAGAAAAAATTTTAATTTTTTTTTATTCACAGTAGACATTTCGTTGTCATTGCGTTACAACTGGTTGGTAATTTTTTGTTTTTGTCAAAAGCTGCATTTACAAAATTTCCCTTCTCTTGAATTTTTTTTGAGGAAATAATTTAAAATTTACTTTTGAAGGGTTTAAAAAAACCTTTGGCAAAACCTACTTACTCAGGGGAAACCTCCTCACCATTCTATTGGAATTGTATTTCTACCACTGCAGAAACCAAGATGAGTCATAAAATGTTTATATGTAAGCAGCTGAAAGGTGAAGAGTCAAGTCTCCAAGTGCAAATTCTTGATTTTTCCAGTATCATTACCTGTTCTGCCAATATAGGTCATTGGTGATTCTGATTTTGAAGAATGGCAATTAATTTGGCAGTCCTAGTGAGTCACATAGGCTGTGTTTCTAAGTATTTAAAGCAGTCTGTGTTCATTCGAAAAGGAAAAAAAATGCAGCTTGAGCTGCTTACTTTTAAAAATAACTTTAATAGTTATAGAATGTGTAAGTAAAAAGTCCATAGATTAAAACAACTTTCCCCTTGCTCCTTCTTAACCATTTGTTTTTCCTAATTATAAGTTCAGGCTTTCTTTTAACTGGAAAAAAAAAATCATGGTGAAGAATTAACAAAATAGATGTTACAAGATACTTAACATATCTGTTAAGTATCTTGTAACTGGGAAACTGCATGTAAACTATACCAAGATTGCAGTAATTTAACTGTTTCGACTACAGGTGTGATTTTTACTGAAATAGTTTTACTGAAATAGACGCCCGTTATTACCACACCCAGTGTTTCCGCAGCTCCCATTTAAAATAATTTAAATGCTTTTTAGTTAGGCAGGGATTGTGGGATCTTGTGGGTGTGGATCAATTTCTATATAATTATGTGGGCCAAATATAGATAAGGAGGAGTCTGGAAAAGATTGGCATCGCTGGGACCTGGAATGTGACCTTGGAGCATAAGGTTGATCATTTCATTAGATTGGCCAGAGTCAGTTCCTTCAAAACTTTTCCCATTCCTTTCCAGAATTATCTTTACAACAGCCAACTTCTATAAGTAATTGGAATCTTTAAATCAAAGCTTCATGGCTTTGAGAGTTTTAGAGGGCTAAGTAACATTCAACCACTAAGTCCTCATTCAGAACCTTTTAAAATTAGTTTCTTCAGTACTTTGCACAGATTTTTATGATAGAATCTTGACTCTACTATAATTCATATGATACAGAAGAATGAACATAATAATACAGGCCACAACTTAGTGTCACTTTCTGGAAAATATTTTGATTCTTGTGAAATTAATTTGGAGGCTCCACTAAAAATAATAATTGTATCTGTAAATGCTTCATTCTGGTTGTGGGGGAAGTGATCATGGTGACTGGGTGGAGGTCACATGTGCTAGTTCCCCTCACTAGCTTTAAGACTCTAAAAGTAAAAATGAAATTAAAGTACTCTTTAAACTCCTTTGTGAAGCTCTCCAGAGAGGAAGCAGTAGTTAGTATGATGATTTTTTTTCTCTATCTAGATGTTATTTACCCTAGAGAAGTGTTTGGGTTGTGTTTCTGGAGGATTCCACATTAAAAAAACCCTACAGTTTCACATAGAACACTTGCACACAGTTGCTCCATCCAGCCTAGCTGTTAAGTGGAATGTTTAGCTTAATTTATCTCTCCACCAAATCAATTGAATTAACTATGCTAGCCAACATATTTGCCTTGGCCCATTGTGAATGTCCAGTTCAGTCTTTGTAATTAAAATGAAATTGCCCTGCGATTGCTGTTTGTTTAGTACAGAAATGACAATGTCAGAATCCAGAATAATCTTATGGATTCTGTACAAGTAACCATTTCCCTTTCTTGTGTTTGAATTTCCTTTCAAGGCTTTCATCTCTATCACAAGTTGCCCTCAATAGTCCCTGAAAGCTGTCTCCTTATTCTCGTTGGATTGCTTCTTGGTGGGATTATTTTTGGAGCAGAGGAGAAGTCCCCACCTGTAATGAACAGTGATGTGTTTTTCTTGTATCTGTTACCACCTATTGTACTGGACGCTGGATATTTTATGCCAACTCGTCTGTTCTTTGAGAACTTTGGCACCATATTCTGGTATGCTGTGGTGGGCACGCTCTGGAATGCCATCGGCATTGGAATTTCCCTGTATGGAATTTGCCAGATCAGTGCATTTGGTTTGACTGACATCACTTTGCTGCAGAATTTGCTCTTTGGCAGCCTCATTTCAGCCGTGGATCCTGTGGCGGTCCTGGCCGTCTTTGAAAATATCCATGTCAATGAGCAGCTTTATATCCTGGTGTTTGGAGAGTCTTTGCTGAATGATGCTATAACTGTGGTAAGTTACTTGATAAATGATTAATTGATAAAAATAATGAATGATTGTTTACATGCCGTTCTGTTGTATCTCTTTGTATCTGGTTATTACAATTTGCTACTGGATGGAAGTCAAGGAGTGTGTCTAATTCTTTAAACTTTAGGTTTAAAAATAACTAGTCTTACTACATGAGAGTAATGGTAGCATATTTACTGTAGGGATTTTACTACTGATCACTCTAGTTTCTGTATCTTTGCAGTTCTATTACTTCTGTAATCTGAAACTGTAGGTTTTCCTCACCTGCAGAAGTGTTGTTGGACAGGAAAGGGAAAGGGCCCAGTGTGGGGTGTCAGAGTAAGTTAATGGGGAGGATGGCAAATCATGGAGATGGCACAGGACCTTGCTGAGGTTAACTTCTTGCATATGCCCATCCACTTGGAACTGCCCTGAAATCACCAATACACGTATCCCAGGCTACAGATGAGATAAGACAGCCAGCTGGAGGCAGTAATTTCTAATCATTAACTAGCTGAATTGGGGTTGTGGTGCTGACCTGAGGACAGCAATCTGCAAATTCCATTATCCCACCTCAGTGTCCCTCATTTGTACCTGATGACACTGCTTGGGGCATTACTCCCATTTATCCATGCCTTGAAATCCTGCCCATGCCAACCATGTCCTAGCATGCTTTCTGTTTTCTGAAAGTATAGAAGTACAGTTTTTCATATGCGGGAAGGATCAGAAAGATTCATTAATTGGGTCTGCACTTTCCTGTTTCTGTCCTTGGCTTCTTATTCTAGTCCCATTCTATGCAAAGTTGTCCTGTCTTCCCCTTTTCTTGAACTTTGCCCTACCTGTTCTTCCCTTGTCATGGACTTTCCCTCATCTGCTTAACACATGTATATGTCATAATTTGTTCTGAGCCTTGGTTTTGATAAATTCTTGTGTGTCTGTGAGAATATTATATTATTTTTTCACTTGGACTGCATGCTTTACCTGAATCTGTTGCTATCCAGTCAGCTGAATCACATCTCCTCTTACAGTCTTGCCCTAAAACCTGGCTTTTCTCATTAGCTTACAGTTGGAACTGCCTGCCAATGCTAAACTGGTACTTTAAGCCAGTTCTGTAAATAAATGGGTGTACATACTGTGTTTCAAAAGGCTTAGCAGTTCAGCCATGGCTGGGTCTGTCTCTAGTCACTCTAATGGCCACTTGTGCAATGGATGTCTATTCATACTTTTTTTTTTTGAGGGGGGGGAAAGGATCTGGTTATTTAAAATTTGTTGTTTGGTGGATTTTTCCAAACAAAATCACTTTTTTCAATGGAAGTCAGCCATTGAGGCATTGAGGCAGCAGTTAATACAGCATGATTTGCTAGGAAAACTCTGCATCCTGATCACTGGCATATTCATATGTGCTATTTCCCAAAGGCAAATTTCTCTAAACTACCATTTTTATAGGGGCTGGTATGGCAATTTAAGCCTACAGCTTTCCTGTAGGCGTCATTATTGTCTTCTCTGGAGGTTTCCTTATGGCCTGCCTCCCCAGATGCCCTAACAGAGGAAGGATAATCTGAGGAGTCTGTAGGGACAGTCCAGTAATGCACTGGCCTTACATATATTTATGAAGGAGTGAAAGGAATGTAGAGTACCTTTAGTCTTCCTATCGCTTAAAGGTAGAGCTTGGACAGAGATCAAGTTGTTTCCACACGCACAGAATTGGTCTGCTAATGGTTCCTTGTTATGTTTTCACACACCTGCAATCATGTGATTATACCTAAAATGTGACCCAGGCTGTCACACAGATTCCTGGGGCTGTCCTTAGAGGACCTTACCTTCCCTGCCCGCAGCAGGTGCTGCTGGGGCAGCCCTTGCCAGGCTGCTCAGCCCTGTGCTTGGAGGAGGTGGTGCTTTGGACTCTGCCTTCCTCTGCCCCTGTTTTTGGGGAGCTGACAATACCAGCGGCCAGCAGAGCTTTCATCTTCTGTACCCCTTGAGCCCCACGTGCGGTTGGCCATCCATGGAAGCTGCCTAATTCCTATGGCCGCTGCAATATCAAAAAAAACCCAGGGGCTGTGCAGAGAGGCAGTGCAAAACACAGTGGCTTTATTAAATGTGCTTTTATTAGAATAGCAGTGTCATCTATGCTTTCCTTTCCAGAGAATATGCTCCCACACCTTCATTTTTTATACAAAGAAAGGTGTGTTTTCTCAGGAGTATGAGTTCTGCTGCATTTTTCAGGTTGTCTTCCATGCATAATAGTTTTTGTAATATGTCTGTGCATTTGAATGTTCTTTTTCCCCCACTGGTGGAATTTTGGAACTTGAATTTGGCAGAGGACATTGTTTGACAATTGGATTCTTGATCAGAGCTGGTGCTTTACCAAGAAACTGTCAGACATAACGAGCAAGGTGATAATGAATGATAAGATCACAGCTGAGTATTAGCAGGTCAAACTCCAATTCTGGGCTTAAAATCAGAAAGAAGGAGCCAGTGTCATTATAATAATATTATTCCCATGTTAGAAAACAGTACAGCAGTACTTTGTACTCTGTATCTGCTGACAACATTATTTTAGAGTGCTCTAAAGTAATTTTAGAATTAAAAACTTAATAACTGAGAACTGATTCAAATAAGCAGTTGGTGTTTCAGAGATACTCTGAGACAAGATTAAAAAGTGATCAGTGACTAATATTGCTTGGTGTGACCTTCAGTAAGTTCAGCTGAAGGCTATTGTATAAATGAAAATCTTGAACTTCAAAAAATCCCTCTGTTATCACACCAGATGCATTAAAAATGTGACCAGAGTTGGTGTTTGATGCACCTGGAAGTTTAGAGAAAGCTCAATAAAACTGAACTGCTGTAGAGTAAAAGGGAAGTGAACCTGATTTTGATCTCATTTGCAACAGTGTAAATAAAAACCAACAGGAATGAGGTTAAAATCCTGTTCATGACATTCCATAGTAGTAGCTGCTGCTTTAACCATGGCTGAGGTACAAAGGAGAAAATGGCTTTTCTTCTTTCAAATAATTTATAGCATTAGACTTGAGATTTATGAGGATGCCTCCATGTGGAGCAGCAGGCTCCATTCTATTCGTAGAGTGAATACTTTGCTGTGAAGTGACATTATGGAAAGGCTTGGATAGATCAAAATTCTCTGCTTCTTTACAAGAACCTTGTAAAGAGTCTTTAGAGACTAGCCTTGTATATATTTATATAGTTACTTTTTAAAATATGAAAAAATACTATTTAAAATGCCAATTAAATAAAATAATCAGCTTTCCTAATATGTACCAAGAGAGTATTTTGACAGGTCCAATTCTGTAGGTGTCTTAGAGAAAAACACAACTCTGGGATCATCCCAAGTTTCAACAAGTGACTCAGGGAAACTCTTTGCACACAACACAAGTCAACAGTATTCTTCAGTCTGTGATTAATGGAGTCCTGGGAGTGTGTGGAATGAGTGGTCCTTGTAAAGTGACCAGCAAAGGCATTCCTACCGTCAATAGGTTTAATTCTGGTACACTTCTCTCCATGCAAATCCATAAGGTCTACAAATCAAAACAGGTGTGGAGCCTATGACATTGCTTTCCTTCCTGCACATTACATAGTAACAAGGAATGAGGAATAAAGGCCGGGAGTCTGCCTCATAGCAGCAAGGGGTTTGTGCAGATGAAAAAGGACGCTTCTCCCAAGTGGACTCATCCTGAGAGCATCATTGTTATCTAATAAATAGTTCATGATCCTGCTCTTACTGTATTTGCTGCTTTGTAGTGAAAATTACTGATGACCATTTTATGTTTGATTTAATTTTCTATTTTCATGCTTGCTCTGGAATATATTTTCTCTTTTCTGTTTCATTTCTTTCCTTTCACTTAGCCCAAAGGACCCATAATAAGCCACGGCTTTGCATTAAACTTTTAGTTCTGTAAGACTTTCCCACTTTTGACTAAGAAGGGCTGAATAGCTTATGTTCTGTCCTGTGAGAGAGAACAAGACTACAAACATGAAAATCCTTCCACAGCCACTACTCAAACACCTACTTTGTTGGCACAATGCAAGTACTGATAAAACATTGTGATCTCAAATAGCATTCCTGATAGAGAAACCTGTTTGGTGTACTAAGAAGTCCAGGAGGAAAGCAGAGATTTAACTCCTGCACTCTGTCTAAGATGACTGGTCTTCACTGGCTTAGTCTGTGAGCCCACTGTGATAGGAACAGGTGCCTGTGACCAAAGTTAGCTCTGTACAAGGGGACAGTGTAGCCACCCTGGTACTGCAGGGCTGGAAGCATACATGCAACACCAGGGTATGGTTAAATCTCCCAAGTGGATCTGCAGACGGGGCAACCCTTTAAAGTGTCTTCAAAAGAGTAACTGATTCCATTGGTTTCTGTTTTGGAGAAACTAAACCACTGGATATTAGAGAAATGTGGTCTTTGGGTTGTTTTGTTTCCTGTATAAAACAAAAAGGGTCTCTGGCTAAGAAAATGTGATCATCCCATTGACCTACTTTGCTTTGGAGGATGGTTATAAATGCTTTGAAAATTAAACTGGGCAAACACATGGCAACAGGTTTTTTAATGGCAATGAAATCCAAATCTCTAGAAATACTCAATATTTGGAACAGTCTTTATACAATTGGATTCCTAATAGTCAAGAATTTTGAGAAAGAGCATGGGCTTAATGAATACCATGTTTCTTTTACTCCTTGAGGTGGTCACTGTCCATCCCCAGTTGCTTCTTTATCCTTTCCCACCCCAGCAGTTTACAAGAATTTGTGGTCTAGTTCAGTACTCTACCTCTCAGTGTCATGTAGATCAAACAGATTTGAAAATAACCTGATTTTTCATTGGATATGAAACTGTTTTTTTTTTTCTCCTTCTGTTTTATTTCTTTTAACCTGGGGAAAATCTGAAATGTACATTAGGAGCTCTGTAAGTAAATGATTCTGAAGAAGAATTAGATAGGTTTATGCTCCTAGCCCCAGAGCAGCACATGTTAAGAAATCTGCCACATTTACAAAAATGGGAATAATTGTATTTATCTGTCTTTTTTATCTCCCTGGTATATATGGATGACAAATAATATGCCAGACATAAATAATAGTGTATCTAAAAGCAAATTTAAGGTAGATAGAGAAATTCAAAGTTCAACATTTAAGCAGAGGAACATAATGGCAAAAAGGGAAATTAAGAATAGTTCAAAAAGATAATGTGTTTTCTTTTTCCTCATAGGTCCTGTACAATTTGTTCAAGTCTTTCTGCCAGATGCGCACAATTAAGGTTATTGACATATTCGCTGGGATTGCTAACTTCTTTATAGTGGGGATCGGTGGAGTATTGATTGGAATCCTTTTGGGATTTGTAGCAGCTTTTACCACCCGTTTCACCCATAAAATCCGAGTGATTGAGCCACTCTTTGTCTTCCTGTACAGTTACTTGTCATACATAACAGCCGAAATGTTTCATCTCTCGGGCATCATGGCGTAAGTACCACAAACTTCAGTAATCGTAGCATCCAAGTAAGAATGCCAAAGGAAATTGGAGAGAGGATCAGCTTTTGCAAACCTTGCCATTTGGCATTGCTCCATAGTGCATGGCAGAGTTGCTGGCTTGAGGATTTCCGGCCTCTTCCCTCCCGCTTCCACCGCATATTCTCAGCTTGCCACCACGCCAGCTGTGTCACTAAAACTGCTCATGGCATCACATCATAAGCTGTATCTTTGAAATGTTCCAAGTTAAAAATATTCACTTGGATTTTCAGTGGGCTTATTTTTAACCCAGGCCACTTTGGTGACCCGTGTCCTAGTGTGACCCCTCAACTAGCCATAAGGGCATGGGTGTGGAGTGGCCCACGGTGATATAGGGGCAATGGTGGCAGGGAGGGAGTGGCAGTGGTAGCAGGGAACTTCATGAGCTGCCTTCACTTTCCATGCCAATATATTGTGAAACTGTGTTTAACAGCTAGTCATGTGAGCAGCCAGTAAACACCATTCAATGAAGACAATGTATATGTCATTTAGGCAAACTTCTGTTGGATTACAGGCACAATAAGGATTGGGTGAATGTAAAGTTTGCAGTCCAGTGGTAATATATTCCTATAGTTTATCTTGATACATGTGCCTGTGTGTTACAAAGTTCTCTGTATACATCATTATGTATAAAATAATATTTTTCTTCCCACTTCCAACAGGTAGAAATATTTTCACTTCTGGTTTTTCACTCTTCGTCTTCAGTAAAAAAATAGCACAGCCTCTCTCTTCACTATGTTTATACTGTAAGAACTTCAACATTAAAAAGAGCCTTTATGACATTTGATATAATTAAATATTTTGCTCTGGTTCCAAGTAATATTTTTAAAGTCAACTTTCTTTAATGACTTTTTATTGTTCTAGTGGCAAATATGAGTCATTCAGGCATGAGGAGAAGAGCTTTTTGTGTAAGCTCAGATGTTACTGCTGGGTGTCACTAATACTCAATAATACCTCACCTGATTATTATCTTTTAGGCAAGTGAAGATAGGTTTACTATCATAGGCGTGCCAATATAAAGTTTTCTGGGACTGGGAAGCAATTTGCAAGGAAACTTATGGGTGGTGATTTCAGTAGTATAAAAATAGGAATATGCCATGAAACAACAGGGGTTGGAACTTTAATGTAAGTAAAGAGCTAAAGATTACATGGGTTTCTTTCTCTGATATGAGCCTAAATAAAGCAGCATATGCATTCACTTTGACCGAGTTCATAAATGTGCCATCTCTTTCCATAGCTTCTATTAATAGCATTTGTGTGGTTTCTAGTTTCCTCCACCTCTAAAGCCAAATGTCCTTGACATCCTATGATCAAATACTTAAAGGGCTTCTAAACCGAAAACATGTGGCTAAATTGTACACAGAAAAAATTGAGGCAGTGTTTATGAAAATACTGATTTGGACCTGCTGCATCTAGGACACAATGGATAGAGCATGGTGGGTCTGCTGGTGGGTCAGGGGACCCACCACATGCCAGTGCCTGTCACCAGCACACCAGTGCTTCCCACAGCACTAACAACATGTTCATTTTTGTTTGTGCAGTGGCCCCTGAAGGGGTGCAGAACAGAAGAGGAAGCACAAAGTATTTTCACCCCCAAAGAGCATGGTAGAAAATGAGTTATCTTTAAAATGTTTTGTCTGTTTTTGTCTCTAAGTGTACTTTGTAATAGCTGACAGAACTGTGTACAGCAGTAACATCCCAGCTGAGACAGAAGGATCTCAGCTGCTATAAGCCATAAAGCTTGTCCTCTCCCAGCAGTGCTGCTGACAGCCTTGGAGCTCCTGCAATCTCTAGATCCCCTTGGAGTAAATCTGCCCTGCTCTTGTCACATTTCTTTGGCCTTTGAGCTACAGAAAGTAATTTGCTCTGTGTCACAGAGCAAAAACACACACCAGGGTTAACCAGAGTTCCCTGTCATTTTTTGCAGCGACTGACTCATGTGAGGATTGCTTGGGTCTGATTTAAAAGTCAGCCCTCCTTTGAGCAGGTAGCTGGAGCAAATGACCTTGGAATGTCCCTTACAACCGAGATTGTTTATTTATTATTTACTTCTGTGGCCATTTACAGTTCAGCCTATGAGGAATAATTGCCAGGTCTCTCCTTTTTCTCCTCATATCCACATGAGCCTGTTAAACTACTGATTCCCACTTCTTTCATAACCAGGTTTATAAAGATACTCAGTGAGACCTTGTGGTTACATGTACCATACTTTAGGGGAAGGACATGAGCAGGAACATACAGTGTTACCAAATAAATAAGATACTTAGACAGATTGCCTCATTCCTGGGCAAGTAGGAATTCACTGGCAGAGGAATAGAAGGGAATGAAAGGCACTTGTCCCTCTTCTGATAAGTTTGTGTACTCGTTCTAAGGATAAACGGTTCTTGAAATGTCCGTGTATAACCCCTGCACCAGGTTACCTGGCTGAAACAGTGAAGGGACTGAACCATGTCCCTGGGAGCTGCAGAGAAAATCCTCTTCAGAAGGAGAGGAAAAGTTTCTACTGTAACTGGAGCTGTGCATGAATAAGGATCACAGATGTAAAATATACAAATCTGAATCTGAACTTTATTCCCTTGCTGCATTTTCTGCTTACTAATTTCTCATAAAGGCTGCGAAGCAGCAGAACTTTTAATATCAATATAGGTTTCTTTTTCTTTTTTTTTTCCTTTTTTTTTTCTTTGCAACAATGACTTAGCAGGCTGAAAGGAGCAAACATTGAAACTAGTGTAAATTTAGTAGGTCAAGGAAACTTGAGGATTGAACCCGGTGGCCTAGTTTATTGCAGTCCTGACAGAAACTGTACTGTTTATACAGTGAGACTTTTATTCTTCAGAAGTACAGAATGTTGCAGGTTAATTGCAATGAAGTGCTTTTCCCTTCCCCTTCTTGACCAAGGCAACTACTCAGGTCACAGAATTGGAAGCCAGAATTAAAGTATGTGGGTAAGAAATGTAAAATAAAGCACATCTAAGCTTTGGCTTTGATTATTATGACAGTAAAAATTTAGTTTGTGAATAACTTATTATAATAATGTATATAAAATCTTGCATAAAGACATTGATTTTATATTAAATTTTAACACTATATCCCCACACAATTTTCAAATGAAGGAGACTTCAACATTTTTTTCTCATGTAAATAAATACTCTAAAGAGAGAACTGATTCAAACTGAGCAGTGATTAGGTGTGAAGTATTACTTATCTGAAAACATGTGCAGCTCTATTTCTTGTAGCATTGAACCAACTCCTCAATAGCTTGACATTAATTGAATGAATGCAAAATGTGACTGAAAATAAGAGTGTTGTCCCTTTAAATTCTAGTGGGTAAGCATGGTAGGTGTTTTAAGTTACAGCTTGCAAGGATTCTGATTAATCTGGTGACAGATTCTTATCAGACATCCATTTACAGTGTCTCCATTACCTCAGGTTCCAAAAACAAACCATGTCCAGAGCATGATTCCCTGCTCCCCATGCTGCAGGGCTTTCCTAAATTACTATAATCATGAAAATGACTTATTTTAAGAAGGTAATAAACAGTACTGTGTGTTTTGTTGTGCCTTTGATGCAGACCTGACAGTCCTAATGCTTCAGGGCACTAAGCTGCTGCTTTGGGCCTCTGAAATGACTGTGGGCCTAGAAATGGCTGTTTTCCAGCCCACCCACTGCTTCTTGCTCTTTGGCATTTGCTGCCCCTGCACTTGGCAGCTCCACTGAGTGTGCCATCGGCTGGGGTAGCGGGGCTGCAGCACACTGCTTACACTTGTGCAGATAAGCGCAGGAGAGCCGACACAGCCCAGGCATCGCTGACATCTTTGTAGCTGTGTCAGTGCAGTGAAGAGCTGCTTTGCCACTGTGTATGAGGCTTTTGGCGGGTCGAAGTGTTAAGTGGATTTGAGAAGATTTGTGCATGTACTTTTGTGGTTGATCATCAGAACTGTGTACAAACTGAGGAACCAGGGAGTGTCTGACAGCTTCTGGGCTTGAGTGCATGTCCTGACCAAGCTGCTGCTTCTTGTCAGGACAAAATCCATGTGTGTGCCAGGTCCTCTCCCACTTTCTTGCTCAGGCACATGATGTGGGATCTGTTGTAAGTCCCCAGTCTGGGCAACTGTAAGATCAGAACAAGGAGGAAAGTGGTGAAAAGCACCATCAGTTTGTCAGTATTGGCACCTCTGTTATCCTAACCATGTCCTCAAACTAGAAATGTTACCTTAACTTCTGAGTGTTTCAGAGAGAAAACTTGCATGCTTATGAAATCTACATTATCTCTTCCACAGTGGACCCTGTGTGGTCAGGATGAGCTCTGCTTCCCAGGCAGCATGCTACCTGTGGACCACATTGGATCTTTCTGTTCAGGATCTTGGTGAAATCAGCTGAAAATGAGGAGAGGGCTGACAATTATATCAGTACTAAATATAGATGGGGGTCTGGGATAGCCTTAGTGAGGCTTTCTTCCTTCTTAGTCTTGGAGTTTGCTTAGGTTTGGAGCTAGTTTTTGCATGCCAATGGGCACTTTATTTTGTGCTGACTAGATCCTTCTCCATCACCAAGTATAGGTGGGCAAAAATGCAGGGTGAAGGGCAGGGTAGGTGCACTGTTCTGCCTGTATTTGTAAGCCACTATCTGCCCATCAGATTGCATCTGTCCCCATATCACATCTTCTTCCTTGGGTTTTCTTCACTTTGATGTATATTCAGGGTCTGTGCTGCTTGGGAGAAGTCAACAGAGTACACTCTGTCCTCTCCCAGTGTCCACATGTCCTCCCAGACTTGTCCAGAAGTATTGTTGTCCAGCCACTTTGGGGACATAGATGTGGTTCCATGTAAGAGAATGAAACTTCTGGACAAAATGAACTTTAATTAATCAAGAGAAATGTGTTCAGAGTCTGAACTTCAGGTTGTGACTACAACCTGAGCTGCTGCTACAGACTCCCTCTTGCAAAATGCAAAAAAGTTTCATTGTATGGAGGTCCTTTGAAGTTACTGCTGCTTCTGGGATTCCTCTTGCTTTGCAAAAATTTTAAAAATCCCTTATTTAAAAGAAAGAACCCAGGCATGTGTATTCATATTGTCAGTGAGGTTTTTCTGAGCTCTGTCACAGTCTGCCTTTCCATTTACATTCACATTCAGGGATGTTTGGTTCAGAGATGGGGCTCTTGGCTTAGGGGCAGGACGTGCTTAGCAGAAGAGTTTCTGCAGTGAAATCTCGACAAGACTTGGGGGATTTCAACAGAAATTTCCAGAGACGCTAGCAAACCTGCCCTCCTGCTCCATGAGAGAGAGAAATGTAGAGATTTCAGCATGAAGAAATATCTCCTATGTTAGCAAATACTTATATCCGAAAACCTGGTGTAGCTGGAATAAATAACTGTAGACAAGTTGGCTGTATTCAGAAAGACATGTAAATGTAAATACACCTCTCTTTCTTTGTTTAGATTTAGTGTGCTAAAAACGTTTTAGCACAAACTTTTATGGGTTTGACTGAGGACCCATACATGGATGTGTATAATATTTTTCACTGGGCAATCAGAGCAGATGTTGTTGCCCTAGACAGTAGAACCAGGAATGACAGCTGTTTCACAATGTATCTTGCCTTTGTTGTCCTCCCTGATAATTATTAGTCAGCTCAGACTGTCTTCCCTACTGAGACACCACCTTGGAGTTATCCTCCAGCCAGCTCTGCTAACTACCCTTAAACTTGTAAATGTGTAGCTGAGTGGTCCTCAGCCATCCCTGTACTGTGGACAGCCATACTGAGCAAGTGATGTACAGCCAGTCATGTTTTCCCCCCTTGCCTTTCCCAAGGATTAACAAACTCTGTTTGCTAACACAGAAAATAGACTTGTGGATGCATTTACAGTAAGCCCTTTCTTTTCTCTCATGTATCAGCTGAGATGCTCATTTCATTCATTTGTAGGCACTTTAAATGTGCAGTAGCATCAGTTTGATTTCTAGTGGTGTTTTTCTCCTATTCAGCCCTACGTGCAGGCCTAAACTGGTGAAGGATGACAAATTGTCTGTAGCCTTGCTGCTTACTTTGCTTGGAAAGAGGAGCTGGCTACTGTCACTGCCATTGAGGTGGGACAGCTGCTGGTAGGGAAGGAGGGAAGTCCTGCCCTGCCCCCAGATATGCAGTTTCCACCCTGTATGATGTCCCTCAGCAGCAAGAGATGCAGCAACTCCTGTTTTCCAAGGCTATCCCTGTCTCTCCTGATCTCTGCCCCTTTCAAAACAGAGTTGGAGTGACCCCTGCACAGATCATGTGCAGTTAGTATGTGAAAAAGCTCTCCATACACTGATGTCTGCTCAGAAAACTCCCCACTGCAGAAAAAAAAAATTGTGCCCAAAATTTTAGGTTCACCAGGTCTGTAAATTTGAGATTGGCTATGGAATAAGTTATGCTTTGCATTTTAAAGAGAGCTGTGGAAAATGAATAATAGTATATAGATATAAGAGAGGCTAAAAAAAAAATGAAGCCAATGAAATATGGGATAATATTTGCCTTTCAGGATTACAGCTTGTGCCATGACCATGAATAAATACGTGGAGGAAAATGTTTCTCAGAAATCCTACACAACAATAAAATATTTCATGAAGATGCTGAGCAGTGTCAGTGAGACTTTAATCTTCATCTTCATGGGTGTGTCTACAGTTGGGAAGAACCATGAGTGGAACTGGGCCTTTGTTAGCTTCACCCTCCTCTTCTGTTTAATCTGGAGGGCACTGGGTAAGCAAGTCTCTGACTATGGGTCAGTATTCTTTGCAATTGAAATGTTTTCTCTTCTCAAGTAGAAAATACCAAAAATTAGACAGAGACCCATCAGTTTGTGGAGTGGTTTTTGTATTAGTAACATGCCCTATATCACAGGGTCAGCTTCCACCTTTCCCTAAAATGGATCCTAAAAATCAGTTTTGCCCTGATCCTACTCACCTAAAGTGAGAGGCAGTCTGCTTGTTAATCACAATACATGTATTTAAGTAAACATTTATTTACAAATAAGCAAATTTTGTTAAAAATAATTAGCAGTCATTCAGGAATTAAAAAGGTTGTGGCAGGTTTTTGCTTGTTTGTTTGTGGGATTTTTTGCCTTTTTTTTGTTTTGTTTTGTTTTGTTTTGTTTATAATTTATGTTTACTAGCTTTGGGATTTTCCTTGTCAGTCCTTGACAAGAATAGTACCAAACCAGGAAATGCTGTAATTGAAGTGTAAGAAACTGATCTCTCCTGAATTTACAGTACTAGCTCTTTTTCTTTTACCTAGAGAGCTAAGTGCAGGGCAGGCTGGTAGGTCTTAAATCTGCTCCTCTCCCCCGCTTCTTCTCTAATGATTCAGTCCCTGCATGCTCTAATCCAGCTCTTAAGTCTCCTTTCAGAGCAGAAACCTGGATTATTCTCCTATGGCACCTGCCACCCCACAATCAATACTTTATGCTGAAAAGCAGACCAACAGCCTGATTGCCACCCAGCTCTTGCCCCCAGTGCTTGCTTCCTTCACCTGCCTTTATTCCTTTACTCCAATCTGCCACATCCCTGGAACCTTTTTCCAAAAGATACAGCAGAATTAACTGGTGTGTTGTCCCCCCATCCCAGTCCTGCATCCTTCATGTCTGTGTGAGTAAAATTGAGTGAACAGAAGTTTGCAGGGTTCAAAGCACAGATTGATGGTGGAGACAAACCAGTTTTCAAAATCACCTCAAGTGCAGTGAAAAAGCAATTAGGAGTCTTGGTCAAAACTGACACAGAGAATTATTGCTGTTTTAGAGGTGTAGTCTAGCAGGTAGCTGTCTTGTGGAGATCTATTAGCTGCTTCAGGTCCTAAATCAAGCTGACTCGAGGTGTTTAGCTCACTAAATATGTTCAAAATGATGTTCCTAAGGCTTTTTAGTTTAATATTATGGTATTGCAAGCTGCTAAGTAATGTTTCATTTAATCAATAATACATATTGAAGAAGCAAATAGAAGTATTTTTAAACAAATATTAGCATCATGGGCTAGTTCTGAAGTTCCCTTTTTTCCCTCTCCTCTCTGTATTTCTGTTTTTTTCCCTCAGGTGTTTTCGTTCTGACTCAGATCATTAATGTATTCCGGACAATACCTCTCACTTTTAAGGACCAATTTATTATCGCCTATGGAGGTCTCCGAGGAGCAATTTGTTTTTCACTTGTATTTCTGCTTCCTCCTGCTGTGTTTCCCAGGAAGAAATTGTTCATCACTGCTGTTATCGTGGTGATATTCTTTACCGTTTTCATTCAGGTAGTACCTTTCTTCTCCTGAACTTCTTCTTTCTCAGACAGGTTGTAAATAAGTACCTCTAATGGGTAGAAAATGAAATTTTCTAACTTAATGACTGTAAGGAACATACTTGAAGGTACTTGCCGTAGTCATAGTAGAAAAAATGCTATGCATACCACAGGCAGGTAGCAAAAGTATGCCAGATATTAAGTACTTATGCTAACATGTAAGTAGTACTAAGTATTTAAGACTAGTGAGGTTGGAGTAGAGACAAAAGATAATCTGAGCACAGCTTCAGTGCTAATTCCTTTTTCTAGAATGTTTAAATTTGTGTGTTCACTCAGAAGTTCAGTGTTGGACATAGTGCACAGTGAGCTAAAGACACTGAGGGCCCAGGCAGGTGAAGTGGAGTCTGGGTGTTAGGGAGTGATGCTGCAAACCACCTGGACAGCCCTGAAAAAGCACCAGGTGTGTGTTAGGACATGAAGAACTTGTCTCTGATGGCCACCTGGCCATGGAGACCTGGTCAAGGGTGAGCGAGAGACTGAAACCTGCAAAATGTCGAGGAGACCAAGCCCATCAGATAAACATATCAGACTGGTCATTATCCAGAGCAGTGAGAGAGATGTGAGTGGCTCTTAATGAAATTTCAGGTCTGTGGAAAAAAACATGGAATTTTGTTTCTCTGCCTTTTACATGGAAAAAGGTTCTGTGGGAAGCAAGTATCTGTGCTCATGCTTGGGCAGAGGGGCAAGGTGGAGGTCAGTTAGTTGACTTTAGCTGTGAAAACTGATTTTGAAGGACAGAATAATTTAAAATATGAAGATAAATTGAATGTGATATGAGATGAAACATGATTTATCAAAGAAAAACCTGGCATTATTCTTTCATAAGGCAATTTATTTTCTAGATTAATCTCATTTAACTGGACTATAGTAAAATCTTTGGGGCGGGGGCTACAGAGGAGATTTCTAGTACTCTAGTAGTTTAACTACTCATTAAATTGAGTTTTACATTGACATTAGGATGACTGTAAAATGAATGAAAAAAGAGCTTACAGTTCCTCCTTTAAATGGAAATAGAAGCAAAATATCCTTTGGGTCAGAAAGGATCTCTGGGGGTCTCTAGTCCAACCCCATGCTCAAAGCAAGGCAACCCTCAAGTTAGATGATATTCCTCAGGGCCATTTAAAGCTGAGTTCTGAATATATTGATGGATGGAGATACCCCAGCCTCTGGGCATCTGCTCGAGTGTTCAGCCACTCTGGCCAGATAATAGGCTGATATTATTAAAGGAATTCCTCAAGGATAAGGTAATACTCTTGTTAACTGACCATGGCACATAGATGTAGGAGGTTTTGTTGCTGATGTTTCTTGATGACAGATTTTGGAAAGTGTTCTCACGGTGACAGTGAGATACAGTATCCTGTAGAAAGAACTGAGGGCCAGTGTGAAAGGAACAGAATGAACCTGAACAGTAATGTGTGCAAACATGTCCTTGCAAAGACTTTCTTACTAGGAATTTCTCTTGTGAAATGGTAACCTTTGATTTGGAAAAAAAATAGGGAAAAAGATACAGGTGTACTAGCTGGTAATGGGGTAGATTTTAAGTCAGTGATACAGTGGGGACAGAAGAAAGGCAAATGTGATCTTAGGACACACTGAGGCAGGTATTTCCATTAGAGCACAGTGGCACGTTCTGGAGTGATCAGGGGACTGGTAAGCATGTCATGGGAAAGGAGACCAGGATGCCTTGGCCTTAGCAAGATGAAGGAGAAGAGGGACTATAATTACTGTTTATACGAGGGAGTGAACACTGTTTAAACTAAAGAGACAAATGTTGGCACAAGAACAAAGTGGTACACAGTGACCATGATGCAATTAAGAAGCAGCTTTCTAATTATCAGAACAATAAGGTTCAAGATGAGTGTTCCATTATGAGCAATGGGGCAAAGAAACCTAACTACTTTTAAAATAAAGCTTGATTCATTTACGAAAAGAAATGTGACCTGGGTGTCTGGGATAGGAGGGACTGATCTCAACACCACAGGAGATTCATTCCTCTCCCTTGTGCCAGTGTGTCTGTACAAGTAAACAAATTATCTTAATTCTTCCACAAATACTTGTTGAAAACCATTATATCATTCAGGAATAGCCAAAACTTTTTGTTCTTTCTCTGAGAATGGTCAGGCAAGGATACATATTTACAAAAATACATAATTTTATGATCTTAGATATCCATAATAGTACTGTTTACATATCTTTGAATACCTCTTTTGGACGTAAGTATTAAAAAGAGGACTTTATGTGTTCATTTTGAAATTATAGGGAATCATTTTATTAATTCATGTTTTTCTAACACAGAACAAAACTGAAAGAAAAAGTTTAAAATTACTATGGGTGGGATAGGCGATGTATTCCTGATAGTTTCTGTTATGTTGACTCTCTTGGAGCTCTCAGTTCTAGGGTGCCACTTTCTTCCTCCTGTTGCATTAATGTCAGCTGCAGCTGACAAGGACTTCATAGCTAAGTGCAAAACCTGCTAACCAAAAGAATGAATACACTTTTATAATTATTGTACTCTTTTTTTCTTCACAGGGAATAACAATTCGCCCACTCGTGGAGTTTCTTGATGTCAAAAGATCAAATAAAAAGCAGCCTGCTGTTAGTGAAGAGATTTATAACAGGGTACGTTGCAGCTTCAGTATCATAGGTGAAACCCTTGTATAGATGAAATTCCTAGTCCCATTCAGGCAGACAGGCATTCAGCATTCAGCATCAGCATTATGGAGAGGGTGTACTAGATTTCTTTTTGATAGCTGTTATAAGCACAATAATTGCAAAGCTTATATTTAACTTCTGGCAATTACAGAAATTATTGTTATGTATCCTTATTTTGGAATCTCTCACTTTCTTCATTGTTCAGATCTAGAAGTAAATTAATTTTCTGTAGTTTATTTCACACATGAGATACATGTTATTTTATAATTCAGCTACACCAGGAAACCTATGGCTTTATTTAATTACATTATACTGTATTTGATTTAATCTAATTAAACAAATGCAAACTTCTCTTAAACACACTCTTAAACTTACTAAACTCTTACACCATCACCCTTTTTAGGGATATATGTTTGGTACATGTGTGTCTCCAATTGTTGCAGATTATTAGCCATGCATCTTTTTGAATGTATTTCTCCTTGCAGCATACCTGAGGCAAGTGGTTTGAAATTTCAAAAGGGAGGAATAGTAAGGGCCACATTTGGGAAATAAGCCAATCTAGGCATCTAAAAGTCTGTCCTTTTAGAGCTTATCCTTTGGACATGTCTACCACGGTTTTTCCCTGAGACTGAGAGACCCCTACGATGGTTCCTGAATTAAAAGCAAACATGCTGCCTCTGGGATCCAGTGAGACCTTAGCTGAACTGATTCAGTTTTTCCTAATTGATAATAGACTCAGGAAGAGCGTGTTTCTAATATTAGGTGGACAGGATGCTTTAAGATGATACAAATTCCTAAAATAGGATCTCAGGACCTAATGCTGTCTGTGCATCTTGAGGGGCTGGTGCTGATGTAGGGAGCTTCTGTCCACTGAGATTCTCTTCTCCACAAAGTCATACTTGCCTCACTGTCAGGCCTGGGGAAGTTCCAGGCATAGCAGCAAGTTGTTAGGGAATTTCAAGTAAGTGAAAATATAAGAAAAGCCTTTAGTTTCAGGCTGGAGCTGAGCAAGATTGACATTGAGGGAATTAGCAACTAACTTCTGTCCTTTTGTGGCTGTGAGCTAAGGAAGATTGAGGGGGAAAGAAACAGATTCTGTCTTTGACCTTGGTTTGGACTGCTTTTGGTAGGACTGAAGCATTGTTCTGACTTGTGACTAGATGTTTCTGTTTTAAAGTAAGTTGAAAACTAATAAGGTCTAAGGACAAGGCAAGTGATGTGTATAAGTTTATGTAATGAACTAATGTTTTCCTTTAGTTCTTTGACCACGTGAAGACTGGAATTGAAGATGTGTGTGGACACTGGGGTCACAACTTTTGGAGAGATAAGTAAGACTGGCATTTGGAACTCTTTGTTAAACAGGAGAGGTTGAAATGGCTCTGCAGCAATAAACAAAGACTGTTGGGCATCAGATTTCATTTTCAGCATTTATTCTTGAAAGCATATGGTTGTTTTTAGAACATGTGGGTTTCAAAGGGAAAGTAGGAAAACAATGTCTTTTACTAAACCACAAGCAAGTAGAACAGAATCTCCAGCTGGGAGGAAAGGCAGTTCTCTGATCCCAGGGTGAAGGATGGTACTTTCTGAGGGTGCATGATTCTGACTGTTGCAAAGCATTTCCTGTATGTCTGCTGAGCCTTTTTTCCCACCCAGCTGTCCTCCTGCAAGCTGTGTTTCTTAGGGCAATTAAGTGATGGGTTAGTTTCCTATTTGACGGTAAACATACAAAAGCTAGTGGATTTCCTCTAGAAAGATCAAGGCAGCAGCTGGCATGAGATGCATGACACATCCTAATGGCAGGCAGCTCCACAGTTCTTGATGCTATTCCTTAAGACTTAGTGTCAGTTAAGAAGATTACCCCTGGCAATACCTGAATAATTAATATTTTTACTTTATCTGTGAATCATCATCATCATCATCATCATCATCATCATCATCATCATCATCATCATTAGGTTAGATCTAATTCCTTTTACATCCAAATTCTTTAGACCCAAAGCATGGGCACTGCTTGCCACCCTCTAGTCTCTGCTCCAAGAAGAATTTAAGTATTTTGTATATACTTATATATAAAAGTATTTTATATAAAGAGAGAATGGCACCAGCAAGAATGGCTGAGGAGAGCCCTCTCCAAATAAAAATTGACATAGGGTGGACACAGTGTCCAAAATTGACTGGGGGTGACACAGTGAGGACACCTTCCTGACGGATGAGTGACATGGGTACAATTTTTCTTTACTTAGCCTGGTTCTCCTCCGGTCTGTGTGAGATCTTTAATGAAAAGATTGCACAGCTAAGGAGAGTCCCACTTCTTCATGACCTTCACACCCAAGTTCAAGAATAATTTCAGAATGTCTGGAGGGCAAAATATTTTCTGACAAACAAAAGCAACACCAGCTGTAATCAATATTTTTTTACTAAGCAACCAAGAGGGTGCAGTTGCTTTAGAGAAAGGAACAACTTCTAAAGTTTTACAAAAGCAAGCTAAAATTTCAAAGAAAAAGCACTTGATGCAAATTTTGGCCTTTTATTTGTTATTACAGTAAATATTTAATGTTCTCTTTGTCTTGATGAAAACAGAGAATTAAAAATAATATTTTCTAATAACAGAATACCTAAAAGTTTAAAGTTGCTTCTAGGGAGACTGCCCATTAACACATTAACATATCTAACATATTAAGACTATCTATCTGAAGTAAAGTTGAAATTGACCCTTTCTTACGTTGCTCAGCATTAGGTTGTTAACATGAACAGCCACATTCCCAGAAAATAAAGTCCTTTAAAATTTTATTAACTGCAATATATTGCCTTTCCTTAACTATGCACAGTAAGAATTAACTTGTTGGGCTGGTTTGCCTCATGTACAGGTTTAAAAAGTTTGACAATAAATACCTGCGAAGACTTCTAATCCGTGAGAACCAGCCCAAATCCAGCATTGTTTCTTTATACAAGAAGCTAGAGATCAAGCATGCCATTGAGATGGCAGAGAGTGGAATGATAAGCAAGGTCCCATCATCGGTGTCTCTCAGGTAAGCAAGGGATGCCAGCACGGCCAAGCAGCTCAGCTGGGTCACACAATTTATTTAACAGGCTGGGCTGTAGGCAGGATAATCGCTTTGACTGAGGATGCTCTGTGTCCTAATGTCACCAGAACAGTAAGAGGTGTGAAACAAAAGCCTTTTGCCTGTAGCTTCAGGTGAAGTGCTGTGTTCTTCCGGCGTGTGTTGTTTCACTGGGACAGCTGCTTGCTGGAACATCCATCTGCCGTGTAGAGCGGAGATGGACTTGAACACATGCCTGCCTGCCTGCCTGCCTGCTGAGAATAGCTACAAGGGAAGCCTGAGGGGCATTTTGAATACTACCTAAATACAGTGGACAAATTACTGTAATTTTGATCACATTTTACGTCTTAACCACAGATGCAAATGAAATCAAGATTTCGTTTCTACATGTTACATTTTCGTCTATTACTTAGTTGTTTTGAAATGTTGTTTCCACCTCTAACAAAGGAAATAATTCAAATGTCATTCCTGACCATAAAAATAAAAACATTCTCTCTCTCACCCTCTCCCCTATTTTCCTTTTTTTCATTCTGCCACAGTGACTATCATGAAGGCAAGATAAAGCCCCTTTCTCCCACTGAAATGGAAAACATGCGAGAAATATTAACAAAGAATCTCTACCAAATACGACACCGCGTAAGGATGAACTTTTGCCTACATAAACATCCCACTGCTCTTGTAATATGCTGATTATCTTCTTAACACATCTTTGAGCTAGTACATCTGCTCTATCGTACAATAACAAATAATGCTCTTATTTACCTCTGTTGCCTTGAATCCATATCCTGTCATATGTACAGTAGCATATTCACATTCTTTTGTGTAAATACTTACTTGATCTTATACTATTGATAAGACAATGTTTTTTTTTCTTATTACCTCTGATGCAACCACAGTATTAAAGGAGGATCATAGGTGCCAATTCAACCCAACATTATCTACTTGTATCACTATATTGGTGACTTTGTGATATGGGATTAGATTTCCTATTTGCCTCCAGTTGTAAAGTTGTTTGTATTAAGAGCAGAGATCATGAATTGGAAAAATAGTGAAATAAAAGCAAAAGGACATTTCGCATTTGTCCTCATGTGGCTAAGTAGTTTGAATGCCTGAGCCCTTGGAAAACATTCAAAAATTGAGCAGGCTTCAGCTTGCTGGAGGTAAAAATGACTTCCCTCTAGGGGACTCATCACTTTCAAATGTCCTCTACTGACATACTGACCAAGCTACTATAGTGTGAGGGTAAACATGGTATTAAGCCAACATCTTTCATTATAAATATCAGCAGGTTAAAAAAAATGAACCAAAACCAACAAAAAAAAACAGGTGGTTGTGAAGCAGATGAATAAAAACATTCTCAGCATAATTATTGTTCTTGTTCTTAATCATCTGCAATACGATCTTGTTCACAAGGATTTATGATGCTTATTAAAGCAAAAAGCCTGGTTTTCCCTGTTCATATAGTCCAACACATTTGACATCATGCTTTCCAGGCTGTGATCACTGCTTTTCCATTTCAGACAATGTCCTACAACCGACATAGCCTGGCTGCAGATGCAAGTGAGAAGCAGGCCAAAGAAATTCTGATCCGTCGCCGGCACAGCCTTCGGGAGAGCCTGAGGAAAACAAACAGCCTGTCAAGGGAAAGACCGGTACTAGCATTTTATGGTGTTTTTTGTTGGTGGTTTTTTTTTTTGGTCTGTTTTTTTTAATTTTAATTTTTATTGAAAGCAGCTCTTTGTAGCTGTCATACAGAAAAAGCAATCTTCTGACATGCAGGGAAAAATCCTGAATTTGGAAGACAACTGCACATGTAATCTCACACTTACACCTTGAGTTGCACCCATGAGCCCCTTAATTTGTGTTGACACCTTCAGCAAGGCTTCAGTCTTGTAGAATGTGATATGGGAGTGGGATCTGCTGCTATAATTTTACCTCAGAGAAACTGGACAGGCTCTGTGCACAGTGTAGGTATGATCAGTGTTCTCTATCAGTATTTTGATAAAGTGTGGATGATTAAAGGTTAAAAATTACTTTGAGATAGAAAAGCTACTTAAGCTCTAAAATATAGGAGAGGACTTTTGACCACATCAGTCAGAGCAAGCTCTTCACTTGAAAAATATTATATGTTCTCTAGTATTCATAAAATGTAGTCAGGCCTTCAGATTTTGACACTGGTTAGGAAAATTTCTTCCACTAAGAAGGATTGCTGTGGCATGATAATATTTGGCTCTATGAGGCAATCTTGCAGTTGTAAACTTCCAACCATATTGGAATGGAGAACACTAATAAGGCAGGGAAACGGATCCTTTGGGTCATATCAGGAATCAAGGAAATTAGCTATCCTGTGAATATGTATTTTCATGTTACAGAAATATTTTGTGACTGTTGTCTTCATTCATACAGTTGTCCTTCAGCAGTTGAGGCTGGAATAATGTTTCCAAAAGGATGATAATGTCTCATAGGTGATCATTACTAGAGGTACTGTGGTGTTAATTATGACAACAAGACTGTTTCTGAATGATTTTTTTTTCTCAACCACAGTCACATGTGTTATCTTTTTCATACAATTAAATTATTTACTGTGTGGAATAGTGAGGACACTCAGCAGGACTTTTGGGGCAAGGAAAGAAAAAGGATGTCTGATAACTTTTTAAAACACACTGGCTATAATTTTAAGAATAATTATCCTTGGTATCTATTTAAGAATAAATCCTCCACAGAGGGAAGAGGAGAAAGAGGAAAAGAATAAAAATCCAAAGAGGAAAAATCTCTAAGGGAAAATAAATTTCCTTTCAGGTTCCCTTTGGGTCTGCCACAAGTAATGATATTAGCATAGGAGAGCTGGTAGACTGTAAAGATTTTAAAAATCTTTGTAGTAAATGTAAGAAAGGATGTCCTTGAGAAACTTTTGAATTAAAAAAAAAAGCAACTTGTCCTGGAAAGTACCTCTCATGTTCTAGAAGTATGACGTGTGGTCTGTTCCCATAGCCTTTAAATCTTGGTCTGGGGAAAACAAGGATTTTATGCCCTGAACTGGTAAATGATCATGCTGGTGCCTAACTTCCTCATCAACTTCAGTGTGACTAGTCAACTGTATAAAGTCATTTATATGTATAAAGCTCTTGCGGGATCAGAATGCAGATTGGTTCTTGAGCCCAAGCTACAGTCTCACCCAGATTTTTGCAGCTGACTAATAAAAAGTTTTGAACAAGTTTTAAGCTGCATGAAGTGCCATGCTTGCAGCATTTACCTTCCTTAGGAAAGCCTGTGCAGGCAAGGTTGAGGTTAGAGACCATGCATTTATTAACTCTGATCTCAGAGGGCATTTCACTAGGTTTTCATTTGATTAAACTGCTTGAGATTATTCAGTCTTTACCTTAGTTAGCACAGCCTTCAGCCAGCAATCAGCACTGAATGTGTTGTAAAAGATCACATATTAGCTAATTCAAAACTACTCTCAAGCCCTTTAGCTACAGAAATGTGTTCAAGCCTTAGTTGTGTATCTTAACATGGCATTACGCAGGTACACTAGGCTGCAGTGACTTAAAATGTTTTGGTTTTCTTTGCATGCAGGCTGCAGCAAATACAAAAAGATTCCTTTCACTTCCTAAAAACACTAAACTCCCAGAGAAACTACGAGTGAGAAATAAAACATCTTCCAGAGGTAATTAATTTTTTCTTCTTTTCTCTTACTGTGCTGCAGTCATTTTGCTTACGTAGAAGGAAGGTTTTTTCAGGGATGATGTAGAGAAATAAGCAAACTAGAGCATTTAAAACAGTGTGTCCTAAAGCAGAAATGTGAGTGTAGAGAAATGCCCTGGACAGAAGGGTTTTGTGGGGCTTTCTCACTTCCTATCCCATACTGGTGTTGTCCTCCCAGCACATCTCCTCATTCATGTCAGCAAGCAGCTGCCTGCTGCACTTCTGCACCAGGAACACTGCCATGGCTCATTCTTCTCATCTTTATTCCATAATCCAGATATCCCTCCTGGATTATGAGCCTATTTGGTTCTTTTCTCTCTGGGGTCAGGGTAGAGGACACTGCTCTGAAAAGCAAACCAGAGAGGGAAATGAGGACATTAGATCTAGTTTATTGTTCTCATGAAGAACTCAAAATGTTGTGGTTTACAACCAAATTGCTAACTTTTTTCCTCTGCCTAAACTCACAAACGTTTTATATTGTGGTTCTTGAGTTCTAACAAAAAAACATTTTAAAAATCTGTTGGAGCACAAATATTTGTGAAATAATGTGAAAACATTGCCCAATTTTATATCTATTACTTTTGATACTGGTTTCATTACCATACTTGTATCATTCTCGGGAGCATTTTCTTTCATGACAAGCTGTCATAAGGATCTCTTGCTGGGAAGAAGAAACCTGTGCAGAGTTTCTAAAATTTCCTGATCTCCACCCCAACTAGTTTTCCACTATTCCTAATTAATTTAATATATTGTGGTTTTGTCTGTTAATAATGATATTGTTGCTCTCCTGAGTGTAGGATGCTTTTATTCTGCAGTTAGTCTGCAGAGGTCACCTACTGTCACCTAGAATTAAAGAGAAAATATGCCTCCAGATTATTCAATTGTCAAAAAATATATTATTTGACATACTTAGAAGGGAAAAAGCCTGAAAACACAGTCTGATGAAGACCTCCCTTGATATATAATTATCTGGGTGAATGGACGATTACATGGTGATATATTTTGTTGACCCCTTCCTCACCTTTTTAAAAAGAAATGACATGAAGGCTACTAATCTAATTTGTTCGTATGACAGTTGCACAGTTATTTACTTTGATATATTTAAAACATCATATCTGATTTAAGTCGAAGAACAAATATGAGGCATTCATAAACTATTATTAAAATTATGAACAAATTACTCAAGTGTGCAAGTTTTGATGAACATGTTAATTCTTTTTAAAGAAGTTTGCTGGGGAAAAATATGCACATGTGCACATCCAGACTATCTCCAGCTTGGTTTACTGGCAATGATCATTTAAAGGCGTTCCCTAAACAATTATGCCAGCTTTCTCTAGAGCATATTCTATCCTGCTGTGAATGGTAGGAAGAGTCTGCAGCACTTGCAACCTATAAGATTTGCCCTGTTGATTCTGTTTCATGTCTTACATTCAGCCTTATTAAGGATGGGATATTTCTACCCATCTGTACATTGACCTTGAGAGATCCTTTGCCTGGTAAGAGTGTTAATGCTCCTTTTCCAAAGTCAAGTTTCTAGAGCCCCTGTACATGCTGTGCTCTGGAAATGCCTCTTGGTTTAGATTTCATGAGATGTGAGGCTGAGAGATCTAATTTTGGTATCCTGTTTGTATGTAAGCAGGGACTGGACCCTAAGTTCAGAGAGAGGCAGTCTTTTCCTGTCAAAAAAACTGGAAATTTCCCAGAAATGGGGAAATGTCACTTCAATCAAGGGAACACTTGGTAATCAAGGAGCAGCTGTGTGAGGCCTTTCTAAAAATCATACTTTTGATTTTTTAAAGTCAAATCTCTCCCCTATTTTGGCAGAATTAAGAGGCTGTTACTGGGTCTGATCAGAAAGCACTGAATATAGAAAAATATGGGGAAACCTTATTCTATGGCTGCAAGGGCTCAATGTGCTGCTACTCAAATATTCCTGAAACAGTTATATTCTACACCTAAAACTAAACTTTTGTTTTCAATTAACAGTGGGTGACAGCAGTGACTCTGAGTTGGATGCTGCTACCACAGTGCTCAATCTAAGGCCCAGAGCAGGGAAAATCTTGAGAGACCAGAGACTGAGACAACAGAGGCCACTACCTGAGTTTAGGGTGGAGTGGAAAAACGAAGTTGACGGGAGCCAGGACGGACGAGGAGAGCAGCAGGAGCCAAGCACTTTGCCTCAGCCATCCATTGGGTTCAGACAGCCACTGCTGACAAGACCAAGATTTGGCACTTTGAGCAGGGAAGATTTGACTGCAGACCATGGGCCAGCAAGACCTATGCCACCACCTCGGTTAGTTAGGCAGGCATCGCAAGGGGACAGGCAGAGAAATAAGCCTGAGAACCAGCTGTACTGAACATAGCCAAAGGAGAACTATTGATAACAAACCATGGACATACTGAATTAGGATTCCAAATGATCTGATCAGACTATGGGATCCATTAAAATAACACAACAAGCCTCCATCTGGGTCTAACCACTTCCATTTGAGTTAAGTCGACTCCATTAACTAAGTGAAAGGAATACTGCAGCAATTGCAAAATTAAAGATACAAAACCAAAATATATCTCTTTTACAAATAACTTATGGCAATGCTTTAATTTAATCACATTATTTCCACTGTTAAAATAGTATGGAAATGTGCCTTATCACATCATCTCTCATGGAACCAAGTCACGAAGGTTCAATACCCAGTTTTCTGTTGAAGTCATTGTTGAAAGTCCAGTGATTGGATAGATTCTTAAAAAATAGCCCCAAACTTGTGTATCATTTCAGATTTTATTTATAATCAATAATACTTGTTTTAACCAGAGCTTCAACATGAATACCACTGAAAATTGCACAATGCACCTATCATATAGACTTCTAAAGAAGAATAAATATATTCCTGAAGCCTAGTTTGCTTGAAGACCTCTGATGCAGAAAAAGAGGAAGAAGAGAAGAAACAAGCTGCAGAGGAATTGCAAATAAGGCTTATAAAAAGGACTTGCAACAAAGACCTGAATATCTTGAATTTTTACTTTCTGAATTTTTGGCAATATGTTACCTTTGAAAGGTACTAAGGATCACCAAAGAAAAACTGAATTACCTTGGCTTTCACTTATGTCAGCAAGAACTCAGAGCGCTTAGCAGGATACTAGAAGGCCTAAAAACAAAAAAACTTCAAGTGGATAAATAATGTTTTGAATCAAAATTGCTTTTTTGCACCTTAGTTACTTGGTTGCAATGTAATGCAAACACAGCAGTGGAATAGTTGCAGAGCACTGCACGTAGACAAAGCGAGCAGTCTCCTGTTTGAGTCAGGGACCACTGGGACTCAAAAAAGCTCATGCTTGTGACCCTGGTTAATTTGTTTTACTTTTTGTTTCCTCATCTGTAAGAGGGGAAAGGTAATCTTTTCTTTGTCTGATCTATGCACTCCAAGGAACAAAAATGTTCCATGTAATTTGTTTTTATAGAAAAGTAGCACAGTGGGGTCCTGGAATCAGCTGAAGTCACTGTGCACCTTAATACAATGGACTTCTTGATCCTAGCATCAATGGCTGCCATTTGAGGGCATATGGGAAGCATTAAAATAAATGATACGTAACTGTAGCTCTCAGGAATTTGCACTTTCTGTCCCACATAATCTAAGTACTGAGCTTGCTTTAGCACAGATACACATTTCAGTACAGTGCAGAAATAATTTTCTTTCTACTTGTTACAAAATTGATAACTTTCATTGAAGAATGTACACTGTGAAATCATAACTTTTCTCTTTCATTAGCACATTTCTAAATCTGTGGGCAATAAGATTAATTTTTTTTTTTTATTTAAGCTTGTTTTGAAAAAACTATTAAAAATCAGAGTTTTCTTTTAAAACCACAAAGTAGATTTCTTTCAAATGTTCTTGGGTGGGGGTTGATAAGTGGGGATGTAAGACTTTCCTTCTTCTAACAGCATTTCCAAAATACTTATTTCATGTATGTATTTGAAATATCAAACCTTCCCAAACTCTTTCCTTAGGTCCTTTAGTCCTTTTCCTCTGTTCAATCTCTGGAAAATTCTGCTGTGTGGCAAATGCAAAGTCTAAGCTGCAGAGGAATGGCTCTGTGAACCCTATAATCCTCAGTCAGATGTTCATGGCTATTCTCAACAAATGATTATTGTGGAAATCAATACTTAGCTGTCCTCTAGTGATCATCTCCTGTTTGGAAATAAACTTGGGTTCAAGCAAAGCCAACAAGTTTTAAAAACAAATTTAAATTTGTCTTTCAACAGGAAAGTACTTTCATCTGTAAAATTGTCAGGGAATGCTATGTCACTGTGTTATTTGGATCATGTTTAAATAAGAAAAAAGCCTCGAGTTTTGATTTCAGTTTTGAGACAACATCCTCCTTACAAATCAGATTGTTTAAATTAGATGTTTTATATCAGGCCGATCTGAAAGCTGACCAAATCAATAAATGTGAAATGTTGCACATCAATATTTAGTTTACTCTCCATGGAGTTTTCTTGTTTGTGTGCTGGTAATGACCAAGCACTTGGCTTCTGTCTGGGGAGAGCTGCCATTCATTTTTTTTTTAAGCAGTTATTTTTTATGACACAATTTTAAATAATGAATGCAGGTTTCAGGAACCTTACTGCTATGCTGGCTGCCCATTAATGCAGGGCACGCTCACATTATTTGTGCTTAAAGTGGTGCTCCATAGTACAAGCACATCAATTTGAAGGTCGTTTTTATGAAATACCGTCTTAAGCTCTTTGTTCTTCAAAACATAATAGCATGTTTTTACCTTTCCAAAGCACTTGAAATTCACAGAATACAAGCATCAAGGCACATCTCCAGCATAGTCACACTGTGAAGCAGAATTGCAAATCTTCTGGGACTCTGTGTCCTAGCAAGTACCCTCTGCCTTCCTCACTTCTGGTCTTCCCACCCTTTTCAGGCTCTTTTGCTAAATCAGACCCTTGCCATGTCTGATTTCTGGGTACTCTCCTTCTCAGTAGCAATGACAGGAGCAGGTGGCACAGGCATTGTTCCAGTTAGCCCTTATCATTCAACTCTGACTCTGGTTTGGGTCAGAGGTCTACCTTTGCCTTTTTTTTTTTTTTTTTTTTTTTTGGAGCCTGCAGAGGCGACATCCTTCATGTTGTATCAGTTTGTCTGCTGGAGGATGAAATGCCCAATAAATCTGTCCTCGAGCACCATCTGATGGGGAAAGTCATGTATTGACGGAGGACAACGTTTCTTGCTTTTTCAAGGAAACCGGATCTTCAGCAGTGACTGGGAAACTTGCCAAAGCCACAGACAAATATTTTGTTTCCAGTTGGACTCACCAGTACACTCTGGGCAGTATAGATATTTTAATGCATTTTTGATGAAGAAAGTTCAGTTTTAGGGATAGTGGGAAAATATAGCTCCACTCTGAATTAGGGTTTTAAGGATTTCCCCTTCAGCTCCTGAGAGGCCAATAAATTAAAATAGGATAAGAAAGTAGGTATAACAAGGCCTAGAGGAGATAGATGCCCAGTTACCTTTTTTAGGCACATACATGGAAAAAACCCCAAGAATAATTTGCCGAAAGAGCTAAAATTTTAAGGGCTGTCCTACTTTGTACTAAAATATAATGCAAATTCCACTGAAACCAGTTCAACAAAAGAAAACCTTGCTGCATAACAATTTAAAAATTAGAGAATACCCTTCTGTACTAAAGCCACATAGAAATCACATGGAAAAACAAAGTTAAAATTTTTGCCAAAATAACATGCCTGCTGTTATGAAGGATATCTTGGGCTCTCTGGAAGCAAACACACTGAACCCTGCACCAGCTTTTCAAGAGCTGCCAAGTCCACCAATTCCAGACATCAGCTGACGCTCCAAGAAATGCTTTAGCTGGTCACCATTTCCAAAATTGTCCAAGTTCTGTCAACATCCCCCAGCCCCTGAAGAAAAGATGAAGGATTTTGAAATTGGTTCTGGAATGCTTTTTGTACCACAAGAGCTCTGGTCCAATAAAAATATCCTTGTTAATGTGCATAAATATGGCACCCTAACTGCCACAGGTTGTTTCAAACAGTAATTTTTTGCCATAAAAAGGAAAAGAAATTTTAAATACTTCAGCTTACTTCAATTTTCCTCTCTGAGACCTCCTATTTATCAGATATTTGACAGAATGGAAGACTGGTTCTTACTGTGCAGCACATCTCAAAAAATAGTTCCTTGGTGCTGAGATTTAAAGTAATTAAAATTTTTGAATCAATTTCTCATTGTAAATTAAAACATAAGTTTTTCAAGACTTCCCTTTAAAATAAGCTGTATACTCTTTCATTTCTACAAGCAGTCTGACCTCCATTCACAATCATTTGGTTCCCAAAGTTCAGGCTCCAGTACACTCTTACAAGAGTCATGATCAGCTCTTTGTGAATTAGTCTTCAATATTATAGCAATAACAGCGCAGGCAAGTCTTGATTTTTCAAATGCCAAAGTGCCAGGCTGTAAAGGATCATTTACTCAAGGGTATCCTGCAACACCTGTAACAGATTGGCACCTACAGCACCCACAGAGGTTCCCAGCAGCAGGAATGTAATGGCACTACAGAGAACCTGAAGTCATGAGCAAGCCAGATCATAAACAGCACTATTCCTATTTTGTTGCTGCATTATCTGCTTGATAATTAACTTGTTCTCAGAAGATGAGAACAGTACTGATCTCTGCAATGAGTAAGTTCAGAAGAAAGAAAACAAGAAATGGAAGTCTGCAGGACTGGTGTATTAGTTTTGCCCGGTGAGGTTTTAGTAGCAGGAGGGATATAGCAGTGGCTTCTCTTGAGAAGCTGACAAGCTTTCCCTTTGTCTGACCAAGCCAATGCCAGCTGGCTCTGAGGCAGACCCACTGCTGGCCAAGGCCAAGACAATCAGTGTCTAATAACATATTAAAGAAAAAAAAAGTTATTTTGTAGAAGCAGTTGTGGCCAGACAAGAGAGGAGTGAGAGAAACGACCCTGCAGACACCAAGGTCAGTGCAGGAGGGGAAGAAGTGCTCCAGGCTCTGGAGCAGATTCCCCTGCAACTGAAGACCACAGTAAGGCAGCTGTGCCCCTGCAGTCCTTGGAGGTCCACAGGGGGTAGATATCCACCAGCAGCCTCTGGAGGATCCCATGTCACAGCAGGTGGATGCCCAAAAGAGGCTGTGACCCCATGGGAAGCCCACACAGGAGCAGGCTTCTGGCAGGACCTGTGGACCTGTGGAGAGAAGAGCCCACAGTAGAGCAGGTTTGCCGGCAGGACTTGCGACTCCATGGGGAACTCGCACTGGAACAGTCCTTTCCTGAAGGACTGCACCCTTGGTAAAGGGATCCACACTGGAGTGGTTAGTGAAGAACTGTAGCCTGTGGGAAGGACTCACATTGCAGAAGTCTGTGAAGGACTGTCTCCTGTGGGAGGGACGCCACGCTGGAGCAGGGGAAGGACTCCTCTCTGAACAGCATCAGAAACAACGTGCAATGAACTGACCATCTCATTCATCTCCCTGCACTGCAGCAGGGTAGGAGGTAGAGCCTGGGAAGGAGGGAGGGGTGGCAGGAAGGCGTTTTTAAGATTTATTTTACTTCCCATTATCCTGCTCTGATTTTGATTGGTAATAAATTCAATTATCTCCCCAAGTTGAGTCTATTTTTCTCATTACAGTAATCAGTGAGTGATCTCTCCCTTCCTTAACTCACAAGACTTTTGTTTTATTTTCTCTCCTCTCCCCTCTCTGCTTCCAGAGAGGAGTGGCTTTGGTGGGTACCTGGTGTCGAGCAAGGGTCAACCCCTCCAACTGATATTTATAAAGGATCTCTTCAAAAGTACACAGCCTACCCCAACAGGAAAAAAATCTTACCTTTGCTTCATCATTTAAAAGCAACAAAATCAGTACTTATACACAACCTCTTCAACATGAGCTGATCAAAATTGTCAGAAAAGTCACTTAGTCACTTACCAAAGGGAAGGACAAAGACCAAAAAAACCCAAGAAACCAAACCAAAACCCAACCCTTCCTACAAGCCAAAGAAACCGACCCAAAATAAAGTAACAGCAAGCAAGAGAAAAATCTTAATTTGCAGTGGTTTTCTGGCAGAAACTGTTTTCCTTTAGTCCATATTCAGATCTGGTTTGTTACAGTCTTCTACAGAAGATACTAGAACTGGATTCAGGAAACAGATGAGTAACTCAGTAGTTTGCCCACTAGACTGGAACCAAAATTAGCTGCAATTGCTCCTTCCTCAACTCAAAACGGGGAATCACATCTCTGTATCTGCAGGAATGTCATTGAATCTTCACTCTCTGAACTTCCACGGTTATGGCAACTAAGAGGCAACACAAGGGATGCAAATGGGGTCTCCAGGCACAAGGAACAGTAGCTTTAAGGACTTAATCTCAAAATTACAGAGTGCTCCATTTTATTTTGTTTCTTTTTTATTAGCTCCCAACCCACTTATTGGATCAATCCTTGGTTCCTGTGCCCATTATGAGAAATGCAGACAGGTTCAAATGATTTTAACCACAGCTTGAGGAAAAAAAAAAAGCATCCTTTTACTTCACATTGACTTGAACACTTCTGTTTTGTGCTGTAGCTTCAGCAGAGGAAGATGGGGAAAAAACCAGTGACATAATAATATGGAATGTCACTTCATTTTATTTCTAGTCCTTAAAGAAAAAAAAAAAAAAATAGTGCAATTCTTCTATACCTGTACAGGAAAGAAACGTTTCTGTGGCACTTCAGGAATAATTTTGCCCTACAAGTAAAAAACTTCTGTAAAATGTGTTACAATATGTCCCCAAGACCACAGGCTTCCACAGATTTCTCAACTCTGAGGCTTCTATAATCTATATTCAGTAGGATATGTATTAGGATAGATGTATACAGAAGTCAGATTAACTCAGTGCAGCAATTCAGAAGGGCAAATGCTATGTTACATCATATAATCAACAAGTATTGGAAAAATTACAAAATCATTCACATATATTAATTTTTGAAGGTTTTTTACAACTCTTTTCCTTAATCCCTTGCTAGAGATGCAAAACAGAATGCCCTTACTTACAGTAGGGAGGTTTTAGGTAAAGAAAAAAAAAAAAAAAAAAAAGAAAATGAAAAGATGGAAAGAAACAAAACAGGAAATTCAGAGCAATAATATTTTGGGCATCTACCAAGAAAGGCAAGAGAAGATAAGAGATGCCTCAAGTTCCTAGGGAGAAATGAAACACATATTACTGTAATAAAGAACTCTGAGGATATGTACTGAAATCACAGTAGGAATAAGACACTGATTATGTCAATAAATAAAATTAAAACAATTCAAAGTTCCATATATGAATTCCTATGGTGCTGCCACTGGAATCACGGAGGTTTCAGAAAATACTTGAATGCTAGTAGGCAGTGGAAAAGGTAAAGAAGAAAATGAAAATAAAAAATACACGCACCATCCATGACTGACCTGAAGCAGGAAGTGTTAGAACCAATGTGTTCAAGGAGATAACTAAATTGCATAAATTTCCCCCGAACCCAATACTTACATAGTTGACTTTGTATTTTCATCAAGTAATATAATGAAGATCATAGAGAACATTATCAGAACAAAATACATTTTCTCCACGTTTCATATGAAATACAAACAATGGTAACTGGCAAGTAATGAGCTTGAACAGTAAATAGCACAAGAGTGCTACAACTCTGTACAGCTTTGAGAGTAACCTCTCTTCAGTTAAGCCATGCACACAAATGAGGACTAAAATACCAGCAAAGCCTTATTTCTCTTGTCACCAAAATGTCACTTATGCCTGAGATGAGACAGGATGCATTAATCCAGATCTGTGAAATACTGCTAGATGCTCACAACTTTACAGTCACTTGAGAGAATTAAGAAGGAAATTTATTCTTAAAATGAAGGTAGAAAAATTGCACAGGAAATATAAATAAAGAAATTATGACAAAGTTCCTCAGTAGAAGTTATTACTAAACAGAAGCCACCAGTTCAAATTTCTATAAAACTTAAATTCAGCCTCAGTTTCAGCCTGAATGGCCTTGTATTATTCTAAGATTAGGTCTTCTAGTACATGAAGTTAGCATACACCCAATTCTGTTACTTGGGAAAGACCAGGAGTCAGCAGGCGTTGCATGATTACCCCAAAGTGCCTAACCACTGTCTGCAGAAAGTTTTCTGGACAAAACATGCTACACAAAAATCACATAAGCAAACATCCTGTTATATAAGCTACTGTCATAACAGACAAAAGGAAACAGACCACAGCATAAGAAATTAAGGCCATACATTTGCAATATCCTTCTGATTAAACAACAAAAAATCACCTTTGATTCACCCTTTTTAAACAATCTTTCAATCTAAACACTGTGTCAAAAATGAGCTACAAGCAGGATTTGTGCGTTTCTTGACATTCCTTTTTCCCCTCCAAAAAGGTTAAAAATCCATTAAAAAAATCACAGCCTGTACAATATAGCAACATCTGCCCCTCTTAGAAATGTCCTGGTGGTACCTGTTAGAATAACATCTGTCTAGACTTAACATCCCTGCAGCAGAAATACATATATATACTTGCTTCCACGGGAACATAATGTGCTCTCCTTAAAAATCATGTAATTACTGTACAAGCCTGGCAGGTGAAGATACATCTGTGCAATCCAAAATTGTGTCTACTGATTTTTTAACTTCACACTTCCACGACTACGGTATTTTTGTTTGTTTGCATTCATTATCACAATAGCAACTAATGCTAGTCCCACGGCTAGACTTGGAGGGCCACAAGGACTGAACTCCTGAGCAATTCCAGAAAGGAGTGGGGCAATAATACGTCCCACTGATGTCACCGACTGTCCAACACCTAGGAGTGTCCCACTGGCCTCGTTCCCACCAACAGTCAGCTCCAGATCAATGATACAGGTACGGCCTATAGTAGTGGAGAAGGCCAAGAACGTGGAGGACAAAACGACCATCCATATGCTTGGTGCTGATGCATACAGGAGGATCAGCGTGCAGGTAAAAGTGCTGGAGTGCAACAAAAGTCTGTAAGTGTCGTGCCCATAGAGTCTTGTTATTGGTCCGAGCAGACAACCAGCCAGGACTCCAAGTGCACTGCTATAGCTCATCAGGTATCCAGCAAACAAGGGTTTCACCCCAAATCTCTCCTCCAAGGCTAGAGTAAAATTACTATAGTACAGCAGTATAGCAACAGACATCAGGAACCGCACTAAAAATACATCCCACAAATTAGAGCACGCAATTCCTTTAATTTTCTTCAGCACTGTTGCAACTTGGATCCATGGAGACTGGAAAAAACTACTGTTTGTTACAGCTCTAGTATTTGCTGATTTCAAGTGATGGTCATGATTTGATTTTGCTGAGAAACTGTTTTTTTCTTTGTCTTGGTAATGGTCCCTATTGCTAGTGTTTTCTTCACTCCAGGGTAACATCCAGACAAGACCTATGTAGATGAAGAAATTAGTTGCTTTCATTCAATTGCATCAACTTTACATGGAAGATATTAGTGTGATTGTAACAATTTAAAAAAATACTTCAACAATACTTGTCCGTAAAAAATTTGCAAATATTAAGTCTAGTGTTATTCATAGTACTGGTTCAATTTTAAATGCAGTGAAAACAAGAAAGGAAAGCACTGAAATGCCACACTCACACAATACAAACAAATCTAATGGCTAAAGCCAAAACTATGATTTCTAGTCTTCATCTTTGGGCACATCAAAAACTCCCATTTGTGTCTGAATGTAAAGGAGACATAGGCAGAACAAAGGAGAAGCACCTGGAGGATAACTGTTTCAAAATTCCCACCCTTCCACACAAGTTCAAATTCAAACAGTAGTACTGGCATACAAAATGATTATGCCATAGATGATAAACACACTGTGAATTCAAGGTATTACAGATGGCTTAAAAGGACAAAATGAGGAATGAAGGGAACCAGGAGGCAAAATGTGACATACAACTTACCACCATTCAGAAGGAAGATAGAGGCACAGATGAAGGACGTTTGGTAAAAGCCACCTTTGAACTCTGCAAGGTAGCCACCAACAACAGGTCCCAGAATGAAGCCCACACTGGAGGCTGCATTGAAGCGCCCCATCACTAAAGGGCGATCCCTATCTGAGACCAGATCAGACAGCAGGGCCTTAGAGATGGAAAGTGTGTGTTTGAAAATACCTGCAAAAAATATAAACAAATCAATAAACATGTATCTCTTGGTCCAAAAAAGAGACAGATCTATCTCAAGTAACAATGGTCCAAATTTGTATGATTTATATTTTTAAAATTCTATTAATCAAAAGTTCTTCAGTGCTGGAGTAAGCAGCTTTGTGGGTGGGGTTTAGATGCCTGGTGGGTTAGGCCTCAATATTTCAAATAATTTTCAGGAAAAAAAATGAGAATTCTTTATTTGTAGAGACTTTTCCAATACTCAGGTTCAGTTGGTGCTACTGGGTGATGATGATATGTGGCTATCCATATACCATTTCTCCCGTAGTAATTCTCAGCCTGAGACTACAGGGAATTTAAACTGCAAAATTCCAAGTGTTTACTCACCTACAGGGACTCTAGAAATAGCAAACAGGAACACTGTGGTGGAATTTCCAAGAAGGAAGTAACCCAGTGCACTGAGAAGAATACAAGCAAGCAGGGAATACCGTCTTCCTACTATATCACTCCAGCAGCCCTTTCACAAAGCAGGAAAGAAAGAGTAGTGTTTTTATAACACTAAGCTATGTGCAGTGATCAATCAGTACTTCTGCATTAAACTGAGACAAGACATCAAAGGACTGTCAATGAGAGCCTAATAAGTTTTTTACACAACATTCCCAAGTGAAAAATTTGGAAGTCACAAGGAGAGCTCTGCCCTGATGGCAGGCTACCTGCCAAAATTATTATTTCATTTAATGTTGTGTATACAGATTTTTTTAATAAAAAAAAATCACCCTTTTAAAAAGACAGTCCTGCAACAAATACCACAAAATATTACCAGTAGAAGTCTTCTGGAAATCTTACCATAACCAGCCACAAATATATGCTTGCATCACTAAGACTGCTACTTGTTGAAAATCTTAAAAGCAATGATCTTGGCTATGAAGAGTTTGTCATCTGAGCACAGATAGGTAAGAAGCAGTTTGCAGAGGGAAAACCGAAAACTTGAATTTATCATGCTTCTAAATCAGTTTGAATTCCAAGAGGAAATAATTTTTTAAGAAAGCAGACAATGGTCTTGCACTTCCAAGAACATGCCACAAAATTACAGAGGGAAATTATCCCAGGTGTCTTGCGTAACAAACCCTGAAACAGTTCTTTTATGAGACATTCTCATAATCTGTTCTCTTCAAAACTAGAAAACTGGTACCAGGGTAATATTAGAATATAAAAAATCAATAGCTAATAGAAAACAAAACCAAACAAATAGCAAAGATGAAACAATTAATTTAGACCATACAGTGAGTTACAAGATAGTGCTCATTAAGCAGGGAAAGCAAACTAAATCACAGGCTATGAAAAGCTGACTCATGAGACTGCTTCTTGGAGAGGCTACTGCACTGAAGGAAAATGCTCTACTAGCACCAACACTAGAGGAGCTAACCCTGTGTAACTGCGACCTGCTCAGTAATGTATTTGAGCCCAAATCTGTATTCTGGCTTTTGTCTAAAAACTAGATTCTGTTTGGGCCTGAAAAACCTGGCAATTCCCCATAAACAAAACTGCCATTTCTAATGCAAACTAAAAACTGATTCCTCCAACCAAAATGCTTGTATGAACACTTTATGCAATTTCAAAATGTCACAAAAATGCTATTATTAACCCCACCCTTTCCCCCTCTACAGTCCATAGAAATACCAATATGCTTTGGAATGCAGAGTTAGAACTCACCACAAATGTGCTGGAAAACAGCTGCATTACACCATAGAGAGATCCTAAAACAAACAAAATACCAGTGTTAAAAATTCAGCTTTTAAAAAAAAATTTAAAAAAATTTAAAATTTTAAATTTAAAATTTAAATTTAAAATTTAAAATTTTAAATTATGAAAAAATGAGAAATCATGGGAATAGTTTACTAGAAGAATGGGAAGAGGAAGCAGGACAAACCAAGGGTGGAGATTAGTATTTTATGAAGGAAATAGTTTCAGGGAATGACAAAATAAAAAAGAAAAAAGTGCTGAGAAGTTGTAAAACTATGTAAGGCAAAATGATGTTGCTTTGTATGGTATATTAAACAAAACAGATCTTGGCATTTATAATTGCTTTCTCAGAATCAGGAGAGAATTTCCTTACTGGAAAGGACTTTCCACTTGGTGCTTCAGTCTACTACAAGGCATCACAGAAGCCCTGAAGAAAACACGGATCCTACTTTCTCATTTTGGAGGCTAGCAGCATTTAGTGACAGAAGAGAAGGAGCAAAGAGAAGCAGAGAGAAACATTTGCTAGACTCTTTAATTTATAAGAATACACCTCAAGCCCATGTTTTTTTTATAATGTTAAAAATTAAAGCAGGCTGTTGAAATGAAAACATATTTCTGACTAGTTGCTGCTTAAAATAATACTGTCAACTCAGTGTAGAAGCAGAATTATTTCATACAAAGTGTTAAATAAGAAAACAAAATAATAAAACTGAGTAACAGCTCTGGGAATAAAGAAAATATTGTATCACTCCAAACCATAAACAATACCATAAAAGGTACTTTAAAGCCACAGAACTTACCTTAGCACTAAACACTTTAAGATAAAATTCCAAATCTTCAGAATTTATTTGTAAACACTCCTAAAAGTGAATAAATATTTTGCCAAGACAGCTGTAAGGATTTTAATCAAACTGGGAAGTCATGGACATTGGAAAGCTTTGGAGAACCAGCCGCAAAAGTACCATTTGCAAAGTGTAAATAACAATAAAACTACAAGCAACACCTCTGGCTCCCTAAATTCCTAAGCTGTGAATTCTTGGATGCTGGAAAGTAGCCGTACAAATGCTACTGCAAGACTTCCTTGTTCTTTCCAATTGTGATCTTTCCCAAGCATGTGCTTTTGGCTACTGTCAGTGCACAAGTTTGAACAGGTCTCTGGGTCTAACACAGTATGGCTGCCCTTACAGTTTCATGTGGAAATTGTCTTTATTTTTTATTATGCTATTAACAAGGAAAATTGTGTTCCAATGTCCAGTCTGCAGTAAGGCAAAATCCAGGCCTTATCTTACTCTTTCATAAATCACGTACTGCAACTCACCTATGATTCCAGCAACTGTATGACTTGCTCCTAGAGATTTGATATGAAGATTCATTAAAGGAACCACCATGCTCACACCAAATAAATCCTGAAAAAAAGGCAGGAAAAGTTTTGGCAACTTTCACAAAGACAATAGTAACCAGGCTTAATAACAGTCAACATCAGAAAAATAAATTTTAAAAAAGTAAATTATCTCCATATCAACACAAGGTTAAAAGAATTTTTTTCATCTTACAAAACACATAAACTGAAAGATAAAGGATTGCCTCGCAGAGGAGTTAAACCTATAAAACCACCAATTCTCTTCACCCAGTCTAGATGCAATCCTTTTGAAGATATACATTTAAACATTAAATATTCCTTTAAATATATTAAAATTTACCTGTTAAACAAGAAAAGTACTTTGTATCAGTGCTTTAAATCCAAAGTGGTCTAATTTCAATCACCTAAACATACTTTTTATTTGTGCAAAAAACGTGTATTTTAAAAAATGGTACTTTCACCCAACTACAATGGAGAAGACGCTACAATAGATCTACACCTACTAACAGACTGCCTTTGTGTATAGCTTAAGAAAGTGACAAGACAGAAAATTCAAAAAAAAAAAAAATAAAGGCAAAGCATAATTGTAAAACATTTTGTAAGAGGAGGGTAAAGGACACTGCCCATCCTGAGAAATACAAGGATCTCCTACTTGTTCCTTTTGCTTTATTACTTTTTGTTAAGCTCACCACTTTGACCCAGTAGTTCTTTCAGTACTAGTACAATCTGGCACAGCATCCAGTGTCCCTGGGAGATCTATTGGAGCACAATCACCTTTCATCACTGACTACTTGAACTGAATTGGACTACCTCAAGCACTGATGAACTGCAACAATGTGTGTCACTAAGCGAATTCTCACAGTCTGTCATTAATTATTTTTTGATGGCTAAAATTGAGGCTTACAAAGTTAGAACCATTAAATACATGAGCATGAACAAACAGAGCACACCACTTATAAACACCTCCAGCAATACAATCTTAGGTGTCATCTGTGAATATGAAGAAAGGTTCAGTGACCTCGTCCAAGTCATCAGTGGAGACATTAAGAAGCACAAGTCTCAGACTATACCCTGGCAGTACTGGACTGTCACAGGCATGCAGGTAGAGCAAGACCACTATCCTTTGATGGGTAGTTACATCTCATTCCAGTGTGTAACTCCTTCTCTGGAGTGACAGATACGCTGTATTTATTTCTCTGGCTACAGGAAGCTTGCATCACCACTTCCTCTAAAAGGACACTCACTTGGTTGATTTCCTTGTGTGCTCCAGCTCAGTGTCAATAAGCTATGTCAGGGCTGGAGAACCCTGAAAAAAGTTTAAAAGTCAGTTAAAAGGAGCAAAGTTCCCTGTGATATTTTCTGCGGGACATAAACCAACTGGGTCGTTTCTATTGCCCAACCTAAAAGTTGGTAAGACAGTTATCCTGACATTTCACAGTGCAAACTCGTACTCATTCTGTATTCATTTCCCAAATCGTCGCTTTTAATCTCAAATTAATTAAGTGGCACTTTCCTGAGGCTCAGGAATCATTACAGAACATGAACCTTTTAAAAAGTCTGTTCTTTCAACAGGAGACTTTTTTTTTTTTTTTAAGAGAAACATATTTTTAGTTTGTTTTTTTTTTTGGGGGGGGGGGGGGGGCGGGTAAATGTACAGAAACCATGGGTATTTCAAGGAAACAGGAAGCAGCTCTCTTATAAGCACGGAGGCAAGACTCAGCTTTTTGGGTGGTCCGCTATTCCATGGCATTCACAGGACAAAAGTCCGACCTGTGTGTCGAACTGCGTGGCTGTTTGCACGGTAAAACAGCCCAGCCGCTGCACACCAGCAGCGCTACAAGCCCTGGCTGCAGCGATGCACCCCAGAACCCAGCAGCCACGGCCTGCAAAGGAGCCCATTCCCGTTCCCGGGCGCGGCCGCCCGCCGCAGGCCGCGCGGGGCGGGCCCCAGGGCCGCCGCTTACCAGGAATCCCACCGCGTAGAGGCACCGCACGAAGCGGGCAGACCCGGCCGGGCTCGCCGTGGCCGCCCGGCCACCGCCACCCTCATCCTCCTCCTCCTCCTCCATGCGGGCGGCGGCGCCGGCGCTGGGCCTGCGCAGTGCCCGCGGCGCGGCGGAAGCGGAGAGGCGGCGGCGGCGGGGAAGGGTCTCGGTGTTGTTTCGTTCGGCACCGCGTCCTTAGTGTGTCCTCTTTTTCCGGCGAAGATGAGGAAGAATAAGGCTCCCTGCCGACCTCGGGAGCCGTCGGGATCCCTGCCTCACCCTCCCACACACACCTCTGTAGGACTTTGCCCTTCCTGCCTGTTGCGTGTTTGTACGGGAAAAATTTTGCAACACGTGCCCTCGGCGCCTGAGGCCCTGGGGAAGGCAGGAAGAGCCAGGTGGAGCCGAGGGGCTTTGGAAACAAGTATGCCATAGGAGCATGGTAATGGATCCCCTGCACAGTTCTTGTGGTTGCTGTAGAAAGGTAGCTTTTTGGCCCTTGCATCTCCGATCCTACCTATCCATATGGAAAGCGGCCGTGTCCCAGCGCTGCTGCGGTTCCTCGGCTATCTCTCGGGCTCAGCGCAGAGCCTGCATCAAGTGTTTCTGGCAGCAAAGTGTTTTCCTGCCTTGTTACGTGGGTTATGATGGTGGTACTGAGCCAAGGAAGAACGGCACCCCTCTTTCTGCTTAGGACGTTCACTGCTGTGCTGTGTGTTTGTTAAAAGTCGGGGATAGCTGGAATTGTTGATGACTAGTATGTTATAATGCATTTGCATCCAAACCAATGAAACCTCATAAATCTCTCAGAAGCACTGGTGGAAATCATTGTCACGTACAAAATGTGACCACCCATCTTTATGTTGTAGTCAGAGGTTTGCTCTTTTATATAGTTGCTTGGCCAGTAAAACTGCTGGTTTTAATTATTTTAAAAAGGTACAAGGGAAAAGGAGATGCTTTAACTTTTTTTTTTTTTTTTTTAATTGTCAGTAAGAAGAAACTTCTGTAAAATGTTGATGACTCTTACACTTTAAAAATTAGCATGACTTATAAAGCTTGAGGAATATCATTCAATAACTGACAAGAGCATAACGTCAATTTTATCTTCATGTTTGCAGAACGAGGGTTGAGGATCTTTTACAGGTTTAGGTCACAAAAAAGAAAAGGAGAGAGGAATGTGGTTTTCCCATGGTTATTAAAAATTAAGCTAAAAAATCCCCCAAATACTAAAACTGTAAAGAAAGACGTATTTCTATATATGCAGCTTATTTATAAGATACCAAGGCAAAACTTAACTTAGTATCTGCATAGGGACAAAGATGTCATCAGAGTCCAGACAAGAATAACTCAGTTGTGTAATATCCCGGTGTCTGTGATGTTTTTGTGTTGAGTTAACCAATATATCCTACTAATTTATCTCTTTGAGGCCACTTTGAATAACAAATTCTCTCAGTGAGGTTTTTAAAATTCTGGATACAACAGTAATGGTGATCAGTTGCACACAATTTCTCTGAAATCGCCAAAATGGTGACAAGATGCTGAAATATTAGAGCATCCTGGGAATTGCTACTACACTGTCTGCCCAATATTGTGCTAATTCTATCCTTGCTCATTTTAACTGATAGAAGAAATGGAAAGTGCCTGAAAATTTATTAGAAAAAAGTATTAAAGAGGTGGATGATTAAAAGATGCTGCAAGGGTTTAGATACTTTTTCTGAGGTCTAAGGGACGTTGACTTCTATGCAAACACTGAGCCCAACTGAAATTTTTAAGATTTTGTGTTAGTCTCTGCCATAAGTCTCTGAAACCAGTTAGCTGTTCTGTATTTTTCTCAGGTTCTGAAGATCAGAATGATCAAATATGATGGGGACAAAGGATTGCAAGCAGGAGTATTGAATTCCCTGGCAATAAAAATGGTTAGGTTTTGTATATCGTTTCAAGCTATCTCCATGCACAATGACTTGTAATGCAGAGAATAACCAAACTTTATGACATCAGTGCAAACTGTTCATGGAAAAAAACTCAAGCACTTAGAAAACATGTAGGTGTCACTTCCTTTAACAGATCTCTTTCTGCTTTTTTTCCTGGTGGTGAACTTAATCATATTGTTAAAGAATTGTTCGTCTTACATGTTTACATAATTTACATAATATATAAGAAAAAGGCATTAGTATATAGTAATTGACAAATATCTCTGTTGCTTTTGAACTGAAGGCAGATGATTTCAGCTGCCTCAAGGTTCCCACTCATGTTCTGTAATTACAATTACAAAATTTAAGATAAAGGCTCGCAAATAAAGAAATATTAAGATAAATGTTCTCAGATGAAGTGGGTTTAGGACTGATAAGGGAATTGTCTAGCAATTAAAGGAATGAAATACAATGAAGATCATTTATCAGAGTCCTAAGGAAAATAGACATAGTCTACTATATTTGGGAGCAGAATTACATAGTTGGGTGATTAAAATGATATTATCAATATAGTACACTTACATTACTTTAAGGTGTTTGACTTTTACTGGATAATTCGTAAAAACAAGTACACAGCAGATACTCAGAAGTGGCCAGCAGCACGTGTGCTCAGAAATGCCTAGATGATCATCTTATTTCTATTTTTTTTTTCTGTGACCTGGTAGTAGCAATTGAATGGAAATCATTGATTTTATGGTTCATGCTAGAACCAGGAAGAATATGCAGACTATTGTCACTACACAATCAAAGTACTCTGTTTCCATTATGTGTAAGTAACGTAAGCGTGACGTGCATCATGCTAGAAACAAAGCATGAGGAGCTGCACCTCTCTGTTGTGACAGTGATTATGAGATGAACTTGGTAGTCATAGTACTCAGCCAGCAACTGTAAGTTTTTTATTGCTATTTTGTTGCCCCCCAAAAAAGCGCTCATCTTTTTGACAAGAAATAGAGGAACCAGAAGTAAAAAATGCCGGAAAGCTTTATTACATTTGTGTCAGTTTTTCAGTTTGTATACTAATGCAACATTGTGTCTAGGTCTGCTTCCTAATGGAAGATCAATTTTGCATAAATAGAGGGGGTTTAAAAAAAAAAGAAGGGGAGAGAGAGATTTTAATGACAGAAGGAACATTTTTAATAGCGTTGGGCTGCCAGAGATCAGATTATCCACAGCCTTGTTGGGCTATTCTTGCCTCAAATGATAAATGGCAGGAGAACTAGTCTATGGAAGAATGTCTGAGATTCAGTTTGCTCATGAGGGGAAGGGGTGAGAAATCTTCAGCCTTTTAGTGAAAACATCAGCTGTAAATACTTGGTGTCACCTGCCAAGCAAGGGGTTGAGGCAGTCTGCAGCTGCCCTTCCTCAGCCAGCTCTGTGGTAGTGTGTGCTCCAAGCCTTGACATAGTGAAAGCATTGATGGAAGTCATCTGGAATCTAATAAAATTCTTTAAAAAAAATCCTCACATTACTTCAATAGTGGACAAAATTTTAAACCTTATAAATTCTTAAATAAAGTTTGTAAAATATTCTGTGAAACAGGTCTAAGATGACTACACTGATTTATCCAGAAAATGGAATATATTCTTGAATTTCTGCATTACAAATAAGTAAGGTCAAGACCCCCAAATGTGCAATTTGTCATCAAATTTAGTGAATCTAACAATGGCTTATTTCATTCTGTTTTACCACTTCAGATCATTATGGTAACTTTGACAGTCATTTCAACTTTTCATATACAAATTGAGCGAAGTAGAAAAAGTTACAATCCAGTGGTCTAGAACATTTTAAGAGGTACTTTTAAATGAACGTGAGTTTGGAATCATCTGTTAGTCTTAAAGACATTTAAAGTGTAATCTGTCTGAAAAGATCTGCAAATTGAAGGAATGTGGAAAGAAACCTTTTAATTGATGCCACCCTCAAAGCTGTAAATGAATCACGTTGGTATGTCAGAGAGACTTAGAAAGCTTTTATAAAACAGCTTGTTAAAGGAAGGAATTATTTCAGCATTGGGTTTACTTCTTCCCTTCTGGAGTTTTTCATGGCAGCCTAACTAAGGCCAGATGGCTTTTTGTGTTTCTTTCAATTAATGTTTAACAGATAAAATAAATACATTGAGAATGGTTTGAATACTGTTGATCATTCTCTGGAGCAGAAGGTGGCCAGGATGACTCCTGTTGACCTCAGTCTCTTTTCTGGTGTATTAGAGTATTCTTACCTCACCCACATCATTCCCCACTCTCCATGCTGGACCCAATCCCAATCCCTCACCCACTTTATGATTTTATTTATTTAATTATTTATTTTAAGATCAGTGGCTCTGTAGAAACTGGAATGGTGCAGAAAGACCTAATGGATAGTTCCTCAGGCTTCCTGAATAAATCCAAAAATATATATACCAGTCTGTGCAGTAAATGGAAGGTGTTACAGCCTCAGAGTGAGATTCATAATAGCATCCTGCTGTGGAAGGACCCATGTCAAGCAGCAACAAGAATGGTGAAGAAGACTCCAGCTTTTAACTTCTGACTATTTATGCATAACTACTTTCATAGGAAACTTCCTGGAAAACCTCCTAGAATTAGAAAACTCATTCATTTCTCTGAAAATTGCACATGTGATGTTTCATGACTTTAAAGTATTGTGGGAAACATTAATGGCATTGGCCTGGCTTTCCTATAATTGTATGAAAAATTCAGAGCACTCACGATGGTGATGTGATAAAGGAAAGCACATTCTTGTACTTCTGATAGTTCTAGTTATCTTTCCCAATTTGCAGGGACATGGATTCATCACATCTTGAATCAGTGTTATGACACAATTAAAAAAGAAATTATGCTTTGCTGTCTTTTTTACCTATTTTATCTAATGTAGATTTAATACAAGATTAGGGATAGAATGGGGTGGGAATGGGAGATAGAATGGGATGTATGAAACAGAGTGATCCACTCAGTCATACTAAAGTTTTGTCTTCCTTTCCGCAGCTGAATAAATCTGTGATGCTTTGTAGTGTCAAAGTCCTGAACACAGAGAGGGTATAAGGCAGGGTCCAAATGGGATGTACACCCTGGAGCTTTCATCAGGGTGATTGCAATTCTGTCATGTGTTCCTGCAAGTGGCTAACAGTGGGTCCTGGATACACAGAGATGTGTAAAAGTAATGCCTCATAAAGAAGATTTTTCTTGCTGGTCTATTAGAATTCCTGTTGAAGCTTTTGCTGACATATGAGCTGCTTATTTCTCTTTTGTTCTTACTATCATCTCTGTAAACTTATTACAGGTCATGCAGAATGAATGACTCAGTGATATCTGTGTCCAGAATGGCTTGATTTCCTCCTTTTGTGGGGGATTTCAGCACATTTCTACAATCTCCACTCCGGTTTTACATGACCCAGCTGTGTACCCTCACTGCAAAAAAGGTAGATGGTATCCTGGTCCTCATTAGGCAAAGCATTGCCAGCAAGTTGAAGGAGGTTTTCCTTCCTTTCTACTCAGGATTGGTAAAGCCACACTTGGAGTACTGTGTCCAGTTCTGGGCTTTGCAGTACAAGAGACACATGAACACTCTGGAGGGAGTCAAATGATGGACTACTGAGGTGATGAAGGGACCGGAGCATCCTCCCCTATGAGGAAAAGCTGTGAAAACTGGGACTGTTCTGCCCAGAGAGGAGAAGGCTCAGAGGGAGTTTTATATAGATGGAGCCAGGCTATTTACAGTGATGTCCATTGACAGCACCAGAGACAGTGAGGACAAGCTGAAACACCAGAGGGTTGCTTTGAACGTCAGGAAACACTTTTTATTGTGAAGGTGACCAAACGCTGGGAGGTGTTTGGTCACACAAGGAGGTTCTAGAGTATCCAGCCTTGGAGATATTCAAAAGCTGCTTGGACATGGTCCTGGGCAATCATTTCTAGGTGGTCCTGCTTGAGCAGGGAGGTTAGACAAGATGACCTCTAGACATCCCTTCCAACCTCATTCACTCTGTGGTTGTGTGACTTGTGGTCTGATTTACTGTAGTATTAAGAATAAAGCGGTCATATCACAAACTAGTTATTCCAGACCCCGTCTTGGTCAGTGAACAAACCAAACCAAACCAACAATCAACCAAAGTAATCGTACTTTTAGGGCATGGTTGCTTGCACATTGAGGTGGCCATCCAAAAAAACATCAGATGGACTGTGCCGTAAAAGTGATGTATGACTGTAGAGGAAACCTGAAGTGACCATCTTAAAGATGAACTTCAACCACACATTTAATGGACAAGGTGTGTGCAGGGTGTGCTGTGTAAGGTGTCTGGCTGTTTGTCTGCCTAGTACTCTACTGACAAGTGATTGTGCTGGTGCAGTAGGCAACATCTGCCCAGCTGGGGAACATGGACAGGATGAGGATCAGAATCTGTGGGTGAGATACTCCCATTACTGTTGAGAACAGTAAATGAGCATTGAGGTCTCAGAAGGACTCAGCTCTGAGGCAGTTGCTGAAATTGTTTCTTGGTATATAGTGAGACATGCAGCCAGTTCTAAAAGGCTGTTTTTAGATCATGGACATATCTGCCAGCACAGATAAGGAGCTGCCTGCCAATTCCAAACATACGCACCCGACACTTACTCAATCACACACAAACATAAACAAGCAAATAAACAACATCCCCTTCCCATAAACATCTTTTTTCCTCCTTCAGATAGAAAAGGAAAAAAAGAGACAGCCTGCTATTGTTTTTTTTAAATTTCTTTTTCTAAATGTTTCTATTTTTAAGTACAAGGAGGGGCTCAGATACTATGTTGAAGCTGGCTATTATATGCATAAATAAAATATGCAGATTCAGGACTAGTTTAGCCCTATCTATCTGGTGAATAAACAGAAATAAAATCAAAAAACTTCTACAGCTTTGTTAAATAAGACTGGAATCCATCCATTATGTGGGTCCTTCAATCTTCACACTACGAGTCAACAAAATCCATGAATGTTTGACTTAATTAGCCAAATTGATTGAATATTAAAGCTGATTTAGTTACTTCATTTTCATTGTAGTAGGGATAAATTTGGCTAAGTCGTTTTGGTTTAAAGTGACAGTATTTCTGCAGAAATTTAGGAGTTTTGAGAGGAGTTGGGGAATGACTTTGTTTAAGATTCAAAATAACAATTGTTTTGCCTTGATAAGCTTGGCCCTGTTTTCTCTCCCTTGAAACTTTCTCTCTTCTATTGAGGAACCTTCAGAATTTAATTTAATTAAAGAAAAAGTCCCTGAGACTTTCTTTGAGTATTCAAGTGGTGGATAATATGAAATTTTAAGCTGACATAACAAGTCTTAACATGGCTTCTGCTTCATTCTTGACATAGACGGGCATAATACTGGTGATAGAGTATTTGGAAGATAACACTGCCAGAGAATGTGCCATAAATATAAAAGAGAATAATTAAATTAGATCCTCTCAGGATGAACATGCTAAACTGAGACCAGAGTGCATGAACAGTATATTAAAAATAAATACTTGCACTGCACAGGCGGTAATTCAGCTGTCATTTGAATTCAGCGCAACTTTCCACACAAACTGATTTCAGTGAAGCTACTCCCAAGAATAAGTTACTTTCTTGCAGAAACAGGCTCACAGAGTCACTGACATATTTCTGTCCTGAGGGCAGGTAGGTGCAACATGACTGGAACTAGCCATTTGATATTTTTTGGTTGTTTGTTTTATTAATTGTCGTTCGGTAGCTGAGACAGGGGTCTGGAGTTATCTTTTTTCTTCTGATCTAATGCTGGAAAAGTTCACTGTTGTGACGTTATAAGACATCCCATTATTTAGGATGAGCTAAGTGGCATAGTGTTAAAGAATGCATTAGAATTAATTTTTAACAGATATCACAAAGAACTTCATAAAATGGATTTTGTTTATGCTGTGACTATCTATGTCTCTGAATTTCAACCTATGAAATTCTTGAACTTTGGGCCAATGCTTTCTTAGGACACCCATACACCAGCAAAATAGTTGGGAATTCCAGTTTGCTGAGTAGGATTCAGTTGCAGATCAACACCTTTGCATTCAGAAATCCCCATGTGAAATATGGATCTTTGCTGTGGTTAGAATTGATTGAGGTCTGGCTAAAACACTCAGCAGTGCCTCCAGGATGGTCTGACAAGCTAATGGAGCCAGGCTTCAGAGGTGGCCTGGATGGCACAGGTGGTGTGAACCTGGCCTGTAGCTGCCACTCAGGAAAGGTGTCGGCCTCCTCTAAGACCCTTGTGGTACCTGCCTGCCCAATGCAGATGCCTTAGACATCCTGGAGCACCCAACTGTGGGAGATGACAGTAAGGCCACCATATCGCTCTTTCCAGATGTGATTCAGTCACCATCATGTAGTGTCATCCCCGGGGAGAGGGGGCATGTAAGACTCCGTGTGGGGCTAGCAGGTATTTCAAAACAGAGAGGGAAATACGCCCTTCTGGCATGGCAATTGAGAGCCAGTGGGATATTCTGGAACTGGCTAGAGCTAGGTGTCTGCCCAAGTGACTGAGCAGAGCCCTGTGAGTCTGATCTAGGTTGTGACGAACTGCTCTCTGTCTGGCTCCACTGAGTGCGATCACTATTGATTATCATGGAAAGACATTTAGCTTATATGAAATTGTCTAAATTTTGGCATGTTAGTGCTGAACTGAATCCTACTTTTTTTTTTCTTTTTTTTTTTTTTTTTTTTTTTTTTTTTTTTTTTTCCAGACACATTAGAATAGAATTGAACAGAACAGAATGTTTGCTGGAGGGGACCTACACAAATTATCTAATCCACCTGCCTGACCACTTCAGGGCTGACCAAAAGTTGAAGTATTATTCCAAATTGCAAGTAGTCTATTTTATTTTATAGCACATTGTATGTGTTCTTCCTTTTCTTGATTTTTTTTTGTTTTCTTTAATAATGAACAATAAAACATCACTTTCCAAAATTAGGTTTCCAAACACCTCTCTTCTGCTGTATCAAAATGAACTGCATCAGTGACTGTCAGGAAAAGCAAATATGACAAAAAGAGTCTGAATATTCATTTGCTGCTCTGCATGCATTGAAACTGTGAGGTGCAAAAAGGCCACAGAATATTAGATGTGCTTGTGTATGAAATTAGTATAGTATCAGGTTTGAATAAAATATGATAAATAACAAATGTGAATATGATGTTGGGCAGACTGTGTAGTGGTGTAAAACCACTGAGGACACAACACTGGTTCATCTGTGTAGAAATGAAGGGAGGTGGTAGAAACAGCATTTTCCTTGCTGTCCTCAAGCATGCTAATGCACTGTCCAAACCAATACTGGCATATTGAAAGTAGGAGTCGCTCTGGAGTCCTAAGTCTATTGCCATAAAATGTTGTGACAAATATTTTCTGGAGTAAACTGGCTTAATTCTTCCCTCGAACCCAGCACTTCCCAGTATGCCATATCAATGGAAAATTCTGTTCTGGTGATAAACAATTCCAACAAAATTTTATTGGCTAAGGACTGTAGGATCTGGTGCATGTTATAAACTCTACACCTTTCTGTAATCCATGAGAGATGATTGGGAAGGTCTGCTTGGCATGAAATGAAGTTGTTGAAAAAGCCTTTTTCTTTTACAGTGAGTACTTGTAAATTAAATATTTAATGTTAAATGTTTAAATGTTAAATGAATAAATAAAGCATTTAGGTGTTTTTGTGTTTAGTGTTGCTAAAGTTATTGCTTTAAATGAAGGATGTAAATTTTTAAAGATAACTGTATTTTTATTATATAGGATTTTTCAGAGGCATCTCTTCATTTTGGCTACCATATTTTAAAATTCTATAAAAAATCCTCAGTCTTCTTTTCATAGCATGACTTACAGTAACTTCTTTGTTGGTGTTTCCTTTCCTGCTAGCAGCTAAGGAAACATTCACCAGCAGGCCTGAACTTTGGAAGTCCTTGCTTCTCCTGCGTGCTCTGTAACACTTCTCACGTAGATGGACAGAGCCATTGCAACTCCATATCCACTGGTGTTGATGCACCAGCTGCAATAATATTTCAAGGCAATCCCTGATTAGTTAGGGGAAGGTCAGCTATTTCTGACTGGCCTCGCCCAGAGAGCGAAACAGAGCAAAGCTCTGCCATCAGTGTCCTAAAATAGAAGGCCCTTTTCATCTGTCAGACTTGAGTCAGCCACATGGAACACAAATTTGGAGACACAAATCGACTCACAGGGCATTGGGAAGAAGGACACAGGCAGAAAGTCAAGTGAAGAGAAACTTCTTCAGATATGAGCTGTTTTCTCCGTACAATTTTTTAGTTTCTTTCCCAATAATTTGTTCTAAATCTATTTTACTGCTAATCTTTTAAGTAATTAAGGTGTTTTTTGGTTTGTTTGTTTTTTTTTTCCTAATAACTTCAATAATGAAACTGAGTGTGGGGATATTTTTTGGAGGCTTCTTTGCAGCTTTGGGGGTTTTGCTTTTTTTGGTGGCATTTGGAACAGATTATTGGCTTCTTGCTACAGAAATAGGAACTTGTTCAGAAGCACCTGAAGGTGCTGGGGTTAGTATGAACTTTTTATTTATAATGAGAATTACATATGTAGAATTCTTGGATGCGTTTATTTTATAAATTTTTGTATATACTATTTTTATTTTCTAAGAATTTACTTCTGTATATACTTTTGAATATACTCATTTTGACCTTCTGGAGGCTTACAAGCCTGCCTCAAAACCTCTTATAATCACTCTAAAATGAATCTTTATTTTGTGATACTGCTTTTGCAATATGATATTCTTTCAAAAGAAGAATGACTGTTTATAAATGTTCTAGCTGACCTAAATTCAGACAGGTTGTGTGTCATTATGATGGTGGTGTTTTTTACATCAACACCTAATTGAATTGAATACTTTCAGCCATTCAAAAATTGTATGATAATGGCTTTCTTTTTCTTTTGTTCCTTCCTCTGTAGGGAGACAAGGCCACTTTCCATCATGAAGGTTTCTTCTGGAGGTGCTGGTTTAGTGGAAATGTAGGAGATAATAATGGCAGCATGTGGAAGTTTTGGTATAGTAAGTAATTTTTTCCTTTTACTTTATCTACAGTAAAGATCTCATAATTGTTCTCATATTTGCTGGGGTTTTGTGTGTTTTTTGTTTTTTTCTTCTGTCTTATGAATCATTAGATTTCATATGGCTTCTTTGGGGATCAGGTTCTTCAGCTACCCTAAAATAAATTCTTGACACACACTTTTGTAATCTATAGGAAACCCTAGGACAAAATGATACAAGTTTAGCTATCAGATTACACTGTGATTGTTATGGATGCCCTGTTAACCTGAGTCCATTCTTACCTACAAAATCTTTTACCACTTACTGTTAAACAGTTGGTTTATTTCTGTTAAGTAGGGAAAAAAGAGCTTAGTGGTTAGCCTGGTCCATGAATGTTTGCTTGGGGAGTTTCTCCACCTGTTCTTAACTGACTACAAGTGGGTTAAGAAGGGAATGGGCAACTCCACAGTGAAAATGGTGTAGGACACACCATCTCCAAAAGAGTTTCTTTATTACATTCACAGATAACCTGTTGCTTTCTTTCACTACATCCAGGATTCTAAGATAAATAGAATGACAAGATCAGATAGTGTTTTACAACCAAAATCTCCCATTTAGAAGTCAAGCAAAATTTCTTCTCCAGTCTTTGGTGCTCCCTCTGAGGTAGGGGGCTCCCTCACCTTATTGCAAAATTTCCATAATCCTTGTGAAAAGCAGGTGCCATCATACAAATCTGACTTCAATAGCCCATATTTTGCTAAATATATTGCTTTGTCTTGGGTGGAACATGTAATATTCACTGTAGTTAATTTCCCCTTGTTATTTGTCTGGAAAATTATGTGGTCAGGAATCTGAAACTTTGATGGGGTTTAAGTTATAGTCAGCTTTTGTCTTTTGTCAGGAAGAAGTTGATATTTTTAGAAGTATTTACTAAAAAGGGTGAAATTATCCTTTTCTGGAGGATATTCATTCCATAGACGAGACTCTTGCTTGTGGCCATTGTAAACTCTCTGAAGATGCTTGATATTTTCATTGTTCTTTCACAAAAGAAAAAGTAATTGCCTGGATTTTGTTTGTTTCATTGGTTTTGTTTTTTTGTTTTTTTTTTTTCCCCTGCACATGTAATAATGAGAAGAATATAATTAACCTAAAAATGAGAAAGGTACATATGCATGCAAAGGCATACATATGCATCACATATCAATTGCAGTGTGCTTTCAGCAGGACTCGTTTACTGTCCCAGAGTACAAATCTATATGGCTCTTTAAGGAATATTCTTGTTTGGATAACAAGGCTTGTATCTCTTACCAAACCAAATTCACTGTAAGCTGTTGCCTAGGAAAGGACCTGAGATCTTGACCCATGAAGCTCACTTTGACCATTTGAAGAACAGACATACAGTGTTGTTAAGGCAGTAAAATATTAATCTTTAGTTTTCTTTCATTTTTAGCCAACCAGTCACCTTCTAAGAATTGTACACATGCTTACCTGTCCCCATTTCCTCTTCTCCGAGATGAACACAACTCCACCTCCTATGACTCTGCAATCAGTAAGTATTGTTTGGTGCAAATGAATACAATGCCCATAGTTTCAAGAAAACAATTTAGATGCTTCAAAATAAAACAGCCTTGTTGCTCCACACAGTTTAATTAACAGAATTTTGGTATTTCATACGTCTCATAATTTTAAAACATGAGTATTTAAGCCACTGTTTAACAAAGCACATAAAGAATGCTTGGTTTTAAGCATGATGGCAGCATGGAGGTAATTTCTGAAAAAAAAAAAAAAAAACACCCAACAAAAAAACTGGAGACGTTTCCTTTTTAGTGCTTTTTTTCTCCAACATAGTAATTATCTTCCTTGGGCTGAGCGCATTAAACAAGTACTTTTTGTCATGTATTTCAATAAAACTGGTTTTGGTTGGAATTTTTTATTTTGTTTTGGTTTTGGGGTTTTTTGGGGGGAGTTTTGTTTTTGTTAAATAAATAAACACATATGGAAATCTACTGCATTTTTACTTTATGTGGAAGGAGGAGCAGAGCTTGATGCTATCTGAGTTTATTTAACTGACTCAGATATACTTCACTGAGAAACTCTTGTACTGCAACAGAGATACATGTAAGTATATATTTATATACATGTGAAAGATAAGCATTAATAGAAAACTGTATGTTTGAATAGTGCCTATAAAGCTCTGTCTTTACAACACTTAGGACTAACTTAAAAAATGTCAGGAACATTTATTCATATTAAGAGCTTTACACAAACATATTTGAAGTAAATAACTTCTGATATCTATTTCCCATGACTTTTTAAACAACCTGTGATGTGTACATGCTACATGTCTCTGAGCTTGCTGACTAAGGGACTTAAGTGATCCCTTCCTGTCCTGAAGCTGTAATTATCCTTTTGCTAACCTTGAAGTGTCTTTAGAATCCAATTTTTATGCTGCAGACATGAAAAAGAAAAAAACCTAGAATTATAATGATTCTGTTAATCTTTAGAAATTATGAACTGTTTGTCCAGGAAGAATTCAGACCTCACCATTCAGAGATCTAATCTGTAACTTCACAGCACATCTAGAACAGTTTATCTTTCCATTTGAAAGTGACAGAGTCATCAGCTCCTAATAGCCTAGACAGAGTTTGTATTCCACTATTCACTCATACATTCACAAAGGTTCCTCAAATTATATTGTATGATCACACAGAAGTGGACAAACAAAGGAAAAGAAAAGGAGAAGAAATATCATCAAAAGTTTAATTAATTTTAGTTAATATTTGCCAAAAGAACCACTGCTCAAATATAATTTTCCTATCTATATTTCATATTAGGAGATTAAAAGTAGGCAGAACTGTACTATAGATGCTGGCCCAGGTAGAGTATATTCAGAGCCATTCCTGCTATATAAATAGATACAGTTGGATTGCTTTTGAGCTCATTAAAACTGAAGATGGTTTGGGGGTTTTTATGCCTACATTTCATTTTCAGCATCCAAGCTGAGTTATTTATTAGAACAGTTATGATTGTTCAAGAGTCTTTCACAACTTTTTATGAAGAAGGTTATGTCATCATCTCTTCTGTTGGTTCAAAACTTGTTTCTCCTTTAGTCTAATTTGACAATCCTGCCCATGATATTTGGCAAACAGGTTTTAAAAACCTTTCTTCAACTGCAGTTGCTAAATTAAGACATGCTAGGTTATCCTCTTCTTCCTGATTCCCAGTGCAGGAAGTGGTTCTCTATAAAGCCAATGGCAAAAGGCTCCAGTTTGGTTTCAGGAAGAACAAGATTACATTTATGATTTGTATATCCAGTTGCCTGCATCTAATACTTTGCATCAGCAAAGCATAGAATAAAAGGGCACTACCAAAAAATTGAGGTTATTGTCCCCTTTTTTTTTTTTTTTTTTTTTTTTTTTTTGTTCTGCTACTGTTTCTTGATAAAATATTACCATTTTCATGGCTCATAGCTTTCTTAACATATTCTCTTTTGGGGATGATAAAAAGCCCAAATCTTCTCCCCAGGTTTACAATTGTATTTTTAGTGAGTCAATCAAGTTCTTTTTTAACAAAATATAACAAGATAACAAGAAATTTTCTGTCATCTTCATTTGCTCTTTCATAGAAAAAGAAACAGCTGAATAAAGAGCTTTAAACTTCATTAGAAAAACTAAACACGTATACAACACATTTTCTAAAAATCCTTAACTTTCTGTTCAGTTGCCGAGCAAGCATGTGACTTGTTTACAGACTCTTTGACTTAAGAAACCTTTGGATCTTATCAGAGGAATTTGAATTCAACTTTAGCCCCTTGTGCAGTCCTTTGTGTGGAGACACAAGTGTGGTTTGTTGGAGTGCTGTGTCACCATCTAGCTAGAAGAGCTCAGACAAAGATAAATTGCCTGAGGAACATGAAATCTCTGATGCTTTTTGAGGGCAGTATCTGGACCAAGTTCTCTGTTGATGTAACTCCTTTGGCTTTAGTAGAAATGTGGCTCAGAGCTTTTCTTTGCCAGAATTCAAAACAGGCTCACCTATCCTCTCAGTTTGTTTACGTATTTTTGTATGTTTGGTTTGTGTTTGTGTTATAGTTCCCAAAAATCTTAAAGCACTGAGGACAGGGAACTTTAGTGTTTCAGTCTGCCTTCCAAAGCTTTAGACCAAAGGCTGGGTTCATTCTGGTGTAGAAACCTAGACTATGAGCTCTTGGTGTCAAGAGGACTACAGCCTTAGATGGAAATGTAAAGAAGAAAAGCTTATGGGGTGCTTATATTTGAGGTTTGAATACATGCTTTAATGTATCAGATATTTTTTAATCATTACTGTTAGATGCATGACGAGGTTCACAGGGTTAGATAGCACTGCTTTGAAATTGCAGTTTGCTATATCTTTTAATCATGGTTATAATGTTTCTGTGCATTCATTGGTTTTGTTAAATAATCTTAACAGAGTGGGGAGGACTTCCCCTAGCTGTAGTGTAAGGTATCATCAAAAACTGTGTGATCCATCATTTATGGTTAATGTACTTTAAGAAATTTGTAGGCCATGTCATTTATCTTAACCTGAAACAGGTTCTAAATGAACTCAGGTGAAGCCTGACTCTAGTGACTTTCTATGATGGTCCAGAGGTTTAGAGTGACAACTTTTATAGTGTGCAGCTCTTAAGTCGACTTAGCACCTCACTGTGTTGCTAGCAGATTAATTTTTATGATGATTCACATATACAAGTGCAGTAAACTACAGCCTAGGAATAAAAACATTAAATTAGCCCATGCAATAGAAATACCACAGCAACCTATATATTTTAAAATAGACATATTATTGCATAATTATAAACAGATTAGTTGCCCCATCAGGCTATTCTGAAAACATAATAGTATAGTATTTTTAATGTTAATTCACTGCTAGCTAGATTCATGCATAGTATCATGTCTTTAGGTTACTTAACACTGATGTTCAAGGGCTATCACACTTTTCTTAAGTTCTTTTACTACAGGACAATACTAGGGCTGTTTTTGAAAAATGTGCAAGTTCTTACTCATGGAAATAGTTCCATTTGCCATAGTGAGATTATTGGTAAGAAAAAGAAGTGAAAAATCAAACACTTAGTCACTAATTCATTATTTTTATTTTTGAGGGGATTTTTTTCAACTTAATTTGGAAATAAACAATAGTGCCCTAACTGTTGTATATCACCCCAACACCATTTGAAGCTGAAGTGGAAGCATTTTAATGGGGCAGCACTGGCACATAAGTTTAATACTCTGATTTGTAGCTGCCAGTACTTTTTTCCTGACTATTAGTATCTTATTTTGCCCAGTACTGGGCACATTGCCAGGATTTGAAGTAATGTCTAATGGATAATACACAATGTTTATGGAATTGAAGCAAAAATCTGATTCAGCAACTGTTAAATCTAAAATGGGGAGATCACATTTCTTGGCTGGTTTGTTAATGGGTTGAAATTAACCTAAAGTAATCTGGAAAATATCAGCCATGAAATCTGAAAATAAAAGTTGTACAAATGAAATGTTAGCAGTAGTCTATTTCTAGGGGGAAAAAATGCTCTTATGTAATAGTCATATAATTGCCCATGAGAGATTGTAATACAGTAAATTTATAAGTGTGATCTCTCTAGCATCCCAAGCAGCTATAAAGTAAGAAGCATTTTAAAAAGCAGTGTATCCATCTTGTGAATACTGTATTTGTTTTACTGTTAAAGTTATTTTTGAAGAAAATTATTACTAAGGGATAGTAAAGGGTGCTGAATGAAGCTGAGAAAATCTTGCAAGGTTTTGCCATGTGCATCTCCTGTGCTGCTGCTGAGATAGGTGATTTAATTTACAGCAGTTTATCTGCAGAGAAGATACTCCTGGTTGAGAGTAGTTCAGGCACTTTGCCTTTCACTGCATTGGCTCTGTGTGTGGCAAAACTCTTGTCAAAAGCATTTCAACATCTCTTTCATTAAATCAAGAGGTAAAAAACTACACATTCTAAAATACAATCCACTGTCAGATCACAGGAAATGTTCCCTTTTGGGTGTCAGCTTGTCCATGATAGTTCAAGGAAACTTTTCCAAGTAATTTTGCCTACTCCTGGAAATTTTTATGTGGCATTGTACTAACACATTCTTCAAGTGTGGATGTGTACTAACACATCCTTATAGTGCTTAATAATTCATATTGATATTAAATTTAAGATTAAGTAGCTGGGGTTTTTATGGTAGACCACAGTACTTGTATGGACTGATGGCTGTGTTTTGAAAACACTTTGAGTCAGCAAGGGCAGTGAAATGCTTGATATGCTTTCACAATGCTGATGTTAACATCTCCAGTAGTAGAAGGGTACTTTGTGACATTAGCTGGGCTGTTCCTGACTAACTGTTGTGGAGCTCCAGAGGTGTCCATGACTGCTACACAAGTGTGTGTTATAGATGACACAGCTCTGTAACTTTTCAAATGTATGATTGCTTCTCTTCTATATCATGTCTCAGTAGCACCTTAAAATATGAATCTGTAACTTCAGGTTGTAATCAATGCTGGGATCTACTATACTAGAAAAGAAGGCTTTTGGTAATTTTCACCCATTTCTCCAAAATTTGGGACTGCACAAACCCAGATACTTCTATTTTTCGAATAATGCAAAAGTCTCTGGAGGGACCTAAATTAGGATCTTTAGAGAGAAAAGCAAGTAGCAAGGGAAAACTAGAGGTCATGCAATTTTTGAGGAATATGATGTTTGAGGAAAATACAGGCCCAACAGTGGAGTTGTGTGTACTCCTGTTTTCCACTAAGTCTTTTTTATTTTTAGGCCTGCCTGTCACTTCCTAGGCAAATGTTGTATTCAACAAAGGGGTGGCTTACCAAGATGAGTTACGAAACCTTCTGTTTAGCACTCTTGCAACACAGAGCAATGGTATCCAAGATTCTAAACACTGCAGATATGTTTACTTTGCACTGTGCAATAGTGCTTGCACTTTATTTCTTCTGTTGTAGGAACTGCTTGGAATAATGCATGTATTTGAGGTGGGTAACTCTAACATATGTATGAAGTATCTGGAAGAGACAAGGTACTCCTTGTCATCTGGACCAGAACATGGGCTATCCTATGAAATACCTGGTTGGGACTTAAATTATGCAAACTTCTGTGAACACTGTGTATAGATACACTTTGTATGGGCTCACCAAACCATTATTTCTTGAAACAGACTGTTTGGATCAAGTGTCAGCCTTTTTCATGAGATGTAAAGAAGAGTAATTCAAAGCAGCATCCTCTGTTGCATTTTATCTACCATTGTGTCTCAACCTCAGAGCAGCAAAGACTTTGACTTGAAGAATAATTTTATTCTTAGGAAGATTTAATTTCAACCAGCTTTTTTTGTGTTCATCTATAGATGACAGCTAAGCTAAATGACAGCAGTAGGCCTGAGTTGTTATTTTGAATGACTAGCCCTTTAGAAATTGATCTTGCCCATCTAGGCAAAGATGATGGGGAATGTGATCTAAGCAAAAATGATCAGATTATAAAATAAGTGAAGCCATTTTTGCAGGAAAATTATGGCTTTTTAATTCCCTTACAAAAGTAAAAGTCTAAGTGTTCATAGGGTGTTTCCTCAGACCTGTGCCACAAATGAACCAAATGACTTTCTGCCTTGCAGATTAAAGGGGGTAATATTTTGCTTGAAAAGTCACAGATTTGTGAGCAGACTTTGTACCTGTCAACTACACCCTATTTTTTAATTGATGTTTAATGACTGAATTGGCTTAATGAACAAGTATTAGGATAATCAGACTTTATCCATGATTCTTTAGAGTAAATAACTGTTTTGGAGAAATAGAATAGAAGCTTCTTTCAGGGGATAGCTAGGTGAAATCAGTATTTCCCACATAATGTATAAAATAGTGTAGTCTTGTGGTCTTGTATAGTTACAGAGGTTGAACAAATTTTCATCAGTTGCATTTGTACTTTTTTTGTGCTCTGTGTTTCTAAGAATATTTGAGCATCAAATCAAGCTTTTCTCACCTCAAATCTCACTAAAAACAGACTTCAAAGCTTCCTGTATGAAGAGTAGATAATGAAAATGGATATTGTTTTTGTAATGCTGGAGAATCTTGTGTCCTCCTTCATTGAGAAAATAGAAACACTGCTCCATGACTTAAGTGACTGACCATAATAATATACAAGAAAGCTTTTTCAAGCTTCATTTTGGCCAATGTGTCCTATAATGTAGTATGACTTTGAAGTACCTTGGGCCACCCATGTAAAAGAGTTGGGTGGTTATAGATTGATTTAGTGGTATTAGGCTTTAAACGAGGAAGTAATGTCCCATGGACTTGGAGACTGCAATGAAGCTTATCAAAGTAGGCCCATGAGTAAAATAATATGAAATTGCTTCAGAAACCCAAGACTGAAGGACTTGAGAGATTTACCTTTCTAGGTCTCCATTTACTGTCCATTTGCATTAAGTGAATAATTTAACTATGTGTTTTACTTTAAACAGGTGCCTAAGTCCCATAAGAGGTATAGTACTTAAAGCAACACATTTAACAGCTTTGCTGAGCCATAGCGTTATTTCTTACCTACTACTCCAATAATTTTTTGTTTATGTGAAGTGAAGACTTGGATATGAACCAAACCACAATTTTAACCCTTCTGCCAGGTATTTTCAGAGACATTCATCCTTTTTTATGCCCAAATCTGCTCATCAGTGTAGCGGAAAATTATGTCTCTGAATGTTTGCCTGGATTAAAAAGGGTGTTATTTAAAAAGTGTGGCTAATGTAATGTGGCGAGCGTGATCTAGCTAATACATTTACAAGGCTGATGATGTATTCTTTAACTTGTGTTAAGCTGGTCAAGTTAAAAACCGTATACTTTTGGAATACATTAGTGGGAAACGTGAGCTGCTAATGCCTAGTGCGCCTTCAGATTTCAGATGAGAGTAAACCTGAATTATTACTGAATAGCTGTCTCTAACAAGCTGTATGAATTTGAATCTTTCAGGATATGAACCAGTATAATAGTTGCTTGGTTGTGTTTTTCCATAACAGTAAGTAGGTGCTGTCAGATGATAAGTGGCAGTTTCTTTTGTGATACACTTTTCCTGACTTGCCAGCTGGCTTATATGCTTTCCCTCAGTTGGGTGGAAATGTTTTTCACTGACTGAATTGTCAGTGCTTCAAGATTTTCAGATCTGACGATGGAGATCTTTACAACTCATAATTTTACTAATGGGTTGTGTTAATGTACCAATTTTTAAATTCATGGGAGAAATTTATGTCACTCTTGTAGCATTTGTAAAATGATGACTTTGTTAAATGGATGTGCAATTAACCAGCTAAAAACTAATTGTTAGAAAGACTCTTTTGGCCAGAGTATGTCACAAAACTCTCAGCTCATTTATCACCAGCTGCATCCATTAATTCAGCACTGCTTGGCACTGCCTAACGGGCTTCTGAAACATCACATTTTAAATTTAATAAAATACAAAGAGCTTTAGAGCAGAAATAGGCTGATTTAAGACACTTAGCTGTTTTTCAGAAATACAGTTTACATTTTTTTAGTTTCTCCCTGTTCCTAGCTGAAGTTTCTTTCTGCTGAATATGGCTATATATAAGGAGCATTATCCAGCCATAAATTGTAAAGAACTTAGATTGTTATTGGTGATACAGTCTGGGCACTAGGAGTGTCAAGATGTTGCTGTTCTCTGCTTCTTCCACACAATTTTGGTAAAATAATTGTATCCTGTCAGTCCAATCATTTATCCCAAGGAATCACTTCTATAGCTTTGTTGTACCATTTTCTAAAGAGTGTCAGTTTGGTCAGGTTGCTATCTTACAAGATATTGCTAAATATTCAGCAGATGGATTTCATCTACAATAACTTACATGTTGTTTTCCTTGATCATCAGGTAAGGACTGGTAATCAAACCTATTTTGATCCACATGATATATAATGTATATGCAAAATAGAATTAATGTTTCATTTTTTAATAAGGCAAGCGATAAGCGATGGGGAAAGGAAAATCTTTGTTAACCAACTTGAATAAGTTCTAAAAAGCATTGTATTCTTTTTCTTTTTTCTTCCTTTTCTCTAGTTTATCGAGGTTTCTGGACAGTTCTGATGCTCCTGGGAGTACTCACTGTTGTGGCGGCTAGTTTCCTCATCATCTGTGCAGCTCCTTTTGCCAGTCACATTTTATACAAAGCAGGAGGAGGCTTTTTCATCATTGCTGGTGGGTACACTGTTTGCTCAGTCAATTATAGAGTAGAAAGGAAGAGTTATTTCTTCCATTTTCCTTAACCAAAATTATATCAATCATGGTTAAAAGAAAGAGAAAGCATATACTTCTATCCTTTGGCTTGTGGAGTGCCTGTCTTGGAGACAATTCTTTGCACAATTATTTAGTAATCAAGCTATTATAAAAGCTATTTTTGGGTTAAGGTTAAAAAACCCCCACATCCAGGACAAATAATGGAATTACATTGCAATTTCAATCTACTTTTTTAACAGGAAAAAGAATGTATATTTAAGGACGTTGCCTTATAGGATTCTCAAGGGCTTTAGCTAAGGAGAGGGTTTCGTCCTTTATCAGTGATGCAAAAGATGATTACAGTGGACTCTGAAGAAGTTGGGAGATAAAACACATTTACATGACCAATACAGGAAAATGCTTTGGTTGTGATGGGACTAAACAAAGTAGTTGTCATATATGAGTAAGTAGGAAATCTAAACCTCTGCGAATGAAAGATAACAAATAACAGAATTCCCTCCTTCCTCATAACCCACACATATGGTGGAGGATGCACCCTCCCAGGATTCAACTGATACAGACAGCTCACTGGCATGCTGTTTGCTTAACCTTGAAAAGTCTGTGAAGATGTCACACTGGTGTGTAAGATATAAAGGATGTAAATGATAGTATGTGCTCCATCTCTGTTCTCCTTGGTTTAAAGTCTGGTAGAGGCAGCCCTGTGAGAACATATTGTGTTACAGGGCAGAGCCACCCGTGTCAGGACCACAAGGCCTGGGCTCTCTTTTTGCTTCTCATACTGACCCCCTGACCTTGCTTATCTGCTGCACCTCTAAGCTCTTCATATGCAGCTAGTGATCATTATTCCCTTCCAAAGGACTCTCAGTGAAGTGTGGGAAGTATTTTATAATGTTTTAGTTGAAGAAAATCCTGCATACTTACATTTTATCTCTTGAGGATTACTCCTCCACACTTCTAAAAGACATACAAAAAATATTCATAGCCTGACGGAGATTCTAAGACATTTCAATGCTTTTTGTCACTAATTTGCAGGGCAAGAGCCCATGTGAGTCTTGCTCTTTTTCTGCATTTGTAATGCATGAAAAACCTCAGCTGTCACTAGAAAGTAGCAGAAGCTGTTGGAGAGGAAAAGGGCACTTGAAAGATGTGGAACTGACTGGCAGAGGTGCAAAGCGACACTTGTGTTCTCCACTCTGGGTCAGTTCTTGTGCCCTCATTTAGGTAGGGGAAAGTTAGATCCCCAAGCCTCAGCTAGCCTCCCTTGGCTTCCCTAGAAGGCCTGCAAGAGGCAATAACATTCAATGGCAGTAAAAATGGTAGGTATGTAAGAAGTTCCCCCAGCTGGGGATTCATTTCACACTGAAAGAGGGGCCTAATTGGATCAGATGAATGTGCTATGGAGGAACCCTACACCACTCTTTCCTTTGCTAAGAGAATCTAGAGAGACTATTTCTTGAGGTATGTGAAGTTAAGTGAGCTTATTATCTCAGTGTGTGACCTTGGGTCTCTGTCTTTGCCCCTTTCACCTTTTGTCCCTATAGAGCAAATGTTCTTCAATGGAAATCCTGATTTTTTTACTCTCTCTATATGTAGCATATTTCAGCTTTAGGACTGTTCTCAATCAGGGCTTTAGAAAAAAGCTATGCTATTTCTACTATTACCATTTCTGTTGTTGAAAAGCAAAGGTCTGTAGCAAAATCCTGCTATAATTTGTCAAAAAAGTGGTGGTGGCAGGAGAAAATAGGACCCATTCAGCTTGCTCAAGACAGAGCAAGATAAGATAGACTCTGATGCAGAAGAGGGTGATGTGCTCTACTGTCACGCTGCTGCCCTGATCCCTTCCTGTGCCTATCTCCTTCAGGATTAGAGAGTTCATTTAACTGCCTGCCAAATCAAAGCAGGGCATGGAAGGGGAGAGTGACGAGAAGCGGTGCATATTTATCACTTCTCAAACATGTGATCAGGATGCAGCTAGGGTGTGCATCTACTTAAACAAAGACCTAATGGGAAAATGAAAAGATGTAATATGACTTAGATTAATGTGACTTAGATTTGGTGAAGTTAGAGTTCTTCTAAGACAGAAACAGGTTGTTTTGAAGAAAAAAAGGAATTATACACATTGTTTTGAAAGAGCATATATGATGATATCTTACCACAGAATTCAAGTATGTGTTATACTGTAGAGAGTAATCTTCTGAGAAGGAAGTTAGACAAGATGATTGTTCTTTGGAAGTTAGGAAGAAATTCTTAGGAAGAAGAAAAAGTAATTTTCCTACTTGTCTTAAAAATAAGTTAGATGAAATAATTTTGATAATTTTGATAAGCAGCAGATAAAAGCTCTCCCTCAACTGAAGAGTGCAGCTTGTAGCATGATCTGCTGTGACATCTTAGGGTTCAGGAAGTAGCTGAAGTTATTATTGGGAATGAGATTCTTGCCAGCTGTTCAGCCATCTGAAAGCTGCTTTGTATGAACCAACTGCTTAAATTTCTATTGTCAACAGTAAGAAACACTCAGATGGACACCTCACCTCTGTGATAAAGCTGACAGACCTGCCATTTGGAGGGACCCAATCAAGAAGCCTAAATAATGACACAAATAAGTTTATGTTGAAAAGGACCTCTTGTGGCAGTCAAGTCTGACATCCCATTTAGAGCAGGGTTGTCTTCAAAGTTAGATCAGGCAGCTCAGAGCCTTATCCAATCAAGTTTTTAAAATCTCCAATAAATGATGTTCCACAGCATCTTTGGGCATTTGTCCCAGTTTGACCAACTTCATTGTGAGAAATGTTTTCTTTTTTCTTTGTTTTTACCTGATATTGCCCTTGATGCAGTTTGTGACTATTACATCTCATCCTGTCAAGTCTGTAGGTCTCTGCAAATCTATCCCCATCTTTTCTATAACTCCATTTAGAAAAATGAAGACTGCATTCTTCTCTAGACTAAAATTCCCCAGCTCATTCAGCCTCTACTTGTTCTCCATTCTCCTAACCATTTTGGTGGTCATCACCTCAGTTTATCAGTAACTCTGTTTCACATGGGGACCCCAAACTGGACATAGTTTACCACATATGATATCACAAGTGTTGAATAAAGAGTGATAATAGTATTTTCAAACCTAATGACTGTGTTCTTGCTAATGCAGCTCTGTATGAGGTTAGTTTTCATTTTTGTGAGATCTGCTTGAATTCTTGTATACATAAAGGGACCATTCTTGTACTTTAAGGAAATTGTCTATGAGCAACACCAGATTCTTCTAGGCCCCTTTACTCTTTAAGGCAGCCTTTGCCCTTCAAGGCAGCCTCTCTTGGGATCTTGCCTACCAGTTCTCTGCACAGATTGAAGTGTGTTCTCCTAAGTTCTGGGTCTTACTTTCCATATTCCTCCTAGGATATTAACTTTTTCCATTCCTTGGCTATTGTAACTACAATTAACACCAGCTATCCTTTTCCTGACTCATTTTTCCTTAACTGGGAGTAGCAAAACTTTGTAACCTTATTAACCACCTGAGTCCACAGGTAAAACTACACCTGCAAGACCTGTGGGGAAAGGTGAGTATCAGTTCAATGATACCACAGTCACTGACTTGAGTCCTGCCGTTGCAGCCTCATCTCCATGTCTGCAACATCAGAGGATGGTCCAAGAGCAGCTATGGTACTGAAAACTGTAAGAAGCCTTATAGTTGCTTCAAAGGTCTTAGGAAAAGAAGGGAGCTTCCATAAAATGATCTCTTAGAGCAGCCTTCAATAAAGTTCATAATTACCTTGTTCCTCTCTTTCTGCCTGGTGGTGGTGAAAACTGTCCTCTTGTACTGATGCCAATAAGCAATATATCAGAGCATTACAGAATCACACCCTGGTGAAGAAGCAAGATTAGAAATATGATTGCTGCTTCCTGCCAAAAGACCCAAAAAGGATGGTACTTTAGTCTGAGATCCTAGATGAGGACAAAAATCTGTTTTCAGAGACATGTACCTACTCCCATAACTTTTGTATGGGATCCTCTGCATGTACTTCAGCAAAGAATGCCAAACATTATTTTTAAATAAAGATCACAATAGGCCAAGGTATGTGGTAGAATCTGAAATAAGGACAAGAACAGAAAAATGCACTTAATAAAAAAATACACACACACACACACACACAGAAGTTTTCCTCAAGTGAGATAAAGAGTTCTAAACTTCCAGGCATAAGTAAAAAGCTCACATCATTCTTTCCAGCACCTGTTGTCTTCGTGTCTGCATAGTAAAAGATTCATGCCATAAACAGCCATTCACCATTGACAAGTGAAAGGCATTTCTACGTGGGAAGAATCAGTACTAAAGGCCAGCAAACTGCTTCTTGAATTCAAAGACATTTCTAAAGGTTCTGTATTCTTTCTCCTCTACAATATGCACAAGTATTTGTTTGAAAGAAATTCAAAAGAATGAATGTGAAAGACAGAAAAGAGTGACCTCAGAGAAGTCCGTGTCTTATCACACTGCACAGAGCTGTGTTTCAAACATGTGTGTTTATAAAAAAAAAAGGAAAATGGACAAAAAGAAAGAAAAAGGAGTAGGAGGGAAGTATTTATTTGTCTTAATCTCTCTCAGACATATTTCATGTTCTAGGAATAATTTCCCTCATCATTACTGATTCATGCAACTGCTGTTCTATTTTTTATTCACTAAAAGGCAAAGGCAAAAGGATGCCTGCACTCTATGAAAAAGGTCTAAATGCCAAAAATGTAGAAATATATCATAGCACGCACTGTTCATAAAAATATTTGTTTCAAGAAATTGTGGATTTTTTTTTCAATCTCAGTAATTTTGTCTTGGAGCTTGCCTTTGAGAGTTCACAACATTCACAATAGATTGTCAGTGCAAGACTGCAGGAGCAGATTTCTCAGGATAAATATACATTCAGTAAACTGTCTAAGTGCTTAACTCCTGTGAAGTCATAACTCTGTGAAAATTAGACAAAAGGAGTGCTAATGAATGAAATACTGATGGTGGCAACAGGACATGGTCAGTTTTATACTTAGCCTTATTCTATTGTTCAAGATATTTATTGAACATGCTAAGTAATACACCTATTAATTAGTCTCCATTAGCAGGTGATGAGAACCCTTAAATACTCCTTTAGTGCCTTAATTAACTAAGAGGGTTTATATACTCTTCCTTTCTTTTTCTTCCCTTTTAAGGAAGGACATTTATCTCTGCTTGACATACATTTCTTCTGAAAATTTCCATACCCGACAGTTTGCCACTCACAGGTGTAACAGCTTGCTGTGAAATCACACCCAATGGATAATAGAGTCCCTGAAGTTGTTTTACCACTGGCAGCCCTGGCTTGCTATTTTGCACCTACATGGTGTTGATTCTAGTTTAACCACCTAGGTGTTGATTCAGAGTGCCTGAAAAGCAAGGGGTGCCCATTTTTAGATTAAAGCACCTTTGATGGAATTTTGTTTTAATGACAGATGTTTTTGACTAACTGCTCTACATAACTTTGCTTCCACCCAGGATGCCAGAGGGCTTTCCAGATGTGCAAGGCCTGGTTATACTTACCTGCTGCTATAGTATGGGAATATATATCACTACTTTTTGTAATTATTATTGTTTTGGACTAAGTTTTCACCAATGTAGAGATTAAATAGAGGACTAGTTTGAAAATGCATAGGCACAGCCACTTGAAGAGATAAATTCCAATGTCCTTGTGGATTTTTTCAGATTATTAATGTATCTTTCAAAATCTTAGTGCTATAATTTTTTTTTGTTCAAATTTTGAAACCTTGAACAAAATCCAGATATCTAATAACTCCATTTATGAATGTGTCTGTGAATCTTTCTACTTTTTAAATCAAAAGTTACTAGCTCTGTTTTATTCTAATTTTCCTGTATTGGCCACATTACCTGTTATCATTAGATGTTCTGTTATAGGAATCTTCTGCTCAATTTGAATTATATTTGAAGAGTTTTCAATTTAATTTCTTATTCTTCTTGTCTGGCCCTAAGGCGATCCTTCTCTCTGATAGTTTCAGTGGTTTTATGTTTAATACAAGCACAATACTAAATTCCATCAAAATTGAGTTTTACTTAGGTAAAATACTTTCAAAATTGAATTTATGCCTCTTAGAGTTGAGTGTTGGGTTTTTTCAAACTTTGTTAGGAATTTGAACCTTAGCAAAAAATGTAATCCTGAAAGTGTATTTCATAGACATGAAATGTGTCTGTCTCCTTCTTTATTTAGTTTTTGTACTATTATTTCAACCTCCTAGAAATTGCAGATCATTTGGGAATGTTTTGATTACGCCTCAGCCCTTTTTTTGTTGGCCTTCAAAAGATAACGTTTATAAGGATTGAGCCATGAGCTCTCACCTGTCAGGATGACAGAATGTATGTAAAAATATTATATTTTGTCCATAAAGCAGTAGCAGGAAGATCACCAGATCACCAGGTTAAGCTGATGCATCTAACTTGCCTGCATCAAGTGAGGGAATGAGGACAACAGCTGTTCCTTGGTAAATGGGCAGAAAGGGTGGCAAAGGAGGTTGTGAGGCAGCATCTCAGGTTGGGGATGGAGAAAGGTAACCATCAAAGGTTACCAGGACATGTGGATATGGAAGCAAATGCCTGGCCATGGGTGCTTACAAGTGCACTTGTGGTTTTTGCCAAAAATGTCACATTTGTTCAAGGTTGCATTGCAAGTATTTAGCAGAACGGAGAAGAGACCACAAATACCTTTGACTTACAGCCTGTAACCTCAAGTTTGTCAGTGAATGTTACCAGGACTGTGCACTGAATTGTGTTTTAATGAGGCACCTAAACATTCTGGGATAAAAACGTGATGGGGTGGTGTCTCAAGTATTTGGTCCTACTGCTACAACTTTGCTGTGACAGCTGGAGCTCAGGGAGCAAATGGGTACAGGCTGAAGCATGCAAAAAATTTAGACTCGTGCCCTCAGTCCTCCAGCAAATCTTCTTCTGGAGCATCTGTTCTGCAGGCTTGCATTTCTCAAGTGTCCACATTCCTCTAAAGTGAAATGAAATATTAGGAATGCAACTGATACTCTGGAAAGCACTTTCTTCTTGTATCTCCTTCTGGTGTATAGTAACAAGGAGATTATCAAAGTTTGTAAGGACATGTGCTCCTATTACTATCATGTATAAACAATTCAAAGATTCAAAGGCCTTTCAGAGGAGTGGTTGGGAAAAGGCTGTGAATTATGTAGCAGATTAATTTCAGGAAACTGTTGTATCCAGTTTGAGGTTATTACTAATAGCCTGCTTCATAGTTATTAATTATTGTTGGGTTTTTTTCCTCTACCAAGAGCTTATTTTCTAAAGGTGAATGACTTTGAATTAAATATATTTGAATTTTTATGCAAAATATTTAAGTAGAATACTCTGAAGTTTTGTTTTCCAGACACAACCCTTTTCAAAAGAATAAACAAGCAAATACAGACAGGTGAGATAATAGAAAGATTTCCCACTCCTTTCTATATCTCATCCATAAGACTGATAAAAACAATGCCAGAGTTTGGGAAGCAAAAGTACATTTTTTTCCCAGACTGTTCCATTCCGTTCCTCCTCCTTCCCCCACCTTGACCCCTGAATTCAAACCAGTAAATACCTGCATGAATTTTGTCATCAAAGTCTCCCTACCAGAACCAGATATCACCTTTGTCAGGGGAGCATGCCTTTGAGTGCAAATCAGGACCAAGATGGAAGTAGTGCTAGTTAGAGAAAGCCAAAGGCAAAAATTATCCAGTGGTGGCTAACTGGGCCAGGCAGACAGGACCTCAAGCATTGATGGATTTTCAGGTAATACAGTAAATGCACCCAGCATCTGTCTCACACTGTTCTTAAAACTTGGTGTTTCTTTTCCAGGTGTCTTGTTTTCGCTGGTAGTTGTGATGTATGTCATCTGGGTCCAGGCCATGGCTGATCTGGAAAACTACACAAACATGAAAAAAATGGATTGCCCAGACTTTGCTGTTTATGTACGTTACGGCTGGTCGTTTATGTTGGCTCCTATAGGAGTATTTTTTGCTTTGTTAGCAGGAATGCTGTTCTTGTTGGTGGGGCGTGACATTTATTTACACTCAGACTAGTCAGACGCTGCTGAAGGGAATACAGCAATACTTGTGAAACTTTGTGACAAGTGTAAACTGGAGCACAATTTTGTACATTATTACTATTATAGCAATCTTAAATGTGCAGGCAGCCTTCTGGAAGTTCTTCTATTACTTGTTTAAGGGTAAGGGACACAAAACTCAGTACAGGAAGAAACGACGTTTAGTCCCAACTAGTTGTTTTTAATTCTTTAGAAAGTACACATGTGGTTCTTCACATTGTACTACTAGCAGCATTTTTGTAGGTTAACAAACAGAAGAAAAAAATCTTCTGCAAGTAAAACATGAACATGAATTGTCTGAAATCAACATTTCATGCATTTATCTTTTAGCATTTACACTGTTCTTCTGTTTGTAGAGAATGGCACAAGGTAGAGGAGAAGGCAAACATTCAAACACAGTAATTCAATCTACCTCCTCTCCTGTTTTCCACTCCTTGCCTTAACTTTAATGGCAGCAAACATGTCTGCACTTTATAAAAATAGAGTGCAGTTGTTCATGCAGCATCCATAGGAAGAGGACTAGAGAGAAGACAATTGCCATGAATATGTAAAAGTTTAACTGTTCTATTACCCATTTCTCTTCTCTGTATGCATTTGAAAGTTGTATACTTTTGTATTCTGAAATCCATGTGTTGCATGATTCTGTAAGCCAAAATGCCATAGTAGAATCACTATCTGAAGTTATGCCAAAATTGTATTTTGAGTTATAGCATTAATATTTTAATTAAGTTTTAACCCTTTTATTTTTCAGTGGAACAACTGGCTCCTCTAAAAATATTTTCATGGTTGTGTAAAATTAATTTTTTATTAAAAAAGGTTTATTATCAAGACAATATTTAGGACATGAAAATGTGTGTCTTGTGCAGCCTTCATTTTCCCACATGTTAAAAATCTGCATTATAGACCAAATCCAACTTTCCTACTAGGCTTGCTAGGGAAAGCAATGAGCCTAGCTAAGACAGCCAGGGAGATGGATTTGGTACTGCATTGTAGGAGTGGCTGGTTCTGTGTGTGTGTGTGAGTGCACATCTGTGTGGAAGATGGGGTAAAAATTAGACTGTATGCCTGGTATGGAAAAGATGGGGTTGAGTTTTAACAATGGGGAAACTTTGTCTGGCATTGGGCCCAAACAGAAATTAAATCCATGTGAGAGTGTGCTGGTTTTCACTTTGTAACTCAATGCAGAATAGTTTGGGGCTGATGGGGAAAAGTAAAGGCTGCATGTCGGTTTGTTCTTGTTCATAATGCTTAATTCCACAGCTGTTACGAATACTGAAAGCATTGCTAAAAGGCAGGAAAGGAATGCCCACAGAGAAGATGTGGTGAGCCAGATTGGATGTTATTCCATTTTGGGAGGTTTTGTGATTGGAAGCTTTCCAGCCTTTCCTGCTACTTATTTATTTTTCCCTCATCAAGATTAGTGTTATACATTATAGAACAGGAAGACAACAAGAGTAGGAGGTAGGGAAGCTGGGACTGTGAGGTTTAGAATAATTACCAATTCACAAAAATATTTTTATTGGCAAATAACATGGTGTTTTTAATTACTGTGTCAGAGAGTATGATGGGTGAATTTTTACCAAGCATTCATAAGCATATATATATACATGTATGAACCCCACATAAATGATAGCCATCCGGAGAACATTAGGGTTACACCATAATGCCGTTGGTTAGTCAGGAAATGCTGAAATTAACCCAGCCCGTTGTGCATATGGTATTATATTCCTGCCCTTAATTACACAATGACATACTGTTTCTCAAATAATACATTCTGTTGGTTTTTGCCCTCTTTATAGTCTAGGACACTTACTGCTAATTGTGAAGGTAAACTCAATAATCAAGAGTTATTGACTAGGTACCCCATCCCAAACCCTGTCTGCTTCTCTGCAGGGGTGAGTCCTTCTCCACAAGAGCTTAAGGGGGCAATATGCTTGAGCCACTTTCTTGCAGCTTTTGGAAGCTGGAGGAATTGAGAGGTGCCTCAGAGCTGGACCTCTTCCAGCAAACCCAACCATGTGTGCAGCAGCAACTAATAAACTCTGCAAGGATTGAGCCAAAGGCTCCTGTGGCGCCCTTAATTCAGCCCATGTGCATCTTCAGAACTCTCTCCATTATGCAGCAAAATTAGTTACACTTTTGTGTGCAAGACATCCTCTCTTGGAGGCAACCCTTTGGGTCAGACTGTGGATGTAATGGCCATCAAGATCCAAGGTGTTTCTGAGGATTCCCTTGGAAATGTCTGCAAGCCTTTCCAAAACCAGCAGAAATTTCTTGAGTCCTCATAAATTTTTCACTCAAACTCATATGTTGGCAGCTGTCTGTAGCTCTATCAATTTGCTTTAATTGGATTCCCTCTTAGTGGCAGAACTGAAAGTCAGGTTCTTTCTGAAATAGTGGGGTTTGTTTGCTCCCTCCAAAAAATGTATGTAGGTAAGCACGTGATATGTAACAAGTAGTTGCTGCAGACCAAAGAATGGTGTTAAGGGTGGTGGGGAGGCATTTCTGGATGATTATTGCCTGAAAGCACAGTTTAACTCTTGTTCTTCTGATTTCATTAAAGAGCTATGTTCAGGGGAATGGGTTTGTAAGAACTTGGGGAAGACAGGCCAGCTAAGGAGACTTGCTTTGTGGCATTCTTCCAGATATGCTTTTGTCTAGAAAATCCTTGGCAGGGATGCAGGGATTTTCATGAGAGCTGAATAAAATATTGTAAAGAGGATTAAATACGCTAATCAAAATATTCTGTGAAATTGGTCAAAGAACTGTGTTCCTCACAAATCCATAGGAGTTTGGGAGTTCAGTTGTTTTTTTTTTTTTTTTTTCCTTAATAATTTCCTAGCTGGCTTAATAGCCTGTGATCATATTGGAAGAAAAGAGATTTATTTTTTAAGAAATGTGTTTGGAAGAGTAAGGAAGAAGAGTAAATAAGAAGCATTTTCTGATTACTTTCAATCTGTAAATCATCCATTTGTCCAGTGCAAACATGGGAAGGACTATGACTGCCCGCAAAGGAGACAGTGTGAAAATAAGGAGAAGGAAGTGAGAAAGGAGGGAGAAAAAGACAGGTGAGTGTCCCTCTGTTGCTGCCATCTGCCAGACCTCTGTGCAGCTGTTGTTGATCCCTGGGGGATACACCAACACAATGTGGCAAAGGCAGCTGCAGACAAGACCAGTCAGAAAAGGATTTTACCCATTTATTCTTTTTACTCATTTGGATAGCTGCTGTAGGTTTCACTGGAGCTGGCCTTCATGAAATTTGTGGCTGTTTATTGGCATTTATATTAATGAGGTAAAACAGTGTTCTCCTCTGAGGAAATGCAAAAAAAGCCTGCTTTATTTCTCTGCAGGATGCCTACCTACTGCCGCTGAGACTGTACTCTGTAGTGTGCTAGTAAACTGCTAGTAAACAGTTGCAGGTAGTGTCTATAGCTGTCTTCATTCCTGCAAAATCCTGGCTGTGAAGTATGTTGTGCTTATTATCTTTCAAGAAGTCATACTGAATATCTTAAATGAGCTATTTACCTTCTGATGCAGCAGCTGGCTCTCCTCTGGCTCTCCTGTTCTTATTTGTCCTTTTGGCAGTGTGATTCCCAGGCAGTGAAGGCTAGATAAAGTATGTTCACATGAAATTCTGCTGTTAACTTACAGTAAGTCTGAACTGATGCAGCTGAAGTTGGGGGAGACACTGAAATTGGAAACAGAAGTCAGTCATCCATAATCAAAAGTGACAGAAGGGATGAAGAATCACAAGTACTTACAGCACTGCTTTTCCCTCTGTGTCTCTCACTCACATTACCAGTTTAAGACCAAAACTGGTCTATCTTTCCAGTCCTTATGTGCCTTATCTACTCAGGAGACATATTTACAATAGTGGTCAGGAGAGCCATTTGACAAGAAGGAATGGAGGGCTGGCAGCAACTCCTGTGTTAGACATCTCCAAACTGCACCTGATTTTCTCCTGTGTCCCAAAGAGCCCAGAAGGGCCTCATGGAGTGCTGCAAGGTTCGACATTTTGCTGTGAGAATAAGGAAAGGACTTGGAGTACAAATCACCCCATTTTACTTGCTGTAGCTCTTTTCCTTTTCTGTTCCGAAAATCTGGCAAGGATGCATTTGGTACAAACTAGGGAGTTGGGGGGATGGTAGTGGGGTTGGGGGGTGGAGGTGGAGAGCAGCTCTGTGCAGGGAAGGTGCCTTTCACACTGAGAGGCAGCTACTCTGTACTAGGTTAAATCAAGGGAACAGTCTCCGTGGTGTTACTTCACATTTGTCACACTGTTACCCCCCACCTTGTACCCGGGTACCTCAGGAGATGTTATCTGAAATGACCTGGAGATGGTTCAGGTTTTAAACCAGTTAAGAGAAAGAGCTTAAATTGATGCATCTTTGAGTTGGAAGATGTTTAAACCAGAAAGAAACCCAGAAGGATAATGAAAAACGTTCCCCCCTCCCCTTCTATACCACATCAGATTGACTAATCCTCTGTTATGTGGCTTTACTTTGAAACAGATCATTCTCGTTGCAACACGTTTAATGCTGCCAGCCACCACATGGTTATTTGGCAGCTATTTAAAGCTCAGATCATATTACTCTGTCGCAGTGCTAGGCACCCATGTTCCAACTGGTATACAACTGATCTAAAGAGAAATCAGCTTCAGGTTTTGTTCTCTGAAATTAAATGTGACGGCATGATCTCTATGATCCCTTTACCCCCTTTTTCTCTTTTTATTTATTTATTTATTTTTTTTGTATGCATTATTACTTTTTGGAACAGCATTTTGCTAGCACCACAGGGGAAATTCAGTTAGGTTGTCAGCCTGATATAGTGTATTATCAGACACGTTAGCTTTTCCTCCCTCTTACATTTGCTTAAGAGCTTATAAACCACAGAGAATAAAAAGTGCTAAATAGAATGAAATGACCTGTCAAGGGTAGATATAGTATTTGTGAATGACTTAAAAAAATTCCAGCAGCTTCAAGCACTCCAGTCTCACTGACTGTCTGCGTTATCTTGAAATTTGGCCTCTTTCTTTATTCCTCCAAGTAAAGCTCTTTGATGGGCATTGATCTTTGATGATTCTGTCTTGAAAAGGACTAATTTTGTCTTTTCATGTTCAGTCCAGGGTGAGATTTTGTAGCAGGAGAGGATATCTTTATGAGATTTGCAATAGATTTGAAACTTGCTCTTAATATCATAAGACTAATCTTGAATTTTTCAAAACATTGAACAAAGTCAAGAAAAGCTAGTCCCAAGAAGAATTAACCAATAAATACACTGTATTTAGTAGGGAATTTAGTTATTCTATTAATGTAAAACAGGAGAATTTTCCATGGAAAACAAAGAGACTGATCTCATGCCCAGCTCATTGTGAACTCTGATAGATGTATTAAATTCAGGAGCTGCGGTGATCATCTTGCATTTAACCTCTCTCAGGAAATATGGGATAGTGCTTGCAAAGAAGCTCCAGTGAGTCTTGATTAGGAAACTGAAGGTTTTTTTTTTTATGTAATTATTTTTTTACTCCTATTTTCTGACGTCCTGCCCATTTGTACGTCATCATCCTCCCCCTCCCCTCCCCTCTGCAATTACGAAAAAAACCTTCTCTGGGTTTAAATCTTTGCCCTGAACTTTAAATAACAAGTTGCTAGTCAAAGCAATATGTACAGCATATTCCTGTATGTTCTGGGACTAGTGTTAAGTAGCTTGGTTCTTTGGCTTGTACATCACATAATCCAGTACAAGAGCACCCTTTCAGCCTTCCCTGAGAAGCAGGCTTTAGGGAGGGAAGTGTTAAGCTTCCCTTGAAGCACCTCAGCCTCTGAGGCACTGGCGTGCTGTGCCATGCACAGAACAGTCCTGCACATGCCTGGTGCTGAGAGGAGCCTGAAGAGCTTTGTGAGCTGCGGCAGGACCCACACGTGGGACAGCTTAGAATGCAGTCTCCAAGACATGTCTATGCAGCAGTGCATGTGGACAACTAGCTTTGAAAAGTCAGCTTAAGTACTGTACTGTGATGGTGGCTGTGCCTGTGGTGTGCACGACAAAGAGAGGGCCAAAGAGAGAGGAGGAACAATAACCTGGATTATGCTCTCTGCCTTCCCCACAGAAACAAGGCCCAGTGTACCAGTGCTGTGGTCCTGTCACTGCAGCTCCAAATGCCTTTTATGTTTTTGAAGTTGCAAATACACCCTCAGTTTGTGGCTTTCCCCAGTGTTAGTTTTGCCTAGGGAAATGAGACTGGTGGGATTCAGAACAGAACAGGGTATGTGTAAGTTGTAGCTCTTTAGCTGGATTGATACACTAATACAGAAAAGCTGTGCACAGTTTCGTATTTCCTTGGAAGATTTTTCTGGCTACTCTCCGTATCTATAGAGAATGCAATCCATAGGAGGCGCTTGCTTCTACTATCAGAAAATAAAAGTTCCAGCCTGATTTTAAAAAAAAGCAAACTCCTATCAGCTTAGTTTTTCTAGCTCTAATGAAAACTTAGGAGTATCTTATTGTACAAATGATCCTGAATAAATCTGTCACAAGGCAGTGACATACATACTTAAAGACAGGATGGTGACAGTTGGTTCTGTTGTATAAGACCCTCTTATAAGTCTAACCTGTGATTCACACAGTGAATCTTTCGATAACCTTTCTGCAATAAGAAGCATTACTTATAATTCAGATGGATGGGAATATTAAGCAATTATATTCCAATTATGAATTGCTGTAAAAAAGCATGTCTGACATTTTTGCTCGGCAGAAAGGAACCCAAACAAATTCTATGCATATTTCAGTGGCGTTGAAATACTCTTCAGATTGCTCTTGGTAATCTGTGTCCATACCTCTGCTGCTCCAGTGAAACAAGCACATCCATTGAAGAGTCTGCATGAATCAGCTATGGGCTCTTTAATTAACTGAGGGCTTCTGCAGTCAGAGTAAGAAAAAAATTCATGAACTCCATAGTCCAAAGCAGAAACCCCATTTAGGAGCTAAGACCCTACATTTTCGTATCTGAAACTCCTTGATCAGCCATTTGCTTGGGTTATTTGGTCAGATCCTTATTCCAGCAAAAACAAACTGCCTGTTCAGTTGTTGCCTGTATGCCTACATGCAGGAATAGCAGTAGATGCAAGACTTGTCTAAAAACTTCTCAATAACAGAAAAAGATAGGGCTTTGAGAGAGCAATTTAACATAAATCATTTGGCCCACACCAGCTTTTCAGTGAACTTGGATCCTGTCAGTGAAGAATGCCAAAGGTGTAGCTTTTAAGTTTTGAAAGAACACTTGTACTGTATCAGTGTCTGAACTACTCCTGCATCAAGACAAATGGTTGGCAAAACCAAACTCTTCCTCTCATGAGACTGTGACACCCGCCAATTTCCTCCTCTGTGAAAAGGAGAATCTGCGTCGTGTTTGTTGAGATTTATATTTGTTGTTTACCTAAGAGGGAACATGGGTGACATTCACGTCCCCCTGTACAACCTGCTGCAGACAGGACGGAAACCTCCTCGGCTGAGAGGTCCTTCCTCTCCCTTGGCCGCTCGGGCCGGGGAAAGACGGCGAGGGGATGTGTGGGCCGGGGGCGCGCTGCTGTGTGGGCCCGGCCGGGCCGGGGTGAGGCCTGGGTGGCCAGCAGAGCCGCGGGTCAGTGAGGCCGAGGCGCCGGCTCCCGGGAGCGGTGTGGAAGCGGTGCGGAGCGGCGCGGGAACGGTGCGGGAACGGTGCGGGAGCGGGAGCGGCGCGGGGGCGGCGCGGGGGCGGCGAGGGAGCGGCGAGGGAGAGGTGCGGGAGCGGTGCGGGAGCGGCGCGGTGCGGGGCTGCAAGGCGCCCGGCGGCCACTGGGGGGCTTCATCTCCCCTCGAAAGGAGCTCTGCCGGAGCCGCTTCCCGGGAAAGCGGCTCGTTAGCGCTAATGAGAGCCCGGCTGTTCTGCTCCCGCGGCTCTGCGTTTGCTGTTGGCTCACGGGTTAGCCATTTAAAGGTATCTCGGCCTCCCTGTTTATTTTGAGGGTCTCACGTCTGTCAACCTTCACCGAGTAGCGGCTAATACGCTTAAGTACGTTTTACCCTTGGCGAGAGCCTTAATAACAACCAAGGCCATTAGTGGGTCAGGACGGCCCCAAATGCTGGGCTAAATGCTCTTTCCAGCCTGCCAGGCTCCTGTGGCTGCAGTGCTGCTCTACTTTTTGTGGTGCTTCACTAATTTCTTGCTTAAATAATTATCCATGAGAGTAATACATGTTCACAACTATAATACATTGTTTTTTGTTTTTTTTTTTTTTTTAAAGCTTATATTAATTCATAAGATGTCAAAGTGCTTTATAAATGAGGTCAGTGCAATTAACCCTATTGAGCCACTGCTGCGAAGAAATTCCAGATGTGCCCATAAACTGATGCTGTCGCTTGGCATCAGCCGGACAAATGGTCCTGTTTCTAGCACCTTTAATCCAATCTGGAATCAAAACCAAAACAGCGGAAAGCCTCCATATTAGATAAGGTTTTTTGGTCACAGAAGCTGCCATTGCCTTGAAGGCAGGAAGGAAATAGTCTGGAAGAATTTGGAAACTGCCCTGCTGTGCTTAAAGTGGTTGGGGATCACTGAAGAACTGAAATAAGGAGAAGCAGCAGTTGGCAAAAACTGGAAGAGGTAGCAGTGAGGAGAGTGAAGTTTCTTAAGTAACATGTAGCTTAGAGAGCTGTCACCGTTTTTGAGAGAGACTCCTGCCCTTCCTTGGAGGAAAACGTTCCCAGTGATCTGAAAGAGTGAGGGGGCTAAAGCCCTAAAAGAAGGCCTCCAATTTTAGAAATGTCTCTCCTCACCATAATCCCTCCACTTTTATAACATTTTCTACGTATGACATTATACGAACTGCGTAACTGACAAATCCTTCATTTGCATTAGATTTAAGTGGCTTCCCTCCCATCACTCCTCACGGTTAAAAATACATTACAGAAATTACTATCCTGCCTAGGAAAATGTGTGATGACTCTGGTGTCTGTCGTTTATTTCTAAAACATTTTGGCACTTTTCCTCCTGAGTTGTCTTTCCCCTTCAGCTTCGAGAGGGGAAAAGGAAAGTGCAGGGTTAGGGCAAGATTTTTCCATTTCCCTGGTTATTGCATGCATGCATTGCAGCCCACATGCCAGGCATGACGGAATCTAAATGCTGGGCAGAAACAGTGAAATCCTCAGGAGGAAAGGAGAATAGAAAGCACAGAGAAGCCACAGTTTGGGCTGCCATCACAATGACCATATCGAATCAGACCAAAGGTACTGGCCCAAGATCTTTTCTTCCTACACTGCCCAATATTTACAGAAAGACTGTCAGCAAACAGCAAGTGGAGCATGACCTTTCCATTCATATGACCTTTCAGCTCCTGCAAAGAAGAAAAATTCAACCCTGCTTTCACCTCCTTGCTACATGGGCTAAATTTGGCCCTCTGCATGCAAACAGCCCTCTGATGTTCTTCACTCCTTTCTCCTGCAGGCCGACAGATGATGCTCCAGTGTCTTGTCTCAGGGGCTGCTCATGTGGGGTGTTTCTGAGCATTAATCATGCTGCAGACATCCGTTTTCCCTCTGATAAGAGCCTGGCTCAATCTGTAAGGAAAGGAGGGGAATCAATCTGCCTGATTGCCATAGACCCTTCATTTTGCACTGCTCAGCCCCTTGCCAAGCAGAGCAGCAGGGGAGTCTCCGCTCAGTTGCTCCCAGCAGGTGTCACTATGGAATGGGAAAATGCAATTCCAGGGCTGGGAAAGAAGTCTGGCAACAGGTGGAGCATCCTCTGACACTGCTGCCGAGGTAGCATGCCACTGTGTCCCGGAAACTTTCATAATTAGATCTTAAGCAGACGCGCTGCCACCCTCTGCCTTCCCTCCTTTCCCCCACTCTTCATCGCAGCAACCATAATAGCAGGTTGGGGGAGATTGTGATTTTTTTAAGGCATTGCTTAGCAATGAATGCAGAGACACCCATCTTCATGGATCACTACCCTGTGTAGTAACGCAGCACAATAATGTGTAAAGTTTCCAGAACTGTTGGTAATTACTGATAAGCCCAGTTCAGCTTTCAGTTACATACAAAGCTGGGTAAACAATGGGAGGAAAAAATTAATTAGAGCCCATGTTTGCTAAAGCTAGCTAGTGATTCCATCTGATCACGTTCCTGCTCCTTTTATTCCCTTTGCACAAACATTTGGGTGGTCAGGTTTTTCTAGCACCTAGGTGTGCAGGGGGGGCTTTAGTCTGTGCAAATAAAATGTCTCTCTCTAAGGGCATGGCCCCTTCTGGCAAGTGCTTGCCCATGCTCTTCCCTTGTGTTTGCAGCTGGGAAGGTGTTCGGAGGCCTGGGAAGGTAGAAGTGGAATGGTCACCTCTCCCAAGCAATACTGGGAGTCTATATATCAGCAAAAGCTGATGGGGGAAGACAGAAGAGAGGACAAGAATGAATGGGAGACAATGCAAGGACACTCATCTGGAGATATTTCACAAGTGTCTTGACCTCAGAGTACCTTTGTACAGTATGTCTTCTGTGACAGGAAACACAGAAGAGGCAGAGGGGAATTCACCATCTCACAGAAAGTTCCTCTTAGGCATGCTCTGAATACACTGGTGATGTAAACATTGGGCATGGCTTCGATTGCCTCACTTGATGGGAAGACTGAGGTAGACCCAGTTTTTAAGAGTTTTATCCCAGTGGGAAGGCTCAGTAGGTGCTATGCAGCAGCTCGAACACTGCATGGGCCCTTTGTCCCTCCCTGGCTCCTCACAGGGACTCAGACAACTTCTGGGTGTTCAGGGGGACTGAGGGTGTCAGAAGATGCTGCCAGGGGTCTAAAATCCATATTGTCCTTTATGACCTGTTGAACACCCTCACTACAGTAGGTCTGATTTACTAACAACTGGTCAAAGCAAGACCAGTCTTGAGAAGGTAATCAGAGCAGATGACCTCCAAATGTCCCTTCCAGCTAAAATAACTCTGTAATTTTTTTAATGTGGGGTCATATTTACTTATCCATATCCTTGAACAGTGCCCTTATTTTTCCTGCACACCATTTACCAGTTTTATGCAGAATGCCTATTCTTCTGCTCTGCCATTCTCAGAGATCAGGAATGTGATTAGGATGAATGTGACATCTCCTCAACTGGTTATAAATATTGTGTACATCTTTCCCTCTTCTGCATCCTCAGAGAAACTCAGATACTTCTGCTGGTGAGGACCATGTTTGGTCAAGGATAAACAGAGAAAGAACTTGAGTGTCCTCAGCATCATCTCCTCACATTTCCGTTCCCTGAAGTGCTCCCTCAGAGTCAGTGCATCAGTGATTTCTTCAGATTCATCTCCAACATGTAGCAACCATGTCAGGCAATTATAGGTATGGCTTGATGTTTTGCTGTCAATGAATAGTTTGGTGAGACCTGGCATCTGCTTAGACTCATAATGTGTTTTTCTTCTCTTGTGAAAAAATGTTTGGCAGATGGATCCATAAAATCCCACACTTAAGTGCACCCCTTTTATTGCTGTTGTTCATGCCCTGGTATGCAAAGCTGTGTTTTATGGGGTGTTGGGAAAGGCTCAGATCAAAGCTAATGTGATTTACCCATATACCTTCAACAAGAAGAGGAGTTCAAAAGATAGGAGATCATCTATGATGACAATCAGACTTCACATATCTTTTCCTGTTGGGACACAATAAAAAAAAAGGGTTCTGGGAAGAGGCCTAATATCAGTCTCTCCTTTTCCCACTAGCACACTGGACAACAAGGATCCCATCTAACTTAGCCTGCAGGGTCTCCCCTTGGCCTCCAGCCACAAGTGTCTGCCCTGGCAGTATGTTTCTAAAACAAACTCACAGTGTGTGAATGTAAATACATTCTGCCCTCTCCCTATTTGAGATACTTTCAGGAAAGAAAATATCCCTATGTTCTAATTTTTGTTTAATCGGAATACAGTTGCTGGATGTAAGCCATTCTAATTAAACTGCAAACTTTTTTTGTAGAGAGCTCAGATGTTGAAGAATTTGATTTCAAGCATTACACAAGTATGTATCATTTGTACTCATCTTTTAAAATTCCGCTGGCATGAAAGAGTAGCAAAAACCACCACCAAACTCCAAAACAAGGCCCCCAGATCTGTTTTCTCTTGCACTTTGGCTGTCCCTGGGGTCTTCATGGAATTTACGAAGCCGGGAGCAGAGCCTGACGCAGGGTGTCAGCTGGCAAATGTGGGTGGTACTTGGTTGTCAGATAAAGATTCATTTAGAAATGCAGCCGAGGAGAAGGAAGCTCCTTCTGTACCCAGCACAGCCCCTGCAAATCAGGTGTTGAATTTGCTATCATGTAGCGAGCAAGTGCTTGGCAAGTTGTTCCTGGTGCGTAGGTTACAGAGGTGCTGCTGCTTTAACACGGATAATTGTGCTGGGTGTCCGGCAGCAGACCCCGAGCCACTTTGCTCGCTGTGCGGTGGAGCCTGGGCCATCAGCCAGCCGAGCTGCTGCACTTGCTCGTGCTCAATTAGCAGGTTCAGGCTGTGTATGCAATCCTCGCTGACTGCAGTGCCAAGGCACCAGTTGCCCTCAGCAACTAATAATATAGAACTGCAAAGCACAGTTAATTAAGTAGGTACAATTTATTCCATGGTGTGTTCCCTACATGTGAAATGGTGTGTGGTTTTCTGCGAACGATGTAAGTTGCTGCTCCCAGAGTTGTCCCTTGGGGTCCTGGTGTCATGTGCTCATTCCTTCTTTCTGCTCTGTGCCAGACTGTTCAGGAGGCCATGAGCAAGACCAAAAATGTAAAGTCTTCTTTTGAACTAAACTCTTGGGGAGTATAGACTTTGGCTGGTTTTTCTTTGGCCATCTTTGACATCTTTTGCCTTATCAGCTAGGATCACAAAGATCTAAATAGTAGTTCTCTGCTGTTGGAAAACAGGCTAGCATCAGGATTTATGTGAAAGCTTCCTGCTGATCACTCACTGTCATCCCCACCAGTGTATTTTCAGTGCACTGAAACACACAGCAGCCTAAGCTAAGCAAGAGATTCTTGCTTGGCTTCAGTCGTTCACAGAGGCAGAGAGCTATGACTTATATGTCCAGAGGATGTATGGGAAACACTTTAAAAATAGAAAGGTTCTTGTTTTATAAGCTTCCAGTGAGTCCCCTCTCAGAGAAAAACATGTTTCCCAGACTGTGCATCATGTTTGAAGGAAGATTTTTTACAACTGCATTTTTAGTTTGGGGTGAAGAGAGATGCACTGGTGCTTTATAAAGGGACTTAAAATCATTAAAGAAAAAACAAAATCAAAACAACATAGTAGTAATTTATGAATTACTGATGGTCATCTGAGGCCAGTGTATAGGCAAGCCTTACTTTCTCCTCTGTCTTTGCTTGCTACAATAAGTTTTTGACAGCATCTGGGTCAAGGTGAAATATCCATTTTGCTTTGAGGAGGAATCAAACACTTTTACAGTGCATCTCAGTTAAAATTTTGTTCTTAGGTTGCAAAGAAACCTTTACTGCCACACTGTGAAGAAGGTGTAAGTCCACTGAAATAAACTCAGAATAAGCAGAGACCAGAAAGCACTACTACATGTTTCTTTTAAAAGGAAAGAAAATAAAAAAATCAACTAATAAAGCAAACAACAAAAAAACTGGGAAAGACAGTGAAAGATAAAGATATTTGAATGATCTAGTAGTTATATCCACAGCAAGAACCACTCATTCATTAATCTAGTCTTGCTTTGCTGACATTGTTGAGCAGGTAGAAACCAAACTCTTCCAATCTTCTCCCTCATATGCTGCTTCTCACCTGCTTTCCAGTTTGGAAATCAAACATTTAACTCTCCGTCTGCTATGGACATTTGAAAGACTTCTCTTGGGTTCCCTTCCTTGAGTTCGCTTCCAGTTCAAATGGCAGTGGACAGGCAAGATAGGAAAGGTTAAATGGTTAATTGGTAGAACAGAATTATTAATTTCAGGAGGAAATAGAAGACCATGAATCCTGCGTGCTGGGGATGTCACTTGCAACGACGAGGAAGGCATCCAGATGCTAGTGAGAACTGATGGACACGTGAAGGACATAGCCCTGTGCTGCTTGTGTACCACTGGCACAGGAGTAATTGCCCTGCACACAGATCCCAGATGTCAGGAAGGCAAAATGTCTGACTGCAACAGTCCATGGTCTGGCACAGAACAAAACACAGCAAAGCTAGGCGGGAAAAGAGCAAGAATTAGGAGAGCAGTAATAAGATCACACAGTAAGTAGCTGCCTACATGCACAATTAGACGGTTCCAAGCCATTTTAAAGAGGAGTTGTGTGAATAATTGATTTTTCAGTTCACTGGTCAAACTGAAGAAAAAAACCATTCATTTTGGATTGACCTGAAGCATAAAATTTTATTGGCTTTCTCGGAAAAATTAAAAAAAAAAGGTTAGGGAAAATTATTTGGGGGTTAAAGTCAAAGTTAATTTATTTGGAGGGACTGAAATGCTCATTAAGTGCATCTTAAATTTAGAGAAGTTTAGAGATAAACTTTTTTACAAAAAATTATTTTTTGAAAATATGTGATGAAAAATGTTGTGGAAATATGAAAATAATTTTTCTTTTTTTGAAATCACAGTCCTTTTCCGTCAAAATTATTATCCAAATCCAGCCAATTTCAGAAACAATTTTGACCTGACTTATTTGCCTAGTACCTAACAACATTGCTTCCTCTGTCATTCAGCCCTTCTTTCACAGGAATTTGTTGGAAGGTAGGTTGTAAACAAATTCTGAAGGAAATGGTGGCTTGATTTTCAGATGAGGATTTTAAACTTACTTTTGTTGGACATGAACAACATAATTCTAAATCTGTTTCTCTGTTATGAAGCTAAGATTAGAGAGAAAATATTCAAGTGAATAAATAATTTAGTTTTTTATTTTTAAGTAATAAATTAAAAAATGTAAATAAGGCTTGACAAATTAAGAAATTTTTACTTAAGCATTCCATAACACTCACTACTTGCAAAATTACCCATCACTAGTCCTGAGGAAAAAAAAGAATAAAATAACCTGTGGTGTCAGAGTTTTCAGATAAGCATCACAGTTTTCCCTGTAGTTCCAAAGTCATCATTCCTGTGGCAAGCTGGGGGTTCCCCAAGGTGCAGAGGGTGTTTTGGGAGTCCTTTGTGGAGCTGAGGGTGGGTGAGGTCATTGTCTGATCACGCTGACTGCCCAGGTGTCAGCTCCCAAGGCTGGATCTCTCTTTCTCACTTCCTAAGGAAAAGCTGGCGTGCCTCCTGTGGGCTGTGCTTTCAAGCTTGCTCTTCTTCCTGCAACAGTTCAAAGATCAAAGAAGGAGCAGAAGCTGTTTCCCAGGAGCCAAAAGACGCCCATCACACAGATCCTGTGGGAGATGCCTGGCAAAGGATCGGAATTTAGTGATCATTTTGTTTGGTAGCCAGTTTCTTTCAGTCCTTTAATATTCATTACATTGAAAATATTTTCCCTCTTATAAATACCATCTACTCTTTATTGGTTTCTCTCTTAAGTGTGCTTTATTTCTGCACATTATACTTTATGTGTACACTTAATAGTTCCTGAATGAATCACTTCATCTTAGATTAGCTGAGTAACTTTGAGCAAGAAAAGGAAGGAAGCTGTCTAACATGGCCACCCTTCTCACATCCACCTCTCAGAATCACTGACCTGGTATATTTGATGCCCAGGGCCTCTGTCTGGGTCAGGGGGTGAGAGCTTTGCTCACAGGGACTGTACCAACCTCTCCTCACGTGGGCTCAGCAGAAGAGCACAGGCAGTTATTTATGGCTCTGAAGCCTAAGCAGCTCTCCGAAATGAAGACACCGTGATCTAGTTAGGTTACAGAAAATAATGGGCACTATACATGTGCTTTGATACATTTGCTTTTCTTTTGATTTGTCTGAAAGCCTCTCATTCTCTGTCTTTCTTCTCCCTACTGTCATTTTCCTTTTTTCTCTTCCCATTCCCAGTTCAAACCTGACTTAAAGAGTTTATGAGGGAGAACCAGACCCCAGAACAGCCATTGATCTTAAGAGGATAGGGTTTCTGCCTGTACCACTCTGTCCTTTGGGTGCTGCTGAATCAATTTATTTTATGTTAAAAGTTTATTAGAGACAAACCTTGCTTTTTCTTATGTGTTTCTATATTTTTTCCAGGAAAAATGGGAAGAAGCAGTCACACCCAGATGGATTCATAAAACAATTAAAAATGAGAAAAATACTATCCTCATTGTCATTAATGACCACATGCCGATCTTCCTTTTAAGGCAATAGATCACCCTATCGTGACTTCTTCGGTTCTCTGTGCAAAAGGAAAAAAAAAAACCAAAAAAACCAACTAACCAGCTTCTCATGGTGTATAAAGAAATTGAAACCTGTTTATTTATGACTGGAAAAGAATGAGCTGCCTCATTAATGTGGTATAAAATGGGTATAATTCAGCATTCTGTACAATCCTCCATGACGTGTTGACAGGTGCTGTCATGCACTATCACTTTTAGGTTATTGCACTCTAATAGACTACAATTATAGCTCATTTAATATGATATGACAGTGGGGAAGCACGTGCAAGGTTACAAGCAGTTACACTTACAAAACAAGCTGGTGCCAATGAATACAGCTACAGGTAAATATTGCAGGGGGCAAATCCCCTTTCCACTTTCACAGAGCCCGAATGTCTGCGGCTACAGGTCTTATGCATACAGTTCTCGCAGTGAAACATTTGTGCCTCGCTTTTTCTCTTATTTTCCCCACAAATGCCAATATTACTGCTTTCAGTTGTGCCTCCTAATGTTGCTCCAACAGTCGAAACCACAGCAGGGGGTGGAGTAGACTTGAAGAAAAGCCGAAGCTGTAAGTAGCACAAGATTTATAACAGTTGGCAGCCCAACATCTCATCTCGTACAAACAACTCGGTTTCCTTTTGGCGGCCTGCTGTGCCACTAACAAGGCAGGCTACAAAATTCACCCACTGGGTGATGGGGAAAGCCAGCACAAAGCACCAGCATCATTTTCATATGGTAGGAAAGCAGCAAAAAAGTTGGGCCCCGCACATTGATTTCAATCATTAGAGGGGTAACTGCAGAACTGAATAGAAATGCTGGATAGAAATATTTTAAACTGGTTAAAAACAAAAGTCCCCTCAGGGGACTTAAAGATTTTTCAACAACATTTCCAACCCTGCATTGCAGGGTTTCAACAGGGCAAGTATTGCACTGTGGCCATGTAGGTGGTATTATAAGCCAAAAAGACACCACCAGTCTGTGTTTTTTTCTTAGCCATGTACTGAAGTGAGTGATTTTGCTACTTTCTTGCCTAAAATGTGTTTTAGATATTGTTTTAAATGCTGAGGTCGTAGCTATTCTTGCACATAGGGCAATTGTATGATATATTCCTTCTGGGAGTGGCCACATGCTTAAATTCAAGGGTTTAAATATAAAAGCTTAGACACTGTGTCTGTGCAATATTTTGCACAGAAAACCAGCTTCCTGGCCCGTGCAGCCGTGGTGCCTCGACAGCTGGGTCACGCCATCTGGGTCAGGATGCCGCCTCTCCGTTTCACGCACCCGCAGAGCCGGAGTAGCACTCCTCAACCGGTTTGTAATGAAACATCTCCTTTGCATTACAAAGAATGTGCTTGTTCGCTGAAACTCTTTCCCCATTAGCAGCAGTCATATGCTTGGCATACCTCCTGGAAGAGCACACATGCAGCCTCCTCTGCTCCTCTTCTGCAGCACGGAAGTCTGGTGTGCCATTGCCTTCCTCCCTCCCTTCCTGAGCAGCCTGGTGTCTCCTTCAGAATACATTTTCCCCTGCCATTCCTTACACATTTCCCAATCTCCAGCTCCCACCGTGTTCTCTGTGTGTCTGTTTCGGCTCCTGCCGTGGGCTCGGTGAAGGAGAAGGGAGGTAAATCTCTGGTCATGTCCATGATGAGGCTACAGCTTCTCTGTGAACAGTAAATGATTCCCAGCCAGCCCTGTGTGCCCGAGAAAGTGGGCTTTTCTGACCACAGCTACTTTTCAGGGATGATGTCTATGCACATTTTAGCTTGATCATCCCAGCTGGTTGCTATGTCCTGTGGACTTGCCCAAAGGATGCAGGCTGGAGCCATTGTCTCATACAAACCCTGTTAAACTAACCGTGCCCTTTGGCTCTTCAAGAGATTGCAGTCCTAAGGAAAGCATCATAAATAAATCCCCTTCCAAAATTGGTGGCATGTTATTTTGCATTTTTTCATGCTATTTTCTGCCTCCAACCCAAGGGAAATATTGAATTAATTCAGTATACTGGGGTACTGGAGAGAAAATACAAGAAGTGCTGATATAATCATGCAACACTTGCCATTTAATATTACTGCCAATTTGATGCAGGACTCTGAAAAATTCCTGTTACTTTTTGGAGAAGAACTGCTGCAGACCAGTGACACAAATTCTGTGGTTCTCTCTGACAATCTTCCATTTAATGTCACTGTTGTTTTCAAATTCTTCTACAATAAAATGTAAGTTGTGAATGTTAATATAATATTAAGATTAACCAAATAATGTCTAAATATTTCTGCTATATTAATTAGCAATGTATGCTTTTAAAAGAAAGTTGATCCCATGTAACAGCTATCAGCCCTTTTGTTTGTGACTAATCTCAAATCTGATATCATTTTTTCAGTTATAAAACTACTAAAGTATCAAAGCTTGCATTAGTATACCAGTAATATCACATGGCTAAGGTCTACTAAGAAAGTGTGAGCACTAACTTTGTCTTGACAAAGAAACTCTGCAGGATAAAAGCTACAAAGAGTAGCATCTGTTATGCTCCAAAAAATATTGCTACAAAAAGGAAAAAAAAAATCTCCAAACCAAAAAGAAAACAGACTGGGGCTGAAGGGGCACAAAGCAGAACCTTCACTCCTGAATTTTCTGTAATTTTTCTTGTTTGGCATGAAAAGTTGTCTCTGTAAATTGAGGCACAGTAGGACCAAAACTTCTGCCTCTGATCAGTGTTTGGTTGGCAGGAACTGTATTATTGTTTCTGATTTTTTTTTTTGTCTATACCTGAATAAAGATTTTTTTTCACTGAGTGGGAAGGTTAGGAAAGCGACTAAGTGTTAATGCTGCTTGAAATAAAAATCCAAGTGAATATCTACAATTATCTACTGGGGTCTCCTGAGGGTTGCCACAGATGGCATGTGATCCTCCTGCCTTGGATGGCGCCCAGCACCAGTGGATGAGACTGAGGCAAAAGGAGCAGTGCCAGGAAGAGCATTGGACATGGAGATTTTCTGCAAACTAGTCGTAAAACAGCCCCAGCAACAGAGTCCCTGTTACAAAATTTGGTGATTATATAACTTCTTTAATACTTTATGCTTGTTGCTTGTAATAATTACCCTTCTTCCCCATTCTCACCATTACTTTCATAGTCCTGGGAAAGCAATTTATTTAGTGCCCTTTGCTATGTACAGAAATTCAATTGTAGCTGTGTGATTTTAGTCAAGTTTTCAGGAGTGAAACAATGTGTTTCACCCTGCTGCTGTAGAGTGATTTCTAACACATTTCATAAATTTCATTATGAAAGAAAACATCAAGTAGAGAATGCAAAGTCCTCTTTTTAGTGTCTGTCTTCGTGAACTGCTCACAGTGGATAATGTCATAACCTCTACCGGTATAATGGAGCATTATCAAAGGCAGACATTCGCAAATCAACAGGGTAGAGACCTGAAAGGCTTTTTTTTTTTTTTTTTTTTTCAGTTTTGACGAAGGATGATCAGCTCTTTGCAAGTACCTCTAGGTTTTAGACTTCGTACTCAACTTGATAAAACCATGATGAAGTGGTGAGCATTATCTTTTCCCTCTTTGTTCCTAAGGGCTATGACCTGTAGTTTTTGTATGAATAAAATATCTGGACCTATGTATGTGTGACAAAAAAAAGTCTGCTGTGTTAGTGAGGATCTTTTTGCCTACATGTAGAATTCTTCTATTTTGTCCTTACACAAGGAAGACTTTGGTGGTAACAAAGTAATGAATCTCTATTCATCATATTTGCATTACATTTTTCAAATAATAAGTTTAAGATTATTGAACACTTTTGAAATCAGGTTCCCTGTGAAATCAACATTTTATTCCTTGCCATATTCACCAAAATACTGGGAGTCATATTAAAATTTGTTTAGTTAGACAGAGTCCTTCCTTCCTTCCTTCCTTCCTTCCTTCCTTCCTTCCTTCCTTCCTTCCTTCCTTCCTTCCTTCCTTCCTTCCTTCCTTCCTTCCTTCCTTCCTTCCTTCCTTCCTTCCTTCCTTCCTTCCTTCCTTCCTTCCTTCCTTCCTTCCTTCCTTCCTTCCTTCCTTCCTTCCTTCCTTCCTTCCTCCCTCCCTCCCTTCCTCCCTTCCTCCCTTCCTTCTTCTCCCTTTCCCCTTCTTCTTCTTCCCTATCACCTTTATCTTTCCTTCCTCTTCCCTTCTTTCCTCTGTCTCTTCCTCTCCTCTCTGTCTCTTTCCTCTATTTTCAAGATAAATCCCAACCTTGCAAATTTATAACTGACAGGGCTGACAACTGGAATACTTGCTGGAAAAACAATAACACTGAGCAAGACTCAATGATTCTATTTCTCATATATATTTCTTTATAGCTTGCGTTCTGCAGTATTTGGTGCATGTGTCAGTGGAGATAAAAAGATACTTTACAGGGAAACTGAAATCTATTTCCAATGTCATTGCTATAGCACAAAATGGAATACTATGAATGACAGTCACTCAGATTTCCATAAATGTGGCTCCTCTATAAGCAAAATTCTGAAGTGATTTTTATTTCTAATGTCACCCTTGGAGGCTCTGCAATGTCATTCTCATTTTTGTCAGAATAATTATATTTAATTTTGGGGTTTGGTCTATCAGAGGTCTAAAAATTTATTTTATAAGTTAATACTACTCATTTGTCAAAACCAGACAAGAAGCAATCATTTCCCTATTTCCCTTCTATACTGTATAGACATTCTTTAATGGTTAAAATATTATCAGGAGGGAGAAAGAGAGAAAATGTCTTTTATGAGTCCTTTCCAGTGAGCTCAACAGTCTTTTTTTGCCTGTTGTAACCTGTGTTGCATGAAGACCTGAATACCTGCCAGTCAAAAAGGAACAGGTCACTCAGTGAGGACTCTGTAGTCTTGGAAGTCTAAAGTGTGTGTATGTGGGAAGCTAGATATAGAGATTTTTCTTTAGCAGCATGTTATGTAGGGTTTCAAAATGAGACCAGTGAAGTCAAATCAACCATCCAAGTCCATTTTAGGCTTTCTTTTTATTATTTTTTTTCCTCTTTGGACATAAAACCCTTCAAATAAAAGTTCTATTAATAAAGCTCTAACCAAAGATTAAATATTTCTGCTGACATTATTTGACTGATAATATCAATTTCAAAGTTCAAATTTTAATAAGGTATTACAAAGCATAGGAAGAAACAAGCTAATCAAGCCAAGTTTCATATTTCCCCTCTTTGTATAAAATGATAAGTGAATTTAAAGCTATGCTTTGTCTCTTTAATATCTGCTAAATATGGATGAATTACTGAATATATATTTATTCTTAGCCTCATTTGAAGGCAAATATTTACAAGGCTTTTCTGTTGTAATCTGATTTTAATATCTCAACTGAAAATGATTCATAACATGTGGCTTCAAATACTCTGTAGTTAAAGAGGCCAGAAATTAATTAGCTGATTCTAGCAAGGGTTTCTTGGAACTGACCTTGAAAGAAAAAAACAACCCAGTACTGTTTATCAGATCATTGTACATTGTTGTTGCTTGTGCAAAGAATTTCAGGAGTAAATAACAGAGAGTGGCAATAACTTGTGTCTGATCCTTGGTACTGATGTGCATCCTTTGGTTTTCTGTGGTTCCTGTAGCAGGGCTTCAAGGGCCAAGTGTCTTCTGTCCTTTTGGAATGGAAATTGTTCAGACAGTCATGGGCATTTGAAGTGTGTTAGTGACTGTTATGCAAGCAATGGGAAGCACCTCCCTTTAATCCCTTGTCCAGATTAAAATGCAATGAATGCGGAAATATTTGCAGGTCCTTTTTTCTGCATCTTATAAATATACTCAGGAAGCCATCTGGGAACAGAAATACTGCCTAAGTACCGCTGACCTGAAATGCAAGTGTCTTTGTGAAGTCAGTTTTTCTCTTTCCTTTGAAAGACAATCTTGCTGATGCTGACTGCTAAAAATAAGAACGCAAAATCTTTTCCAGCATCTGGAGTTTTCTGTGCTTTAATCCGTTCATTTCCTTATGTATTGTTATATAGGTATTTCTGTGCACACTCTGATTAATGTACAAATATATATTTTACTCAGTAGGATTAGAGTCAAGTGGGCCTGATTCTCCACTTCCTTGCAACTTGCATAGTTAGCTATAAGTGTAGGTACAACCCTTTTAAGAGCTGTCATTCTATAAGGAGCTTTAGGGAATTAGATTAACTCTTGCTTTGCCATTTTACAAATACTCCATCTATTGTGAGCTGAAAACAAATCTTTCTGCTGCCTTATTTTTTTAACTGCTTTTCTAGAAACCTGAACAGTAGGCTATCTTCTGTTCCATTGAAGCATCTGTTTCCAAAGGATATTGTGTGGTCCATGCCTTCCTTGGGACAACAGCATTCTTGTAATTGTGTAGAGGTATGTGTGGGGATATTAGATAGGTATTTACAACATCTAATTGCTAACCATGAAGGTGCAAATAAGGTGTTTAACAGCCCTTGCACAAACCACCTCAGACACCTCCAATTCCTGCCATGAATGAGTTTCAGTGTATCTGGGGAGGTCTCTGGATATGTTGACTGTCTGTGTTTTGTGGTGTGTGTTTGTTCCAGACAATGGTTCATTCAGCTTTGCATTAAGTCACAAATTTGCTTTGCTTGTGTCCATTCTCCTCCCCTCCTGTGAAACTGGGCTTTGTGGTATGTGTGTTGTCCTTGGTTGATACAGCCAAGTTATCTCAATGAAGTTGTGTCAATGGCAAACACTGCAACAGTAAGTGCTTTCATTATAATCCTGTATTAGAGTTTAAATATGTGTAATCTGCATATTTCTGATACTGCCATTTGCATATTAGGTTGGCAGTAATCATCCTTGAAAGTGTCAAACAGTAAAAAAATATTTGACATCATTTCTCCAGCAGCAATGAGCCTTGGTTTGTCATGGGAAAGATCTTCATGATCATTATGAGTATGGCAGGAATCTGGTACCAGGCTACTGATTCAGCTACAATTTCAAAAGTGTGAACCAGCTCAGGAAGTCTTTCAGGATTTCAGTTTTTCACAGAAAGGAAACCAGGACAAGGTTTGTGCTTTTAACCAAAAAAGGATGTAGCTTTAGCTGCCATGTTTGGGTTTTCTTAGCAGCTCAGCATCTGCTTTGGTCTTGATAACATTCATTTTGAAAGAGCTGGTGGAATTTGCTCAGTATCAAAGCATGAGAATTATGTGTGTAAATATGTGTAATATGTAAATATTAAATCTGTGGGATTTAATCTTTCCACATGGGTGTGTATGTGCACGTGTGTTGTGTGTCTCTAGGAGCCCTGAAGGCCCCATCTGCAAGAGGGTGTGCTGAGGTTCAATGATGCTGATGAAGCTCAGGTGGTGTGCACACTCCTGGTATCTGCCCCAGTGTGTCATTCATCTTAGGTTGTTCATGAGTAACCTTTCTAACAAAACATAAAAATTGAGATGTACTTGCAGGACTTTGCCAGTTTGATGTTATCCATGATTGTTGCATTATTATGCCCTGAACGAATGTATTTAACAGAAGTTCTTATGTCAGTAATGGGAAAAGTCAAAACCTTGCTGCTGCCCCTGCTTTATTGAAAAGTTTGTATTTCAAGGAACATGAGGGATTTAACCCCACACTTAGCACTTTGGATCAAGTTGCATCTAACAGGAATAATTGCATTTTTTTCAATGAATGGGTTCACTTTAAATAGCTTTTCCTCTTTCCACAAGGCTAGCTTTTTCTTGGTGTATAATTGGTAACTTTTCATCTTCTCTCAGAACAGCTTCTGGAAGTGCAAGATACATTTTGTTTGTGAATGAAGTTGAGGCCCAGTTTTAGGCAAGCTCATATGCTTAGTTAAAGGTTGTACATTTGCTGTTTAAAAGCTGTTTTTATATACAATGCCACATCTTCCATTTTATCTGTGTGATGTGGTCTAACAGCCACAGGAAAGACTATTCTGAGCTACCAGCAACTGCTACAGGGCAATATGATTTGGCAGAATCTTGTAATTGCTGATCCTGAGCTAAGCCAAGGAAATATGGATTAAAAAAATGCAAAATTAGTTCTGCCTTCCTTTTTTTTTTTTTTGGTAAAAATGTCACACGTTGCTGCAGAAGTCTGGACTCCTGATTTTTCAGTCCTTTTGCTTTAACAAAATCAAAGAAAGGAGAGTTTTGAGTGAAACTTTCTGTGTACATACTATCTGTGGTTTAGATATGGCCTCCCCGTTATGGGAGCCACATCCTTCCCGTCTCATAATAGCTGTTTTGCTCTCATCCATAACACCACTGGGGATTTTTTCCTTCCATTATCTTCTATAGAGGACTTATAGAGATGCTCTCTTTACCATACAAGTAGATGACCTAGGCTGGACTTGCAATAAAATGCATGTGTTGTGGGAATACCAGAGAGCTTATTGTGATCTCTGACCAGTGACTTTCTGCTGAGTTTGCTGCTGCTGTGTAGTTCCTTTTTCCATAACTCCCTCCTGCCTACTACCATTACCACCATAATTAAAAACTCAAACCAACCAAAAAACAGAAGAAGAAAGTGTTTCATTGCAATTCCTTGAAAATCAAATTTAGAATCCAAGGTTGTGTCCACTGGACGGTTAAGATGTTTTGACAAAGGCAGCTCCAGGAAGATAGCTAAATATACTACTGAATTAGCAGACCAATCCAAAGCCCTTGCACAAAGTCTGCCAGTTTATGGTTCCTCGAATGCTTTGAGGCATCAGATATTAGCCAGTTGTGCTACAGAGTTTACAGCACAGCATATACACTTCATGGCCTGTTCTAGCCATAATCCTTGTTTTAATGCTTTATGTCAGGCATCCCTGCTGCCCTCTAACCATTCTTTAATAATAAGACAAAAGTGATATTTTAGGGTAACAGTTAATAAATAATGTGACTCATCCAATCACACCTTTCACTAAAATATTATTATCTTTTGACAGGTTCATTACTGTAGAGACATCAGGGACTGATGAAACATTGTCTAATTCTACCACTAGTACATTTTCTGTAGTTGTCTTTCTTTTAATTTAATTCTCCTACTCTGAAAGCATACTGTCCATTGCAATTATTGAATGAGCATTTAATCTAGCATAACTAAGGCATTTTAATCTTTTCTTATGGAAAAACGATTAAATGGTCATAACATTGTTATGATGTGCACTCATCTACTCCTGACTTTGAGAATCAAAGTTTTCTTCTCTCTGATAACCAAACCTCAAGGAATATTTTAGCTTTAGTGCAGCATGCTGACTGCCTGAGCAACAAGAGGACTGTTATTTTTTCCATAATACTTCAAAGTCAGAAAAACAATTTGTGGTTATCAGCCACTTTGGGTAAGATTGTTTCTGGGCAAATTCTGCATATGTTGGTGCCCTTTGCAAAGTACTATTTAAAAAAATTACTATTTCTTAAATTGGAGATAAATTAATAGTACAAATGCAAAAAAAAAAAAAATAGATTGAAACAAAGCAAGAGGAAAAAGAAGTATGCTAAAACCACTTCCTGCATAATCATGTATGCAGAAAAAAATAATTTTTGATGATTTTTTGATCATGCCAAGAAAAAAATAATTTCTTTCCATGACAAGAAAAAAATAATTTCTTGCAGTCTAAGTGTCCTTTTTCTCTGACATTACATATACAAATTTAATGGGAAGTGGATTTCAAGTACACATATATACATGCAGTGAATAAAAAGCTTTTTTCCAATTTTTGTCTGTAAAATTTGGCTCAAAAAAAAAGCACAGTTCATCCCCATTCCAAAGCAGATTCAATAAGAAACCCAAGTTAACCACCCCAGAACAAAACAACAGTTCTCAATCTCTTCTCTTACTGAGATATGGCAGCTATCTGTCTAGGACAGGAATTTCTTTTGACATCGTGGAAAAGGCCAGTAAGTTCATTGCTCTTTCAGAACGTGCTGCAATCTCTAAATTCCCCTGGAGAGAGTATATCGGATATCCACAGAGTTCTGCTTCAAATCAATTCACAGACTTGAAAAGAGATTTTAATAATGGGTAGAATTGTGAAAAAGAAAGCTAAATTTAATAGTGATTTACTGCTCATTCCAGTCTCTGAGAAATCTGTTTTTTAGTGGCTCACTATTTTGCTCTTAAATAACTAAATCTGTAATGTTATAATAAAGGGGGATATTTAGTACCTAGCATTCTACCCACATAATAAAAAGACCCCTAGGAATTGAGTCACTGTCTTTGCACAGAATCATAAGTAAAATCATAGTTCTAAATTCAAGGAGAAAATGCTGGTCTGCTTGTAACAAGCTTTAGCACATACTAAAAGTATGACTTGAGCAGACTGACATTCAAGTTGTCATCATTCAGTAGTTTTTCATCCCAAGGAAGAATAAAACATCTTAGTGCACCCCTGCAGGAAAATACAGCTGTTTACAAAAACCATCTAATATTAATGTTTTGGTTTTTTCCATCTAATACAAATTTTGTTTTGGAAATGTAGTGAGCAAATGGTCAAAGGAGACAAGTTGTGCATTCAGAGATTGTTGCTATTGCAGCAGACTCTGACACAAGAGCCTCACTAGAGATTATAATGCTCCAAAATCCAGCAGAGGTAGTAATGGCCAAATTGCATCAGCTCCTAGCCTCCAGAAATGTCTTTTGATTTCTTCCCTAAATTCTTAGCTTCTGGTTTTGGGGAACAATGGTCTTTTGCTGAAAGATGCTTCATGAGCATATTTACTGTCATGCTAGGCAAAAAAGGGGGTAAATTCCTGTTGCCATTGAAGGATTCATCTAATATTTCTCTTTCCTGACAGATGCTGATTAAAACTGTGCTTTCTGTGAGAGCAGCCTCATCATGAAACTGGGTAAAATTTAGCTTTAGCAGAAGCTGTAGAAAATTCTCTTTAATTTGAAGGTAAATACTCATAGGCAACTTCTTTCATGCTGACAATGTAAGTCTGAAAGACTCCTCTATTCCTACTAGCAATGAATGGAAAAGACTACTTCTGCTCAGTTTTGAACTTGCTCAGTCATTAGGAGTTTGCAAGTTCAATTCAGACTTAAAGGTTACAGTGCCTGCATGCTACTGGGAAAAGATCAAAGCACAGAAAGGAACAAACACCTAAGTCATGTCACGGAGGAGGGACACTTTGCAGGCTTGAACATTTACTATGGTATTAGTTCATGCTTTTGATCTTTGAAAGAAAAGGGTGGGTAACCTTTAAAAACATCAGGGAAGACGTGCATTAGCTTGGCATTAATTGATTTCTTAAAACCTAAAATGATTATGAAATAAGCAATAATTGTCCATATCTTCTCTCCTACTAATACAGAGAATTCATCTGCTTTTAGATCCATGTTGCATTTTTAAGCAGAATAAGATCTCTCTTTATGAGTTGACAAAGGGCTTATCAGGAAAGGGAAGACTTGCTAAAAAAACAGAGAGTAGGCTCTCTCTGCCCCTTGATCTCTGGCAAAGTGAGCATCCCAGGTGTTTTCTTTCTTAACATGGATAGAAAAAAAACCCACGAAAACTGTTCACAGTATATAGCTGGAGAACATGCTTCCTAGCCATGGCTGCTGGAGAGGAGGAGTTCTTGCTGCATTCTGCCCCAAAATGTGGTAGAGAAACAGTATTTCTGCCTTGCAATGTGGTGGACATAATTTTTGCATTTTTTTCACCATCCCCTTCACATAATCAGTGGTCTTGATTTTTTTTTTTTTTTTTTTTTTTTTTTTTTGTGTCTATGATCAAAGGAAAGATGAAGGATCACTTATATTTTATTGTGTTGAGAGATGGACATTGGTGGGAAAATGCTAAAAGAAGGCTGCCGCTCTTCTGTCTAGCTCTCTGTTGTTTCTCCCTCCATTTAGGAAGTAATTTCAAAGAGGAGATGCTCTGACTGCTTCTATCATTCTCTACAAAGCTAGTCAAGGATGTGGTGCTTCAGTATTTCACTCCCAGCTCATAAGTGTGCTGCTGAAACAGATCTGTCCCTGGCTCTTTATACCAGTTTGGCTCAAATGATGGGCTAGATTAAGGATCTGTGGAGCTGCCCCTTTTGGTTGAAACTAAACTAAGAGTCACACAAGGCATGCAGTTAGTTGCCATTACCACCCATGTGGCCCATTTCAGTGCTCTCTTATGACCCTGTGGTTTTATGACTGAAATCCAAAATAAGGGCAGCAATTTGCTTAAGTCATAGCTAGCTTAGTGACAAAGTACAGACTTCATATTTTCTCTCTTAGCCACAGGTGAAGTCACAGTCCTTACCAAAGCTCTTTTTCTTTTCTGTTTTCTGCTTTGACATTCCTAATTTTGTTAGCTCATTTTATTTGCTTTTTAATTTTGTCCTGATCCATGCCTGATTTGAATCCTCTGATCCTATACAAAATATACCTCTGGCTACCTTCCCTCTCCCACTTTCACATTTCCCTCAGTCACTTCCTGCACTAAGGAAAAGCTTATTGGCTTCCCTTCTAATCATAAAACATGTATTACGTTTGTTTGACATTACTCAAAAAAGTTTTCAACTGAAATAGCACTTATTTGCTAAATATATTGATTCATTCAAATTCAAACTTTTCAAAAAACCTGATAAATTATCAGTCTGTTCTGAGCTTAGCTGTATTACAACTATCACTGTTTCCAACACAAAATAACTGATTGCTTAGTAAGCTAGAGTAATTTACTGTAAACTTTTTTGAAAGTCTGAGACCTAAAGGAAATATTTTAACTGCTTTAATACAATTTTTCCCTGATTCTCAATGTGGGAAAAATTTCAAAAAGCTGACATTTGTCCCAGCTTGAGGATGAAAAAAATAGAAATCTAGAAATATTTTGCTTAGCAGTAAAGCCATATGGTTAAGAGCAGTAAAACGCACATATGGCAACAAGATCATCTCCTGTAGTTCAACCCATTAGTGCAAGAAATTTGTTCAGACAGGTATGGAGTTGGATTCTCATTTATGTTTCTGCCAGCCCATTCTTATCCACCTATAAAAAAAGGTCCTGAAATGCTAACGGCAAAAATAGCATATGCTCCCAATAAAAGGTGTCAAAATCTTCTCGCTTCCTTACACCAAATTAGTGTGTGTGTGTGTGTGTGTGTGTATGTGTGTGTAATGTACATGTATTTAGGCAAAAGCTGAGTCTCTTTTCTGTTTTTCCTCTTTTTTTTTTTTTAAGTTTTATTTATTTTATTTTATTTTATTTTGTTTTCCTTGGTCTGAAATTAAGCAACTTAAACAACTTTAGAAAAGCCACAGGATGATTGTGATATTTTTACACTGAAACAGAATGAAAATCAATGTATTCTCTACTTGTGCATACTCCCATTTTCCTACAGGGCAATCCCTGTTTTGACAATTCCTTCTTGTGCAAGGTGTCGATCCTACTGCCTGTGGAGACACTTCTTCATGATGAAGCCTAAATGCAATCACAGATTAACATCTTTGGTGTCAAAGGTGTTTTTGGTAAGGGTGCTCGTTGGTCAGTAAAGCCAACAAAAATATGTATTTATTCTATATATCTTAGTCTGTGGCATTCACATTCTCTGAAAAATCCCTTCGCCCAGGATTTTTCTCCTGGGAAGCTGAGAAGCCTCACAGAAAATGGAAAACAATTCTTATCTCATTTGCTTCTCCTGTGTTTTGCTCCTTTGGAATGTGGTTGGAGACTTTACCAACAGGTGATTGTTTCGTTGGGTTTCTGGTGTGAGTTATTTTGACTCAATGGCCAACCAGTGCCAAGCTGTGTTGGGACTGTGGAGTGAGTCACGAGTTTCATTATTATCTTTTTAGCATTCTGTAAGTATCCTTTCTGTATTCTTTGGTATAGTATAGTTTAGTATAGTAGTTTAGTATTCTTTAATATAATATAGTATCATAAAATAATAAATTAGCCTTCTGAGAACATGGAGTCAGATGCATCATTCCTTCCTGCCATGAGGGTCCCCGCAAATACAATATCAGTCCAACTGTTGGCTTTGTGGGCATTTCAGTATCTTCATCGTTTCTACATGTTTATCCCAGTTTCCTGGAGCACTGCTGACAATTTACCTTGACAAAGCTGGAAGACTTGCTAGTTCAACTGTCAGGTTGAACTGTGACAGGAGGGATGGGAAAGAGTATCCTTCTGGTCTGATGAGGGATTTCAGGTGTCCCCTCAACTCTCTGTGCTTCAGATACTGTGATACTAAAGCACTCTACTGTCTCTCTAAAGCCCTTGCAAAGCTGGATACTATTAATGGAGAGCATTTAAGTAGAGCTGGTATAAGGTCATGCCATTGCAGATGGCAACAGCAGTATTGTTTCCCAGAGGGAATCCTCAGACAAAGTTCTACTGCTTACAGTGGGAAATATTTATCTCCAAGTAAACTCTCATAGTTTGGGGCTCCTACATACTCCATCTCCAAGTTTCAGTAAATCCCTGCCTTCCAAACTCTGCAGCAAATCCCTGCCTTCCAAACTCTCCCTTCCAGATGAAATTGAGCTTTTACAGTTAGCAGTGTAATACTAGAATGTAGTAATTGCAGAGAAGCCAAATGGGAGAAGATAAAGCACTTGACAAAGTAAGATATGGAGAGCACAAGCAGGACACAATGCTAGGAACACCCCCCAATGATTGTTATTATCTTATGGAAAATATTAAAATTAATAAATTATGCTAAAATTCAACAGAAGTTACAGAGCTCTGATATTGTGAAGGAGAATGAAGTGACAACTGAACAGTGGTTGGTTCTAGTGACTGAATTTTGTGTATTTATATTCAAAGACTATTCAAATCAGACCCTTCTTCTCATCTTATATTCTTTGTAATAAACTTCCTGGCCACTGCAAAATTAAAGGCTGAGCTGAAAATAATAAGGCTTCCTAAGCCCTTTCAGAAAAAAAATTATCTATCTAACAGAGTAATTTTATTTAAAAAGTAGCTCTGAAAATCACAACAGAAGTGTTTAAACACATTGCCAAATTGTTCCATAGATATATCTCATTTCCTTTTGTTTGTTATGTATTTTCATGTTCAACAGCTTACTATCATTCAGTCTTTGCCCTGAGGTTTGTTTGGGAACATGGATTAAGAAGACTGTCCCAGGAGTAGATTTTACTGTCAAAACCATCAGGATCTGTGTAAATCCATCGCATATGTTTTAGGGGACAAATTAACAATACTATCTAAGTCTTTGATAATGCAATAGCTAGCAGGTATGCGTAAGGAAAAAAACACAAGAAGTATCTGACATTATTCAGAGTCAGAAAAGGGTTGTTTAAACATAAGAAAATGTTACCAAAGTTTGTCTGATTTTTAATGCCTGAGTCCACAGAACAGCTAAGAGAGTAAGTGAAATCCATCACAGGATATGAAGATTTTTCTGGGCAAGAGGCTAGAATGGCAAACCACATGCATTTTCTGAGGTTGTGGAAGATTTTAGCATATATTTAACATATATTACTTCTACCTTATGTATGTATCTACCTCCAGTTTTGCTCTAATGCTGCTTTTGCATTGCTATGTGCCTTAAGATTTTAGAAGGTTGTCTGCAAAAATTTTTGTGAGAAAACTCCCAGTGAAAATGGTCTCAAATATGTTCACCACATGAAACCAAGAAGGCAAGAGAAAATGACCACAGAAGCCTAATTTTAATTTTTTGTTTTTTTGTAAACAGAACCTCTTTTGACTAAGAATGTCAAGAAATATTGTCATTGGTGTTATGGTAAATCACTGTGAAGGTATTTATATAACACAGGTCCCTGACTCGTGCTCTAGCCTCTGGACCATGCCAGTTCAATGTCATTCTGCTTTCTCCTGTTTTTTTTCAGAGAGCATCAACTGTGTTTTGGCTTGCTTCCCAGACAATGTTGTTCCAGAGCAGAGATTTCGACCCTCACTAGAGACAAAGACATTTGAAATAAAAATAAAAAAGAGATAGAAAACAAAACACTGGAGATGCAGGCACAGTAAGAAAATTGTGGGTGGTTTGAATGATAGACCTTACCATGAGTGTGACCTCTAAACTTGTGTCAGACTTGCACACTTCTAAATTTTGCCTTTGTTTTTTTCATGGCCATTGTTTCTCCTTGGGATATCTTGGCTTTGAATTCCAAATATTCTTAAAGACAAAAATCTTTTTCAGTTCCCCATGATTGGTCACTTGGGTTAGTAGTAAGGGCCCCTGCTGATCAGAGGTACTTTGAGGGGTCTGCTGAATCTAGCCTAGCTAGACTTTACCAAAAATGTACCTATGTTTTCAAGTGCCTGCCTTTGGGAAGACATTAAGCTAGGTGCTTAAGAAACTCTTCAGTTCAAGCTGTAATGTGCTTGAATTTACATGCTTGGAAGCTTAGGACAATCTGGGACTAAGGTGAAAGTTCAATGTCTTTCACATACAATTTATGGACTAAATCAAATGATTTTTAAAAGGATTAAATGCATTCCACTCACTTCAGGAAGCAACAGACAGGAACCCAGTCCAGTGAAAAACACTGACTAAGACGCCCCTCATTCAAGAAAAGTCAGTACAATTGGTGGGAAGGAAGGCCTTCAAATGACTTTTAATGGAACCCCATAGCTGATCCAGTACTAGGAATAACAGTGAGCCATTTTGTTTAACCTATGAAGGTACTGTATATATGTCTGTATTAATTGTCATCTCCATCAAAAGATGCCTGCTGGCACTGCCAACATTTTGAAGCATGCATGTAGGAATCAGACACTTCCAGGCCTTTGCCCTTTGCTTTTGTGAAACTGATGTTAGTATTAGCAGTATGATAGAGAGAGTTGGTGTAGAACAGTGCAGTCTATGGGCCGATCAAGTGCACTCAGGCTCTTAACATGTGCATCGGTGTACATTGTTGTAGGAGGATTGGTGTCAGATGAGTATTGAATTTCTGATTGCTGGATATCAGTGTGGCATGGAAAGGCATTCAGTGTCTTGGCTTTGTTTCTTCATTAGGAAATATCATCTGATCTTAAAAGCAATATCAGCAGGAGACTGAATGCTGTGAAATTAGTCCCCTTTATAGAGTAGACAAAGGCCCCTGGTTAAAAGAGAACAGCTACAGACTGGAGAACGGGCTGGCTGAGGAGTGTGATAACCTGCAAGGAACAGTGCCCCTGGTTCTCCTCTTCACAAGCTGTGCTGCCAGTCCTCCGTTTTCCACCTCTCCCTTTTTGTTCATTCCAGTTGTCAAATCTCCCCTTCCTCAGCCTGTCAGTTCCCTTGTGCAGCCCTTTGTGTTCATTGACTGGATGCTGCCCTCTCCTCCAGTATCCCTGTCTGCAGCCGAGCCCTCCAAACCAGCCTCTCCACCCGCCTGCTCCATCAGCCCGCTCCACCAGCCCCTCGCTACCCCTTACCCTGGGCTGTTGGCATAATGAGGGCTTGATTTCAATACTTCCCCTCATTTCTCTGTTCACTGCTCTGCAGGTTAATGCAGATTCCAAACTTCAACAAGCAGCTGTTAAACATGTCATTAACACTGCTTCGGCTGCAAATGAAACTCTGCTATTGGGATTATTCCGGGAGCTATAGTTTTGTGATGAGCTTTGTCAATCACAGCTGACCTGCTGTGTACAGAATGAAACTCAGATTATCTTCTTTCTTCCTCATACTCTTGTCATTTTTTCACAAAGAATTACTATTCTACTCCCCGAAAGATTGATTACTTGCACAAATAAGAGAGTCTGAGACATTAATACAAAATTCACAGGCTTTTCTTTATCTCAAACCTGCAACTCCCTCTACATTTCCTCCTGGTAATTATATTAGAATTGTGTACACTAGGAATTGCCATCTGATTATTATGAAACTAGTTTTGTCATGACAAAAATGAGCTTAAGTCTTGTTTTTTTGGAAAATGATCAGTACAGTGCACTGGATGAGAGAGAAGGAGATTAAATCCAACTTGCTTTCATCCATGAATGCTTTCATCTCTTTTTCAAACACAGGAAATGATTACCACTGCTATAAGCTGCAGTTCATATGAGTGAAAAAGGATAAGAAAATATTGAAAATTCTGTAACCAACAGTAGGACATAATATAGGTTCCTGCTACCCACTGAGAGACATGTACTTTATTTTTCTATTCTGGCAATGTCAAGGGTTTCACATTTTAAGAGTTTCCTTCTACTGAGGTGTCACTAAGTACTGGAGAATATGTTAATTAATTTGCCATTTCTCCAGGTTAGGATTTTCTTTTATTGTGAGACAGAAAAATATTTTTAAAAATTCACTCAAATAACCTGTCCTCATCAGTCACTTAATGAACTTTACTCTTGTTTCTTCCAGTAATTCTAGAATTGTTGAATATCTCATAACTGAGCCCAAGCTGTCCTTCTTGTCACAGTTCTTGGGGAATATTTGAAATTCAGAAACAATTTACATTGGTCAATTAACATGAGGCTGACATCAGTTCTTTCATGTCCTATTTTAACACATATGTCTAAATATTGATTTGATTTGGTTTTAATTTCAAAGGTGAGCAAATTGTTTGACATCTTGCGCAGCATTTTGTCTTTTACTGAAGCATCAATCCCAATGAACTCTGTCCACCATGATATAAAACTAAATACTTGGAATCAGAAGCCACTTAGGGCAGGGGATGTATTTAAATTTGAGCTCACCTCCTCTAATACTGCAGTCCAGTAAACAAAACCATTTCAAGTTTCATTGCCTTTGCCCAACAGATTTCGCTTTACAAGCCCTGTTGAGCGTCTGCTGAAAAATATCTCTTGGTATTATTTCCTTCAAATCTCCATTTAAAGCATTTCAGTTTATTAAATGGTGTGTTCAAGTCAGTAAGAAATTCAATCCCTCCCTGGCACCTAAGCCAGGGAGCTGCTAAATGTAAGGACATCTTCAAAGTCAGATCATCACTTCATGAATCATGATCACACCCAGAAAATGTGAAAAAAAGACTGAGAGGAAAGAGAACATGTTTCAGGGAGAGAGGAAAGGAGCCAGCAAGAAAGCAGCAAGCACAGGGTCTGAATCAAAGGGAGAGACCAGGATGATGAAGAGCAATGGGTTGGTGAAATCTGGGTACCTCTTCACTCTAGGAACTGGAACTTGAGCTGCTAATTTTCTTCTCTTTTAACCCTTCTGTCTAGAAGAGAATGAAGGGAGGAGGATGTGAAGTGTGGAGTGAGTGACAAAATGCTCACCAAACAAAACCCCACAATTATTAGTAATTGAATATTTCATATTTTGAGTCATTCAAGCTCTATGAACCCCAAATAGCACTTTTAAGTATTCAATTTTTTTCTCCATTGACTTTAATTAAGTTTGCCCCAGGCTGGCAATCCTGATGAACGTGGAAAAGATTTTTTATAAAGGAGTAAGCTTTCTACCAGTGCAATTTTTTTCTTTCTGAAATCATTCAGCTGTTATTTAAACTCAAACTCTTATTATGTCATCAGGTACAATCTTAGAAATATAAAATACAGATATATTAAACTACTGCACCATAAATATTTTCCACTTGGTGACTGTGAAAATTACCATATTATTTCCTGATTTAGATATGCCTGATGAAACCCAGTATTAGTGATAAGTGACTGTATGTATGGTAACTTCTGTGTAGGGACTAGAATCAAATACTTTAATGATAAGCTTCACATACACATCTGCATTAATGCACCCAGTCTCACATTTTCTTCTCTGTCTCTTAATCAGTACTAGAGCCTTAACAGCAAAATGTCCAAAATGACCAGAGGGTAGGACCATTTGGAAGCAAGTTTTCCCCATTATCAGTGACATTCTTTTGCTGGCATACAGTGAATTGATTGTGTTCTCCAACTGTTGAACTCACTGACTAAACTGCCCTCGGTGGCAATGCACTCCTGTCACAAAAGCCAAACAAATCCATGCTGACTGCATTTATCCCCCTATCTGTCACAGAAATACAGCCAGTTTGGTAACTTTGATCTTTCCTCTGAGATGTTAGATATTCCAGTGTTAAAGCATGGCCTTAGAGTACATAGGGGTCCTGCAGAAACAGTGATACAGATATATTGAAAGGGAACTTTCTTAATTTCACCAAGTTGGATTTACTGTCTGGATTCTCTCTCAATACTACTTGCTCTAACTATTGACTTCAGTCTAGCTATACTGATTTATACTGATGGTGATCTGATATTTAAAAAGCACCATGATCTGGAGTGCTAAAAACCTACAATAATGACAGAGTGAGACATCAAGGAGAAATAATTGCTGCAGTCATGCAAAGCTCACTGTAGACACCAAGGACGAGCTTTCATGTGATTGCTGAGACAGTGCCAAGCCCAGTGCTAAGGAAATAGGTGGAATATCTTTGGGGGTCCTAGAAAGCCCAAGTTCCCCATGAGATCAATAGTAGTGGTGTAGAGGTATATGTAAGAAATTGAGACTTTGGGTGATTGAGAAATTCCAGGGACAGTGTAATATGCTGGGTGAGGGTCCTGCAATGAACAGGTAAGCCTCAGCACCCTGCGGCACAGAAGGCTTGCTATGAAGAACTATTTTCTCTCATGGCCTCCAAAATTATTTTTGTTTCACCTAGTTTTTTTTGTTGAGATAGTTCAGGAAACAAAAGGATACTGTAGGCTCCTCCTGAGATGCTCGAACATTACATTAGAGCTAATCTGAACAACTCTGACCCTCTGCTCTTTTCCATTTCATTCCATCTGCTGCAAAGCTTCAGCTCTTTCCAGTTAAATGACATGGCATGTCAGCAATCATTTCCTCTGGAGATAACATCAAACCAAACTCTCCTCTCTTCATTTCTGACCATATGGAATAACTTCTTTGTGGGCTTCTGAGACTATGGATGTTTCCTGTCCTTGTATTTACAGAACTGGACTTGCCTTTTCAATCTTTCAGTGACCCTTTTAGCCAGATTTATGCCTGGCTATGCTGAGACACTGACTCAAAAAGGGGAAATGCATATTTTCAGCAGGAGTATTTGCAATAGTGCCACTTACTAAGAGGATCCTGAATCACTGACTCCTCCAGAAATTGCCACAGCTTTTGCTGCCAGAGCTCTGTTACAATGAGCCAGGCAATCAGTGGCAGGGCATTGGGATTCCAAAATGTGGGCTGCATAGGCTGGCTTAGCAAAAACTGCTTTATGCACAACCTTATATGAGTACTTCTCTTGCTGATGTGGTTGAGCCTGTGGTGTGGGGGTAGGGGGGGTCTTTGCTACGGATCCTGCTTTGTGCTGATGCTGCATTAGTAGGATAGAGTATTAGTAGTATTCAAAAGCAGAATCAACTTTGAGTGGGTGGCTTTGCAGCTTATCCATATAAACTCAATTTCATCTGTGTACCAGTCTGAGCTGATATCCATATTGCAGTTAATGCTAATTAATTTTCATAACAGGCAAAATGGTCACACCAAGCCTGACACTGGGCTGCCTTGTTCTGGAGTTGTCTGTGCGAGACTGTGGATATTTTCCTTTGAAGTGAAGTCCTTGAACGTGAAATGCCAAAGGTGAACATGAAAGTCGAGTATGAAAACCTCACTTACTACATCTTTCTGAATGTTTTTCAAAGACTTTATTCATGGAAATAGGGCTAGTTTCTTTCCTTTGGCCAAAACAGAAGGAGTTAGGTGGTCCCAAAGCCTCCCTATCCCTTTTTTTTAAGCATTCAGGAGCCTTAACATTCAATTTCTCATATTTTCCATTTTCCCACCTCTAAACTTTTGAGATTTACTGGCATAGTCAGCAGCAACACAACTCATCCCATCTCCTTTATGCTAAGGGGGAGACCAGCATAAGAATCTGAGTTTCTGTTGAGCAAGCAGAATTTAAATGGCCCTGCCCAGGCTGCTGACAAAAATAGACACAAATATGTTCAGAGTGAAAAAAGGTGAAGTTTATTTGCTGTTGCCCCGTGCTGGTTTTGGAATATTTGGAGTTACCCACACTTACAGATCTCATCATACCAAAATTATAAAACGCAAAATTATTTTACTATTTTCTATGTCAAAATACAAAATATTAAAAACAAGTCACAGATAATTCTTTTCCTGTAAAGGTTAGGGATTCTCAATGTACATTCAGAGCCATACACACAAGTGCAAATAAGTCAACTACCACAGCTATTTAATCAGGAGCGTTTGTTGATTTGAGCAGAGCCCCTATGCTGTGAAATGAAAAAAGAAAACCAAATTTTCTTGAGCAATCTTGCTGTTCCTGCTTCAGGTGCTAGGCCATTTCACTAAAGCAGCTCAGACGAGAATGTCATTAGTTCCTAAGCCCCAGGTGAATTTGCCACTGTTCCACATGATTAAGCCAGATAATTGTGTGTTGATAGCGAATGTGGTTGGTGAAATACAATTTCTAGGACCTTCCTAAACAAACACAATGTAGAAGTGAGTCAAAGTGCTGTCATTTCAGTCCTTTGTCACAGGCTTTGCACTTGCAGACATTTCTGGTGAGGACTGGCGAATAATTCTGTGGCATGTCACTGTGCTCTTAAAGGTGACCTGGCTCAGAAAGTGGATCATACATCTTTTGCCATGCGGTTTAGGGAAGGAAGGGGGGAAAAGGCCTGGCTAATGTGGCCATGAGCAGCACAGACTTCTAATGCTAGCCCATTTTAAACTATGCATGCTGGAGATTGCTTTGTCTTCAAATAACTTTACAATTCCACACAGTACTTTCAGAAGTGATTAAAATGCCACAGTAATGTGCAATTATATATCCTGAGAAGCTAGTTGCTGAAAACTTTTTAAAAGCTATTTTAAATAGTGTTTCTCTATCAGGATGATGCAGACCCAGTAAACAAACTTTGGGACCACATCCTGCGTCTGCTGACATTCTCTGTGACCTTGACTGGGTAAATAAAGATTTGATTTTTGATCCTGATCCTAGAAGAGGTAGAACCCTATATGCAAACAGAACCCTATATGTAAATTATTGTTTTTTAGATTATAGGTAGATATGCAAAGGCAGTGATGGCTTTAGCAGGCATAGTACTGCCCCTTGGATCTGCTGGCAAATTTTTTCTGCCCTGTTGCTGTCCTGGCACAAAAATGCATGGTGAAACTCAGCTGGGGACTGACTGCCTTGGCTGAGACACAGGTTCCTTTGCCCCCAAAGAAAGGTAGTTTTTCAACATATTTAGTTCTTTGATGCTCTCTACCACATGGCTCACCAACATTTGTGCAAGACATAGAGGGCAGAACAAATATATTTGGACCTTGGAAAGGGAAAAGGGGAAAGCAAAGGGGTTAATTATATTTCCACTGCTGCCAAAAAGCAGTTGTGATTTTACTTGTAAAAAGAGTGGCTCATACTCAAACTAACATTGTGGGGATTACATATTGTAGTAGCATTCTCTGATAACTTTAGATGAAAGTGACAGTAGAGATGGAGAGCATTAGTATACTGATTCTACACACTTACTGCTGGTTGCAAGAAGCGAAAAGTGAGTAACTCTTAATAAAGCAATCCATTTTTACAAAAGGAAACAAAACAGAAATAAGGGGACAAGAGAAGCTCATATTTTTTTTACCTACATACTTTCTGTATCTGGCAGTGCCAGGAAATTCTGTCTCTTGGTTTTTAAACCATCTTTGTTTTTTTAATTACCATGTTTACTTGAAGCTAGTAAAAGTGAGTCAAAGTGGTGCCTCCAAAACACACTCTAGGTGTGTGTTTGTCCTGGAGATGCATATTATTAGTCCACCAGACTTTGCACAGCAGCCTTTAAAACAAATATCCAGCTAAAACCTGTGTGCATGCACCGAAGCATGTGTGCATTTCTCTGTGTGTGTGCATATTTGTGTCTGCACCTCACCAAGAAAGCTGTGTTTGTCAGCGGAAAGAAGAGAAGGGAAAAGACTGGAGGTGCAGGAAAAGAAGGCAGCTCCTTGCTTTTTTAAATACTGTAGAAATATTTATCAGATTATTATTTTTAGCTCTCTCATTTCATTCAATGAGCAGACATATACTATGTACAATCAGAATCCTGTGGTATTAACTGGCAGTCCTGGTGCCAGATGAGGAGTTTTGCCTTGTGATTTATGAAGACATTAGATGTTGGTTGTTTGTCTATGCAAGATAAACATTTTCACTGTCCTTTCCTCATTCTCGAGTCTGTCTTCCCCATCTATTTCCCTACAAACTCACTTTCTTAAATCACATTAACCATGTATCTCTCAAGACACTGAAGGAAGAGTCCCTGAAAGACCATTTCAGCTTCATTTCATGACTTGGCTGAGGTCTCTGGGTAGTATGATTACTGTTTTTTTTTTTTTTTTGCAAGTATTACTTTCATTCATTACTTTTTGAAAGATTACTTTTTCTGAAAGTATTTTTCACCAAAAGCAAAGCATTGACTGAGAAAACTGTTCTCACCTGCCTTCTGGGTAGTTTATTAATATTCAAAGACAGGAGAAGAAGCCAGAATGTGTGTACCTTTAGCAAGCAGGTACGGCTTTATCTACAATAAGACAAACTGATCACATTGACAGTATGGCAAGCTGGTTTAAAGCATGTGCTTTCAATTAATTTTAATTAGATTGGAGTAAAAGGAAATTTTAATTTTGATGTAATTACTGGAAACTTTGTTCATTGTATTTTAACTATGTTCCCTGATTCAGGACAAATTAGATTTGGGGAAAACATTATTGTAGAAGTTTTTGAGCAAAGGTGCTCAGAACTGCCGCAGGGATTGATAAGCTCTCTAAAACCTAGGCAAACTATATTATGCACCAAGCTGAGTATACATTTAATTAATTTTGGTGGAAAAAAAAAGAAAAATAAATTTTTAGTTTTACCCTGATCTAAATTTTGTCAACATTCTTCCTGCTGAGGAGAAAAAAATATTGCTAACACCAACTCTTTTTAAAGACAACTTTTCTGTTGGAAAGATTTTGGGCTGTAAGTATAGTCATCAGTATCAAAAGACAAATGAATTTCTGATTCTTCACAAATTGCTACTAATAATTCTCGAAGGAACAAGACAGATGTAGATACAAATGGCCAGTCCTTAACACAACTCCAAACAATATTAAAAAAAAAGGTAGAATTCATTGTCTACACTCCTGTCAGAGCTGCCCTAATGACATCACAATGTTCATTTTAGAAAAAGAAGAGTCATATTTTAACAATTTGAAATAATTTCCTGAAAATAGCTTTGATCTCCTTAAACTGCTAAATCTTTTTAATGCTTCTCAAAAAAAAAAACAAAAAAAAACAAAACAAACAACAAAAAACCATACTCCAAATGGCTTAATGGTTTTGAACAGCTTTGACAGATGTGAAACTTATCTCTGTGCTTATAATATTTCTAGAAATAGTGCTATTAAGTTGATTTGTACGTGGACACAGATCATTAGCAAATTGGACCCTTTATGTTCTAAAGGTTCTAATCAGTGTTTAACTGTTATGGGGAAAACCATGTTCTAAGCAGGCTTGTAGAATATAAACCTTGAGTTCAATAAAATGAGGCATTGATCTCTCTTACCCTTAATATTCAATGTCATGGGTGTTGCATGTCAGAAACTATGTTGGTCACTGACAGAAACTTGCCTTTTGCTTATGCCTGAAGGCAGTTAACATCCCTGTGCTGAGCACTCTTCTGACACCTCCTGAGGCAGAGAGGATTTTTCTATCTCTCACTGACATTCTTTTCCACTTATTCCTTGAATTCACATGGGAACTGACCATAGGGCGATCCACAGCTATGATACCCAAGCCCACAGATTTGGTCCCCAGACACAATTCAGTGCAGCCATCTCTGACTTCTTGCCTTTATTTTAGTGAGACAGTTTTAACTTTGGACACTTGGAAACCTTCTTTTCTCCTTCTGTGTCTCCTTCTGAATTCCCAGAAGACAGGCTATTTTAATGCCCATCTGTATCTAGGGACCAGAGAATAACACAGTCCACAGCTGCTGTGTCATTCTTTTTTGTTGCTGTTTAATTAGTCACTGGCTTTTTTTTTTTTTTCCTGTTAAAGAAGAACAATCAATTTGCTTTCATAATATTTCAACAAGGTTCCATAGCAAAGGCTATTTTCTTGAATATAAACTAAATGAGCTAAATCCACAGATCTAGTCCACTACCTTTTTGTCTAGCAGATTTAGACAGATGGTATCAACCAGTTGGAACACTTGTAGTTATAAGCCATTAAGATGATCAGTGGGTCAGAGCCTTAAAAAATAGGTAAGTACGTATTTGCTTATAAAATGAGTTTCTAACTACTGAACAGTATAATTTAGTAAAACAGAGGCAAACCTATTTCTGTTATGAAACTCTTGGAATACAATTTTGGACTCTGGTGATCAGAACTATTCTCTTTTTCAGTTAGCTTTATTGTGAGAGTGAGAGAATTAGTAGAGAACATCTTCTATTCATTTACAGTAGGATATTTCTCAGACATCTGGATAACTGGAGTCCAATTTTTAAAAGCATACTCCAAAACTTTCACATATTTCAAGAGGTTTTGATTGCACCTTTGAATACCCATCCCCACTGCAGGTTTTTTAGGAATTAAGTGAAAAGGAGAAAGAAGAGAGTCTTACAGGCAAAAAGCAAAATTTTGAGCTGTACTTTCCTCTAGATTTTTATTTTAATTCAAGCTCTTCAGGACAAAGACTATCTTTCTTCATCTGTCTGCAACACACATGCAAACAATGAAGTCCTGTGCTTATTGGGGTATCCAGCTTCTGTTATAAAGCAAATAACGAATCCTACTTGGTTTAGGTTTCTAACACATCTTGACTTTCTTGTTATTGCTTCTTAAACTGCAGAACCCTTGAGGCAAGGGCTGACTTTATTTATGACAGATAACATGATATATGCTGTTGGAGCTTAATTAGGAAAATAAAACCCAAAATGTATCAAACCCTTTCATAGCAAGAAAACAATTCTAAGGAATATTTTGCCACAGTTTAAAATGCTGTATGATATTATCAGTATTAACATCTTTATTATAGCCTTGTATTAGCAAGTTTTAGTACTGTATATTAGTAGCAGCTGGCTCTGCATTAATTATCTACTATTTTAAATGTGACAGCAAAATGTATTTATAGTGGTCAGAAAACTTGTCATTATCTTAGCTAACTTTATCTCAGTGAAAAAACTGACAGTATTTGAATCTCTAAAGATAAAATGGCACCAGTCATCTGTACAACTACTCAATAATGAACATTATTTTACCCCAATTGAGTCCAGAGTATCTTTATGAATGACCACTGTACAGACACATGTGATTCAGTATAATATTTAACAATTACATCAATGCCTTTAGGCATCTGGAGGACTGTATCTTGCTTGGGATTGGATCCACACAATCCCAAACCATTTGTCTTGTTAACTTAGCTAAATATTTGCTATCAGCTCTATTCAACATTTTTCTGTGCTGCTCTGCAATGTTGCTGTGCCTTACAGCCTGATGACCAAGATCCATATGGAAAGATCTCTTCAGTGGATTGCACTTTTCACAAGATGCAGCTGGATGTCTTACTTAGGGATTTGTGTGATGGATGATGTGTACCTGGTGGCACACTCAGAAAATCTGTCCATGGCAAAAAATTAATAATGCAAAACATCTAATCTCTAGCTTTTGTGAGGTATCAAGATCATGTCAGGGAGACATACATTGGTACTGAACAGAGCTAAAATGAAATGCTTTGGTTTCATTCAAAAAATGTTATTCACTGTTGCAGTTGTGTTATATTCAGCATTTCCTTTAGATCAGAAATACTAAAGTGGCATGTTTTGACATTTCTGAACTTTGTGATTTTCAGAAGTTTCAGTAGTCAATGTTTAACTTTCTGTTCCAAATTGGGATAAAAGCAAATATGAAGACAGTGAAATTTTCAGTGGGACTGAAAACACATGTTCTTTCAGCCCTAGCTGTATCCTTGTTCCACATAAAAGAGTTTCAGATATTTGCCAGGGATACTGAATTTTTACTAGCTTCACTTTATTTCCTGACAATATAAAACAGTGGGGATGCAACATTTGTACAACTGTAATAGGTGACTTTGTTTATTAGCTGGCCTTCTCAGAAGTGGAAATTTAAGCATGAGAAAATTGAAATTCAGCATATGTTTGAGTATTACTGGAGATGTATGAACTTGAGCCTTTCTTCTTGCAATGATTTTGTCTCCTTTTCCTCAGGGGATTCAGTGTTTCTGTCTGCTGAATCCCTGTCCCTGCATGCTCCTTAAGCAGAAAAAAAGGGAGTAGAAGATGACATTTCTGTTGGGAATATCTGTGCCATGTGGGGATATACCAGCTGCAGGCCTCTTTTTTGACAACATCCTTGGAAAAGGTTCACACACAGGAATTCCTGCAGAGATTCAGGCCAATTGAAAATTGCTTTCTGATAAGTTTTTAGAATTTCTGTCATGCTAAAGTGAAGCACATAATCTGGTCTTCAGTGTCTTCTGCCAACATGGAAATGCGGACAGTGGTGAAGAGAGGAAATAAATGTCTCTCCTGTGTCTTAAGAGAACAGCAAAAGCAATTAATCCATTGCAGCCTATCTATCTGGTGTGTCTATTCCATGTATACAAAGAGGCATGTTTGCAAGCATGCCTCATCAAGGTATTGGTCTAGATGACAGCAAACTTCTTCTTGCGCTTGACTAAAATGTTGGACAGTTTATCTTGCTCCTGTAGAAAGAAAGGTGAGTTGAATGTGTTTGATTCCAGTGAGATGTTATGTATAACATAACATATCCTGACAATATGACATATCCTGACATATCCTGACAACATGACATTGATGAAACTGCATTACATCTCCAACCTCCACCCCATTCCTAAAATTTCAAGATGCACTCTGTTATTCATTTCACATGCAGTGCAGAGTGTCAAAGTGCCAAGGCATGTACCAAAATGTGCGGTGATTCCCAGTGTGCTGGGGCAACCTGTGTGATTTGCTCTCTTCATTTATCCCTGCAGCTTTACCATTTGGGAACATTTCAGACTCCACTGCAGCAGGCAGGGAGAGTTTCCTTCTCCATTAGGGATGCTCCCTTACCTGCCTTGGTCTTTGTAATCTCTCCAGTATGACAGGCAGACTTCCTGTGTACTGGCAGCTCGCACACTACAATAATTAGGGATGAGTGAGACAGTCAAGGGGTAAGCCAGATAAAGCCGAGTACAGAGCTGCTCAGATGATGAGATGCCTTTACCTTTGAAAGGCTGGAGGACTACTTTCTGAGGAGAACAGATGCTGCTTGAAACAGCCTTAAGCTGTTTTGGCCCTGATATGAGTGTTTTCTGTATCAGTGGCCTTGTACCTCTGTGGTGAAGGTGAGGATGTTGGGGGAAAGCACTGCAATACAGACAACACGCACACATATGGGTGGGAATGCACTTGAGTTACCCAGTGCCTTTTTTCTTTTTTACTTTGTTACATATTTTTTAAAATACATGGATATATTCAGGAACAACACTTTCAGACCAACTCAGGATGCAGTCAGATCAGGGAGAGAGCTTCCCACACAAGCCATCACATGTGCACATCTGGATCTGTGTTCAGTGAAAAGTGCTGGTGGCCTGAACAGCTAAATGAATCTTCTTGGTGGTGCTGTGTTGAGCTGCTGTGGTCCTCCTAGCACACACCACACATTTCCCACAAACCAGGTGCTAAATTTTTACTAATGCCATGTCTTTGCTGCAGAAGTTGAACAGGTAAGAGTTTCAGTTGCAGAAATTCCCCTGCTATAACCCCTCCCTCAGGACCTGAGCAGCTTGCTTTGCTCCTTGAATAGCTGGGAGGTTCACCACACAAACCAGTGGCATGCGCTGTTGCAGGCTGCCTGTTTTTGTTTTATTTTATTTTATATTATTTAAGTAGATTTTAAGTATCAAAGGGCTCTCCCCAGGTGTAAAACATGGACATAGCCAAACCTCAGTTTTGTTTGGAAAGTAGTTTTTAATACCCATCTGGAGTGTGGGTGAAGGTGAAAGTTGTCAGGCTGTGAAAAATGGAATTGGTGTTGGCTGACCTGAAATAGGCCGTAAAGTTCTATTCCTCACAAAGGCAAGATATATTATTGCTGTAACGCCATTATTCCGCTCCATCACTTTTAAACCTTGTTCCCATTATCTGCAAGTTAAATATAACCCTATGTAAAAACAGGAAGGACAGCGCTAAGTTGTCCAGCTTAACAGCACACACTTAAAACATAATAGAGCACTTGTTACTGTATTTTATGGAACGGAAACTCCAAATGTAAAGATGTATTAAGGAAATATCTCAAAGTTATTAGGGAAGGATATTTACAATTACAGATTGCTTTATATTATGCTTTTATGAACATCTCAGGAAATGAAATAGCCCTCAGCTGTAGAGAGTGAAGAGGGAGGTAATTTTCCTTAATACGGGTGATAAAATTAATCTGATTGAAATCGCTAGCGATTATTTCGCAGAATACTGAGTGGCAGTACAATCACTTACACTCTTTTATATTTTTTTAGTCAAAGCTCGTGTAGATGAAAGCTAATTACAAAGTAGTGATGTGAAGCGCTAAGGAAATAGTTTGTATAGCATAGAACAGGCACAGCTAATTGGGGTTTGTGATTACACAGATTGTTGTTAGGGAGAATTAACTACCAGCAGTCTCTCCTGCAAAGCTTCTCATCAAGGGAAAGTAAAAATAGACACTGGATCTGTTATTTATCTAATTATGCTATGAATATTTTCACAAGCATGTTACACACTCTCAAATGGTTTGTTGTTCAAAAACTTTCAGTCTCATGTTGCTTCTGATCAAAGTATCAATATGAAGTTTCTGACATTTGATTTTTTTTTTCCCCTTAATATTACACACCCATGACAGTCCTCCCATGAAATTGTTCCTGGGAACTGAATGGTATGATTTTAAGCATTTACACCTAATACTGTGGCAGCTGAAATGCATCAAAATGATTATTGGAAAGGTAATAGGACAGAGAAGATTGCAGTGAGTGACCGAGCTGAGAAAAGCCAACACAGGCTTTAAACAGCACTGAGAAATATTTTCGTAGCTGTTATCATTTGAATTACTGTACATGCCTATCAAGAATTCTAACCTTGCGAGTATGCAAAAAAGCGGGCCTTTGTTTTATACTGCTCTATTCAGAACAGGAAGGGGTGAATGGAGGAGATGTTCCATATGGAGTCCCTGATCTTGCAAACTAATCTGCATGGGAGACTCCTTATGCTGCATGGAGCCTCAGTGAAATCATTAGGACTCTATGTGGTGCAGTGTGTAATCAGGCTGATAATAGATGCTCATTGAATTTGTTAAATGTTTTGCTTTGCTTTGTTACTGCCTTTTACTTGTTGACCTGGAGGAGCTTGCTGAGATTGCAAACTGGCATGTGATGAAATTTCAGAGAAATCCATAAAAGCCAGAACTGAAAGTATCTTAAGAGTCCTCGTTTCTGGTGGAGTATTGAATTAATGGCTATTACTTAATAATAGATTCAGCAAACGTTGGTCATTGACAGAATATCTGCAAGTACTCTGGAGGAAGGCCTCTCAAGATCTTCGTGATATGTTGTAAAACTCTGTTAGTAGTTCTAGCACAAATGTTTGTCAGTCTCCACAGAAGTTCTCAGGGATGGGGAAAGCAATCATAAAATGCTTAGGCAGTAGCATTCAAGGAAATTAGCAAGCATTAATGTTGCTGCTGAAAGGAGCACCACACCTTCCTGTGAGCATTGCTTCCTGGAATTACTGCGTCTTGCTGGAAGCCTCAGATACTCCTGTCTCTGTGCACATCTTCCTGTACCATCCCTGAAAGAACTACTTGAATGGCAGCCAGCTGCATTCTGCACAGGGTCTCTGTGCTCAGTATTTGTAAGACATCTTAGGAGAAAACTGCATCAGGGAAGTATTTTCCATCTGCATAATCTTAATTTTCCGTGTTATACAGAATATACAGGATTTCAGACTCAGTTGAGAAGCCTGAAGACGAATGGGTAATTCATAGCAGTATAATAATTCATACACACACACACACACAAAAAAAAAAAAAAAGCAGAGTGTCAGAAGGAGCTTTCTGATTTTGGGTGGTCAATTTAAGACACTTGGGTTTGGATTTGCTTTGTGAAAATTCTGAGTTCCCACAATCTCCTCTCCAAGTTAAAACTGAAATGCCCCAAGTCAGAAGACCATTTTAGTATAAGTTCATATGTTTTTATTTTGCTATGCTTTTATTTTGCTCTCCTTTTTTCTTCTATTTTTTTTTTCTGAAAAATCCTCAGGCAACATGTTGCTAAACTGTGAGCTGTCCTATAATCCAGTACTTTCCAAACTTCTTTGAACTAATAGCACTGAAGTCTTCTGTCAGTGCTCCAAAAATTAATCCTATTGTGGAAATGGCCCTGTACCCAGAGGTACTTCCAGCTGGCTGGATATCATAGTGGAAGACAGAGACCATCGCTTACTGTAGGTTCCAGATATGGGTTATAGTCAAGGTTCCTGTGTGTTTAGCACCAGATGAGTTGGGACTCTCCAGACACCAGCCCACACTGACACGTCTCACCCTCACCACAGCTTTACTGACTGTGCTTCTGTGGAACACAGTGGGAAAATCTCAGGACAGGTGATTTATACTACCTCCATATAAATAAATAAAAGAAATTTGAGATGTAACAAAGCTTACTCACCAGCAATACAAAATGTAGTATTTAATTTTCACAGAAAACAATCAAAATACCAAAATCTTTTTGAAGGGAAAGCTGTAAGCTTTTATATCTCTTTAACAATCTGAAGGGTGTTATACCTTTAAATAAAAAAAGTTGATAAGGAACTGCATCTACAGACCCTGAGTAAAATTTTCCCAGAGAAGCTTTCTGACCTGGATAGTCAATTTAAGAGAAGCTGGGTCTGATTTTATAACATGCTGAATTTCTGGAGCTTTTACTGACTTTTCACTGAGACGCCCAAAATCAAAGCAATGAATACAGCATTAAATGACTGTAGTAATGCTGGTCCCCAGCCCTCACATTTCCTCATCCCTTTTGAGCAGCAGAATGGCTGTCCCAGTGGAGATCCCTTGGAAGGAAGATTGGATACTCACACTTTGTAACTGGCACTCTTCCTTTAAATCTGGACTATGGCTTCCTTTTGAATTCCTTGCCTGGGTCCTGTGTGGAGGGAAGAAGTGCAAGGTGTGTGCCACAGCCTAAGCAGACCACATCACAGGTAGTGGGGACTATAGCCTACAGCTCCCATCCCTAAAAAGCACTAAATTGCACAGACACTGGAAAGAGGCAGCTTACCCTCTCCTGAGTCAGTGTACCTGTAGCTTCTGCCTCAACCCTCTGAAATGTTGTCCCCTTTTTGATGGGGCCCATGTAGTGAATTTTAGTTAAAATTAATTTGAGTTTAATTAAAGCCAACTTATCATGGAGAAGGACTTCAAAACACAAGCATCCAACAGGTGAAGTGAAGCCTTGTGTGAATCACCCAGTGCTAGGGCAGAAACCTAGCAGGGCCTTGCAGCTGGTTCTTCTTTTCCCTTTCCTGTGGTACTGCCAGTGCTCCTCTGAGCTCCAGGTGTTATTTCCCAGAAATGCTATATGCCTGCTGTGTAAGGAGATAGCATTTTACAGTCTTCTGCAATGGAGATAGGGATAGGAAGAGAAGAAGGTATACAGAAAAGGAATCCTTATCCACCAGTTGGTTTAATTTACATTTGGAAAAGTATCAAGAACCGATTTATAGCAGACAAAACTGCTCATGGTAGGCATAATATGAGGCTCTCATTTTTCATGTGAGTACACAGAGGACTTGCTGGATCAGAAAAGTTGTTCACCTTCTTCAGCAAAGCATTTATAAAATTGGTTAGCTTGAGATGAGCATGCCAGAAACTCTGCAGTAGATTGTTACAGAGACTACTTGTCCACTGGGAAAATGTCTTAATCCATAGACTGTTTTATACCTTGGAGCATTGGAATTTAGATCCTTTCCTAAAAGTCTTAGAATCTTTTTTTGTTTGCATTTCTTCTCTTTACTACAATAATTGTGGATACTTTGGTTATTGCCCATAGAAGTTTGGTATGTGCAGTATAACAATATTGTATCACACACTTGTATGTAAAAAATTGCTATTCTTTTTACCCAGAAAATTCATGCAGATATAATTTGAAATTATATATTCTTTTCATACTCTTAAGAGTCTGATACTAGCAACACACTACATTCAGTACATATTAGTATTTTACTGCCATTGTGTATAAGCAGAAAATAAAAATTATATGTATGCATGCAAATGATGGAGGATCTGGATCTGTGCTAAGTAATTTTCCTGTGCTACTCTACTTTGTCCACTCAAGTGACTGCCACTGAAAATTAAATGGCTTTCAATAATAATTCTGTAATCTGAAATGTATGCCTACGGGATAATTAGAATACATAAAAAGTAATCATGTGTTCTCCAGTCATGAAGAATACTCCACAGCTGATCGACGTCCCTGGATCTTTAATGCCCATGAGATATAACATTCAGGTGAGAGGTGTAACCATGTTACACTGCTCAGGGCCATATCCTTCCTCAAGCACAAAGTTTGGCTTGCTGCTTTATGCAAGCTGCCCTGTACCATTTTTTGTGCTCCTGTACTTCATGGCCCTAACACCACTGTGCCGTCTGCTTTTCTATCCTGGCAGTCCACCCTCCCTCAGCAGCACCTTGTCTGGGACAAAGTGGGCCTTCCTGTATTTTGGCCACCTAACAAGTGGTGGTTAAAAGTTCTGTCATCATGAATGGTTGTGTAGTTCATTTAGTGGAGCCAGATTTTGTTCCAGCCAACCCAAGTATTTTTGAGGCCTATCTAAAACTACAGTTTACAAGATGACTTTTGGAAAGGAAAAGTCTCATTGCCAGGCCTTGTATCTGGCAGAAAACTGAGTACTACCAAAAGCCACAGCCTCATTAAAATACTACACTGTGCCTATATCAGGGTATTCTCATAATACTTATACCTTGGGCTCCAATCTGTCCCATCACAGTTACTTCAGAGCAAGAGCCATAAAAATCCATCTTTCCTCAGAAATTCTGCATTTCAGAATTGCCCCAAATGAAACAACCAAAAAAACACAGTTAAAAATAACTTTGACTTTACATATTTAAAGAAGTTCTTTTCTATCAACTAATGGGCCAGAACCCAGGAAATCTAATGAACTGCAATACTGATATTAATTGCTATCATTCTGTCTTACAGAGACATATAATTAGGAGAGTGTTTATAGTAAAGACATTGCCAGAGACTCACAATCACAAAAGACACATGTGAAGGATAAAGGAAAGGAAAAAAATTATCTAATGTCATTCATTTTAAGTTGACAAACTGAGGCAGAGGACTGAAAAGTTTGTATTTGAGCCATTGATTTTGAGAGTCAGTTTCCACACCCAGTGATACACACAGAGCTCAATATGTGATACAAAACTTCAGGGATTGTTTTCATGCACACTTAAGGATCAACATTTCTCACTGTTCAATACAGATAGTTGAAGAATGATTTTTCTGTCCTATGTAAAGTTCTTACCATTTCAGCTTTGCACAGAGGTAACTGTGAGACCAGCTGAAGTATTTTTTAAAGTGTATTTACAGCTCTCTTTCTACTGGACAAAATGTCTGCAATGTCATGTTTTTATAATCTACTTTTGCTTTTTTTTGATTCCTGTGTTGGGTGACCTGTCTCCATACTGTGTTTTCATCTGTCTAGGGTGGTTTAGAGGGACCACCCTGCCCAAAAAGCCACCCATCCTCAGGCAGGGAAGTCCAAGGGCAGGAACATGAATTGTTTCTTCGTGTCCTGGAAGCTTGTTGCAGTTCTACTGTAGCTACTTTGAAGGTTGCAAGTGAGCCATTATGAGCATGATAGAAATTGATGTGCATACTTGGAGGATGACAGACTGTGTCTTAATGCAGACCTTCAATGATGCAGAACACCGACTCTACGAACATGTGAAGCTCCAATTTATTTACATCTTTGGTTTGTTTACAAAAATCCTTATGCATATTCCTTACAGCAGTACTATCTACTGTCTTCCATGCACCCACATTCACCCACCCCATCAGCGGGATTCACGTTAGTGAAGGAGAAATATTGCAAATTGTATCCCCCAAAGATTTGGGTTCACAATGGGCTCAGTCCTGAGGTTTTGCCATGATGCTTTCAATACAATATTATTCAGTAAAAAGAAAGAAAAAAGGGAGAAAGCTGTCAGTGCCTTGTGGGAGTTTTTCTTCAATTCTTTGCCTGTGGTGCATTTTACTTGAACATTGCTGTAGTAAGTTTTATCTACATGTTTATCTAGCTGTCTGTACCAGAGGATATATTGACCAGGATATTATTCCCAACCTACATCTAGCTTTGTCCCAGCTCTTAAATCTTCATTGTTACCTAATCCCTTGACAAGCTCTACAGTTTCAGCTCCTGAGCACCTCAGTACTACAGTACACATCAGATTTGCATACAGCTAAATCACCCCATGGAAAATTCCCTTGGTGCACATTTTCTACTTAAACTGGTGATTAAGTGCCTCTATCTACTACAATTTGAAAAGCATCAGCATGTTTCTGAGTGCATATTTTGGCTGGGTGAAGAAGTAATTTAGTTTACATGGGAAATAAAAAAAAAACCCAAAAAACCCAACAAACCCTAAAAAAAAAACTACATCAAAAAACCCCACCAAACCCCAAAATGTTATTGTTTTTTTTTCCATTTCAAAGTTCCCTATGCTGATTTTTTTTTTCCTGAAATAAAAGAGTGCAAAGCCATATATTTCAATGACAACAAGACCAATAGAAAGGGATAGACAGGAGATGGGTGCTCCTTCTTTTGGGAAAAATAAAGTCCCACACGACAATTAGCAAAAGAATGAAGCAAATATAAGCATTTTTACTGAAAGCTAGACAATTTTTCTCTCTTTTTTATTTTCTGTAATCTTTTTCTGGTTTTCTTGTTGATAACCAGCACATTCGGTAGGAAATCTGTGTCTTGTTAAAAATATCTTCAGAGAAAAAAATTTCAGCAGCCCAAGAGTAGATGCACACACATATACAGAGATGTAGTATTAGAAATCCACTTATTAAAAATTATGTTTCATAGTTAAAAATTTTTGAACTTTCTGAATGCTAAAACTAAGACTACACATTTAATCTTAATTTCATTCTGCTATGTATTTGCCTAACAGGACAGTCTTACATTCATGTTCACTCTTTGGCCTTTGTACCCATTTGCTGGAACTAAGTCACAGCAACTGTGGTAGGTCCAGACAGGTGAACATTTTCTTTGCCTTGAGGAAATCAGAGGCACTATTCAAAGCTGCTCCAGCCCCATGGCGTGGACAGTGTGGCGGCACAAATGGGCACCACTGGGGCTCTGCTTTGGCTGATGGCAGTGGGCAGGTCAGCCAATGTGAGAATGGCTATCTTCTGAGATGCAGATATTCATATCTGGCCCACCCTGACCCTAAGCACGTGGTTGGTGTGCTTTAATATCAGAGTTAGTACCAGGCATGGCTCCAGGATCAAAGTCCATTCTAATTAATAATCAGGGCGCTGTTTTCTGAGACACTTGTGTCTGTATGGCCGAATTCTCTTCTCCCTGCCTTGCCCCTGCTGTCACCTGGAGACTGTCTTTGCTCCAGCCTGGTCCTTGAACAGTACCTGAAAGACTAATTTGGTCATGTGCCCCAAAAGTGCTGAGGAACATATTAGCAGTGAAGCATCATGGTGGATCATAGTCCCAACCACTGATTCGTAGGAGAGAGGCAGCAGCTGTGAGCCCTGTGGAGTGATGGGCAGCTTGCAGGTGGCTTGTTGCTCTCTGACACAAAGCTGTGACCTGTCTTCCATATATCTGGCACATCTCCAGGGCTCAGTAGGAAAAAAAAATACCCACCAGGATTATGACAGCAAATGCAAATGAAAGCAAGGAATGATTCAGGCTCGTTTGTCTCGTGTTGACCATTTTTAGGTACAGACCTTTTCCAATCCAGAAAAGTGGAATCAAACTGACTTTCATCTTTTAGGAACCTGAGGATCCAGTATACTGACCTGATCAGTAGGATATTTAATATTGATATATGTAGAAAAAGGTAGTCTGTCTGTAATTTGGACTCCAAAACAATTGCAGATTTTTAAGCAATAACTCAGACTTCACTCAGGAGGTAGCAAGCAGCCTGGGCTACTGATTTTTTGTTTGTAGATATCCATTAAATATTTGCTATATTTCCCCCATTTTATGCAGCTGTACTTCCTCTTTTTCATCTACCGACCATCCACTTGCCTGTTTTCACACCTGTTGAGATCAATCTGTTTTTTTAATCAAACAGATTAAAAAAAAATTATTATGTCTCACAGCCATTTAAATTCTTTATATTTTCAGAAATATTGGCAGCTGAGTAAAAGAGCATCTTTAACCTCCTGTAAGAGTAAGACAGGTAGAGTTCAGTTCATGCATCCCATTTGGCAGCAGCAGCTTGCAGCTGATCAGCAATGATATACTGTCTAACAGCTTTGCTGTGTCTTGTCTGCTGTTGGAGAGACTGTGAGGGAAAACTGGGTTATTCAAGGCAGAGCCTTAAAGAAGCAAAACACACAAATCTGTAGGAAAATCCATTTAATTAGCCTGACTGGTCTTAGACATCATCTAGTCCAAGCTTTAGAGATGTCTGTCAGAGATCAACCAGGTTGACCAGGTCATATCAACTTCTGGCACATTACTTAATTTCATTATGTCAATTAAGCAGCCTAAGTGGCTTCATCTTAGATTACGTATTTTAACACGTGTTTCTCAGGAAACACATATCTTTCTTTCCACCAGCTTTAAAGTTCTGCCTTGTTGTGCATGTTTGCAGGGCATGCCTCCGATGCAAGTAAGTGTCATGTTAGCTTCAACTATTCTGAAAAGTCCTGTATACAACTGTAACATTCATTTTTAGACATAGTGCATATTGAAGCTAAAGAAAGAAGTATATGCTAAATACAAATCACTGCTCAGTCTGAATAGAAATTATTTTCATAGGCTACATAAAAAAGAGCAAACATTGTGCTTAAAGAATGCAAAACTTCTGAAACACTTAAGGATCTTTTTCATTTTATTCAAATCAACTCTACGCCTGCACATTGTTGAACCACTGTATGCATCAGTCAGAAAAAAATATCTGCTGCATGTTCTCAGTCTCCAACTTGCTTGCACAAAATCAATTTGTCCAGAAGAAGATTATGTCCTGCTTCTCCAAAAAGGCTATTTTCATGCTGGATTTCCATGTCAAATCTGAAACATTTAAGAAATAGGATTCTTTTAAAGATAGAAAAAATATTTTATATGAGGGAAAACTATACTTCCTCATGTTCAAAGATGGCACGAAACACATATGCTAGAAAGATGTTTTAAATGCCAAACTGTGCCTACCTGACTCAATTAAAACTGCAGAAAGGGGGACTGCTGTCATTTTCTGATTGACATGGATTAATCTGAATTTCCTCAGGTATGTTAGCCCAGGAGAAGCTGAGCCTTACCCTGGTGGCTGCAGCTGCAGTAATTTCTTACCTCATTCAGGTGTTGCTTTTGTCAGTGGAGACAGTATAGATGCTGCTCCTGACAGCATTAAACCAGAGTTTCTCCTGGAGTAATTAGCAAAAGAATTACTGTGAATTAAAACCACCTCATTGGAACACTGAAGGATGTGGATGGGAAAATAGCATAAACCCTGTTTTGACCTCAGCAATGGAAAATTTCAGCCCACACAGAAGCACTGTAACGTACTTGAGTGGGGTTGGCTGAAAAGGAACAATGGAGTTTAATGAAAAACCATAACTCTGAATATTTAGTTGATTTTTCATTATCTGTTTTTCATTAAGATGAAGTCCATCCCAGACAAGTCAGAGGAGAGCAGCTCTGAGCTTGGGAGGTTGCAGAGCATCAGGTCTGGTTAGAAAGAGTTCGTCTTCCCTGCAGTCCAGCTCATGGCTACAGGGCTCTTGGCTGCTTCAGAGCTTCTGCTTGTGGGGCTGAACCAATGCTGCATTCTGGACATGGGGCTGGTCCCACGCCAGCTCTGTTGTTTCTGTAAATGAAAACTGGAATTCAAGTAATTTTTAGTCCCCTAATGCCTCTCAGTGTGACCAGTACAGGCCAGGATCCAAAATAATTGTGGTACAACAGGCGCACCAAAGAAAAGTCTGCAGGTAATAAAGGGTTACATTTTGCTGGGTTTATATATGCCTCTACAAAACCTATATAAAATACAAACTCCAGGCTTGCTTTTTGGAGGTGCAGTAGACCCATCACATGTAAGCTCATAGCTCTGAGACAGACCTGTGGTGCTTGATCCTTATCCATTGTAAAATGTCCTGTTTGCTGCTGCTAATGATTTGTGGTCAGGTAGAACACATGTTCAAATAACATTTTCTGCTTCTGTTAAAGCACTTATTTATGTGATTTCTGTTTTGGCCTTGATTTCTATTTTATATGTTCCAGGCTATTCTCTAACCTGCAGGCAGGCCCCAGACTCAGAAGATCACCCATGCACATTAAGAAATGGTGTGTCTGTCAGGGTATTTATAGTCCTGCTCTAAATGAAGTATTTAGGGTTTGCCTTGCCTGTACTATTACTACTTATTTTACAATCTGTTGTTGTGTCATATCTATCGTGAACAAAGAGTATCCTTCTGATAATCTATTGTTAATAGCTATGCCTTAATGATAATCAATTAATAGCTGAAATTATACTTTTTATCTGTAAATATTCACGCATCAGCAAGATAGAAAATAATTTATTAATTAATATGTGAATGTTTCAAGCAAATGTAAATAATTATACAAGCACACAAAGCAAAACATGAGTACTCTGTGGTGCATGCAGAATTTGGATATAACCTGTTTTATTTCCACATATTTAATATTTTAAATAACCAGAATTCTGAGTATGCATGCCAACTAATTTTAAAAAATAAGTTGATGAGGATTTCCTCATATACTCTGTGCTGCTTACCATCCAAAAAAGAGCAGGAACAACAGATGCTGACTGCTGAATTTTAGTACTATTCACACAGCCAAATACAGAGGCTACATACAAAGAAAATAATCAAGAACAATACTTCGATAAAAATGAAAACTGTCATATTTTGCTTTTCAAATGAGAAAAAAACCAGGGCATAATGAAAAGAAAAAAAAGACATGCCACAGAATTGTGTTTTATTATCCAGCAATCTAACCCAGAGTACCCTTCATTATAAGTCACAGCCCAAGTCATTGCTTCAGAAATAAGTGAATTTTTTTCTGGCTGTGGAATGAAGTATCATGGCTTATTTTGGTACCCTGCAGCCTGGAAATAACTGCTCCAAGAAATCTGTGGGTCAGGTTGAGCTGACTTCCTTAGGGTTATGTTTATGGGTTTATTACCTTTCTCAAAATTAGCCCTGTGCTGTGGGATCATCAAAGACTTTTTGGTTTCCTCCTCAGAATGGAGAGCTGAATTTTCCAAGAAAACAATTTCTATCTTAGCTACATTTCACAAGTAGGCATGTAAATGAAGGCATAATAGTTTGGAAATGAGTCCTATGTTACATTAAGAATTTGGATAAAGTAAGAGGTGTTCTGCATGAAGAAAGTGGATTTTTTTCTGCACTGTTTATTCAGGATTCACATTAAAAACCAGAATTCTTGGCACTTTAAAGTAGGACATGAACATATCCTTATTTCAACCATAAATAAAAGAAAATGAAACCCATATCAGATGACTTGATTAGAACATTGGAAGTTCTAGAAAAGCTAAAGTGAAAATAGTGAGCAGTTGTGCCATTGCCTTCTGGAAACTTGAAATGAGTGAACTCCTCTGAGAAATTAGTCAATTAAATGATCATGCAGCTAAGTTGTAGTAAAGAAAAAACTCCACTTAAAAAGTACTTGCTTGAAACATATGAAGTAAAACATTGTTGTTGCGCATTATTGAAAATTGCACAACTGAGAAAATAAAGGGTTAAAAAGACCCAGCATCTCCTTTGTTGGAAAAAAAAACCCAACTTCTTTTCTGTTCTGCTCAGTAGGGATGTTTGTGTTAGGATTGCATGCAATGAATATGCATAATATTTAGCTTTATTCTTGTCATTGTTTACAGTGTATGTTGCCTCTGTGTTGGCAAACTGTGTTTCCCACTTGGGACAAAGCACAATGGATAGCACAGAAAGAAGGGAGTCACTCTGGGTTTACCATTATGTTTAGATTGGGAAATCCCATGACCCAGTGCTTTTAATTTTTTTTTTTTTTTTTTTTTTTTTTTTTGTAAACTCTCTGAGTCTTCTACCAGGCAGCAGATTCAAATAAACCCAGTAAAGAATTTGAAGGAAATCCTTGGTTTCTCTTTCACCAAGCTCAAATTGCTAGCCGGGTCTAGGGAATTTTATGGGGATTGAAAGGGAACTTACCTTGGAAGCTTTCCATCTACTTGTGTATCTGCATGTGTACAGATGGCAGGAGCTCAGGAGCTCTCCAAATATTTGCTGGTTCACACACACTAAGACAGCTCTGCTGTGACTCAGCCCTCATGAGGCTATAGCGGGAGAGAGCAAGGTTTTCTTCTTGCCCCAAATACCTATACTACAGTAGGATGCAAAATACATCCCCAGTTGAGCTGGATAATTCAGGTGGGAGAAGAGATGCTTGGGCACAGTGAAGACTTCCAAGTCACCTCTCAGACTGCTGCAACCTCACTGCAACCTTGCAGGCTGGGTTATACCTTCACAGAGGCAGTGCAACACCACCCATTGTGCCACTTGTTTCAGAACACTGAGTTTAAAAACCACAGGAGAGAAAACTCCTACAGATTGTAGGAGCTTTTTGTGCCCCAGAAAACTCCTACAATCCAACCAGGCAAAATCAACAGGCCTGGGATGACAACAAAGCAGTTTACTCCAAAGTTCCATCACTGGCCTGTGCAAAAGCAGAGAGATCTTATGGAGACAGAATGGCCAAGACAATCCTCCCACTTGGTTGCACTATGCAAACACAGTGGCTGTGTTTCCAGCACAGTCCAGCAGAAGTATATTATTGTGCTTACATTGTTTAAGTAGTAATATCTTATCCTGTACTCAAAAAAAGCTGGGGAATCTACAGCCAGGTATTTCTAAGATGGATATGTAAAAACTGAGATTGAAAGTCTCTTAGTTTTGATTTTTAAAATGCAGTTTTTTCAAAGCTTTCAGAAAAGGCAAATTTAGATTACTGCCTGAGACAGAGGCGCAGTCTGAAGAAATGCGCCTTTCTTCCGATGGGATTATGCTGCAGGATACCGATGTTCCTTGCAGCTCACTTATGCACTTACACCCTCACAGCTCCCACAAGCTGGATGTCTGCAGCCAAAAGCAAGTAATGAAATCACAATTCCATTCCCATTAAACAACAACACGACTTTAATAGACAAGGTTTACTTCTTAAGAAATTCTCCAGATCTCCTACAGGAAGATGACCTTGTAAAAACACATGAATGCATTATACAAAAGGGCTGAATTTGTCTCACTTTTCCTTGCAGAATTCCCTGGAAAAAAGCAAACTGCTGTAATGAGGGCTCTAAACTACCATTGCTCAAATCTGACTTTAAAATTTGGTTTATTTAGAACATAGAAATACACATGAAATTTAATCAGCATCTCAAGTCACATTATGTACTCTCTGCTCGACAGGAACTGAGCACATAAATTAGCTGATCTGGGAGCTAGTCCCAGATCCATCCCTACTTGACTACAACACCTCTTGCTAGGAACTTCCAGCAGGGGAAGCTCTTAGCACATCAGTATCTTCACACTTTAGGAGAGAGCAAAGTTTAGTCAAGACAGAGCTGGGGAAAGGGAGGGGGAGAGAACAGAGGAGGAGGAGGGGGGCAAAGGAATAAAAAAATCAATAGTTTTACAGACAGTAGTATCTAAAAACTAGAGATTTTTTTTAATCAGATGCCCTTGTTGCACCATAGAAGTTTGAATCACGTATAGAAATGGTATGTAAGAGCAGGGAGACTGAGAGTATTTTTGTATGAAACTTTGTGGCTTACAATACTCCTTCTGTGAGGGAATGGCGTCCAGTTTGGGACTGACAGGCAGGCTACAATCTTTGTGCCCACACACTAATCCCTTGTCTGTGGGTTACTGAAAACCTTCTTGCATTTTTGTTCCCAGTTCACCTTGCTGAAAAAAAAACCCAATTCCACATATGATAAATCCAGTGTCTGCAGAAAGGCAGTCACCTAATTGCACAGTGAAGCAGAAGAAAGCCTTGCAAATGGTATACAATTTTCAAAGTGTTCCAAGCCTTAGGCAAAAGCCTTTCAACTATGTCTAAAACTGAATGATAAAATATGTTGTACAAATTATCTGTGAACAGGAAACATGTGGTAGTGGCAGGGGACTGAAATGTAACACTTGTAAAGAAATGGGAACTGCCAGTCATTTATACCCTTTTACTTTTCTCTCAGTCACAAGTTCCATGATATTTTTTTTCACCATCAGTTGATGTTCAAGTTTATAATAAGACATTTATCAGATCTCACTAGGCCAATTACAGCTTTGTAGCAAAAACAACAAGAAATAATACCCCATATGAAACTAAAGATTTCATTTTGTCCCTTTCTTCATACTTTTATAGAATTTCTGTTTTATCATTGCAAGGATGTGTGTGGATGGAATTCTGAAAGCGTTTCAGTACTGCAGAAATGCCTGGGATGCCAGTTTTCTGCATGCTATATTAAAGTAATCAAAAGTTGAGAAAACTTTCTAAAGTCCTGTCTGTAAAGCAGTATTAAAAAAATAAAGAGAGTGAGAGGATGAAAAGGGAAATGCACAATTACTGTTCAGCAGGAATAAAAAAAACCCACATTGAAACATCTACTCTGAAAGCTCATTTCTGATTCCTTGCTCCTAAAGTTCCTGCAATAATGGTGTATCTTATACCTTCTGTTTTTTAAAGATGTAATCTTTACTACCAATACCAACTACTGTGCACTGTAGTCCTCATTGATGGAATTTTTTATAGATTACCTCCAGGAGAACACTTCAAGGGTGAGGGGTGACAAAACAAAAACTTTTGCATTTTCCTTCATCTTACACCACAAAAAGCAAACAGTATTGCCAAGTCTCAAGAAATTTTTTGGCATAAGTTAAATATGAGATTTAAATGTAGTGCTTAAAATTGCCACCTGCAAGCGGCTAGATAAAAAAAACAAAACCGCAAAACAACAACAGAATTTTTATCCATTATATTGTTTCAGATAACCAGATATGTTTATGTCTTAGCTCTTAGAAATAGTAGAAATACATAGAAATATACATTAATACATAGAAAAGTGTGTGAAAGCCCGTTGACAAAGGCAAATTCTTAACTGACTTGCTGAAAGACACTCTAACCCTCATTTAAGACTGTATTACTTCTGTGTACTGCTGTCCTAATTAGACCACATTAGGTGTCCTTGGTTTACTGCAGGGCCAGAGCCATTCATGCCCATTGTGATGGCATGGCTGGTGTAATTTGGTGAACTGGTGAACATGCAACATTAGTGTCTGTCAAATTGATTTCCTGCTGATATTTCCCGTTACGTATATGACACGGGCAACTACTTGAGAAAATAATTAAAATTTTGTTCGTATCTGAGATGAAAAGTCTTTCTTTCAAGATCTGCTAAGAGAAACTTTCAGAGGCAAAAGAATTAAAGGTTTTGCAGCATTCTGAGAGACTAATGAAGAGGTTGTGTGATTTGAAGGTTAGCTCATTGGGCTGGGACTCATTAACATAACTAGGCAAACAATAAGGTGGGGTTTTTTTGATTCAGTGATCAAACCCGAGCACTGGGGAAAATCTCAAGCAGATCTTTAAAAACAGTTTTGCAGTTAAAACCAAAACAAAACAAAAATTTAAATAAAGAAGTTCTTTACTTCAAGATGTCTTTTAAAAAAAATTTGGACTCTTTTTCTTGGAAGATGGGAAATTGAATATTTTAAATAGAGAAGGCTAAAGATTTTATTCTGAACTACTTTATCACTTTTCAAAGAGCTATTCCCTTTAAAGTAAAACAATTAAATCTTTGCAACCCAATTCCATATCCTCCTGTCCTATTTTCTGGCCATGAATATTTCCTGCTGAGAATTTGAAACTAGATTTACTCCCTGTAGCTGTGCCTCTATGGCAAACCAGTAAAACCTCCTCAGCATTGGTCTCAAGTCCAGGGTGGGATCTGCTAGAGATCACAGTGGCTGCTTCCTATGTTGCATGTCTGGATTCACTTTGCATGAAAACCAGGAAAGCATGAAGCAATGATTGAGTCTGTTTGACTTTTGCATTGAAGTAGACCCAGACAGATCTGGGTTCCCCACCTGGCTTCCCCACTATCACCATAAGTTTTGAAATATTGGGATTTTTGTTTAGCAGCTTTATTATTAAGCTAAAAAGTCCCAGTTGCTGAGTTTTGAAATAAATGTCCGATTCTATTATGCAAGAGCTACATGACTTCTGGTCAGTATCTGTATTTCTGGGCTTAATTTTGCCTATGTGTACAGTGGGAATAATAATAGCTGCTTCCTTTGAACAGAGCTTTGAAATCTTTAGGAAAAAAGTGCCATGTAACTGTATTTGACTGTTCCAAATCATCTGTGCTTTTTGTCTTTCTCCTGTTAGTTCCCATTTAACTCTAGCTTTTTTACAAGAACAGAGTAAAATTTCTGCTTTTGAAAACTTTCTACTTCTCCCATTCCATAGACCTAAGTTCTTAGATTTATGGAGAAATATAAAAACCCACTGAAGACTAGCAGATATAAAATATCACTTTTAGCTTAGGAAATGGGTAAAGAGTTGAGTGCCGCAGTCTAGAAGAATATTTGGACCTCTGTAGTGATGCTCACCCTGTTCTGGCACTCTTCCCTCTGCACCTGATACTGTCTGCTCCTTTTCTTCGTAAGGGTTCAGCAAGGGTGTATTGACCCACTGCATCAGAGTATCATGTAGATCAAGTCCTCAATCAAATTCCATTCCCATCTACTCAAATGGGTCACCTCTTTCCATCCAAGCAAGTCCTTTCCTTTTATTTCCAGTGTAAGCCACTCTGGCAAAGAGGCAGAATTCCCAGAAGAAGCTGGGATTTGGCCTCCTGTTGGTGTTCTGCTGGAGTGCTAGACCTCTGAAAGTATGCTCCAGGCATCCTTTAAACAATCCATATGCATGGTGATGCTCTTCTGCTCCACTTGCTCAGTGAACTCACTGGCCTCCCCTCGCATTTCCAAAAATACTTGTCCATCGCTCCTTGCAGGAGCTGCTGTGCATTTGCCACATTGAACTGCACCTTTCTCTGCCAACAACGAGCCCAGAGTCCAACTTTAACCCTGCATTGAAACCCCAGGAACTGAAATTCAAATTTGTTCTCCTTCTGGAATAATACTGTCCACTTCTGGGAGACATGGTATTGGATTTGTGGATTCTTGGCTTTGACCTGGTATGGATGTTCTTATATTCCTTACATCAAGTTTCCATGTCTTTGCTGAGTTCTCTGAGAAATGGAAACAGAGAAAGCAGAACATGTTCACTTGGTAGTTTTTATATCTAACTTTATCCTTAAACACACATGAACACATAAAACAACAGGTACACAAGTCATGTTCTTTCTTTGCAGGCCATCTTCACTTTAAAACGATCATCTCTTAGTGATCCTAACAAATGACCTCAAAGTAATGATATCTTCAGGTAGCAGACTGTCTTCTTTCTACTGAGAAATGTGAGTGCTTTTAAGGGGAAAATTGTCTTTGTGTCACAGAGGTGCAAGCAGTAGAAAAATTGCATATACAGTGGAATTCCTAGAGATTTGTTAGAGTAACTTTAGAGGCCAGCAGTATCTTGCTTGGCTTCTGGCTGCCTGTAAAGAAGTGTGCAGTGCCCCTCTTTCTACCATATCTACCAACCCCATTAAAATGTTTCTAGTGCCCTGGCCATTTCTTTTTAATTCTTTGGCATTTTCTGTTTTCTGTTTAACATAATAATAATTGTAATTAGTCTGGTTTTGTTGGCTTTGTTTGGTTTGTTTGTTTGTTTGTTTTTAATCAGAACTCTCAAAAGGAGCACTCTCAAAACTGTGGCACATGGACCAGTTCTGGTCTATAAATCACTCTTCAGTTATTGTAATGGGCCAAAGAACTCTATGATGTTGTCTCTTGACCTTGTTCCAGATGGCAAGTGTCACTAAAAACACTCTGAAAACTCTAAATACTTGCTTAATATCACAATTGCTGCAGTTGCTGCGAGATGCTATGTGATCACAAATGGGAAGAGAGCTGGTTCAAGAGTCGACCTCTCTAATAAGATGTGTCATTGCTATGATAAATCCCTGTATGGTGAGTCTTGTGTCTAGTGAAGTGAAAAATATTATGAATCTATTTGCAGGTGTGAGGAATTTCCTTGGTACTGGTGAAGATGGAATAATGCAAAGTTGCCACAGACAAAAAGATAGCTGCTTTAAGTGGGGTTCTCTGAACAGACAGATAAATTCTGTCTCACCCAGACTCTGCTGAAGGAAGATGGAGCAAAGCATCTGTGCCACTAGAAGGGCATGTCACTATAAAACAAAGACTTTTTGTAAGGATAAGCCATTGCTCTAATTTGTCACCTTGTTGAAGCAAAAAGGAGTCCCTTGGACCCCTGTGGGATCTATGCTAGGCAGCTGTTGTGTATTTCAGGTTATCCTAATAATGGATTGCCTACACTGCCATTAGGTAATTTATCAACAGAACACTCCTCTTCTGCAAGCTGACAGATTGTCACGTTTTCTGTGCACCACACATTCCCAAAATTTTGGCCCAAACTCCCTCAGCAACCTGTCTAAATGTTTTTGTTGTTTTAAAGGTGAAAAATACTATTCAAAAACTCAACCAAATTCACTTAACAGCTGAATTAATGGGCCAAAGTCTTGCTAATTCACTGACTCAGAGGGGAGCTAAATTGAGACCCACTGAGGCAAGTGTCTCATTTGTGGCTGTGGTTATTTTTTATTTTTCCTGGGTGCTCCTTGCAGTGCCTGGAATATCCTGCACTAACTTTTAGCATCCTCTGTTTGCTGGTTCATATATTGTAGCATTAAAATGGTCTGACTTCAAGCTCAATTGGAGGCTGAAGCATTCCAGGCCTTTGAGAGGAAAGGGGAACTAAGAAATTGGAAAGAGTGTAGCTGCATAACCAGGAATTCCCACATGAATAAGATTAACTAATGTTTTCCCCAATTTCTACCAAGTGGCTTTGATAAATGACTAAATACATAATGTCATTTGATTCAAGCTAAATTCTGTGCTGTTTTTCAAATCCCAGTGTGAAAGAATGCTGCTCCTGAGAATGCTACATGGCACAAAGTGCCAACATGTTTTTACAATAATAATAATTTACATTTTTATTAAGAATTTACTTTTGAAGTATCCCAAAATGCTTCATAAAAACCATACATGGAGTCCTGCAGATTTGATAGCAAAGGGAGCAAGGCAGAGGAAGGAGGGAAAACTTTGTAAATAAGCTTCATCAATCCCTATTTAATGTAAAGTATATGTGGTTTTTATTGCTTACATAGGCAAAATGAGTTCTCAGGTCTTTAATTACCAAATTTAAAAGAATCCAGTGGAAGAGAGCAAACTAAACCCAACCTATTAGGAAGTCATGCTTTGAAATCAGGATCTTGTTGTTTAAAATGAATATATATTCATGCTTGGAATGGAGCCTTACAGGGCAATTTTTATCCAAAGATTCATGGTAGGAACAGCCAAATTCTTAATCCTTTTGGTCTACAATGTTGCATTGAATGGAAAGTAAAACAGGTGTAAGGCAATGCTTTTAGCCTTGGATGAAACACTGGAGAACAGACATATGATTAGCTGCTCCTGTTTTAAGGCTTGACCTCCATCTCCTTGCTGAAGGCACAGAGGACACAGTGGGTGGATACAAAAAACCAGATATTCATGCTACCTTTGATCTTTGGCTGAAAAAGACCCTATTTCTGTACATTTTTCATCATTCCTTCTATTCTCCATGAGCACCCCAGAGTGTGTCCATGCTGTTCTGCTCTTTATTCACCATGTGTGTGACCAGGATGGCTGCTCCATGCTCTCTGCTCATATAAATGACCGGGATGACCTGCTCTCCTACACACACAGATCCCTCCCTTAGAATTTTGGCAATATGTTTTCCTCTTCATTCAGACAAATCTCACTGAAGTCATAACTTATATAAGAATCAAATACAAACTGGTAGCAAGACAATAATTTCCTATGAAACAAAGTTTTCAGAATCCTGGAGGGGATGGAGACCAGTGTGGCACCAGTCTGTGGGTTCCTTCAGCCAGCTCTATTCCAAAGCCAAGATAGTGCTGGTCTATAAGTAGGGTTCATCTAGCTTGACCTAGACCTGGTCCCACTGCTTGGCCCCAGAGCTTTACAGCTCTGACAGCAAAATTGTCCTGCCAGGGACTTCTGAGGGGCAAAAATTGCCGTTGTTTTAAATACAGGTTTTGCAGCGTGGAGGATGGAGCAAGCCTGCTGTGCTCTGCCCTGTCAGTGGCTGCATGCCAGTCCCCTGTGAGGGATCCTCCTATTTGCATTGCTCTTATGACTGAGCCTAACTGGGGTTGTTTCTACTGCAATGCTTTCCCTCATTTCTGCTGAAAGGGTTTATCAGAATTATCTTCTGAGTAAATCACTCCTCATGAAGTCTTAAAAATATAATTTAAAGCTAAAGCCTGGAATCATATTTTTATCTCCATCTTCTGCAAAGAAGCTGTCAATTAGAGACACCAGGTGGGAGCAAAGATCACTGAAAGCAAAACTGAATCAAAACATGGATTTTTCTGCCTGCTGAGGAGTTAGAGAATTTTTGCTATCCTTCAGTTGGCATAACTGATTTAGTGTGAGGGGCAAACTATTGCACTCTTAGACAGTGAGGAAGCTTATATGTTATATTCCCATACAACACAATCCCAGAGAATCAAAGCGAAGTTCTGAAGGAAACAGGGAGTACCAGCATTTTTTCAAACAGTTTTCCAGTTTGCTGAATGGAATTGGAACAGTTTTCCAATGTGCTGAACGCACAAGGTGGCTACCAGAAATCTCTGGTTCTATCCCCCAAAAATGATGTGACTTGTACTGTAAGCTGGCAGATCCAGTTCATCTCCTGGGATCTTTACTTTCATTTCCAGGTTTCTGTTTAGCAGCACCGCTGGTTACAGTAGGACAACCTCAGTTTTGGTATCTGTCACAGCTTCCTCTTGGACAGTATAAATTTGCAGCAGACTGATTTAGTGTGAGGGGCAAACTATTGCACTCTTAGACAGTGAGGAAGCTTATATGTTATATTCCCATATAACATATGCGGAAGGAGTGTCTTAAACACACCCACCCACACACAAGCAAAACACAACACAATGTATTTGTTTCAGGTTTCCAAGATGATAAGGATAAAACCACAAATGACCCAGAACTATGAGCCTTAGTAATACATTTGAAAATAGTTCCAAAATTTCTTCTCAATTCATCCATCCTAAAAGGGAGAAGTGTGTTCTGATCACATCTATCTGCTTCTTTGTTTCTACTCTTTTTCTCATGTCTGTTGATTAAGACTAGGTAAAAATCCAGTGTTTTCAAACCTAATTCACCTGAATTACTTCAATAGAAATTCCAATCCCTTTCTTATAGGCTGTAGCTTTTGGAAAACTAAGTAAACTATTTTGGTCTAGGTAGAGCCTTGTTCATTTCTCAGCCACTGTTATCTTAACTCCTTGTAATTTTCTGTTTTACAGCTTCCTCTGCAAATGCAGGAAGACTGATGTAATTTGCATAAAGTGAAATAAATTCATGTTATTCAGATACATGCAAGATTTGTTTAATATTTATATAAAATAATGCAAATGTTTCATAGATGTTGCCAATATGTTTACTACAAAGTTAAAGATTCTTTTCCTGGGAAGATTACTGGTAGAGCTGTGCTAAGGCTTAAAAGACATGAACAAAGCTTTGTCTGTAGAAGAAAGTAGAATAGGATAGGCAGACAGCCAGACTGACTAAACTAAGCTACCGAAGGGATATAGATAAAGCAGTATCACTAACAAGTAGTGAAGGCAGAGCTCTAAATTTTTAGGCTTTGTATTATTAGACTTAGTCAGGTCTTGAAGAGGAAAACAAGCCATTAGGATACAAAACTCTGAATCAGGCAATAAGTCATCAGGACTAACAGATATCATTACAGACAAGAAATTGATGGCTCACTTAAATCTTGAAGGAGAGAGATGTTCTGGTACCCTTTTTGGAGTGTGTTCACCATTGAGGAAGACTGAAATTTAAGAGGCCTTTCTTATACTGAGATAGAGACAGGAATAACTACAGTTACCATTGGTAATGATACACTGTTGTCAGAGACAAAAGAACCCTAAATATGACATAGTCAGTGGACTTCAGGAGCAAAATGGAAATTTCACTTTCCTGTGAATAGTAAAGAGTTTGTTAATCAGTTACACACAGAAGAACTTTTAGTATCTGAATAGTTCTACTTGCTATATTGGGATGAATCATGTGAGTGGTGTTACCCATGGGGCATGCAATGAATTATTCCAGAAATTCATGAACTGACCATTAGGAAGTAAATTTATTGCACAGATTCAAGGATACAGGTTTTAAAATGTAGTTTATGGGTGAACCTTAAAAGAAACTATTTTTTAACTTTAGATTAAAAAAAAAAAAAAGAAGGCAAAACCCCAGAGAAAAACACAGGGGGGGAAAAAATGACCCAACAAAGAAACCCAGTTACCCATTGGATTTCCCCTTCCATTCCTTTCTTTACTGGAAAAAATCTGAAAGTTCTGCGGGCCTTGAAGATTGATGATATAACCCCAGAAAAAGTATGACTACATTTGCAGCTCTTTCCTAAGCAAAATGGAGTGGGCTGCCATGACATACATTATTTAGTATGGATGAAATGTTCTGGACATTACTTAGACTGATCTAACGTTCATCCAGAGTCACAATGTTGGAGAAGTAGTAATCATGAGCATTGGTGCATGGAGAACTCGTTTATCACTACAGAACCAAAAGAAAGAGCCCATTTGAATCTTATTTTCAAGTGTGCTTTGAAGCGCTAAGGTTAACAAATCCTTTAGTCACATACTGTACAGCCCTAATCGAAGCTCTTTCTACTTGGTCCTGCAGAGTGTGTCTTTTTGAATGAACCCCCTACAGAAATAAAAGGGACAGTGTAACTCTGAAACTGCACTTCTCTTTGAAACTGCTCTACCTGCTTTTGTGACGAGTAGTCCTATGACAACCACAAATGACACAGATAATTTTCTTGGTTGTTCAACATGTGTATTTGATAGGTCTTTCTATATAGATAGTGTCACCCTTTTCCTTGACAGTTTATGGCCTTTGCTTAGCGATCACCAGGAGCAGACTTATTTAAAAAAAATAATACAGAAGCACATTGACAGAAACAGCAGGGAAGGCACAGGCCTACCTGAAATGATTTTCTGTTATTCAAACTAACTTTTACCTCAAACCAAATCCAAACTCCAAAATATCTGTCAAATTAAATTTTTTAAACAATGGTCAATTTAATCTTTTTTTATAAGCTTCATTTCATCCAGAACAAAGACAGTATTGCAAGAAGTCTGTAATGAAACTTTGCTATTTAAATTCCCTCCTCAGTTCCTTGGGATCAAGAGGCCTGACTAACATCTGAAAATTGGGGATTGAAGTCACAGAAAAACTCTTATTCTTGCTCCAGATCCAGTTTTAGCACTAAGAAGCTCTATGACATCACAGATTTATTTGCTTCTTCTATTCTGTAACTGAGGATATTTAGCAAAGCAAATACCTTAGAGGGGAAAAAAAAGGAAATAAAAAAGAAGACTCTTAATTGTGCTTTGGTAAAAGTTAACATTTATTTGAAATTAGTGGCTGAGCATGTCAGCTGTCCTTGCCTGGCACTATGTTGCATATCTTGTGCGTAAAGATGACCTCACCCTGGTTTTATATTGAATAAAGTTTCACTTGATTAGTTATCCAAAGATACAGCCCCTTGGTCTCCCCTTCCTTTTCTTTCATTCCTTTCTCCTATCTTATTACTTCCTTTCTCTTTTTTAGTTTTATACTATTTTTCTTCCCTTTAAGGATATTCTGTCATGATTTCATGTTATTCATGTTATTCACTACTGAAGAAATAGGTATTTTTGAATTAATTTTATACCTAGCCATCAGGTGAGTCAGGTGGGGCACAGAATTTAGTGGGAAACACTCAGGAGTGCAATTCTGACATGATGATTGCACATGTCTGTGTTCAGGAGCTTTTGGTCAGACTGCTCTTGTGAGTGAGAAAATGTGCCAACCAAGCTAACAGCCTCTACAGAAACACTCAAGTTGAGAGCTGACTCATGTACTGATTTTGAGATCATGGCTGAGTTACCTGGGGAATCAAAAAACCCACTTCCATTATTGTTTTGCAAATCTCATTCTTCAGAGTTTAATGGAAAATTGGTTGTATGAGCTTTTTCACCCTGAAATGGTGTCACTTTACAAGTGGTAATATAATTAATGTTAATTGTGAGTGTTTGGGCTGTGCTAGAAAACATAAAAATTTATATAGATGGTAAGTATCATCAAGTACTTTTGGAAACATTTGTTCTCCCTGGGGTTGTCTCTGGCAATTAATTTCTTGGGGCACATTTTCAAAAAGCATCTTTTAGGATAGCTTTCTCAAAGAAAAAACTGAATCTAAGCTTCAGAGTTGATAAATCCTTTAGAGAAACCTATACTAAAAAGGAGCTTTTTGTTTCTAGAAGAGGAAAAGGGCATGTCTAGCTATATTCTGGACAGGACTATAATGCTAGCATCTCCAAACAAACAAATGTAAAAAGAAACAATTTATTAATTTTAATTCCACTTTCTTTTCAAGGCACAATACCCTCTGACAAAAAGAGGGTATCACCAACCTGCATTTCAGGGTTGAACAACCATATTAACACCTAAAGCTGGAAGAGATAATTTAGTCTTCTCTGTTATGTATTACACACCATTAAGTTTCACAGAAATGAACTGTTCCTTCTCTGAAGCCAACAGCTTGAGCTTCACTGAAGCAGTGTCTCCAGAAGAGAACAGGTGATTGCAGGATACTCCCACTGTCCAGAGCCCTGCCGTGATGATAAAATGCATAACGCTTGTGTATCCCTGCCAAAAATGGGGACAATCCAGTCTCTTCACCACTAATGCTGTTCTCTCCATGTGAGTGAACTAAGTAAAGTTTTCTACAGCAAATTGGCTTTAGTCCATACAGTTGAAGGTGTCCAGGGAACTTTTTAGCTCTCTCTGAAGGAGGCATCTACCAGCACTTGCCAGCTCAGCTACATCCTGGCCTTCCTGAGCTGTCTGGATTGGCATAGGTCATGGAGAAAGCTACTAGCTTACTTGTAGACATATACTTAAAATCCAAAACCCTGTAACAATCTGAAAAAAGTTTCCTGGGAATTCCGTATTCTGTGCTACAGAGAGAAATAAACTCAGCTAATACACATTTTTGGAGAAATACTTTCCTCACACCAAGGATAGCAATTCTAGCAAACATAAAGATAGAAATATGTCTGGTCAATTGAAAAGTCCTTCCAAGCAATTGGGGATAACTATTTGTGCCTACCAGCAGGAGGTTTCGTTGTAGCTTGTGTCATAGGGTGAAGTCAAATATAGCATGATGACAACGGAAAGCTTCCCAGTCTTCTGTATAAAAAGGGAATGAAGGAAGAAAGAGCACCACAGGTGTCTGCAGACAGGTGCCAAAGGTGAGAAGGGTGAAAACACAGCTATGTCTTCAGAACTCTCTGGCAGCTTTTCTTGTGGAAACATTACTCAACACCAGCAATTTGAAAGATTTAATTTGAAAGTTGCCAGGCAATAGCTGCTCTACTTACATCTACTAAGCCATTCCAGTGTTTACCTTCTCCAGTAGGATACTGAGTCTCATTTCAAGGCTGAAGCTAATATCATCTTCTCATTAATATACCTTTTAATATCTCTATTAGTTAGACTGAAAACAGCCCCAATATTGTTTATGCCTTTCTATAAACAGTGTTCAATTGTTTCTTATCAGCCTTTCTGACAAATTAAGTAAGTTGAGCTACTTGACTTCCCATTGTAAGAAATATTTTCCAGCTCTTATCTGTCTGAAGGAATCAATCTTTTTTTTTTTTCGCCTACCTGTTATTTTTTATTCAATTTTCCTTTTTTAATATAATAATTTTTTAAAACCTTTTCTAATAAAAAATTGCAATAAGTGTCTAAGTGACATTTTTCAGTATCTGGGTATTGGCAGCTGGCTTTTACTAACATCTGCATTTTTTATTTACTAAATTTACCTGTACATGTGATAAGGCACACTAAGAAATAATACATGATGAATTGCTGCCATGGATTTCACATCTGTATTTTCATTGTGTGTGAAAGCACATATATCCTGTGTGTAAGATTCTGGGAAGCTCATTGTGTCACTGTGCACTGCTGCAGTCTGTGTGTGGAGTCTCCACTAGTTCTGTGTGAAATAAAATGTAGTAGGTCATTGCTTTCTACTAAAGAATAATTTTAATGTTTATTTTACAGGATTTGAAATCACAAATAAAAGTCAGTGAGTAGACCACAATGTATATTTAAAAATCTACTAAGGATTGTGCTTTCAGTATCAACAGCCAAGATCCTGGAGTAGTTTCAAATTATTCAGGTGAGTAGGAAAGAAATTCAAACTGGGACTGTTTTTGTAAATATTTTGTAGACATTTTAAAACATATATTTCCTGTCACAGAAGACCCATAATATTTCTGTTTCCCCAAATACAATATTGAATAGCTCCCATTCTATTATCTTTTTTTCCTTTGTTCCTCAGATATAAAAATGATTGGATATTTTAGACATTTGGGAAGCTTTAGAGATGTGTCACTCTCAACCTTTGTATATTAATTTATTGAACTCAATGAATATAGTCCAAATAGGATAATCTGCCTTTTAAGGTGTCTAAAATAAATAGGTAGATCTGTTTTCAAAAGACTTTTGGTCATGATAAAACATTACTGGCCTGGGTCAGGCCATTCTGTAGAATAAATAGATGGTTATTTCCTTGTAATTTCACGTGTAGGTAGTAAGTATGTAAGGGATAACCAAATAAAAATTAAAGAAAAGCATTGAGCAATAATTCAGCCATGAAGTTATTAACTGACTAAATGATAAAAACATCTATTAAAGCAGAAAGCAAATAGCAGTCACACTCTTTCACACTTCAAACAACTAAAAGCTCTTCTGTGTAGACAACAGGCTACTGGCAGAGGAGTGGAACACAGGAAACTCCCCCTGTGCAGGACGGGACTGAACGCAACAGTACACTGTGCAGTCAGAAAAATAGAATATTGCTGAGCTCATGCAAATAAAATCAAGACTACATACAGCTTCACTGTGTAAAGCGATCACAAGGGATAGATTTAAAAAAAAATAAATTCTGGCCTCAACTCAACAGAAATTGATTCAAAAACCTGTCTCAGTGCAATAAACATAAGTCTTGTCTCCAGTTTCGCAGTAATTAACTAGTCAAAAGTAAAACAATTTTTATGGCAGAAATTTTTGGAGGTTTTGAAAGAAAAATTATTCCAGGGTTTTCAGACTAGTGGCATAATGTGCCATCTGAGGTTGAACATTTGATGGGACCTGGTGAGATCAAAGAACTGGAAAGAAAAACTACATTGAATACATAGGAATGAGATCCAATTACAAGCTGGACAGTCCCTAAACTTAACACAGTTTAAGCACAGCTGGAGATGGCATTGCTGCTCCTTACTTTAGGAGAAACACCACCAAGATGTCTTGAACCAGAGACACAGGCTCTTGAGGTTCAACCCTGTAGGTCTGACAACATGCTGTGTGTCAGGATGAAGCCTATGGAAGTGTCCCAAAGTGAGAAATTAATTAACCAATGTCATGCTGCTGCTGGCATGGGCTTCTGGTCTCGACCTGCTTCATGTCTGAAAACCTCAATTTGCAGCTGTCTGTGTCTGGTTCCTTAATTTCTATCCAAAACAATCATCCTATACACAATTATGTCCTTTCATTAGGAGTGAGCTAGAAGTTATAAAACTTGAGCCCTTGGAAACTAGTTTCTGGACTGAATAAATTCTTGATACGTCTTTCAGTCTATTCTGGCATCTATAAGTGCCCAAAACCCAAGGGTGTAGTCACGCATTGTGTTTTGGCTAGTGCAATTGCTGTGGAAAACGGCAGCCCCAACCTTCACAGCCTCCCTTCATTTAGATTCTCATTCCCTGAAACTGTAGAAAGCTAAGTCCAAAATAAAACTGTCTGATCCAGCCATTTTCATTATCATCTCTATGTGGAAAATAGAGGAAATGCTTGGCCCAAAGAGAAGGTGATTAGAGGATCAGAAAAGACCATCTTGGCCTAGGTGAGGTCAAGTCAAATAGAGTGCAATGCTGCAGCCAGATTACTCACCTGGTTCCTTTAAAAAAGGAGAAATTAAATGAGGAATTCCTTTAAAACATGAGGAATCTTTGTACAAACATCAAGGATGAAGTCATCTTCAACCCCATAGCAAGAACTAGCAACTAGCTTGAGTGACAGTGCAGGATTTATGCTGTCCAAGACAAACAAGGGCCACAAGAAAACGCTGATCTCATCTTATTCTTTTCCCATAGTAAGGGAAGCTTCCTCTCCTGTCTAAAGGAATTTCAGAGGGAAAATTTTGAAGTGTTGCCTTCTTACCACTTGTGTTCTTGGTGGTGTCAGTAAAATTAAGTGGATCATTAAGGCTTGTCTTGTTGAACTTGACTTTGCCATAAGTATGTTGGCTGAAGTGTTACATTTGTACTTTGATGTTCAGACCCTTTTGTTTGTGGGAATCCATTCAATCATTCATGGGGATTTCTGTATCAGTCTCCGTTGCAGCTGGAAACAGGTGTCAGGCTCATTTCATGTTGATTTTTTGGGGTAATAATATATATTTCAATATATAATTAATAATGTCTTGGGACCCAAAGGATCTCTAGTGTTTCTATTGCCCTGCTCTTCACAAGCAGAAAGATCAAAACACTCACCAAAAGTTAAGGTTGCTTTAAAGAAAAAGTAATTTAACAATGTTTCTAATAGAGATTTAAATAGAGAAGGACTCAAAATAAAAACTGGTCTAGCTGAAAATGATAAGTAACAGAATGTTGAGTATTGCAATTTTTTTTTCTTTCAGAAAAGCAATTATCTTTGGATTCTGGCTGATATTAGACCACTTGATTACATTAATTTCATAAAATACATGGAATTTACATAGTTGGAAGCTTGCACATTGAACTCAGTATTGTGTAATCTTGAAATGTTAACTTTTTCAAGCTATGTAGTCACTTTGTATGGAAGAGTAGGTGATATTTCTGCTCCAGTAACCTTCTCAAGTCTCAGCAAATAAACTCGGCAGGGGTTAACCTGCAGGATGTCCATAACTGAGCAGAATTTCTCCTCATCCGTAGTGATAAAAAAAATCAGCAGAATTTTCTTCTTTTCATATGTAAGAGAGAGTGTGAAGTCTTCAAAAAATGCATAAGGACAGAGAGCTGGAGTGCAATATACTTTGCTATAATTTGTCCTCCTGTGCTGGATGAATATAGTACTGAGTGACTGGCTGATATTTTAAGATCCAATTCTTCCTCTTTTTTTTGATTAGAAGACATTGTAAATGGCCTTCCTTGGTATACAGCCCTTGATTTTTATCTGCTTAGGAACTCTGGATCAGAGAAAAATTTCCTTTTAATGAAGATTTTAAGGGCACTTGCCTTGTAAGAGGCCTAACACTAATCTCTGTTCTAAAGTTATCTTATAAGCACATTTTGATTTCTTTTATTTTGCTAAAGTTTCTGTCAGGCTAAAGCTTCTGAGATTTCTGTCTAGGTTAAGATGATAGGTGACATGTATATCTGTATACACATACACTCATGGGAAACTTGCACTGCTTTTGAAGAAACCCTTCATTCTCAGCCTTGGCACTGAATATAGAACTCCAATCCAGAATGCTGATGAGAATGTGCCTTTCTAAGTAGCCATCCTTACCCCAGTTAGTTGTAATCAGGCCTACTATGAAGCTTTGCCTTTGTTATTCTATTAAATTATCATTCTATTTACTGCTTGTGGTACAGCTGCTTTGCAGACTGGGACTCATTTACTACAAATACAGTCACAATGTAATTCCTATTCTCCAAATCTGTTTGGTTAGACTTAAATTATTACCTACCGGCACTGCAAAAAGAATAGACTCACTAGCATATTCACAAGTTTCATCCTTCTCTGTAATTTCTATTTGCTAATCTCCAAAGTCTCATAAATGGTTATGAGCCAGAAAACTTACTCCAGGTGTGGATTATTTGCTACTTAGCACTTTTCACTAGCTTTTTTTTTTTTTTTTTTTTTTTAATTTGAAGTCTACGAACAAGAGCAGAGAAACTATGGCATCTGCTTATGATGGCAAGTCATACATTGCAGTTTTCTGAAGAAAGTGGTTTATGAACCAGTGTTTTTGTAGGTCAAAAGAGCTTTGTCCAACTATTTGTTGAATAGTTATGAGTAGCGAATATATTTGCAGAATTCAGTATTGCCTCTGGAATGATTTGTAAGCAAAATAAAAAAATAAACCGGCTAAATTCACAATGAATATTATTTGCAATGAATAATTCAACCACTACTAATTATTTAGCACCTGTAGAGGAAAAAGAGAGAAATAGATATGCTAATATGATGTTGCCTCTTTTCTGCCTAACTATCAGATATTGATGTAGAGAAGGGCAAATGTCTGTCACACTGCACACTTACTGGCAGATGTGTTATCAGCAAGGGAAGAGGACTTAATTTGCCAAAATTATCCATCTACGTGTCTATCTACCCATTCATACAGAAAAACTCACTTATTATTTCTATATATTTAATAAGTGTGTTGCATGTGAAATTTTTAGCATTGCTTGACAACTCTGAAACCCACGTGTTGACTGTGGACATGCCACACACACACACATACATGTATATATAGATATAAAAACATAAAAATAAAAAACAATATAAATATAAATATAAATATTAAAAATATATATATGTATATAAATATATATATATATATATATATATATATATATAAACCACCACAATTTTTTCACCTGTGATTATGTAGATGCAGAATACAAATCCTTAAATTCCTGCTTGCTTGGATCACCATGTTGCAGGTATCCAATATGTGTTTCCATGTAGAACTATTATGTTTGCTTTATTTTAGCTATTGGGTTCTATCGGACAATTAGAAGAGAATATGAAAGGCAAAAAATCTCAATGATCTTGTGAAATTATAAGTAACATTTTTAACATTGCCTATATACAATATTTGTGTCATTAAGGGGCAGCACATGCACTTATTCTACCTTATACACCTTAGTCTGTTCTGTGATATAATGCTGGATTTTGTAGAATGAGATAGGGTGTCAATGGCTTATTTGAAAATTGCTAACTGTGTTGTGATAGACAATCAGTTGACCACATGCTGTTCCCATTACAGTTGGCATACGTATGGATTGTTCCCTGATGTTTCTCAACATTTGCATTCACACAGAATTCTGCCATGCATTTTCATTAAAGTAGCACCCAAAGAGTAGTTTGGTTTCTTCTTTTTTATTAAGAAAAGAATTATTATTTGATCATGTTACATATTACATTGGCACCATGTTTTAAGAGGTTCCAAAGAAAGAGAGAGAGAGAGAGAGACTTGTTTTATACAGTGAGAATTGCAATAAATACATAATCTACATTGTAGGGAGGAGCACAGCTTTTTGTTTGCTCTGAACAGCCCAGGAATTTATGTGCTGTGAGTACCTCAGGTAGCCTGACATGCTGGGCTTTTGTCCCTTTTTGTTCTAAGGATCTGGGAGCTCCAGTGCAGTAGTGCTGTGAGTACCTCAGGTAGCCTGACATGCTGGGCTTTTGTCCCTTTTTGTTCTGGGAGCTCCAGTGCAGTAGCTGGATGCACTAGGATAGGATTTTCTAAACTAGATGAGAGGTTTCATTTAAATGGCAATGTGTTGCTGAGAAAATCTCTTTTTTTCCGAACTGGATCATGAGACTTTGGAAATGGATGTGTGATATTGAAACATTTATTTTAAGGGGTGGGGTGGGGAATCTGGATGTTATTAGGACTTATCAGAATAAATATAGAAATGGATTATTAATTTCCAAGTAGTCTTAGAGGACTGTATTCCCACTGTTCCAATACCAGCAAAATTATGTGAAATCTACAGCTGAGAAAACTTAATCTTTTGTCACATAACTTTCAGCCTGTTTGCTTTTTTTCCTGAGATTTGAATCATGGGGAAGAAAAAGGGACCCAGGTTTTCTGTGAACAGGAGTAATTCTGTGATCCTGTGATGATTTCTGTCCTTAGTAACTTCAGAATTTCTCCAAATTAAAAAGTATGGCTGTGATTCCAAAAGGAAAACATAGTGCCTGATGACTGCTGAAAAGAAGAGCATGCCAGTCGTGTCCCTACTATGTTTTTCAGATAGCAACTCCTAGTTTTCAAGCTCCAGTTTGACCCACAGGACAGGAAGTTCTGAAATGTTTCGTTTTTGAAGCTAAGGAGGTAGCCATGAGTGCTATGTTTCAGCTCCATTTTGCCAATAACCTGCATGCATGGAGGAGGTTTGGACCCTGAATGTTTAATTTTGATTTTTTTTTCCTTATTCTGTTGCCAATATTTTAATATGTGCTGTGGTTGGTTTTTGTTTCATGACAGAGTTGAACTTTCTCAGACACAGGATGAGTCTTGAGAAAGGAAGTTCTTACAGTATTGCTACACTTGTTGGAGACAAAGGACAATCTCAGGACTATTTATCTTTGGAATTGTCCGTAAATACAGCAACAATTAAAATTGTAAAAAAAAGACTGAAAAAGATAAGCATTTTCTTATGCTGAGTGCTTTGCTTGCTCCTCCAGGTGACCCACCATAGCCAGGGATAAAGAAGTGCTTAAAAGAAACCTGGATATAAAATAGATTTACAAGTACCTCTCCCTTTTCTGTTTTTATTTTTCTCAGATATATCATATCTGTGGACCATCAGGGAAGCTTTCCCACTACTTCAGATTTCAAAGCTACAGGTGGTCTGCAAGCATGGCACTTCAAAGAGTGTTTTGATTAAATGAAACAATGTTTTTATAATATGGATCCCAGATCTTTGAACTTTTTTCAGATCAATTCAGCCAACAAAGATTCAATTAGGTGAGATCAGAAGACCCGCTTCCATCCTCTGTTTTCATCTGTTGTTCAGCCCTATCTTTTCAAAGAGCTTTAATACAAAACCAGGGCCAATCATTTATTTTAATGAGGACCACAGTCATAATGATGGTGGTGGTGACGATGGTCCTTGTACTAATAGTAATAAAACACATTTACAGCTGGCAGTACTGTTTGCTTAAAAAAAAACCAAAACAAAACAAAACAAAAAACTCCAGAAAAACCAAAACCAACAAAAAACCAAACTTAACTCATATAGCCTAAGTAGTATTTTAACTGAATTAGCACATGTTGGCACAAGCTGGGTCTGTATCCGCTACTGAAGCTTATTTAACTGTATGTATCTTGTGGTTTTTTTCTTTTTTTTTTTTCCTTCAGTGAAAGAAAAACTGATCCTAACAGTTTTAAACTTGTTAATTCAAACCATATGTCATAAAGCCAGTCTCCATATGGTGCAACACCACCTTATATTTACAGGGTGCTGCTTTTCCAAACATTATTCTAAAAGCTTTATTTGCCCCAAATGTAATAGGTGGTACTGGGCTCCTGAATAGAGCTTTTAAAATACCTCAAGTGTCTAAATCGCATGCTGATATAGCAAAAACACTCTGCTTATTAAAAGCTAATTACAGCCTATTTTATTGGCAAAAAGGTGCTAATCAAGTCCTTGACTGAGAGTGTATGCTTAAGAGAAGAAAAGCATGCTGTCAATCCTCTGTTTCCACACATGGCGACAAAAGATATGTGTAGAAAAAAAAAATCCATCACCTAGTAGAGAGACTTTTACAATTTGATCTTACATGGTTGATTGTCCAAAACTATGCCAGGTTAGAAAGGGGTGGTAGCCTCTGCTCCTTCTGTCCCTTAGAAAGAAAATAAAAGAAAAAGTCTATTTCTGAATCAAAATTGCAATGGAAAGACTGAAGAAGGTTAAAGAGACTTTTGAGTTTAACCTTTTTTTGCATCTCTCTGCCTCTGAAAGAAATTGATGTCGAAATATTGTGAATATCCATATTCACTATTGAAAAAGCTGAAGAATCACACAGTGAGCTTTTTTTGGGGTCTTTGAGGTCTGTAGCACTTTAGTCTGTTTAATTGATTTCACCATTCCTTCTTGGGTGCTAGAAATTTCTTCCCTTTTTACCCACCCATCTTAGCACCAACCTACTCTTTACACTACAAAGCCTTACTGAATGGGCAGATGGAATGGATGTACATTCCTCCTTCAGCTTTTTTGGTGGAACAAGGTGAACCTTAGGCAAACTTACCTGATAGACAATCTTAAAACGGAGCTTCAGGCAGATGGCATGTAATAATCTACACTTAATTGCTTGATGGATGTAGGAAAGAGCTGCTGTGCTGAAACACATGTCATCCATAACTTGTTCTAGGTTTTTTCTTTGCGTCCAGTGACAAAAAAAACCCAAAAAACCAAAAACAAAACAAAACAAAATAAAAAAAAACAAACAAACAAAAAAACCCCAAAAAACCCAAAACAAATTCTGTATTACTGAGTCTGAGAAGTGGTTTATAAATTCCATTTCTTTCCACCTTGCTCAGTAGATAGTCATTCCAGCCCCTGTATAAGCTGTAAAGATTTACATTGGAAAACATTGCGGAGTGTGCACGTGTATCAGTCAGAAAAGAACCCTGCAGCCAGAGTGAGGATGGTAGATTGAAACCATTATCACTCATCATTTCTCACATGTGTAAGCCTGCTTCACAGTCAGCCTCTCTTGGCTTGCTCTTCTCTTTGTGTGCTGTATGGTTAAAGGGAGACTTTCTTGCTCCTGCTAGGAAGGTTCTTGGCTGTGTGATTTTAAAGGCTACACAAGTATATAATTTTCTGAAGAAGGACCTACAAACCACAAACAAGCCTTAAACTATTGACACATGTGAAATCAAATTATCTGATAATTTATACCACAGTAACTAAATCTATCCTAGTGAATCTAGAATAGCTCCAAACCAGTCTATGAGCCTGTGATTGGCCTCAAGGGAGCTACTTCTGGCTTCTCACTGGTGAAGCTGGGGACAGAATTTGACCATAGAAACATTATTATTTACCTCATTAATCACCAAGGAAACTTGCTAGCAGAACAATCCTACCTGTTTTCATTATTTCATTTATAATCTTATTAGAAACAGAATTCTAAATTGCATGCAGAGAAGTCAGCAGGAACAAAACAGGCAGCATTTAGCAAGCAGTCCAACCTGTTTCCAGTCTAATAAGTTAATAGCAACATTCTTGCAGAAGCTCATGTGAATAAAAGCAAAATACAATAGCATTCTGAAATGAAAAAGGGAAAGAGAAGCACATAAATTAATGAAATAGTTTCATGTATAATGCCACTGGTTAAAAAAAATGCTTATTGCTTTCAATAGTCTCCCACTTAGATGAAGCTACCAACCAGTTAACCTTCAGAGTACACAATGCTTTCTTATACAATAGTTGTGAATGGATCTGTGTAAGAATGATGCATTGTCTATCATTTGAATACATGCTGAAGAGAATGGACTCAAATAAAGAAAATAAGCTCAAGATATAAACAAAATATAAATGTTAACATATGCCTACTTGTTCAAAAGAAACCGACACGCCTACCATATGATGTAGTGCCACAGTTACTTAAAGATGACCTCTAACCAAGACCAAGAAATAGGAAAATGCTATGATTTATGATGGCAGATTAGCTAGGAGATTATTTCAGTCAGGGAAGTTGTCCTTTCTGGTGAGAGCTCAGTCAAGTTTCTCCCTGTGCATCTTTTATGTAAGTTTTGTTAGTTTTGTTAGCAGTGAAATTAAGAGGTTTGATGCTTAAGCCACTATTAATAGAGAGCAAATAAAAAAAATGTCCTTTAAACTGGTTAGATTTTTAAAAAATTACTGCCTCAGACTATTGGAGAGCTTTCATATTTTCTTTTCTAGTCCTCCACTATATTCAGGAACCTATGGTGCCTACTAAACTACCAGGAGCTACCTCAATTCTAAATCCTGATGGCTTTTTCACTGGATATTTTAAATTACATGTTTTGTTTGTTTTTAAAATATCCTTAGACTTTACACCATATCAGTTCTCTTCATGATACTTAGTTCTTCTGTGGGTGAGCTTTTGCCCTTGAGAGTTGATGGTAAAAGTGCCCAATCCAGACAAAAATGGTCCTGGATTTCAGACCACAGAAGTGCAATATGAGATGGCTGCAGTGACTTGCTGTCTCTACCACACGCTTCCTTTGTGCAGTTCAGCAAGTCACTTGATTTTTCAGCGCCACCCTGGCTGCTCACTTATAGACCAGGAACACTAACAAGTTCTTTATCACACTCTTTGCTTATCTTCTCTATAAACTGAATGTGTTGGATAATAGGAGAGTAGCTGGATCTGCAGAGTGTCTATTGCAATGGAGGCTTTAGCTGGACCCTGTAGAAGCAACTGGAATGCAAACAGTAGCTGCGGCAGAAATAATAATAAATAGGGGGTAAGAGGAAGGATTATTGGCATGACTTACACATGGACTGTTTATCCTTAGCTGTTACACATCCCATGTGCCTTTTGCTTTACCACAGCATGATATTTCCTGAGATCTACATCCTTCAAAAATGGTTTTACTTTGAGTTGAGGTATCTGATTGCTAGTCTTCCAAAAAAACCTCATCTCGCCAAATAATTGGTATGAGGCCATTTTCCTCTTCTCCCATTCAAATAACCAAGTTTATAGATCTGTGGGGGAAAAAGAGATTAATTTGTGTAGGTTCCTTGCAATAGCTATTTAGGACTCTGGAAAGTTTAATGATATACACACTCTTAACTGTTGTATTTGCCATTGTGGCTGTATAAATTATATCCTCTATGAAAACAAATAACTTTGATGCTTTATAGGGCAGTTATTGCAACTAGGGGGAGATAGTTTTGTCTCTCAATTTGGCAAATGAGAAACTGGAGACAAGGAAGCCGATGGCAGGTTCTTGATGGATTTGGGTAGCGTAACTACAGTTTCCTCAGTAAGCAGAATTGACCAGATTTACTGGAAAATTTCTCCATATAACACATCAGTCTAAAGTGCTGAATGCCCTTAGCAGTTAGCTCTCCCTGCCCAAGCAGCCTCATTCTTCCTTTACCTCTGGAAGCTGCATCCCTGGCAGGGACAGAGACTGTGGACAGAGAACTCTGCCCTGTGCCTGGCACAGCTGGCTCACAGAAACTGCTCTCTGCAGGCTCATGGGGCTCCCCAGCAGCCTGGGCTTTCATCTGTGTGACACACGCAGGGACTCCAGGGCTTGGGCTGTGGCTTCCTGGGACAATTCAGGTCTTGCTGGAGAGGTGATAAATGATCTCATAATAAGCTGAGTCATTTAGGTTATATTAGGTTAACTGACCGTCAGCACTTATTTTATAGCATAAATTACTTATATTGAATGGACCCAGAAGTTTTAGAATCTGATAAATAATTAATAATAGTATAGAAATTAAATGGGAGATTGCAGACCACTTTTCTTTATTTCACAATTTCAACTGCTGCCTCTGTTTTTCTTCAATATAAATCTTCTGAAGTTGCAGTTATGGTTATTAATGATAGGCATAATAAAAAATTAATCAAATTTTTACAGCTTTAAATAAGAAATTGTGTCTCATTAAAGTATATAACAAACTTAAATGCAATCTTACTTGTAGGGCTTTTCTCCTCTCTTTTATTTCTTCTTTAATTTTAATCATATTTGTCTTTTAGGAATTTAAAATTTCATTATGTATAAATGAATACACTTGCATACCCTTGTGTCAGCTAAGGCTTTAGCTTAAGAAGTGATTGTCCTGATGTGCAATTTGCTAAAAAGAATGAGAGGAACAGATTGATGTGATAAATGCTACAACGACCTGTACAGCTGCATTCCACTTTACCAATACAGAAGTGACTCTACACAGTCCATCAAGTAAAACTGTGGCTTTATGTAAGGATAAACAAGGCATTTGTTTATTCATTTTTAAAATAACATGATTTTTAAATAATCAAGATAAAAAGGTCACATATTTATTAATATGTAGCACACTTCTCATTACTTTGGTAATATTATGCAACTGTTGCCTTTCTGCTGCCAGTTCTTTGCATTCCCTTAATGTGCTCCTCTATCCTTTTATGTGTCAAATGTTACTATGCTTTTTTGTTTTACTCAAGCTGAATATATTAACCTCTGTAAGACTTACTAGAAGGCAATACTTTTCCTCCAGAAGCTAGAAGAAGAATTTGAAAGGAAAAAACCCAAAACCCCAACACTACAAATTTACATGGCCTCATCAGCAGCTTCTTTTTAAACTGACTTTCTAAGTAGTAAATTTTACATTGGAATCCTTATATTTATTAACTTAAAAATGCTTAAAGGCCCAGAAGAAGTTTGTGTTTGAGTCATTATTACTCATTCAGCTTCTCTCTCTAGAGACTACAACATCTTTGACAAGGGATATACATGCAAACACAGCATTTCCTTTAGGAACAAGAACATTCCCTGACAACGTCTTGAGTAACCTTAATAAGCAAATGATTATGATATTTTACTGTTAGCTTTTTTTCCAGAAGAGATGTTTATATTTCAGTGAGTCAAACATCTTAGCACTTGGCATTTCTGGTTGACGTTATTCTAAATGCAAAGGAAAGGGCTCACACATGGATGGGACAGTTGGAAAGAGCTGATGTTCATGTTCATGTTTCTGGAGTTATGTGCACAGATGCACAGGGATGTAAATATGTTTTATGGGTGCTTTCAGACACAGTGATGTTAATAGATTTGTAGAAAAAATGCTGAAGATTAAGCATATCATTCAGGTAGAATAATTCAGTACTCTGATTCAGGTGTAAATCATTGAAGTGATGAATTGCATCACTTTTCATTAAAAAATGTGAGATAAGAAAACAGCAGTTGGGTTTGCTGTGATTCAACTGCAAAATATTAAAAATATTTCTTAATCAACCATCTTAAAACACCCAGGCTTTGTAAACAGTTGGTAATGATACAAATTAAGGAGACTAATAACCTAATTCACACTGGAGCTGATGTTGTCACAGACATATTACGATTTTCTGGACTCATGGTGAATATTGCCAAGGTCACAGAAAGACAATATATTTCCTCAGTTCTGGAAGGATTGTTGACTATATGAGTAATTTTTTGGACTGTTTTTACAGGGGCAATTGTACAACTCTTGAATGTATATCTCCACTCCTGATCTTTGCCATCTTGTTTAAATATTAGCATTACTACAGTTTGAATATCAGATACTAAACTGGAATAGCTGAGAATATATGGTTAAGAGGTGCTCATCTCTTTGTGTTTAACTAGGAACAATGTGGAAATTTTATTTAATTCTTATGTGACTTGCTACAGAATTTAACATCATGATTTCCTACTAGGTCCACAACCTGATTGCTGCTGGAAAAGAGTCAAAGCAAGCTAGTGTTCAAAATAAAAATGTTTATGTTTCTATTAAGTACAAATTTCAGAAGTGTAGTAATGGTATAAAGAGAACTGACATTAAAACTGCTGAAATGGGTAAATAAAAGTATTTTGATGCATTGTATTTAATTAGAGCTATGAAAATAGATTAAAATGTACATTGAAATTAATAAAATCAAATTTTTTTAGTAGGATTTAAACATGTTATTTTTTTAATTGTTAGAGAAGTGACACTGCAAATTACTTTAAATGAATGGTGTCTGAGATATACTAAATATATGTGATTGAGTTTACTGATCAAGAAAGGTTATTTCTAGTTTCTAGAAGGCTGTCTTAAGTCTGTTGTTTAAGCCATAATGTTTCTTACACTCCTGGCAATTTGCAAAAAACACTAAAGCAGAAATACCCCCTCACACCTCGAGCTTGGTTTAGAATTAAGTACATGTACTTTATCACATATTTTTGAGGGAAACTGAAAAAAAAAAAAAGGTTTTTATGACAGCATAAAATATGCAGGGAAACAGAAATAAAACAAGAAAGTGTTGTTCTGGCTTTCTAAATAATTACTTTATTAAGATGGCATTTGCAGTGGCTGGGAAATTATTAGCTCTGGTGATGACCAAACACAGAGGAGCTCAATGTTTGCTGCTGCTTTTACTTGTGGTTGCCTCTGTTCTCTGTATGGAAGGAGGTGGCCTCTAAAGGCTAACCCTGCCTGTCTAGTCCAGGCACATGAATGAACTGCTCAAAAGTTCCTTCAGGAGCCTTTGTGTACTTATCTCTTTCTGTGAGTTGTCTGTGAGTAACATCGTGTGCTCAATTTAGGACTGATTTCACTAAATGACTAATTTTAAGCGCAAACCAGGCAGATCCATCAGGCTGACTGGTACCATCTTCCATGCTATTTTCCAAAGCAGTTATTAATATGTGAGCATTTAATTAGGTTGTCTGGAGATTTTGTGACACCTGCAAAATGTGCATGGATGAAAAGAGAGATATCCCTGACATCCCCCCTTTTCAGGTACTTATATACCTTATGCTTTCAGGTACTTATATATCTTATACTTGATAAGGTCTCCTCTCAATCATCTCTTCTCAAGGCTGAACTGGCCTAGTTCCTTCAGCCTTTTCTCATGTAAGAAATGCTTCAGTTCCTTAGTAATTTCTGTTACTCTCCACCAGACACAGCACTCCAGGTGTGCCTCAGAGGTCTGAGTACAGGGACAAGATCACCCCCCTGAACCTGCTGGAAATGCTCTTTCTAATGCTCATGTCTTTGTTGAATGATGGATGGTTCTTCTCTGCCCATCTCTCCAACCTGTTGAGGTCCTTCTAAAGGACCTTCTAAAGGGTCCTTCTAAAGGGCTGCACAGCACTCTGGGGTATCGAGCACTTCTCCCAGCTTTGTGTCACCAGCGAATTTGCTGAGGAGGCATCTGCACCTTTTTTTCAAATTATTGATGAGTAAGTTAAACAATACTGAGTCCAGTATTCAACCCTGGGGGACAGCACTAGTGACAGGCATCCAACTAGATGCTGTGCCACTGATGACAGCCTTCTGGGATCTGCCAGTTCTCAACCCACTTCATTGTCTACTCACCCAGCCCACACTGTCTGAGTTTGCCTATGAGGTTGTTCTGAGAGACGTTGTCAGAAGCTGTGCTGAAGTCAAGGTGGACAACATCCACTGCTCTTCCCTCATCCATTCAGGTAGTTGTTTCATCACAGGAGGCAATGTCAAGCATGATTTACCTTCAGTGAAGCCATGCTGACTACTCCTGATCACTGTCTTGCCATCTGTGTGGATAGAAAAGGTCTCCAGAATGAGGCATTCCAGCACCTTTCTGGGGATTAAGGTAGCGATGATGAGCCAGTAGTCCCCTGGGTGCTGCTTCTTGCTCTTGATGATTTGAGTGATTTCTGCTTTCTTCCAGTCCTCAGGCACCTCTCCTGGTCACCACAACCTTTCAAAGATGATCCTGAGTGACCCCGCTGTGGTGCCCTCCAGCTCTCTCAGCACTTGTGGATGCACCCCATCAGAGTCCATAGATCTGTATCTGTCAGTCTTGCCTAGATGTTCTCCAGTCCAATCCCCTTGGACCAAGGGAAAGTCTTCCCTCTGTTGGGGTGCGTTCTTAATCAGTTGTAGTTGAATGGATTTAAGTTATGTATGTCCCATTCCCCCCTTTATGTTAAAAGTGGTTCTGCCCAGGTTGTCTCCTTCCCTGAACCCCTGTCTGTGGTTCTGCCCAGGTTGTCTCCTCCCCTGAACCCCTGTCTGTTTTCTTGTGACCTCCCCTGTTGTCCTAGCAACCAAATGTATCCTTTGTACTGTTCCTCCCTGGTGCCCTGCCTGTCACTTGGCAACCCAGAAGGAGAACCTTCTCTCCAGGGGGTCGAGTGATTGGTTCAGGGGCCGGGGCCCCTCCCCAGGATACCCCAGGTTGGTTAAGCCAAGCTGTCAATTCCCCCTTGCCTATTACCCCCTGGTCCTCTATTGGTTGGAGGCCAGGCCCCTCCTTTGTACCCACCCCTCTTTAAAAGTGGCTGTATCCTTGTTAACTTTGTCTCTGTCTTCTGGACATCCTCGGTCCTCCAACTCCCTATCCCTCAATAAACCCAGTTCCTCCAGGAGTCAGAGTCCGCCTTTTATCTCTTCTGCCAAAGCTAGCCAAGGCCTTCTAAGGCACACGATCTCTGTCACAGCGGATCAGAGAGTGTGCACTTTCAGCACTGCAGCTCGGGTGCCATCGGGCTCGGCTGGGCCGCCCTGAAAAGGGACACACGCGGCTGCATCCCTCCAACATTCTTTTACCCTGGTCTCCTGGGTCAAAGATTCCTGAGGGCTGGACTGGTCATTGAAGACCAATACAAAGAAGGTGTCCAGTATTTCTGACTTTTCTGTGTCCTCTGTTACCAGGGTCTGCCCTTCATTTAGTAACAGGCCCACATTATCCTTTGCTTTCCTTGTGTTATTGATGCATTTCAAGAAGCTGTCCTTGACAAGAAGTTTTCCTTTTCATCCCTGGCCAGATTTAATTACAGGTGGATTTTTTTTTCCTTTAGAGTCAAATGAACTAGGTATTGCAGAATGAAAAAAACTGCGAGAGTATGCGTACTCCTTACTACTTTCTCATAAGGTACTGATGGTAAATTAGAAGGCATTACTGATGAGCACCAAAAATTGATTAGAGCAAAAGGCTAATTGAGCATTATCAAATTCTGCTAGAGGTAAATCAAGGGCCAACGTTGTTGTCATCTTGAAAATTAAATGAGGTGGATGTATCACAGATGTAAGTGTTTGAGACAAAGGAATCATTACTATTAATGCCTATCATTTATTTGGCATATGTAGTGAAATATCACTCTCAAGATGAGTGTCCCATTTATTTGGTGAGGTACAGATACAAATGAAAATCTAATTACTGATGTAAAGACATTTTGGGTTTAGGCCAACAAGAATCCTGGGGGAAAAACCTCACTCAAGTCCTAAAAATTTTACTCATATGAGTAGTATTGGAGACACTTAAGAGGTGATTAATCAATAGAAGAAATTGAGAGAAAAGTACATGAGGAACTGAAGTATAATATATAGCAAAAGACAAGTTGAGAGTCATAAGCAAGGGGAAGAAACTGAGAGTAGAGGCCTAAGAGGCATTTTTTCAGAAAGAGTCAGCCTTCTCCTTACCTACCATACACTCAAATCCTGAAATGAAATATAACATGGTCTGTGTGTGGGCTACCCTATGGGTGAATTCCTTTCAGCTGAACAGACTGATCTTTCAATCCATTAAGGTCTCCACTGGGTTATGAACTCTAGAAACACAGAATAACACAGATGAAAAGGGACCCTTATGAGTCATCTGGTCCAGCACCCTACTCAAAACAGTGATTATTTCAAAGGTAGAGCAGACTGATAGAGGCTTGTTCAGCTGACTTGTAGATATAATGGTGTGCCTTTCTCATTACTCTCCTACAAATAGATTTTTCCTTATACTCAGTGGGAAACTCCCTTCCTGAAGCACGCATCCTTTGCCTCTGTTCCTTTAGCTGTGCAGCAACAAGGAGCATTTGGATCCCTTTTCTCTGTTTTGATAATTGGAGATGGTAAGGAAGTGCCTCCAAACTTGTCTCTCCTCCAGATCTGCCAGTTCCCACAGCCTCTCTTTTTTCTCAAAAAACTTTGTACAGGATGATCTTTAGAAGTCACTTCCAGTCTGGTCTGTTTAATGATTCCCCATGACATAAGTGCTCCAGCCCCATTGCTGTAGTCACACTGGTATATCCAAGTCTTTTTTTTAACTTGTTATAAATTCATTTCAGTACAGTCATTTGTACCTACCTAACTCCTTGCAGCAAAAGGCTGTGTGAGAGTAAAGCCTTACAAAAGACCACATGTGAAAGTGAAAATGTAGTAATATTCTTGCATCAAAATTATGCATAACATTCAGCAGAGAGATAGAAGCACAAAAGGGTAATTAAAAAAAATAAAAGGCTGGATGACCTTTATTTCTCATGAATCCTGGAGCCTCTAAGACAGAATGGTAAAATGTACAAGTAAAGCCTGGTACGGAGCTGGTACCTCCAAAAGTAGAAATAAATTCCTGACTTTTCTCTTTAAAAACACGCCCCTTTGTTCACAGTATCACAGAATCATGAAGGTTGGAAGAAACCTTCAAGATCATCTAGTCCAACCATCAACCCAGCACCACCATAATCCACCACCTGAAAACCATATTCCCTACTGCCCCATTCAGACACCTCCGGAACAGTTCCGGAAATGGTGAATCTACCACCCACCTGGCAACTTATTCCAATGCCTAACCAGTCTTTCCGTGAAAAAAAAAATCTAATATCTCTCCATTTTTTTCTAATATCTGTTCATGTTCAAGCATATTACTGGGTACTCACAGATAGAAAAATTAACAAATGAGACTGCAATGGCATACATAAAGAAAATATGTTGGGAAGGTGACAATTTCAAGTACTTGAAAGTCAGGAAATACCATGTTCTGTAGCAACATTATCTCAGCCATGCTGTATATTTTATGACATATCTTATTTTTTACCACACTTAAAGGTAAGACATATACTTACAAAGAAAAGCATGAATATAAAATACTGCACTAAGAACATAACCTTTTCCATATTCCAGTTTTTAAAAGCTTAAAAGGCTAACCTTAATGTGTGACTTATTTAAGTTTTTGTCCTTAATAGCCATTGAAAAAAAAAAGAAAAATAAAGTAGAAGACAAAGTCATTTCCCAAGCCTCAAGCATTTCTGCTGAAGATATAGACAGCACCTGCCTTCCTGTAAGCATACAGATTTTGTAATTCTGTTAAAAAAAGTAATTTTCATAAAATAAAAGTTTTAAGATGCAAAATTCCTACCAGGTTAAAAAGATATACCCAATTTTATTCCACCATATAAAATGTATTGATAAATATTAAAATCCTTGCCACTGTATTGGTATTGAAAACAATTTGCAGTGGTGGAGAAAATTCAGAGATATTTGATGTAATACAAATATTCTGTGAGTACCTTAAAAAATTAAGCAGAACAATCTAATTCACTAAAAATTTAATTTATGTTGACAGACCACAACCTAAGTCGTGAAAAGAATAGGCAGAGATGTAATTAGGAAGGAAGTAAAGTCAGTAACCTAACAGACAGTCAAGGCGGCTTTGTATAAAAAAGCTCATGTCACAAAAGTCTAGCACTGATTGTCTGATGAGGTTTCAATCTTGTTTGACCAACATCATGGAATTTTTGATGAAAACTCTAAAATGCTTTCCTATATTTTCTATACAAAGTAAAATCATTAAACACTTAGCAAGTGAGGTATCTGAAAAAGTTAATATAGATGGAAAATAAATTATTTGGTAATTCAAATCCTGAAAGGAGCTTCAACAGGATTATTCTTGAGACCTGTTCAGTATCTTTACTAGTTATCTGGAAATAAATAAAAGGCTCTTGCCGGTGAAGTTGGCAGATAATCTCAGCTTCTGTGGCATGTTGAATAACAAAGAGAAATTCTTGCAAGAGATATGTATTATACATTCAGGCTCACACAGAACTAATGTTATTCATTTAAATTAAAGGTGATACATTTGGGAAAACTGAAAGGCAGTTCACATTTTCAGGATGAGGGAGTCTTTTCTAAAAAAGGTAGAAAAACCAATCCCCAAACCAAAGCCCACCATAAATCAGTGCATTGAAGAAGGACATGCTTTGCAAGGTGAAGAATCTGCTAATTATGAAGCCTTAGAAGACTGACATAGCCTTAAGAAGCGAAAGCAGAGGAATCTAGTGCAATTTCTTCTGCTTGTAGATTATATATCAAAAACACTGACTCCAGTACTTAGTTTTCACTTCAGAAATAGGTGAAAAGGAAACAACAATAATAACTGACAGTTTAGAAAATCTAGTATACAAAGGTTGCCTTAAGAAGCTTAGTAGAAAGGTGTCTTGGCCTAGACATTCAATGTTCAGGTACCTAACCATAAAATGTATAGGCTTAGATGGGTAAGGAACATTCTTATGCCTCGCAGATTTTTTTTTCTTGTAAGTATAGATTTGTAATTTGAATATTGGACTTCTGTTTTTGTCTGACAAGCCAGTACTTTCTACCATGTGCCATTGAAGCCTGAGTACAGAATGACAAATAAAGGTTTTAAAGGATGAAATCACTTGCAGACAGGGAGAGGGATTAGATTTGTTTTGAGGTTTTTTTTTTTTCTCAATTTTTCTACGCTTTCACTAGTCATCATACTACCTAAGAGACCTTTGTATAATAACAAGAGCTATTAGTGGATTTTACTGAGTTATTGATATCCTTACTTTCCTTTGCAACAGGTTAAACATGTTTTATTGTCCTTGGATTTGGTTGTGGTGGGTTTTTTTATTTTGTTTTGTGGTTTTGGTGGGGTTTTTTTGGTTGGGTTTGGTTAGGTTTGTGTGTTTGTTTGGGGGTTTTTTCTTTTTGTTTCATTTTGGTTTGGTTTTTGTTTTTGTGTCATTCTTGTGTATTAGCAATCATCAGTTAGAAGAGCGTTCTACATGTTTTTGTTCATGACAGTTCATCTAATGTCTAGAATGGGACAGTCTTTAGTGAAATACAAAATTTTTGTCAACCTTGAGTTGACTCAATCTTGTCCTGAATTCAAATGTGTTCTTGAAATCCAGGTGACAAGTCTATTAGGATTGAACAGTAGAATATGGAAGAAATAAATTAAAAATGTACATTTGAATATTTTTCTGATTCTTATTTCAATATCACAGATTTGTACAAATTTACAAATTTATTTTTTCCATTGTTCAAATTTTCTGTTTAAATTTTTAGATTTAAAATGGTTTAGCCAGCTCAGGAGACACACTTTAATTCAAAGAAACCTTTGAAAGTAACTGAACAGTATTACAGAACGGAATGAAAGGAAGTAAGTATTAAGGGGTGAGGGAGGTGTTATTGATGTGGAAAATGAAATGGAGACCCTTTTCCAAAGACTTCTTAAAAGAACTATCCTTACAGCTCCTTCCTGCCATTTCTCCCTTTCCCCAAAGATTTTGTAGGTAAAACCTCATACTGTAGGTGTTTTTGTACCCATGAAATATTCATCAACTCTAAAGTCTTCACTTAAAGGAAAGAGCCAATAAAAGAAAAATACTTTGGATATTCTTATAGGAAGAAATTTAGTGCTAACTTCAAAAATTATATACGTTTGAGAAAGAACGCTATGTTACAGTCTTTAATATATTAGCTCTCTCCCTATAAATCTGTAGCTAATGATGTAATGTGTAACATGAAAATCATATTGGATTTATATTCTGTTCCATTAGGAATATGACCTTTTCTCATTTGGAGTAACATGGGTACTATTTTTTTTACCTAAAATGGGCCAATCAAAACAGAATAGCTTCTGAATTTTAAGGGACAATGACTGATGGCAATTTTAGAAATAGTCTGTCAGGGAATTGTTGAATTTAATCCATTTGAAATGGATTAAAATTTTGTGTAAAAAAATTCTTGTGTGAAACCTTTGCCTACTGATGAAACATGGAGTCAGATAGGTTAAAATGTACCAAATGTCTTTGTTTCATCTTCACTGTTGCTAAAATCATAACCATAAATCCTCCAAATAAAACAATTATTATCATATTTATAAAACATGTTTATTTAATTGAAAGTGCTTTTTCTTTATAATATCTCTAATAGATGATTAAAGATGTAGCCAAATATTTTTATTTTAACTCATAGAGTGCTATCCAGTGCAAGCTTTGATGTCCAAAAAAGAACACACAAGCCATGAAAATTTTCTCCCTTTTTGATGTTTTTCAGGACTACCAATGAACAAAAACATTCCTTCACAAAATTTTGCTAAGTACCTCTGGTTTCCTTGGGTGTTAGTTTCAATAGTGGCATCAGATTTTGAATGAATACATGAAGGCTATAACTGTATCTTCTTTTGTCATAGAATCACAGAATATTCTGAGTCGGAAGGGATCCACATGGATCATAGTGTCCAAGGGAATGGCCTGTATGGCAATTAAACCCATGACCTTGGCATTACTAACCCTGTGCTCTGACCAACTCACCTCACCTCCTCCAAGAGCTTCCTTCCTCTAATGGACAGAATGTTCGTAGGGGAAACCTTTGTGGCCCAAGTCAAGTCAGGTTGTCAAGGCATGGGTGGTGACTAAGAAGCAGAAGTACAGGGCCTGTATGCAGGTGATCATCTCTCACAGGTAAAACTACGCAAAATCCTTCCAAGTTTGCAGGAGGGCAGGACTAGAGGTTCCTTATCTGAAGAACAGTGAGTAATGGGGAGCAGAGTCCTGCAGTAGTATCTAAATGGGCTACTTCAGAACTTCTTAGGTTTTAACCTGGAGAAGATGACACAAGATGTATGAGTTGGATACATGAAGATAGCTTTCAGGGAAAACAAGGTCACATTTCCCACTGAATTGTGTAGGATTGCTTCCACATAAATTCTTTCACTGAGCTCTTTTGGGAAAATTAGCTACCCTAGTACATATTGTCAAATTCATTTTGTTAAGACCCTTTATGAAATGGTATATATATTTTCATAAACTAAAAATTAAAGAGACTCTTCAAAGTGACCACTGTAAAACCTAATCACAGTACAAATGTATGGCAATTGAAAAAAGAGAAAAGCTCAGTTAAAACAACAACAACAACAACAACAACAACAACAACAACAACAACAACAACAACAACAAAGAATAATAATTTAAATCACATACTAATTTTGAAACCACCTCTGTTTACTTTTGAAATCACAGTTTTGCTGTCGAACACTGAATTGATGCCAAGGGGGTCAGGCTGAGCCACCTGTTCAATGATGCATTTTTGCAGAACAACCAGAAAATCATCTCACACAGATGAATGAAGTGTATGAGGTGTTTGGAAGGCAGTTCCCCTGGAACACCTCAATGACATCTGTAAATCACTCTGTCATCACTTTGGTCATCAGATTTAAGGTTTCTTTATGCTGTTTGTGATGAATATTAAAAATATCTACATGAAAACAAACAAAAAAAAATCTAATTTCTTTATTAATGTGCTATGATCCTTAGGTAATCTGTGAGATGCTTTCAATCTGTTTTAAGCTTGCCCTTTCCATACTGTTGAATACCTGAGAAAAAAGGCTTGCCCTGAAGGAAAATAATACTGAATTTAGTCAGAATATAAAATTGCATGAGTAGGTGGAGAGCATTAACAAGATAATGTTTTGCAAAAATATGTGTGACTGCTGTGTGTAACCTGCTTGCAAATTCCATTTTGCTCTACCATTAAGGCAGGAACTTTTGTTTACCAAATGTTGGTCAGGTTAGGTATGAGAAATCTTCAGGTCAGCATGACTTTCCCATTCTTCTTGATAAATATAGAGAAAGCCTCAAAGATATGATTTCAGTAGACAGCTGCCTTCAAAGCATTTCAGTTCATTTCATTCACTTTCAGCATTTCGGTGAAGGGATGCCACCTACTCCTGTTAATGTTAAACTAGAAGACTTGATTTTCAATATTTCTTTCTCAAAAGATGTTTTAATCTATCTTTGTGTAAAAGATTGAAACAAAAACCGCTTTGACTTGACTCAGACATTTGATTCAGTTTTAAATATTAATTATGGATACAGCTATCTAGCTTTAGTAAATGGCAATTTTTCATTAACTGAGGAAATTTTGAGAGAATAGGCTGAAACTTTCCCATTTCTTTCAGACTGTTTAGAAGTAATTGAGATTCTTGCCGTCTTGTCTACAAGGCTAGCCACAAAGCAGTAGGCATTATCATGACTTCTGCTGAGTTGTAGGAGACAGGAAATTCATGAGTCAGAGCCTGGCACCTGCTAGGACTTTCAGTTGTCTTTGAAAAGCAGGGAAAAAACAACTGTTTTGCTGAAATCACACTATTTATGACACTGCTCTTCTCTTCCCCAGTTCCTCACCTCCTCACTGGGGACAGTGTCTTACACTCTGCCCATGCCACCACCTCATGGCCGGGATTTGTAGCCCTCTGTGGAGGGTAGGCAGCACCTACTGCAGGCAGTCCTCAGCCCCTTGTAGTGGAGTCTGAGCCTCTTCTGTCCTGGGACACAGACTAACCTCTCAAGGAGGCAGGAAGATGTGCTGGGTGTGATGGGGTGGTCCCAGCCCTGCAATTAAGAACAGAGAGAATTAGGGTACATATAAACCATTAGGCTGCCTGAGGCTAGGCAAGGTTCTGGCTTGGAGCTGAAGGTTTTGAACACCACAGCAAAGGTTCTCAGCCAAATATTTCTACCATGCGTGATCCGAGTTTTAGTCTCACCAAAAATCTGAGTTTTTATGTAACAAATTTTCCAACATTGTCCAGACAAAGAACAACACAGTAAGACCCAAGTAAGAACATAAGTGTCTGCCATTTGCAAATCCTTCTAAAGTGGCATAAGATGCCTTCCTTAGATGGCAATTATTGTGAAATACAACAAAAAATTGTAAATTTAGAGTAGTGAAAATTACTGCTGAGGGAAAACTACAGGATTAAAAAAAATAAAATTAAAAAAACTAGAACAAAACCAACAAACCTTCTTTTATTTATGTAATGCTCCTCAAAAGAAAAATAACCCATATTTTATACTAGATCAAAGAAAATTATGCTTTCAATGTATGTCTTTGTAACTACATATCTTGGTAGAGACTAGGAAAATTAAGTCTGTTACTAAAATATGCCCCACTTAAAAAATATCTCCCCCCCAAAAAAAACCCAAAAAAACCAAACCAACCCAAACCCCACCAATGGACTTTTTTTTCCTCCCCATTCCTTTTTTTTGTGTTCTTCTATATTTTGTCAAGGTAAATTGTCCTCTGAATTCACTGTGCAGAATGTGCTCTTTTTCAGAAAAACAGCATTTGTGTGTAGTGGATGATAAGGCAGAACGCATGCAGTTATTTCATATAAAAAAAAATCATGATTGTATAGCACCATGATAGGCTTAGTACAGAAAGGGTTATATGTGTCATTAAAAGAATGAACAAGCTTTTGATTTTAATTGTAATTGTAATCCTCTCCACTGAAGCCTCAAATGCATCGTTTGAAAACTAGTGGAGATGTGAGTTCTCACTGCAGCCACTTTACGTTTGTGATACATTAAAAGGTGTAATCCAACTGAAATGCAAATCACTGTTCTTGAAAACAAATTACAAATGAAGATAACAGGGCAGCATACTAGCACTTAGAGCATCCGAGAGCCCATCTGAGGTGGTTTTCTTTCAGATCCAAATTGCAGCAGCCCTGTTATCACAGGTAATAGGGTGCTGCTAAGGCAGGTTGATTACAAGCCTATGGTAAACAATCCTTTCAAATGCAGTGCCTCAATAGACTTGCACATACAACATTAATCAAGTGAATTCAAATAGAGCCACAAAGGGAAGTGGTGGGGCAGCCCCTGTTGCTTTAGCTCACAGAGTAAGTGGCCAGAGTTCAGTGCTCACTTGCCACAGAGGTGTTTTCCATCCCTTCGTAATCAGCACTAACTTGTAGGAAATATTAATTGTTAGCCCTGTGGAAATCAAGAATATGACCCCTCTTGAAAATGGTGCTCTTTTATGCTTCAAGGTATAGAAATTTTGTTTACTTAGGCAGTGGCCTCCCTGGGAGAGGTTTATGTGTTTACTCAGCCTGTCAGGGCTGGATGAAGCACAGGATGGGATGGTGGGGCAGGTTCTGGCTGGTGCTGGAGCCCCACTCCTGGACTACCATGAAGTGCTAATCCAGGGAGAGGGAAATTGTCTCCCTGCTGCAGACCTTCTCCCATAATAAATCCACCTTTCCAAATAAACACGCACCCAGCCAGCCCAATGGCATTAGCAGCAAACATTTCTTGGGGTTTTTTTTCTTCTATTACTAGTCTCCTTTTGAAAATCATCATAACTCTGTTTATTACACCTCTCAACCTTTTTTCAAAGGTTTCTGCATTTATAGCATGTGCTGCCAAGAAATCTCCTCCATAATTGGAGATTTTATTAAAAAAACTGCTGTAATGGGGTGAAGAGAATATGCATCTCTTGGAAGGATGTTGATGTGACAAGGGAAAGCAGGTAAGTTACAGAAAGAGCAAAGTGCAATAAATAGCTTCTATTTAAAAATAAATAGAGTCATTTAAGTTTGCATGAAGATAGTTTTAAATAATTCAGCTAATGATAACAACAATATTCTTTAAATGATAGCTAAAGAATACCTTATAGAGTAACTCACATCAATTTTGTGATGAGCTACCTATGTCAAACATGGCCATATTCAGCAATTCCATTTATTTTGGAAAAAAATTTAACTGAATACTTTAATTAATGCATCTCTAATTCTAAAGCAAGGAATTTCTTCTGTCACATCATTAAATAAAAGGAAAGTATATAAATGCAGGGACTCCATAGAAGGGAGCATAAAAGATATTTTAAATTTTTGATAGTTATAAAAAAATTTGAATCCTAACTGCTAGGACAACACAAAGTATTACTAACGGGGTTTGGGGATTTTCACATGCAGGTTTCTTGTTAAAATTCAATCCCAACTAAATGATTCAAAATGTTTCCTCAGCATAGGATGACAAATGAGCTATTGCCCTTCAGATCTAGTTCTCAGGAAATGTCTGTATCATTAAAAAATCAGGGACATATTAGGAACGTTTCTTGAAATTTGGAAAACGGGATGGCAATGAATAATTCTTTGCACTCCTCTCCAGAATTTGGTCCCTTGACAGAGCATATTTCCAGCACTCAGAGAAAGAGTGACTACATAATAAACACTCTGAAGTAGAACAGAAGACATGCTCTATTTGACTATATTGCACCCAATTGCTTTTTCCCATTTTGCTTGTCTTCACATATTTGCAATGTTTTTCATGGACCAGGCCTGTTTCACTATAATACTGCACACAGGTTTACACGAGTCTGCAGAGTGCAAATGTGCATGGGATTACAACTGCAGTGCAAATACCATATACAAATTGGTGCATCATATAGTAAATTGTTATGAAAACCCATCAGCATGAATAGATTACCAGGTCTTGACACAAAAATCTTCCATATTCCCTGTACAGGCACGTTATGGACATCAGTATAGCCATTTCTCCTGGGCCGCTTTGCCAATGTATGTGATCACCATTACTTACAGGGAAGAGCTCTAAGAATATGAAGGTAATTCACATCACTTAGTTCTTGGATTTAATTCAACCTGTTATAAGAGGGTGACAAGTTCTTCTTTTTTTGGATGATGATTTTCAGGAGGAATATGACAAGAATATTAATCCTCCTGCATTAACTCAGAGTGTATTTTTTTAAGATACTAATCTAAACATTTTTAGCTTAAATATTTTTCAGCACTCAATCCAGCCTAAATATGACTTGTAATCTAAACTGAAGAGCTCTAGGGGCACAAATGGTGTTTATCATTTTGAAACTAAATAGTAACCCAACAGCACAAAATCTGAAATTTCTCCTTCAAACATTGTAGGGACTGCTTTGTGAGATCAAGTATTGGGTTCCTTCCCACTTGGAACTTCCATTCTAATGAGATGACATTGTATTAATGTGTGAAAGACTGTGCTTGCAGAAGTACAAGCTCCTGACCACACCTCAGAGGAGCCATATGTATCTGAGAGGTAGAGGAGAAAGGGTTGGAACCAAATACTTCTGACTTGAGAGGAAAGATTGTACAAACAAGCTTGCAAAGTCCCCAAGACCTTGGATACCTATTCCGAGAGGAGGAACATTATTATTCTTTTCCAGGGCCAGCTAAGGAAGGGTATTGTTCCACTATGCAACACCAGAGAATCTGTTACCATAAAAGTGATAGAGAGCAAGGAATCTGAGCATGTCCACATCCTTTTCACCTCTTGGGCTTCTTGGATGGCCTGATGTCTCCTCTGGAAGCTGCTGCCTGTTTTCTTGATTTTCAATCGTGATTTTGCCATGGAGAAGTGTTACATGTTAAATATTTACTAGTCAAGTGGATTAAGCCTCCAGTGTCCAAAGAAGCCCATGCTGTAATCAACTGCAGATGTACTTCTAAGCTTTTAACTGCAATAGTAAAAATAGAGATTTCATCATTCATTTTAAGCACAGCCTTTAAGGAGTTTCTGTATTAATATGGCCTATCATAAAATTATTCTGTTTCATTAGACAATAATAGAGATAGAAGGGATAGAAATATCACAAATCTGGTTCTCTTAGTTTTAAAATTGCATACTTTCTCTTCCACTGTTAGAAAAAATAAATCAGATTAATTGAAAATTTCTCAAGACTGTAAAAATTTTGAAATATTTTATAAAGGTCTACAAGAATACAAAATGCAGAGAATTGTACACAAAGAATGAGGGGCATGCATCTGACTTTGAGCTCAGCTCTACTATACAAAGCCAGCTCACAATACAGGCTTGTAACAAATTGGGCAATCCAAGATGCCATAGTCAAGAACTGTATGAAACACAGGGATCATTTGTACACATGGAGCTGAAAAATACGGCTGTTGTTTTCTCTCAGAGATTATTATCATATCCCTGGGCTGCAGGATAAGGCTGCTTTCTTGGTTCATGAGCATTAAGAAACAACTCTCCCATTGTTAACCTTCCCGAGGAGAGGCTGCAAATGCAGGGTCCTACAGGAAACAAAGATGTGGAAATCATTTAGTGCAACCCTACACTTAGACAGGTGCCACTCTTACTCTTTTTAATTGATCTAATTTGTTACTTATACCTGTAAAATCACACTGTTATCATCTCTGAACAAGCAATGGAAACCAGAATTTGTCACTGACTAAAGATAGCAGACCAAGTCCTGAAATGGGCTGGTCATATAGACTTACTGGCTTAATTACACAACAGTACATTAGATTGAAACGAGATACTTAGAAAAATCCAAATTACATGCAGGCCTCTTGTTTCTTTATCCCACATTGACACAAAACACAGTTCAAATGCAACTGCTAGAAGAGTAAGTTATAGTCTTCTGAGCGAGACAGAGCCAGACACAGATGCAGGCCTGACCCAGTCAAAGATTTTTGCAGTAAGATTAATCTTATACTGATCTAAAAGTCTATGCTGATAGCATGATATTCATATCCCAAAGCTACTGCAATGTCATGATAGGAACAGGAGTATCCTGAAGATGATGAGCTGGGAGCCTTCTCCGAAGGCTAAATTCAGTTATTTGGAATGGGTAACATTCATAGGATTTAATTTTCTCTCATTGGAATCACTCAGTTCTAAATAAAGTCCCATATATAGTAGAAAAAGCTGCTTCAATAACACCCATATAACTCACAGCTTAATTTCTCATTTTTCAAGCAGGTTTCCCAGAGTCCAGCTCACACTTAAGGCCATCACTTAGACTTTTTATAGCCAGCTGTTGGATGTAGTAGTGTGGAGAAACCATATTTCTTTAAATTTTCCACCTTCTCCCAAAACCAGAGAGATTTATCTTCTTTTGTTTTTCTATCTAACTGTGACAATGCTAGTGGACAGACACAAGTTCCATGATAGACATTCCTCATTTTCTGAATCCTGAAACTAAATCTTAAGAAAATGGTAAACAGATTCATAGAATTACGGAATCATTAAGGTTTGAAGAGAACTCCAAGATCGTCAAGTCCAACCTTTGAACAAATACCACCATGCCAACTCAAACATATCACAAAGTGTCATGTCTGCTTATTTTTTGGAAAACTTTTAGGGATGGTGATTCCATAATTTCCTTGGGCAGACTCTTCTCATCTTTTAACCCTTTTTAACTGAAGAAATTTTTCCCAATATCCAACCTCAACCTCCCTTGGAGCAGCTTCACACTTTGTCCTCTTGTCCACTTGCTGGTTGCCAGGAAGAAAGGACAAACCTGCACCCACTGCAACCTTTTTTCAGGTGGCTGTAGAGAGTGATAAGGTCTCCTCTGAGACACCTTTTCTCCAGGTTAAACACCTTTTCTCCAGCTCCCTCAGCCACAGGGCTAATGTTACAGACCCTTCCCCAGCTCCATTGTCCTCTGGACAGGCTCCAGCCCCTCAGTGTGAGGTGAATTGAGGGGCCCAAATATGAACACAGCACTTGAGGTGTGGCCTCATTGGGGCTGAGCACAGGGCAATCCCTGCCCTGCTCCTGCTGGCCACACTATTGCTGATACAGGCCAGGATGCCATTGGCCTTTTTGGCAGTGTTCAGCCACTATTGACCAGCATCCCCAGGTTCATTTGTGATGAGCAGCTTCCCAGCCACTCTGCCCCAGCCTATAGCACAGCACAGGGTTATTGTGACCCAAGGGCAGGACCTTGTTGAACCTCATACAACTGGCCTCAGCCCTTCTATCCAGTGTAACCAGATGCCTCTGCAGAGCCTTCCCACCCTTCAGTAGATCAAAGCTCCTGCCCAGCTTGGTGTCACCCGCAAATTGACTGAGAGTGTGTTTGATTCTCTTGCCCAGATCACTGATAAAGATAAGCAGGACTGGCCCCAAATCTGGGTCCTCCGGAGCATCACTTTTGACTGGCCACCAGTTGGATGTAGCACCATTCACCATCGCTGTCTGGCCCCAGTCATTCATCCACTTTTTACCCAGTGTACCCAGTACACCTGTCCAAGCAGTGAACAGCCAGTTTCCCCTGGAAAATGCTGTGGGAAACAGTGCCAAAGACTTTACTACATTTTAGGTAGACTATATCCACAGCCTTTCCCTCATCCACTAGGCAAGTCACCTGGTCATAAAAGGAGATCAAGTTGGTTAAACAGGACTTCCCTTTCATAAATCCATGCTAGCTGAGCCTGATCCCCAGGCTGTCCTGTACATGCTAAGTGATAGTACCCAAGATGATCTAGTCCATAATCTTCCCTGGAACAGAGGTAAGACTGACAAGCCTGTAGTTCCCTGGGTTCTCCTTCCAGCTGCTCTTGTAGATGGGGATCACACTGGATATCTTCCAGTAGTCTGGGACCTCCCTGGTTAACCAGGACTGAGGACAAGTGAAAGGGAGTGGTTTGGCGAGCACTTCCACCAGCTCCCTCAATATCCTCACTTAGATCCCATCTGGCTCCATAAACCTGTGAATGTCTAGGTGCCACAGCAGGCCACTATCTACTTTCTCTTGGATTGCAGGCAATCAATTCTGCTCCCCATCCCTGTCTACCAGCTTGGAGGGTGAGTACCCTGAGTATAACTGACCATTTTGTCAAAGACTGAGACAAAGAAGGCCTTTCCTCATCCTTAGTGTCAGTGTTCCCATCTACATCCAAAAAAAGGACGGAGACTCTTGGCTTTTTTTTTTTTTTTCTTATTAATATATTTGTAGAAGCATTTTTTTTTATCTTTTGCAATGGTGGTTGCAGATTGAGTTCTAGTTGAGCTTTCGTCTTTCCAATTTTATTTCTACAGAGAACACAGACTTCAATTTCCCTTCTGATCCTAAGGCTGCTTTCAGATATCTTTATCTGTGAGTAATTGTTCAGCTGTCCTAACCTTTGATATAATGTTATTGTTTCAGCCACAAGCCTCCCAGACATTGGTGATGCTACCCCAGTGCTGTCACATTTGCAGTATGCAGAAATGGCAAGCCTCAGCTCTGCTAGGCATGAGTGCCAGTGGCAGCAAAGATATCAGAGGCAAGGTAGCAAAGATGTGCAGTTACTCCATGCCTGGCACCAGCCTCATACAGACAAGGGACATGATGGCCTGAACTCCTCCTGCAGTGGCTCACAGAAGAGTGCCCTTGTCAGAGCTGCTCCTTCTCGAGTAGAGCAGAAGCTCAGAGCACAAGTCAGACCTTGTAGCATTACTTACCTCATGATCTTAAAAGCACCACAGTTAATTAAGATGATTTCCTTTTACCCTAAACTGTCAAACCTCTGAGATATTGAAAGAACACAGGTATTGATGGTGAGATGATATTAATGCAATTTTCAAGGACAACACAGGCTGTATTACTCTCTTATCTTTGTCAAAGCAATATGCATTTTTCTCAAATCTGTGTTCTGATGGCCATGATGGGACATAGCCTTCAGGTTTTGAAAGACATTATTATAAATGTCATAATTTTTGAATCAGACAAAAAAGGATGGTGCTTCACCTTTTACCTGATACACTTTTTTCCCAAATAAACTCTAACTGAATCAGTATGAAAGGATTTTTGAATAGGGTATGCTTGAAGAGGTTAGTTCAGATAAGACAGGGACATGAGTTGAAAAGAATTTAAGTAAATGGTGGATACTCTTATTTGGAAACAGTCTTAATTCAGTTTACTCTAATTCATGAAGTTATGTCATGTTAAAGACGCCTTCAAATTTTGAAACACAGTTTCCTGTGGAATTGATGTAGTTTAAGATTTCACTTCAGAAATTAATTCAGGTTAACTTTTTTCAAATCTTCCCAAAAAAATAAATTGCCAGTCATGATAGGCATTCAAGAGTGGATCATGAAATGATATCAAACCTTTTTATATTTGTTTAAGGGATATTATAAGTGTAATTTTTTATTTTTCTTTAGGTATATGGAAAAAATTAAATGTTCTTAAGGCATGATTGTGGCTTTTGAACCAAAATAAAGTATTTTTAATTTATTACTTGAAAATCCTGCCTCCTAATCTGCATGGCAAATTCAGTATGGGAGACTTTGTGGAGTATAAGGAGAAATTGCCACATTTTTGTCTTAGGAGTAGAATAGAAATCAATTACATGAAAATTAAATTTTAGCTCCCCATGCTACATTAATCTTAAGTTTTATAACTGAACTCATCTTATTGGGACAATACTGTTGGCAGTTGTATTTAATTTAGTAATTTCAGCTTTTTTAATAGTTGAGCTTGCAGAAAAAATCTCTTGGATGTTGATTAGAATTGCTAGTAGTAAAACTTTTCAAGGAATTAGAGAAGATTGGACTTTAAACATTTCCACGGGAAAGTGATCAAGCATCTTTCTTGCAAAGAAAAAATAATATAATGACATTTATTTTTATCAGACAGCCAGTGGTTATTATAACACATTTTTTTAATCCGCAGTTGTACTCTGCCAGACATATGCAGCATAAAATAGCAAGCAATAGATGACTCAGCTTCTAAAATAGTTGTCAGAGCACAGGTTTAGAAGTTCAGACATCAAAAAGTGCACTAGAAGAATGATAGCTACCAAGAGAGTTGAACATTTCTACAGGTGCCAATAGACCTTGCAAGTTGATTTTTTTTGTATTCAGTTTTGATTTTTAACATATATGCATCTCAGTTTCATATGTTTAGACATTTTTACTCTGCTAAAGTATGCAGAGAAATTACAGAATTACAAGGTTATATTAGTTTTAACAAAGAAGCAACAGTTGGTTTAATGTGGCCTGTTTAGTTCTACTGTTCCCTTTTCTAGTGCAACAGTAATAATAAAACCTGAAATATAAGTCTCAGTGTTTTATTTGCTTGAAGTAGAAGAATGGACAAGGCTTTTTCTGCATATAGCAGCTCCATAAGTAAGAGTTGTCTCTATCTTTTTTTGCTTTAAGATCTCATTGTGAAAAGTGAGGTGGAAATTATTGTTGCCTGGCATTGCACTTCTGACTCCACAGCTACATTTTATGAGGCTTGTGTGCAATTAGCCAGTTCGTTATTTTATCCTAATTTTATAATAAATCACTTCACTCTTTTTCTCTCATCCATCGTCAACTTATCTGCCCGCAAGTTAAAATGGTACCAATTATTAATCAAGGCCAGAGGCACCCGTTCCTGCATAGGAGCACCATGTTTCAACTGTCAGGTGGCATCCATCCCAGCCTCTCTTTGTCAGCAATAAAGAAAATGAAATTGGACTAATATGAATCTCATTTCTGCCCTGATTAAAGGCCTACATTTTCCCTAGGCATTGCCTGACCAGGTCCTGACTTGTGAGATATTCAATGCTCTTGTAATGTCATTCGGACACAGCGTGCCTGTCTCCTTAGGTCATTGTTCTTCAGATTCACTTGTTTTACATGGAATATAGGCTAGAAAATCTAGACTTCCTTTGGGGTGTTAATTAAGAGAAGCATCCAAAATTAATCAGCAAATTCACTAGGGCGAAGGGGAGCTGTCTGAAGGCCTCGATATAAAATGCACTTCTAGTACAGGGAAAGGAGCCTTCGGCTATTGACAAAGAAAAAACAAGTGCACAGACGGCAATCTGACATAAAAATTCATATACGTATACAATTTTACATTCATTTTCCTTGTCAGCTTGTCACCTTTAATTATAAAGGTTGATTTGCTATTTGGCAGATCTGGAAATTGTAAACGCTTGGCCATTTGAATATCATCATATGGTCAATGTCTTCAGAAAAGAATGACACAGGAACATACCAGGAAAGGAACGTTGCAAAATCTAAACTGAACTTCTCTGATGCTCACCTGGAAGGATTTTGCAGGTCTTCAGGGTAACTCTGAATTTAGCTATAAAAGCACACAAGTTATGACCATCCACAGTCAAACCATTGTATTGACAAGTTGCTGCCACCCACCCCCCCCTCTTTTTTTTTACTTAGTTTCTAATCTTAATTTCTTTAGTTCTTTTATCACTCACTCCATTCTAATGTTATTAGTGTTTGGTGTGAAGGATTTGCATAGACCTTCAGGCTACTAATGACCTTTATGTAGAAACAGCAAATTCTGGTTTGCCCAGTGAAGAGAAGATGAAAAAAGAAAAAAAATAATGCTAAGCTCATATCATGCAGATACTTCAGAGAGAAGATTTTTATAAAGTTAAAATTTTTAAGATAAGTTTGTTTGTTTTCAGTAATAGATAATTTAAAAGTGAGTTTTGTAACTGAAAATGGGACTTTTTATTCATACCTTGAAGGAAGCCCATGAGCTCTGGTTTCAGAGGATACCTGTTGTAAGTACTTTTTGTAGTTCCATCTTTCTTATTTACCAGTTGTCTCTGGTTTTGTGCAGTTTTTCACAAGCTGCCATCTTTTTAATATTACAGGATGTCACAGCCACATTGCTCAGAGTTTCAGGTATCATTAACACTCTTCCTGAATTCCCACAGACCTATTAAAAACACAAAAATAGGCCTTAAAATACTACAGACCCATGCAGCAGCACACTTCAAGGAACTTTAGCTTTACAAATCTGTTCTGATAGAGAAAATGTTACTTGGACCACCTATTGACTTCTGATAAACTTAAAATGCAGGCAGGTAAGTTGAAGAATTCAGACAAAGTAGATTTTGTCCTGATTTTTGAACACTTCCCTAATGTTATGGAACAGTAAACACGTAGTGTAGAGCTCCATATGCTGCAACTTGTCTCTGTGATGTTTGCTTCAAGTAACTGCTGCACAAGAAATAGAATATTCTGAACTGGAATAATACTCTGTACTGCATCAGATACAAATTTAATATTCTGATTCCCCTCTTTTTTTAATTCCATACCTTTATCCCTAAGTGGACATAATAAGTTAATCTTATACCACTGACTTTTCAGCTACTGTATTTTTGAGGGTTTTTTGACTATGGATGCTGGAAGATTATCAAGGGTACCGAACCCACCTAAAGAACTTTTTTCCATACTTGTTTTCACATGGTAACCAAAGGGAAGTAATTATTGGCCACCTATACTGTCAGGGCAGCTGTGAAAATATATAGGAGAACCGTCTTCATGCTGCGGATTGTCAGCAGTTCTATTTGTGATTTTGAAATATGATGAAGTTAGGTCAAAACTTGCAAGATTGAGTGTTGTTATTTATACCTTTGTATCTACAGGAAAGCAGTCAGAACACTGCAGAGTACTTGCCATTCTTTTTGTTTTAAATTATTGTCAGCCTTCATAAAATCAATGATCCCATGCCATGATATCAGCTGATATCAGCTTAGGAAGTTCATGTTGTCTGCCATCTCAGAAAAGATGGGACACAATCACAGTTCTGTGATCTGCTATTCCTTTTCTCCAGCTAATTTTATTTTATAACTATAAACATTACCTTTGATCTTCCTTTCCTTCATCTCTGCTTCTGAGGAGAAAAGGTTACTCCATAGGATCCAACCAGACAATCAAAAAGTCAGTAGATTTTCCAGCACTAGGTGAGCATGATTGTGGCCTTGGTGTGCTGTTTTTATTCACTAAAAATAAATGTAAAATGAACAAAAGAAATAAGAGTAGAAATAAACCCTTTACAGATGTTCCAACAAGAATTTAAGAACTAAGTACTAATCAGAAAATAAATCTCTTTAGAAATTTTAGGTTTCCTCTAAAGAAACCAAAATTCTTATGGGAATAATTTTATATATTATATCTACAAAGATTCTATGGTACAAAGATGGTGTTGCCCACTGTTTTCCAAAACACTCTTATCCTGTCAGTGAGCAAAAGTAATTAGAACCACTGAAAATCTGAATGCCAGTAAAACTTTCAGAGAGATACTTAATTAACCAATAATTAATGCATAGTAAATTAAATTTTTTAGTAACTCAAGCCATTTCCCTAGCTATTTTTTTCTTACCTTTTTTTCAGGACTTCACAGGGTAATTCTGTTACATTTTCACATTACCAAATTCCCAAAGCTCTACAGAAGAGCTCTGTTCTGCAAGGACTGCAGTTACTCGTAGCCTCCCTGCAGTTGAGTGCCTGAAAGCAAATGCCAGGCTAGCAAGGGATACCTGCCATCTGCACACTGTGGTGGTGGGTGGGCTGGAATCACAGGGGATAGACATTATTCTTTCATTACCTGCCTTTATATTTAAAATTTTTAATACTGTGAGGCTGACGCATTTATCATTCAGACTTCCTGCTAAAGAAAATAAAACCAGACAATATTTGCATCTCTCAGGGTCTGTTTACTGTGTATAATTTACTTGGAAACAGGGCATTAGCGTTCTTGCTTTAATAGCAACTGTTTGCTGGATTATTAAATTAATATTAATCAATAGGAATTGATTTTGCGCACTACTTAAAGTGTGGTTAACATCAGAGTTTATCTGCACCCTTTGGAGTTGTAATGTCAAAACTTGAAGTGGATGAAGTTTCATTCTTGCTGTACCAGGGTCTCCTCATAAATGAGAGAAACTCTATATATCCTTCTGCACTGGGAAGACTTTGATGCTGCAGGCAGTCTTGCCAGTTCATTCTGTAGACTCATGAGCGGAAGTCAAGAGAGAAAGGACATTTCCCACTTGAAAACTAAAGTTATAGGACTATATCTTCCCACATTAGTAGGGAAAACCTAATCAGTAACAATGGAAAACCTTCCACATGTTTGGGATCCCGGTGTGCTCTCAGCAGAAGTAGTTTGGGGCCATATCAACATTTGTGAAGTATCAAGAGGATGGATGTATGCTCCACACTTCAGGTGCTCCTCTGGTGGAGAGCTATTCCACAGCATACGGGGACAATGTGGCATCTTGGCTAATGAGGAAGAGAGCACTGAATGTCTGGTGTTGCCTCCCTGCAGCCCAAAATGCAGGGTGGAGCTGTGCATCACAGCGCAGGTGAGCCGCCAATGCCAAACCAGGCCCTGACATATTTGCAGTATTGTCTCCAAACTCTTGCTGTAAGACAGACAATAAAATATGGGCCTTTCTCAGCTGAAGATATCTAGCAGAACAATTGCCTCAGAGCTGTTTTGGCTGAAGAAGTGTACCCTCATTACTTTAGAGTACATTAAGCATATAAGAAGTTTTGGTCTGGTCTGCTCTAGGATCAGTTGTGGGGTGAATTGGCCTCTATCACTACTCTCCTCAGCAGGATAGGGCAGGGGGAAAATAAAATTAAAAAAACCTGTGGGTCAGATCAAAGCACTTTAATAAAGAAAAAGCAAAGGCTGCACACAGAACCAAAGGAAAATGTTTTATTCTTTGCTTCCCAACAGCAGGCAATTCCACCCCCCACCCCCCCACAACTTTCCACAAAATAGGGTTTCAGCGTGCATAGCATTTGTCTCTGGAAGACAAATGTAATAACAAATGCCCACTCCCAACTCCCCCTACTCTTCCTACTCCCTCTTAGCTTATACTGCTGAGTAGACATCACTTTGGGTCTGCTCTCTGGGCTGTGTCCCTTCCCAAGACTTTGTCCACCCTGGTCTACTGGTGAGGTGGGAGTGTTGGAGGGACAGCCCTGATGCTGTGGAGCACCACTCCAGAGTAGACAAAACATAGGTGTGTTACTAATACACCTTTCCAGCTATCAATGCAAAGTTCAGCACTATGAAAGCTGCAGTGGGGAAAATTAACTCCATCTCAGCCAGATCCAATACACCCTGTAATTTTATTTTTTTTTGGGAATCTTGACTGAAATAATAGGTTAAGCCCTAGATTAGGTTGATATACTGTTGTGATTATCAATAAGAGGCTTAACTTTGCTTTGGCTCCAGTCCAGTCTGTATGCTTTCAGTTAGCTGTCTGCAGCAAGCAAGAAAGAGCCACGGAAGGATGGTGGGTAAGGAGTGGGTGGGAAGAGATCTGGAGTACACCTTGTCTTACAGAGCATAGCTTTGGGACAGGACTGTGGAAACAGACCCTAGTTCCACAATTAAAGTGAATATATATACATACATGTACATATATATGTATACATATAATCCTCTTCATCCTTTTAGTGAAAATAAATTTATAAACCCAGTTATTTGTCAGCATTCATTTTAATGCAATTTATTAAATTTTAAAACTGAGGCTTCATCCAGTTTTCTAAAAACACCATTGACTTTCTTAGGACTTTGGTTTAAACACTGGTTTTCTTCCCTTTGTTCTGTTTTCAGCATTTGAAAATTGTCTGGCATCAAATGAATAACTGAGAAACTGTGGAATAGCATGTTATACTATGCAGAGTAGTTACATAAAATACCTGCCAATCCCACTTCATATTTAAAATATATGCAGATTTTTTTTTAAGGTAATACTTCTATCACAGTAAGACTTGGCTTCTAAATTTTACTCTTAAATAAATAATAAATAAACAAAAGATGACTGCATGGAGGAGCACAGCTCTGATTTACCCATTGTGATTTTATTGTGATTGTTTTCATCACACAAGCTAGTTGCCCATACTGAGTTACAGATGTGAGACCTTGGGATTATGGAAACATCAAACTATGTCAGACCCTCCCAGCTATTGGAAAATTTGAAAGCCATCACATTGATGTTAGGAAGAATTATAGAGGAATCAACAAGTAAGCAAGTATTACAGGAATCAACAAAAACAATCAAAAAAATACCTCACAAAACAAAAACAAACACAAAAATAAAAACAAAACAAAAATCAAACCAAAAAGCCTAATCAAACCACCAAAAATCCTGTAGGTGCTGAACTACAATTCAAACACAGTTAATACCAGTCCTCATGTAGTTAGAAAACTGCTTGTCTGTTACAAGGAATAATTGCATATCCTGGCTTAAATTGCTTGAAAGAAAATTCTGAAAAAGAGCAGAGGACAGAAAAATATCATTTGCCTAAGGATTTGGGGAAAGGGTAGTTCAAACACTGACAGGAGGCTGTGGAGACATCTTCATCCCAGGGGTAAAGACAGCCAAGATAACTGCCAGTGAAGTTGCTCAGGTCTACAAGCAGGATATCTAAGTTTGAGGAGTGCCAGTGCTGAGCTAATAATCACTGATGATTTATGAACTCCTTGACAGGGCTTATCAGCTTGTCACAGGGCTATGATAACTCACTGAGACTGTCTGCACAGGGTTTGTGGTTTTGTGCTGTATGGACTGAGCAAAGGTCCTCACTGCTCCTCCCCACTGCTCCTCACTGGAAATCTCTCTTGAGATGCCAGTGTTGATTGTTGCTGATCTCAGTAGTTTACTTTTACATACCCAAGAATAATACCTGGTAAATTTAGCATGCCTGCAGCCTGCAAGGTATAGTATGATATATTTTCTTTAGTGTTTTTCCAAAGGAGATAAACTGAAAGTGCTGGGCTTACTGAAGTGTTTGCTGCATTCTGCAGGAGGGTTCTCAGTCTAACTCCTTACTCTGGAGTAGAGGGAGCTGCAGGACTTTCTTTCAAGAAAGTTAGTGGCTGTTGAGGATGTTGCACAGGGGTCAGAAAGCCACTTAAATTCCAATAATTTCTATACCCTGTGTTCATCTAGCTAGAAGGCACTTCTAGACTGCATCACACTCACAGTTTGGTTCATAGTCCTTGGGTTTCCTCATGTTACTGTGCTCTGTTGGGTTGCACAGTGTCGTTTGGTTCCTGCAAACCAGATACTCTCAAGGTGGATTTCACAGAAAAGTAAGTGAGGTTGTCCACTTCAGAGGTGCACTTGGTGTGGTACATTCCCTAGTGCAGCCATGAGCATTTGGATGTTGAGCAGGTGACTTTGAGCCAGGTGTGCAATGAAGACGTTCAGACCAGGAGATCACACTAAACCTGGACTGCAGTGAAAACTTTCAGGTGAAGGATGCGGGGCTTCAGCACCGGCTGCTTTGATCTACTGATTTACTCTTATCATTCTGAATTATTTGCTAATGCAGTCACAGCCTTAGTCCTTCTTTTCCAATCACATACATCGTTCACTGCACACTGAAATGCAGATGAAAGTGCTTCCTTATGTAATGTTAATAAACCTGGTTGCAGGTTTAGGATCAGTAGGGTTTCCACCTTGTATTTCAGGGTGTTGAGATTTTCCTTCAGCAAGATGTTATTTAAAAAAAAAAATCCCAAGGGTCTGCAAAATCTAGTAGTCCATGCAGTTCCAGAGACACCTCCTGAAAAATAAAATCGGAGACCTACTTTACCTCAAATAATATTGACTTTTTTTTTTTTTGATTAAAAAAAAAAATTGACCTTTTTTTTATTGAGTTCCTTATTATCTGAAGCTATTTTTCAAATTTAAGCTCATGGAAAGTCTCCGTAATATGGGTGACAAATCCAAAATTGTTTTTGGATATTTCCATACAGACTTTTGAAGTAACACCACACACTGTCTTTTCCTGAACAAGACAGACTTTCATATTTTGTATTGTTTTTTTTAATAAATACGCTTATTGTTCAGTCAATTGTGAAATAACGAGGTGTTTGGGAAAGCAACAATTCCATCTGTACTCCTGGGAAACAGCTCACATTAAATATTACCATACCCACCTTTCCAGCAACACCTGGGAAAGGGTGAGAAAATGACAGTTTGTTGATATCTTATTTCACATAAATGTTTCATACCTTTTGACCCTGATGACATAGGAAGGGACCTTGTCTCACAGCACACAGAACTTTGATCCAAACTGTCCAAAACAAAAGATATTATAAAGTGCAAAAAGAGAAGGTTATTTTAGATCACCCCATCGATTTTTCAGATAGGGTGAGGTTAAAGCACTTGCACATTCTTCAGTTAATAGAATCTACCATGTAAAGCATTAGGTGATCCAAATAAACATGAGAGTGGTAAAACATCAGTACCTGAGACCTTAGTTGAAGTCAGGATTCCATTACACATGCAAATATTTCAGTTGCTATCTCTGTAATGTCAAAAGTTACATTTATAAGCTACCAGGTAAAACGTAAAAATAGAAATTCTGTTAAGCAACAAAGCCAGAACAAATATTTAATTAGTTACTTCCTTAAATATTCTACTATATGAAGAAAATGTGTACATGTACACTTCAATATATATGTCTATAAAAGAGTAGAACTCTGAAACTTTCTTTTTCTTTACTGCAGAGAAAAGCAGTCTTCCTGTAACTCTGCTTGATTTCAAATTTTGTTTCTTTTCTAATCTAAACAATATTTGGAAAATGTTCACTTGTACAAATTAACACCATCAAGATTTTTTTTAAAAACCAAGGTCTAATTTTAATGATAATATTTCACCTATAAAAAGTGAGGATAACAAGTTTGTATTCATACAAAAGTGTTAATTAATGAAAGACAAACCTTTGCCAGTTATTGACACATTCCTCTGTAATCCTGTTATGTGGAACATTCTAATGAAGTCATAGTTTATTACTAATGATCTAGCTTTGTTTAAAAAAACCCAAAAACTGTGAGGGGGAGGGGGGTTTGAAATAATTTATTTGCTTTGGTGTATTTTTTATCACAGCAGGTAAGAA